>NC_081408.1:283700551-284311796 GCF_030272615.1 Cryptomeria japonica | reverse complement strand
TAGAGGAAGATTGGACCATGTCAGATTTTGAAGAAATGTGGGCAGAATGCTAATGATTTCCAACTTCCTACTGATCTTGGATTGTCACCCATCTTCAATGTATGCGATCTTACACTTTTCAAAGGTGATAGAAATGAAGTGGAGGAATCAATGCAGGATGTAGCAGACAATGATATTCCAAGGCATGAATCACCAAAGTTGAGCAAGATTATAGACACTAGAGTCACCAGGAGGACAAGGAACAAGGATTACATTGAGTATTTAGTGGCTTGGCAAGAGAAACCAGACTCTGAAGTAGTTTGGATGACACATAAACAAATTTCCGACCTTGATGTTGATGAATAATGATGATCAGTAAATACCCAACAAGTACAAAGAGGGGGGGGGTGTAGTACCCTTAATCGTTTGAACTTATTAGACTCATATTTTATTATTGTTTGTTTTCAGTGGAGACATTACCATGATGTGTTATTTAGTTTTTTATGACATTATTTCATGCTTTATCTAGACATGAGATGAGTAATTTATTTGTAGTATTTTAGTACTTGTGATTTATGGCATTTTATGGATTATTGCTATGTACTGACATTTTACTTTATCTATGCAATGTGTAATTATATGTTGTGTGTCTGCGAGTGTATTGGATGCAAGAGGACGGTTTTCCTTCAATCATTTCAGTGAGACAGGGAATGTCATGATTCTCCTTCATCGGTGTGTATGACATGTTTTCTATATTGTATATATGCATGTGTGGTTCGGTGATGCAGGATTTTGCAGGTACAAGTACCGGGTAGGTACAGGGTATCATCTCCACCTAGCTTCACAGGTTTGAGCGTGCCTTATATTTTTCGATGGAAGTGGAGGAGATAGTAGTTGACCCTATTTTACTCAGTTACACTCGTGTGAGTGTCGTTAGTTGGTCGTCCAGTCAGTTTGTTCAGCCTTCGTATTTTGTTGTTTGATCTTTTTATGAGTATTTTCTTAAGATTTGTTTCGTTGTGTGTGTTTTAGTGGATTTAATTTATTAATTAATTAAGTTTATGGAATTATCTCATAGTTGAATTGATCATGCATTGAGATTATAAATTTAGTTAATTAAAAGAAGTTATTAAATTAAGTTGCAAGCTGCATGATATTTGAAATATATTTTATTTAAATTTTAGTGAAAAATAAATTAGATTAATTTCATTTATTGTTTCCTAGAATTTTAAATAAATAAAAGAATAAAAGAATAAATAAATAAATAAATAAAAGAATAAAAGAATAAATAAATAAATAGATAAATGAATAAAATAATTAATTAGAATTAAAGTATTGCTTTAATTTCTTTATTTAGAAAATTAATTAATTTGCATGAGAAAAGAAAAGAAAGAAAAATGATTTTTAATTATTGCATGTTAACTTATCCTTGGTTAGAAAATTAGAAAAGAAAATAAAATTGCTTTTATTCTAATTTTAGGTTTTTGAGGAAAAAGATATTCAACCTATAATTTTAGTTTAAAAAGGGGAATAGGTCATTATTTTAGGATACACATGAAGCAGGTCAGGGGTTTAGGTGAAGAATTTTATTTGGAAGCTTGTTGAAGGATTGCATAAGGGTGAAATGGTAGTGTAGTCTTGAGTTGAGTGAAAAGCTAAGTGAGTAACCGGTTAATGCTTGTTTCAAACATTCTTAGCTTTACTGGTTGCACTCTGTTTCAAATTGGTGTCACTGTCTGCCAGTCATTTGAGTTTTTGTTGTCAAACCAATTTAGGACTGTATTTTTGTCTGTACTGATTCACCCCCCCCCTCTCAGTACTAGTTTGGTACTATTCGCTCATCATTGAGTTATCATCTACAAATTTTCTTCTAGGAAAGCTATACCAGGCTGGGTGGCTTCTTTTGATTGTTTGTTTTAAAGAAAATATTTATATTTCTTCTATCTTTTTGAATGATGTGTGTGTTAAGATGTTTGTCAAGTCTAAAATCCTGTCTGATTATTTCTTATTCTTGGCTAAAGTCCATTCTTAAGGTTAATTTCTAGTTTGTGGAAAGAAGTTATTACATGGGTGTTTGTAGATTAAATTTTGAGAAAATTGGGAAAAGTTATTATGGCAAAGTTTGCCAAGATTTTTATTGTGCATGGAAATTACAAGATTTGGGAGGAATGGGATTTACCAAAAAAATCATTCCCTTTTGTTTGATTTTTATTTCGATATTTGGCTATGACAGTCTTTTTCAATATTTGTGTATCTCTGTGATATTATTAGTTATTATAGAAATAAATTTAATTATTAAGTAAACTTATTGTATTATTAAAAGTTAAGGGAAATTATTCTATTATATTATTTTGGAGAAATTATGTATTAATTAATTTCCCTGTAAATAAATTTGATTGGAAATAAATTTTGGGTGAAAATAGAATTTACTTGTTTTAGATTATTGTATTAAAAAATAATAATAATAAAAAAATTTAATTTAATTAAAAAAATAATAATAATTAAAAAAAACAAATTAAAATTAATTAATTAATTAATAAAATAAAATAAAATAATATTATATATATATATATATTATTGTGGTTTTGGAAATAAAAAGTTATTCAAAATAATATATTATGTTATTTTTGAAATAAAAAGTTATTTTAAAATTAATTCTTCATTTTATTATATATTTTTAATGTGATATAATTATATGATATTATATTCGATGAGTATATATATTTATGTAATTTTATTATATTATTATATATATATTTAAATTAGAATTTAATTTAGATTATAGGTATAAGCTAATCGGATATATTTATAAATTAATCATGAGCATATAATTAGGGGGTTAATTTTTATGTGATTGATTTATCCTTATTGGAAAAATGACAACATTGATTTCTTTGTATTAAAATAGTTGTATTTTCTTATTGTCTGGAAAATATTTAATTGCAAGTTATTTATGCTTTTGGTTGTTCTAAGAAAAGATTGCTTGTATTAGGATCTTGTGTAAATGGTATTTGTAGTGAAGCTTAATTTCATTGCAATTCTAGTTGAGTTGTCATTGTGTCGTATGTTATTGTATCTCCTTGGTTAGGTGTTGTTGTATAACCTTATTGATGTGAGCCATTGTGTGTTTTTGTCCAAATGATCAATCTTGTGTTAGTAATTATGTATCCTTCACCTGTGCTTTATCAGGATTAGTTATGGCTATTTGTTTCGCCATAGAGTTCTCATAGAGAGACCTTTCCTGTTAGTTTCCTATGAGAGAGAGTGGCTTTTGAGCGAGGGTCGTGCCCAAAGTGGATGATAGGATAACCCATCGAAAGTCAGTTAAAAAGTGATAACCTAATAATTGATTAGGGGGTGGGTAGAATAAATATTAATTAAGATAATGTACCTCGTGCATAGGTGAGTGCTAGTATAGGGCTTATAATGTAGCGAGAAGGCCTGGAATGGCAAACTTACCACCTTGTCTTCACAGAAGGTTTGGTAGGGTCTGCATGAGACTTAGTTAGAATAGGAGGCTCGAGAGAGGTTACCAGGATAACCTAGGATGGGGGCCAGGACCTATGGAGGTTGTACCATGGTATCCATCTTAAACTATGCAATGACACTCTCTCCTTAGAGTCACTAGTATTTTGTGAGTTGAGTCACATGGATGTTTCTGGAGTCTTGTATGTCTTTCATACTTGTCTACTTTTCTTCCTTGAGGGTTTTCTACTGTCTCCTAGCATGGTGAGGTGGTTCCATTTAGCACTAATACATTTAGACTAGATTTCTGACTAAGGTTTCCGACGGAGAAGGTATATTGTGGCCAAATTTGATTTTTTTTTGAAAAAATGCCCACATTCATCATAGTTCTGACAACAATTTCCCATTTGGTTTTGACGAAGAAGGCATTAGCAATGAGAATTTTCTTTTTTTCAAAAAAGTGCTCGAGTTCATCGTAATTCCGACAACAATGGCCATTACTTAAAAAAAAAGAAGAGGGGAATTCATTTGTGCATTGCAATCCCGCGTAGGCATATGTGGTGACTTTAACCCCCAAGAACATCAAACCCGCATCAAAGGCATTTGTGGCATTGCTTGCAATCCTGCACAAGAGGTAGATTCAAATTGCCCTAGTTTTTAATTTCATGTTGCAAAAAATATACATGTGGCGGTTAATTTCCCTAGTTTAATCTTGTAAAACCATAGAACTGTGATTGAGGAGTGAGCGTTCAATTTTGTAGCACCAATCCCTTCCTCCCATATACATGCGTGTTGATTGTTCACATGAGATCACATCTCTTTGCGGCATCGTATCAAACAATTCACGAACCTTGTCCATGTTTCCACATTTTGCATTCATGTCAAGCAGGGCATTTGCAAGTACAACACCTAACAAAATTCCTCTATCTGTTATGCTTTGATGGATGTCCATACCCTATTCCAAAGCTCCCATTTTTGCACAGGAAGGGAGGATGCTGGCAAAGGTTGTGGAATTTGGCTTTATGCCTTCCAAATTCATTTGCTTGAAAGTGTCTAAATCCTTTTTGACAAATCCATTTTTTGCATATCCAGCAATCATTGCAGTCCACGAGACAACATTTCTTTCAGGCATTCTATCAAACAGTTCACATGCCTTGTCTATGCTTCCACATTTTGCATACATGTCTACCAGGGCAGTTGCAACTACAACATCTGACAAAATTCCTCTATCCTTTATGCTTCAATGAATGTCCATACCATGTTCCAATCTCCCATTTTGGCACAGACGGGGAGGATAGTAGCAATGGTCGTGGAATTTGGCTTTACACCTGCCAATTGCATTTGCTTGAAAGTTACTAAAGCCTTCTCAACAAATCCATTTTGTGCATATTCGGCAATCATTGCAGTCCAGGAAACCGCATTTCTTTGAGGCAATCTGTCAAACAGTTCCCGTGCCTTGTCTATGCTTCCACATTTTGCATACATGCTAATAGAGCAGTTGCAACTACATCTAACAAAATTCCTCTATCTTTTATGCTTTGATGGATGTCCATACCCTATTCCAAAGCTCCCATTTTGGCACAGGCTGGGAGTACGCTGGGAAACGTAACTAAAGAAATGCAATGATCAACTCCAAAGACATCAAACCACTACTAACAAAACTGAGAGTCTAAAATATGATAGGGAATAGTGTGAGCTGTCCTGAAATAAAATATTTTATTTTCAATTTCAACTAAAACATAATTACTTAGCCATTTAATGTTATTAATAAGTGTTTAATTTATGAAAGAGATAAATGGTTGGCCATAAGTACATGAGCTACTAAATGCACACAAATAAGTGAATTTGATATTCAAAACTATGTACAATGAATTCAATTCTTGTCCATTAGTCATTTATGTTTGCAATAAGCATCTTTCTTAGTTTTTCTTAATCTTTATTCATAGTTATGTGCATATTTCACATTCTATAATTAGGATATCAATTGCTATGGCTGAACACTAGCTTGATGTTTGTGTTGTGGTATAGATGCATGGAAACATAATTATGGGATTGTTATATTATAGATATCATAAATCTAGATATTGCATATTAGTTCCAGCTCTTCTTGGATTGAGTCTAAAGTTGACATACAGTCATAAAGCCATTATTAGCAAATCTATCCATTTCTAGTAAAGACAATTGAGAAAGTCATTTTGATATTGAGAGTTTCTTATTTGTTTAACTATTGATCATTATTAAGCCATAATATTTAGGTCTATTTATCTCTCTTGCAAAACCTCTGTAAGTGTCCTAGTTTGTCCCTACTACTCACTCTTCAATGAAATAGTGGAGTTCTAAAGATTTGTTGCACAAGATGGTGTTGAACGTATCAACAAGGCTAGCATGGAAGGCATGTTCAAGCTTCCACTTGTACAACTTACAACAAATGATTTGTTGATAGAAGAAATTATTGAAATTGGGATACAATTGAAAGACAAGTAAGTACATACAAACCTCCTTAGTTGAATGTAAAATCTGTGTATAAAAAGAGTATATTGAATCCCAATCCATAAACACAATAGAGATACTGATGGAGACTTAATTGGATGTAGCATGTCACACCAAAGTTGTTAGAGTATGCTAAGCTAGTACATAATGTTTCCTAAAGCCACATTAGTATTTTATCCAGATCATTATCTACCAAAACTAACTATAGTAATCCTTTTGAGGATTCATTTCATGGTGCTAGATCTTCATTTAGTTCCACTTCTTGTTGGAGAAAAGAATAGTTATTTCTTGAGGTAGATGAATATCCCATCAACAAAGGACAAGACCCTTTCTAGAATATAACAAATTCTACTCCAACAAAAGATCATGGGGGTTTCACTAGAGATATTGAATAAGAGATAGACTTCTACTACTACATTAAAAGCATTGGTATGTTCTTCATTTATTGATGTAAACTCTTTGTGACGCCGCCACAACCAACAAAGGTGTAAAAAGTTGTTTGCAATGCATGGATTTTTAGGATTGTCCTTTGAGAAAACAGAATTTAAGTATGGAAGTAGGATCTACCAGCTCCTGAGGGAATCTTGATGAAAAAAAACTGTAAAATATTTGGGCGAGCTTATATGCAAAAACTCATGCTTCTTGATGGGTTTATGTAAAAAAATAAGCACGAAATAAGTGGTAAAGGGGCTTCTAGAAACAAGAGGGATAGAGAGGTAGTGGAAGTGAAAACTTCTGGTGTTGTGTCTGCTCCATCTCAGAATGGGAATGGCGAAGGTACTATAAGAGGAGCTGAGAAGGGTGTTGGAAGAAGTGGGGGTGTTTACATTCCGCCATTTAAGCTGGCTCAAATGATGAAAGATGTGGAAGACAAGAGAAGTTTGGAATACCAGCACATGACATGGGATGCCCTTCGAAAGAGTATCAATGGGTTAGTAAACAAGGTAAATGCATCTAACATAAAGAACATCATTCCAGAGTTGTTTGCAAAGAATCTCATCTGTGGGAGGGGTCTATTTTGTAGGTCTTGTATGAAATCCCAAATGGCATCCCCTAGATTTACAGATGTTTTTGCTGTGTTGCTTGCTATGGTAAATACAAAATTTCCTGAAGTTGGTAATCTGCTTTTGCGAAGAATTATTTTGCATGTTAGGAGGGCATACAAATGCAATTGCAAGTACATGTTGATAGCAGCAGCCAAATTCATAGCTCATTTAGTGAATCAACAAGTTGCACATGAGATCATTGCCTTGGAACTTCTAACCCTTTTACTAGAGAACCCCACAGATGATAGTGCAGAGGTTTCTGTTGGGATCGTGAAAGAATGTGGTTCTTTATTACAAGACCTTTCATCGAAAGGTCTCTATGGTATTTTTGAAAGATTTAGAGGTATTCTCCATGAGGGGGAAATTGACAAATGAGTACAGTTTTTAATTGAAGGCCTTTTGCAATTCGCAAAGCTAAGTTTGAGGGTCATCCAGTTGTGCATCCAGATCAGTAAACACATGAAGTTTTCTTAGAAGATGAACTTGATCAAGAAGCTAGTTTGGATGTTTTCAAGATAGATCTTGATTTCTTAGAGCGTGAGGCAACCTATGAAAAACTTAAGAAAGATATCCTTGGAGATGCTTCTTTAGATGAAGAAGAAGGGGAAAATGATTCAGGTGATGATGATGATGATGATGATGAGGATGATGATGATGATGATGATGATGATGATGATGATGATGATGATGATGATAATTATGAAGAGGAAGGTGAGGAAGATCTAAGAATATACAATGAGACAGAGACAAACTTTGTCAATTTAAGACGTACAATTTATTTGACAATCATGTCAAGTGTTGATTTTGAGGAAGCTGGTCATAAGCTACTAAAGATCAAGCTTGACCCTGGTCAAGAGAGAACATACCTTCATTATTATGGTCTTCTTGGGCAAAGATTATGTATGATCAATAAAATTTATGAGGAATTTTTTGATAAGTGTTTTGTACAATAGTATTCTATGATACACAGACTGGAAACAAATAAACTGCATAATGTAGCAAAGTTTTTTGCCCACTTACTTGGCACAGATGCTCTTCCATGGTATTGTCTTGCTTATATACGTCTGATAGAGGAAGATACTACTTCCTCTTCCCATATTTTTATAAATATTCTCTTGTAGGAGCTGGCAGAGCAGCTTGGTATATTGTTGCTTAATGAAAGGTTGAACGATCCAACAATGCAGGAGTCTTTTGATTCAATTTCTCCAAAGGACAATCCCAAAAATTCATGATTTGCTATCAATTTCTTTACTTCTATTGCTCTTGGTGGTATCACTAAGAGTTTACATGAGTATTTGAATAATATGCCAAGGCTTGTAATGCAGCAGCAAAAGTCTATTTCTGAGTTAGATGAATCTACCTCTAATGATGATTCTTCTAGTTCATTAGGTTCATCAGATTCTGATACATCAAACTCTGATTTTGAGAGTGAAATTGACAGTGAGAGCAGTAAGGAGTCATCAAGAAAGAAAAATAATTCAAAGCATGACAATGAGTATGAAAAAACAAAAAGAAAGAAAAGGGTGAGGGCATTTGACTTGGAGGATGGAAGTGACAGTGAAAAAATCAGAAGGAAAAAGAAAAGGAATTAAAAATCTTTCTAGTCAGTTATTCAAGGCTCCAGTAGACACCGTTTTCCTGGACTGTGACAAACAAAAGAATCATTCCCAAGTGCTTTGGTTTTATAATAAATGATTATAAGATGCTACAATGTTGTCTTATGTATTTTAATAGCCACGAGTTTTAGAGTTTTGTACTTGACAGGTACTGGATAAACAATGTTAGGAGGAGAAAATATTGAAGGCCAAGTGCAGATTGTGATAATACTAGATCAATGAATCCTATTATTTATTGAGTATTTCTTTTTTTCCATGTTTGTGATGTACCATAAGAAAACTAGAAATATAAATTCAATAAGATTATTTGTTCAATGATGATAATTTCTATTTTCTTGCCTGTGAAGAAAGACCATGTCAGACAATATCAACGAACAACAAAATAAGGAGACAATTGCTAGATTGTGGTCTAACTTGAAAAGAAAAGGTGATGGAAAATGTTATTATTCGTGCAAAATTTGTAAGGGGCTAAAGAATAGAAGACTTCTAATCAAAACAACAAAGAAACATTGTACGCTGCATGGTCACATTGAAGGTGGACATGATTATCATCCATTGGTAAGTTTTTCATTATATCATTTTGACAATTTATATACATAATAAATCACGTGATGATGAGATCACGATCACGGTTTATTTATGTTTATCAATTTTATATAGGTTGAGCACCCCAGAGCACATGGTATGGATCAACACAACCCTGAGAATATGGTTTTTGAAGTGGACGAACATAGAGGTGTGAATATCGAAGATGAAGATAATGATCCCATGGAAGATGACGATCATGAGCCAGAAAACACAATTCAAGATGATGGTACAAATACATTGATCCATGACTCATTTAGTACTTGCATAGTTGATCATGATGATGAAGATGACCTTAATGTTGTTCATGATGTCCCTCTACTTAAGAAGGCATCTGAGGCCCTTTACAAAGGCTCGCAGGCAACTCTTCTCTCCATTGTATTGTTGTTGGTGAACTTGAAGGTTATGAATGGTTTATCCAACATAAAAATGTCACGTATGTTAAGGTATGTGATATATGTCATAATAAACTGTGAATCATGTTGGACCATTAATATTCTTTATTATAACAAATTATATTTTTTTGTTGTAGATTGATAGGTGATTTTTTGTTACCAACATCAAATATTCTACCTCGCTCATATCGAGAATTATCTGTCGTTATGAAAGATATCCGAATAGAGTATCAAGCAATAGATGCTTGTCCCAATGATCATATTATATATCACAAACAACATGAATTTCAAACTGAATGCCCTGAATGTCATATCAGTAGATATTGAACATATCAAATAACAAAAAGGGTTCCTCGCAAGGTTCTTCGCTATATTCCCATTATTCCATGTATGCAACGATTATTCAAGTGCACTAGCTTGGCACAATTTATGGATTACCATGCATGCAATAGAAGTCGAGATGACATTATTTGAATGCCTGTGGATGGTTCAACATTTATGGACATAGAGGAAAAGTGGCCACACTTTAAAGAAGAACCTTGTAATCTCAGGCTTTCATTGGTAGCGGACGGTGTCAATCCATTTGGAGAGATGAGATCTGTTTACTTAGTGTGGCCTATTTTTCTTATCAACAATAACATTCCTCCATGGATGTCAATAAAGAGGGAGCACATAATGTTGGCAATGATTGTTCCGGGTATTTTATCATTTAAATATAGTCGTCTAAATTTAATTATAAATATTGTAGTAAAATGGTCATAAAAATTATGTAATGTTTTTGTTCATTCGATTAGGTAAGTACCAAGTTAAAGATATGAATGTATATATCGATCCTCTTATCAATGAGTTGCTGGAGTTGTGGAATGGTGTCACTATGTATGACGTCTCTAGACCAATAGGACAAAGACAATTTCAATTCCATGCGATGCTTCTATGGACAATACATGATGCCCCGGGGCTAACACATTTTTGTGGTATGTTATAGTGTTTAAGTTATGCATGAACATTATAATTCAAAAAATTATCATATTTAATCCAATTATACATTATATTGTAGGTCTTCAAACAAAGGGAAAATTTGCATGTCTTGTTTGTGGTCCAAAGATGAAATCTCGTCATTCAAAAAGTTTAGGAAAGCAGGTGTTTGATGAGTATAGGCACTTTCTCCACAAAAATCATAAGTATCGAGATACTAAAAAATATATCTTCAATGGGAAAGAAGAGAATACATCAAAGCCATGAAGAATGACACCTCACCTATGGAAGCTGGAATATAATAGAATTAATCATCAAGGTAATGCCATTCCATCTGTTGGTTTATCATAAAACATCTTTTCTATTTTTTTTTGTTTACTGGTGATGTGATTGATGATCATGAAGGTCGTGAAGGCATAAATGACCACCTTCCTAAGGGACTAAAAAGTCATCCCCGACAATTTAGTAGGTTGCCCTACTACGAGTAGTTACAAATTGTTCATTTGTTTGATAGTATGCATATTGGAAAGAATATAATAGAGACAGTATGGAAAATATTGGATGGAAGGCGTGACAAAAAAAAAATTGTCAAAATATGTAGTGACATTCAGGATTCCAATCATGCAATGATAAATGTCATTCAATCAAATAGCCATGGAGACTAGATTAATATAGGTGAGCTTCCTTGGTTATTAACAGACCAACAAAGCAATGCTATAAAAGAAGTCATACGAAAAAATTGATTTCTCACAAGATTTGTTGCAAAAATAAACAATCTCATATCAAAGAAAAGTGAATTTGGGCCAAGGATGAAAACACATGATTGACATACCTTCATTAAGGTAATTCATGTTCTTGTGTTTTTAGTACGTATTTAAGTACTACTCGTATGTGTACTTTTCATTATGTTACAAAAAAATGAAAAAATAATTTTATAATTGTTGCAGTACATTATTCCTCTATCTCTCCCAGATGACTTCGACAATAATGTCAAGAAAGTCATATATGATCTTGGAAAATACATGAGGTAAGTAGTGATATTTGTTTAGTTTGTCGTAAAGATATTATATTTTCAATGTGTTTTACTTGTTATGTAATATATTTTTTTGCATCTTGAATACCTTGTAGGTGGTTGTCATATAAAGAAATCCATAAAGACGATATAAAATATTGGAAGAGAAAAATTCCTCATTTAATGTGTGAAATGCAAAAGTGTCTACCTCCAGCTTTTTTCAATACACAAGAACACTACCTCATACACCAAGTTGAGGAGATTGAATTGTGTGGACCTGTACACACTAGGTGAATGTGGATGGTTGAGAGGCAATTGAAATTTTTGAAGGCTTTGGTTTGACAAAGAGCACATCCTAAGGGTTCTATGGTGGAGGGATATATGGTATACCAGACTATGATGTACATTTCTGAATATCTTCCTAAGTTTGTAGGAAAGATCCACGTGGATCGCTTTTGGGATCCCAACACCATTAACAAATTTGAAGGGGAGTACTTGACGGGGAAAGCTAGATTGAGGAAAGTGAGAGGTAATTATAAGATGTTATTGTAGTTAAATAATTCTTAATCTTCAAAATAAATCTATTGTAAGATGTCTATTTATTTTTTGTACAGTTGGTTGAGAGTGGGATGTACTACATTTGTATATTGCAAACAATCTTGCTTGGATGACAATATGGATTGAACATTGTCAACATCCTGGATGCACGTTAACATGGGAAGGTGTGGCTTCATTGGTTAAAAAAGCACATCGTAATGGAGATTCCAATGTTACACAAAGGGAAATTGATTTAGCATGTGGTTTAAGAGATAAATAGGTACGTATAAATTTATTAATCACCCATATGTTTATCAACTCCCAATGCAATAAATTTTACATGTTTGACATATCACAGGTCAAACACCACAATGCTATGTGCTGAAATGGTCATAAATTTTGCATAAAAAAGTTGGATGATAGGAAGAAAACTTGTGATTCTGGCATCACTGCAGTCTTTGAGGTGACAAATATTTCATCGAGAAATGACATTCATCCTCAACAGTCTCAAAATCAATACTATGGCATTTTGGATGATATACTTGAGTGTGACTTTAATTCCTTCAAATTAGTTTTGTTCATCGTCAAATGGTATAGGCTACGATTGAATAAAAATGATCCTGATAGAATTGTTATTGAACATGATAATGGTTTTATAATGATAAATACAAGGTCATTTGAACCAGTTGGGGATGAGCCCTATGTTCTTCCAAGCCAATGTGAGCAAGTATTTTACTCAGAGGTTCCACATAAACCAAGTTGGTCATTTGTTGTTAGACATGATATAAGAGGAAGGCCGATAAAGTATAATGTGATGGAAGAAGACGATACCGAAGAAGTAGAAGATGAAGTGGATGATGATCACGATCGATAGTTTCTCAATGACAATGAAGAGGAAGTAGAAGAAGAAGAAGAAGATGATGATGATGATGGTGGTGGTGATGGTGGTGGTGATGATGATGGTGATGGTGATGGTGATGGTGAGGGTGATGGTGATGGTGACGGTGATGATGGTGATGATGGTGATGATGATGATGATGATGATGATGATGATGATGATGATGATGATGATGATGATGATGATGGCGATGATGACCTTGATGTTCATGATGATGAAGAATGAAATGTATGAGGTATGCGATTAGTATATTATCTATTTAATATTGACTTCTTGATTAATTTTTTTTACATAATTAATTCATTATGTTTTGAATTCTAATGCCATTACATAATTAATTCATGATGCACCTTTTAATATGGAGATGGAGATAGGAAGAGTGACTATTTATGTGACAATTTTTAAACTGTGTTTATTTATGGAAATTGGATTGTTTATTAGCTATGTGATGGATGTTGATTTAAAATACATATGTGATGGATCACATGTTTATGATGATGCATGTGACATTTTTTGAACTTTGTGTTTATTTATAGAATGTGGATTGTTTATTACCTATGTGATGGATGGTGATTTATGATACATATGTGATGGATTACATGTTTATGACGACACATGATATGTGATGCTAATTGTGATGCTCAATTACATATATGATGACACATCATGTGATGCTTCTGATGCTTATGATACGTATGTATTTATTTTTTATCAACTTACAAATGTAGTAATGCTTATGATGCTCAATTGATAGTGCTTATTTCAGGTATAGTCCCTATGTGATGTTGTCACCCTTGGTGGGAACTACAGACATCGTCAACCATTTAGTTGAGGATCCTACATAGTCTACATTGTATAAGACCCTGAATCCCTTTGACTAGGATCCTACACAGTCTCATGGATGGATAGGTATAACTAGTCAATACACCCTATAGAAACAATTTATTTTTTTAAAATTACTTGGAAAACAAACTTCCTCAATTTTTCAAACCTCGACATTAGTAGCAAATCTAATACAATTATCAACACTTGAGGCCCTGGTTGGAGTTATTCCAATTTTCATCCCAAAATCAACTTTAGGGCTGACTTCTTCATCAACATTACCCTCATTTGCAAAATTTCTCTCTCATTACCAATTAACTCTCTCATTTCATGGAGTGCAGGTACCCCCAAATAGGTATTTATCAGATCTATCTTCGTTGAGTGAGGAAAATGCAATAATAGAAAATGAAAGTGACACATGTAGTAGGTCTACAATAGGGAGATCAACAAGAGGTCAAAAGATTAGAAGAAAATTCAATAAACGCATGAATTTTTTCTTTTCTCAAGGGGGGTCATGTTCTTATGATGATGAGACCAAAGGCAACATTGAGGTGCCACTAAGGTAAATACATCTACAGAAACAATGGGTGCCCAAGGAACTTCCTCCAATAAACACTATTTTTTGTGTTAACGATAGGATATATCGCATAGCACCTTCGTCGTTACATGGTTTAGGCTTATTTTTCATGGATGGCATAAAGGTCTATTACAAAAGAGTTGCAAAATTGATGGAGTTTGTTAGACCTTGTTACAATTACAAACATTGGATGCAGATTGTTAAATATAAAACAAGTATGCGTAGGTATCCACTGTCAGCAAATTATATACAACAAAAAGATAATGATCAAAGTAAATGAGTGGCTGTATACATTGATGGTTGGCCAAAAGCAACAGGGAATATTGCAGGTTTTATAAATAGTACACGACCCAGGTCAACTAATAAACAACCCAATTGCATATTTGAGGCATGCGAGGGAAATCGTGTATCTGTATGTGTGATAAAATCAATAAGTGCAAGCGAAGAGCTTCTAATCGATTACAGTTTGAATTGTATAGATACAAACAAAGTTAATATCATGGGGGTGGTATGTACTATATACCATTTAAATTAACCAACCTCCAATTAATGAATTCAATATACTATTTTATTATGAATTTTTTTTGCTAAGTCTATTGGTTTAATTTCACTAATGTTTTTTATATTTTTTCTTTATCACAAGCCGACATGGATCCATCACATATCTCAGATAGAGATGTAGCTTGCGACACTTTTACCAAGTAGGTAAACCTCATTGTAATTGTACAAATTAAATAAAAGCAAACTGTTACATTATTATGTTCTTTTTTTTAGTGATTTATACTAATTTTGTAATTGTTAATGATATTCTTGACATAGACGGATGTTCAGGGAAAGGGAAAGGGAGTTGCAGTACCTTAGCACCTTTCTAGGGATGTGAAATCATTAGGGCTAAGTGATGATGACCCTGAAGATCCCATAGACCTTATGAAATTCTTTAAAATGCCTCTTATAAAAATTAGAAAAGAGATTGTTGCTTTGGCAGACGTGCATCCTATCACTGATGAGATATGAGAGAGGGTGGAATTATTGCTTTGAATAACAGAAAAATTGCAAGTAAGTAGCAATGAAAGCTTAATTATAACAAAAGTTCAATAATGGTTTACATTTTATTCTCTTTTATGTCATTAAATAAAATATGTATGTATTGTTTTTACAACAATTTATCCACCCTCATCAAAGTCGTTCCCACGATCAAGGTGTTATAGGATCTTCAGGTGATGACAATTTTCTTGTATTATCACTTGCTTGGCTTATCACTCTAAGTACCCAAAACACATCATACTTGATACTGTCAATTTTCAAAATAAAGGTTCATCCTTGTTTACAATTCTTGCACTTTTCATATATTTAATGTTTGATATATTTAATGTATTATTCTTTAGGTGTTGTCAATGTTACTGTGCAAATGTTGTCGCCGCCTCATCAAAGGTTACCCTCACCTGTATTGCCGACTGCAATGTTGGCAACATGTAGCATGCAAACATCCTCTAATGCACGTCATATTAGCCTGCCCACTGTTGGTAGATCCCTCTTTTTCTCTATCTGTTGTCATGTGTTTATTTCCCTTCAAGCGTTCTTTCTTTAATTCTAATGCCATTTCATAGTGGATTCATTTTTTGTAGGAGGAGATGCACATGAGGATGTGCCAGAGGCGACTACTACTGATAACATACCATCATTTCCTGGATCTTCTCATATTGCTAGTACGGGAACATTGTAGGCCACATTGGTGGTGAGCGATGAAGAAATGATTCCCTTAAAGCTACAAAAGGTTCCAAGTACTTTAAAATTATTATTATATATACTCTAATTGTAATTTACTTTATGATCCCTCATTTTGGACTAATGATCCCATGAATTTTTTGCAGGCAATGATATTTTCTATAAACATCTTAGTGACATTGCATTGCAGATATTTGGGCCCACCATACGTAAAAGGTAGTACATCATACGTGAACTAACCCTAATCCACTTTTGATTTCATATCATTGCTAGAATAGTTTTCCTTTGATCCATTTCTTGAAGTGTAATAAATGTAGCTTCAGTTCATTTCTAAATCTAATAGGTTTGTTTTTGCTTTAAAAGGTGGAATGACCAAGAAAAAAGGTTAAAAGATGAATTGACAAACCAAATGGTTGAGTGGTTTGGAAATGACACCTTTGACAAAACCAAGCTCCTTGAAAAAGCTGACACATATCTAAAGTATGTGAGGGACCAATACAGGACCCATTTGGAGATGAACCTAAAGTATGAGTGTCCCCCCATGATTCCAGAGAGGGAGTGGAAGGACCTGATTTTGGATGCCAAGGAGAAAATTGAAAGGAAAAAAGGAAATACACCACTAGACACTAGAAGAAGGTACAATATACTATTAAGAATGTAATTATGTACTAATTAATTACTCTTTATATTCATATAATCTAACATATTTCAAACCTTTTATAGATTGAGTGACACATTAAAGGCAACCAAGGCAAGGCAAGAAAAGCACGGGCAACACAAACTCGGCTCTGGTGGTTACATGAAACTTGCTGCACAAATTGTAAGTATCTCATGTAAACGAAATATTGCATCAAAATATTAATAAATTGCAAACATTTTTTTTTTATCAAATAATGCAAGCAAAATTCACGGTACCAAGCAAAAATGCAGGGTTGTGAATTCAATAAAGCACCCATAGAAGATGACAAGATAATTGCCTACCAGCAAGGCTATTTAGCTGTGGTTGATCGTCTATGAGAATTGAGTGGGCATACACAACATTTGAGTGCATCCGTCACACAGGTAAATATGCTAAATGGAAGTTGTTTCAAATTGAATACTTTACCAATAATTTAATTGATGTTGAGTTCCAACATAAAGTGACTATATTTGTTTTAAATAAGCAAGCAATGATAACAATGTTCATGTCATTGGAATGTAGCCTGCTAATTGTGAAACACCACATGCACATGAAGGTCTGGATGTGCATCCCTGTAGTGGAGGTATTCATTTTATATTCAAATTTATTTATTTAGCTATTAATATAATTAAACATCTTAATTTTAATAAGAATAGTAATTAATGTAACCTTTTTTGTTAATATTTTAGAGCATGTAGTCGGTGGTGAGAAAGTGGAGCATGATCTGGGTACACAACATTAAGAACGTGATGCTCCCCACTTAGGTAAAGAGGACCATTGTTATTGCTTTAAACAAATATAATTGCAATTAGTGTTCAGCATTAATGTAACCTTTAGTATTTCAACTCCAGATGATCTAGAGAGTGTTCAGCATGTTGAGGTTGAGGCTACACAAAATGATGTGGTCCCATCAGGTAAAGAGCACAACAATTATGCTCTCTAAATTAATTAAATACTTGTAACAGTAATATATATTTTTTAAAATTTAACCCACTTCTCTATTATTACAGAGGACCCCCCTTCGCTCTAGTGTCCTTGTCCTCAGTATAGGACTAGGCATACATCGAGATCACGAGCAATTGTTGGAACATCTGCAGAAGTGGGAAATGATGAAGAAATTGATGTTCCACTTAGTCTTTTCATAGCTTCAAAGAAAAAAAAAAGAAAGAAATGATTGTAATCTAGCTTATTTGATAATGACTGATTTTTATGTGTTAGTGAATGTAATTATGTGCTAATTAATGGTTATGGATGATATGTGTTAATTAATATTGATGAATGTTGCATGTTAATTAATGTTAATCAATGTTATGTGTTAATGAACGTTATGTGATATTAATGAATGAATGCTATATTTAATTAATGGTAGAAAGAATGAATGAATGAATATTATAAGATGTTAACGGGGAATTTACAGTGATGTTAGGGGGGGGGGAGGGGCCAAATGAGCTTCCACCTTCATGTGGTTGGCCCTATTAAGTAGATAATATTAAACTATTCTCGAAACCAAGCAAAGCTCAACAAGATAACACACTTTTCAATATTTCATTATGTTGCATAGTTAATCTTATTGAATAATATATATTGAATCTTAATTGTAGGGTCCAACAAAACCAACATGAAAAACAACACCACAAGTTGTTGGTTATAATGAACTCCCATATTGTCTTGTCTATACACGAACAATATGAGTTGCTTCTAGTGTTGATATCCAACGTAGGACTGCAAAAGTTATGAATATGCCTCATCCTTGTAAGCTTTTTTATTACTTGTAAGTAATGAATATGCCTCATCCTTGTAAGTTTTTTTATTACTTGTAATTCATGAATATTGCTCTTTAGTTGATTAAAATTTAATGAAAATCTTTAATGAATACACAAAACTATATACATATGCAGGTGCACCATGGTTGAGATGGTCCAACTCGATAGTCTCACTCCACGACTAAGCTCATGCCATATCTAAATCAAAGATATCTCAAATTCATCATTAGTGGAAAGATGCAAAATGCCATTTTCAAACATAAGCAAGACATACACAATTGGGCACAATCACCAAGAGAACAGTAAAAATTGTGTTTGAGATTGTATCATGGATGCTTTTAAGGATTGTATCATGGATGCAAAAAATCTCTTCATTAATCCTTGACTCATGATTGCTATAATACTTCTTTAGACTTCTCATGTCATTTGTTGCACTTCTTCACTAT
This sequence comes from Cryptomeria japonica, assembly GCF_030272615.1. NCBI lineage: Eukaryota > Viridiplantae > Streptophyta > Pinopsida > Cupressales > Cupressaceae > Cryptomeria > Cryptomeria japonica. Next base: position 284,292,786 of record NC_081408.1, on the reverse strand, counting down.
TTTGGACTAAGTTTCAACTATGTATTTTCCTTGACTTATGACTGTACCTAGCTTTGTCCTATCTTTGTAAGCTTTCTTTTGAATTGTGGTTATAGCTTTGATAATACCTTTTTAATGTTGCACTATTTGTAAGGAGGAAAACTCCTAATGCATGTTGCAAATTGTGTTCTAGTGACTGAGACTAACCTTTTTGTACTTGATGTTTTTGACTAGTTGTCATAACCTCTGACTTTGATGCTTGTGCCTTAATAGAACTAGATGTTTCTTGTATGAATACTTGGTCAAGGACTACATTATGATGCTCTAGGGCTACAAACTAAGATTATTTATTGTATTGAGTTGCACATTTGACATGAGTTTCCCTATGACTGCTATGCCTCGTAAGGTTATAAGGTGTTATTCTTGTCAAGTTTTGGCAATGCTGCAACAATAACGTGTTATTTGTTGTTAAGGTTTGAAAATACCTTTTAGAAACTTATACCCTGCTCTTTTTCACTCAGTAGACTTGATTATTTTCATTTCATTTGGTACTAGGTATGACTTCCTATTGGCTTTACTGTAGACTGCAATCTCTCTATACTATATTTTCTGAGTGTTGTTGTTCTATACTTGACCATCTATTAGGAAAACATAGCTTGAAATGTCCAAAACAATTAATGAATGACTGCACTATCACCAATATATCTTGAAGATTTGATTACTCTTTAGATTATGATTATGACTGTCATGATATTTCATGAGACTGCTCTATCCCCATATGAAACCCTTTGTTCCCACAAATCAATGCTTTAAACTTGACTGCAAATTTATAGTGATCACTATCTTTGTATAGTAAGCTTGCTACTTTCTCAACTTTTGATATATTGGAGGCTCCTAGGATGGTTTCTATCTTATAGTCAAGTCACAATACCTTGCTATAATTTTCATTTCAGATCACTACTCAATGATCATATGATGTCTTTGTCTTTTGAATTTGACTCTCAAGCTTGCTCTATTTCTTGACCTTTTGAATAATTTTGGGCCACTATTCAATACTTTTATTACCCTATATGTAAAATACCTTTCTCACTACTTCCTATACTTGATCTTTATCTAGTTTGTGTCAATCCTACTATTGCACCTTTTCTATTTATGATTGAGATTTGTTTTAGGATTAAAAACTCTTGATGATTTCACTAAATGACTTTTGCATGACTGTACTTTCTAAGCTATCCTAGGGAGCAAAAGAGACCTAGGGATTTGCTCACTTCAAGGAAAAAGAAAATCTAGCAAGACAATCAACCCTTTTAAATAATATGTGGAACCCTTATGGTGAGCAAGAAAGCATTGACAAACTTATAGATGTTGTCATAACACAAAGCTGAAACTATATTTTTTTTATAGATAATCAGATTTCTCCTTTAACCCGACTTTTGCTTGAATCATTATTGTAGGCATATCCAATGCATGATTTAAATAATAAGATACTAAAAATTCTAAAATAGGGTTTTGAAAACCCTACCTCCAAATGTAGTTATCTACTATTATGACTATGACAATTTCTCTCCAGAAGCTTTGATGCTAACTTCTATCATGCCTAATCTTTGCATGTGGTTTGCATGGTGTTGGCATGAGGTTCTTTGTAAATGTCCTTATGGATTCTCTTCATATTTTTATGAAATTCCTCATCGAAGAGGCAAACCTCTTATTCAAACTTTGAAGTAACCCTTTGACTATTGCATGCAGTCCTTTTCTTATAAACCTTCCTCCTTCTGGTGATGTGATAGGACATAAACTGAAGGTGTAGCTTGTGGAACCTGTTGAGCATCAAATCTGAATTAAGTAAAATATCTTGATTTGAGATATTAAATCATAGAAGCCATCTATCTTTGGAAGAAATCATCATTTTCATTGATACCGTAATAACCCATAAGTTATCGAACAAGTTTAATAGCATTCTATCGAAATATCCAAAATTCAAATAGTATCAATGAGAACCAGTGATGTCTCATCGATATAAAAAGGGTATCAAAGGAAAGGTAACACCGATGAACTCTAAAAGGGACTCATCAAAAGAAATGATTCCACTGAAAGAGGATATCAAAGAAAGCAGAGACAGTTTTCATCGATGGGAAAAGGCTTCCGAGGAAATAATACCATCGGTGCAACATGAACAAAACTTACCAAAAGAAGCATTCTTATCGAAAGAATGATATCGATCAAACAGAAGGAAGCTACATCGATAAAAGATATCAATAAGGATATGAGTTTCAAGGAGTCTAAAAGGCATGTTACCAATATGTGTGGTTTTACCAATGCAACTTTATCGAGGAAGATTACTAATGAGCTCATCGATGAAAGATGATAGTGGAAGCAAATCATCAAAAGAAAGATGGCCTCGATGAAATAATAGACCCATTCATTGAAGGAGTGTAGTGATGTCGATAGAAAAAGTGTTTCGATGGAAGAATAAAGGAAGTTAGTGAAGCCCAAGGTTTCTTCGACATGAAACCCGATGGACATCAGATATATATCGATGAGGAAATAGGTTTCAAGGAGGCTAAAAGGAATGTCTCTGATATGCGTTGTTTCTCCAATATAACTTTATTGGTGGAAGATGACAAGAGAGGATAAAGAAAGGCTTTGGTGAGACAATAGATCCATTCATCGACGAGGCATAGTGATATCGATGGAAGAGGTATTTTGGTGGAAAAATAAAGGAGGTCACTGAAGCCCAAGGTTTCTTCGACATAAAAACCCGATGGATATCAGATAGGTATCGGTGAGGAGACAGCCATAGTGACCAAATACAACATTTCAATGAAAGGAGAAAATACCTAGTCGAAGTAATGTTTGAAACAAAAGTGTTAGTTGATGGTTATATGTTGAAAAGCCACAATGCTTGGTGATAATGTATACTCTCATATAAAAGAGGGAGATTTTTTAATATGGAGGAAATTTAGAGAAAGGAGTAGAATATAGCCTCAGGCTTACCACTATACTATTTTGGTGAATATATATAATATAATCAATTATTTTTCCTTTGCATATGTGAACTTTTAGTAGTGGGGAAAGAAGGAGGAAGAAAAGACTTTTCCAGATTCTCTTCTATCATAGTCATGCAAATATTGCATTCGAGGGGTATTTCCTTCCTTGTTTCCTCTCACATCAAGTATGTATCTATTTCATATCCAAGTGAAATGCAGAGGTTAATTGTATATCACTAATTGACTATGGAAATATTACTCATTAAAAGAAAAAGTAAAATGAAATGAAAAGAATCTTGCTCTGATAGCTGTGAACATACTATCATGCCTAACTATGATTATTCTGTCTTGCATAGCCATGTAAATTCTGCCTTGAGTAGCCGATGTATAGCTATTGCATATTCATGATCTTTTTTGTTAAGATAAATTGTAGAGCCTAAATGATTTACTCATTCATTATCAAGTCTTGAACTTAAGAAAGATAAATTTATTCATAGATATAAATCATGATGATATTTTGTTACTTTTCATCGAATACATTGTCTTACCTTATTCATAAGAAAATTGAATACTACATTCATATCTTGTGCATAGTATGGTTGAGTAGAAACCTTAGAGCATTAACTATAGAATATTATTGCTAGCCCACGAGGGCATAATAGCTGAGTATTACAGCTATTCTATGTTTATTTGTTTTCCACTCTTAACTCATAGTTCAACCGTATATGGTTCATCTTGGAATCAATGCACATCGGTTATAGTCAGATTATAACTTGTCTCCATGGTTGCAAGACCTAAAGAAGGATTCTTATCATCAATTAGATGCATACTTTTGGGAATATACAAAGACAAAAAAAACTATTAGAACCATATTTTTTGTTGAGTCATAATATGATGTGTTAATTTAGCTAAATAAGGGAACCAATGTTGTATTAGGTTTAATTCCATGATGACAGTTGAAGCTTGTTAGAGATAAGGGATTTGTAGTAGTTAGCTTGTTAGGTTATGTCACAATCCCATGAAGGTCCTTGTAAACCGTTAATGTCAGTAGACATGAGATTTTTATGCAATGAATTGGATTAGCTAAACCTAGAAGTTATGTAACCAATGAATCAACTGACTCAAGTGTATGTTAATTATCTTATGATGGTCATTTATGACCATTATTCTTAGTAGACATTAAGCAGTTTGCTAGATAGTTGGTTAGTAAACCAGTGAGTTAGTTGGCTCAAGTGTATGCTATTTATCATATGATGGTCATTAATTACCATTATTGTTAGTACACATTAAGCAGATGGCTTGTTTAGATGGTTGGTAACTAGTGAGTTTGTTGAGCTCAAGAATTGGATGTACAAGTCGAGCAAGGGAGGTGAACACTAACAACGCATTGGTTCTTGCAATATTAAAACCTTGGCCAAGATGGTGATTCTTTATCTAAGTGATTGTTAGATAACATGAACTAGATACACCTACTAGTCAGATGGTCATAGTAGTTAGGAGTTACCTATGGTTTGTGACTGACTAGTTGCGTGTAGGTTTTGAACACCAAGATAAGATGGCTAGATGTAAAAGAGACCTAATCCTTAGAATGCACCCTCATGAAGGGTTGGGTCTCTTCCAATTTGAAGGAGCATGGGAGACTGGCAAGTCTACGATTGAATGAGAAGCCCTTGATTATGCTCTCCCTATTCCAAACTATGTCAAGGCTTTATACAAAAAGTTTTAGTTGGAAAGTTAAATGAGTTGTAACCTTTGAACCTTTATCTCTTCCCTCAAAAATGAAACTTGCCATTTGAATTCCTTTCTCGTATTGATTAGCTTAATAATATTTGTTCAATGTTTTTTATTGTTAAAAGATTACCTTCCTTTTAGATAAATTAGTTAGATTCTTATTATGTTGAAGACCATTTAGTTAGTTTTCTCCTTCAACTGAAGTAGTTATGTTTTATTTTGAAATGCTCATTTTTTTATCTTAATATAGATCACAATTTATTTTCTTTAAGTATAGAATTAATGGAATATTACATATGGTATCAAAGCAACCAAGCTCGACATTGAACCTCAGGCTTTGCACCTATAAACAATAAGGTAGAAAACTAAAATGAAGCATTTTAGTGAATCCTGGAAGTGGATTCGAACCCTTGTAGATTACCGTATTTTTCTGCAGGCAGTTGCCTGTGATATTATCTAAAGGAGATAAGGTTACTTGTGTTCTTCCAGTAGAACTCTGTGTTTCATATTGTAGATTTGAATAAAAGATTTACTTGCAAATTGTAATTGTTCCTCGTATTTCTTCCTTGGATGGTCTCTTAAGGTTAGAGTTAAATTCATTCAAGCAATTTACAATAAAGACATCGAAGTAGGGCTCATAAGAAATAGTAATTGATAGACTCATCGAGAGGGGGTGGGTTTAAAAATTATCTCATAAGTTTACACAATAAGTCCTCAAGAAATATAAAGACTTTGTAGCCCAAACAACAAAGAAAGGCACTAGTCATCTATAAGACACAACCCATCAATTCACATTTTCACATAAAGAATAATAGGAGTATTTGAGTAGGAATTCTAGGGTAAATTAGCAATAGTGTATATATAAATTTAAAGCACCAAGATCGAATAGCTTCTACAACAACAATCTTGAACTCATCTATTATATCTCCATTCTAGGAACTGGTGCCATTCTGAGATAGGGGGAAGTCAGATCAAGACACTAAATCTACTATAAAAAGCACTAGTTGAAGGAACAACTAGTGAGTAGGCACACCCGCCTAGGTCCTACAGAGCCTAAAGTGAGAGAGTTACTAACCAAATAGGTTCACTCTATAAGTTGGCCAAGTCAATTGGAGGGATTGATCATAGGAGTTGGAATTTCCTTAGAACCTATCCAATCTGTTGATTTGAGACCCAACAAAACCCTAGCATAACTTCTAAAAACTGGCTATAAATGGTTCTTTTCATTTGAAACAGAATGCAAACCCTAAAATCACATGAAAGCTTATACTTTTAGCTTTCTATTTCCCTCCAATATATTCATGAAATTGATTTTCTTGATAATCACGTGGAAGGAGGCCTTTAGAACACTTTTGTAAATAAATAAAGAATTTTATTTGTCTTTACATCTTTTGAATTAAAATGCCTTTTCAAGTGAATTATTTTCCTTCCAAACCTTGCATTGTGAAATCTCATCCTTTTAAATAAGCTCAACCTTATAGACACCTTCAAGGTATTTAATACATCATTTCTCTAAACTTTCCTAAATTCATGATAGGACATGAGGTATATAATAATTCTATTTTTTATCACTTGAAGTCAAAACATTGGTAACAAAGTCACACCCTCAAACCTTAATTTTTAGATAGTTAAATGTCCATTTTACATTTCTAAAAAAATTAGAGGTCTTATGATATTCCACATGATGGCTACATGTTGATAAAGTTACCCCTCACAACTACTGGCCCGTCTCCCTAATAGGGTATTTGCATGAAAACCCAAGTCCAGCTATGTCAAACCCGAGTTTGACTCCTTCAGACTCAAGTTAATCATTGGTCACATGTAGAACATGCATTTGAAGACTTGAATGACCTTCCCTCCAAAGTATTTTCTTTTGGAAAAAAAAATTTCTTTCATGAAGTCACATGAATGTGCTTCTTTTCTAAAGTTTTTACATTATAATCATAAGAATATAGCCCTTCTTTTCATTTATAAGGTACATTTGAAACCTTTTGGATCCTTTTAATGATATTTCCAAAACAACAAGGACCTGGGACCTTAGAAAAGACTGGAATAAGCTTCAAGATATTAAAATTTAGACTCAAACCATGAAGATGCTAACAACAAGAAAACCCCTATTGAATGCAATTGATATATAAATGAAAATTGGATAACAAAAATAAATATGGATATAACATTAGGTACTATAATAATATCATATGTTAAAACAACCAATAATAAAATCAAACCAAATGATATATAGGATTTGATCATATATGTATATGTAGATATATAGATATATACATAATATGTATATGTATATGATGCTCTGCAAAAAGAAGGATAGTTAGAAAAACCTATTTGATTGCAACACACACAAAGAGAAGCACAAGAAACAAATGTTAGTCATTAGGGTTAGCAAATCAAAGATTAAACACTATCCTAATCAAGCATATCAAGAAAGACACTACACAACAAAGAAAAAGCTTAATGAATCTAAGAAAAGATGAACTCTGTGGTCTAACTACCAGAGATAGCAAGAAACTCTCCAACCAAAGTAGGGGAGACAAAACCAACAATCTCTGCTTAGGGAGGAGCTCTAGACCCCAAATCTGAAGAAAGAAACATAGCTAAAGTAAGTGAATTGGATAACAACAAGAATGTAAAGTGCACCCCTGATTTGCTAACCAAAATGCTCAAAATTAAATGAAAATCTTAAATGAATACACAAAACTATATACATATGGAGGTGCACCATGGTTTAGATGGTCTAACTCCCTAGTCTCACTCTATGACTAAGCTCATGCCATATCTAAATCAAAGACATGTCAAATACATCATTGGTGGAAAGCTGCAAAATGCCATTTTCATACATAAGCAAGACATACACAATTGGGCACAATCACCAAGAGAACAAAGTGTGTTTGAGATCATTGTCCTAATTATGGTGTGGTCATGAAGAAGTTGACAAATTTATGGTGATCTCTTCGTGACCACACCACAATTAGGACATTGATCTCAAACACACTTTTTACCAATCTCTTAGTGATTGTGCCCAATTGTGTATGTCTTGCTTATGTATGAAAATGGCATTTTGCAGCTTTCCATCGACGATGTATTTGAGATGTCTTAGATTTAGAAATGGCATGAGCTTAGTCATAGAGTGAGACTAGGGAGTTGGACCATCTCAACCATGGTGTGCCTAATCATATTAGCTTGAAACCATGCGCCTCATATTAGCCTCAAACCTATGCCCCTACTGGTAGGTGGTGGGGATAGAATATCATTCACTGTACATATCAATGACTGGATAATAATTTTTTTTTTTGATAAAAATTATCATCATCAGAATTACGATGAATACCAATCTTTCGATCGATGATGTAGTCGATGGACATACAATGTTCTCGTCGGTAAAATGTTCTGGAGTCGTCACACTTCCAACTCAAACCACACAAACATCCAATGAGGATGTTGTACATGCGATGACACTTCATAGTCAAACGGTCGTCGATGTCTTCGAATGGATCAACGACACAAGCATCAGATAAATAGCATCACCATCGGTGCGAAGTTCCAAATCGTCGTCATCTTTGTGATGAAATATACTGATTTCGAGGACTTCTTTCACCATCGGTAGAGTCCATTGGATTGTCATATTTTTGATGGGCATGACATCATCAACCAATCCGATGATGAGTTTTCGATGGTTGATTTTGTCCGCACTCTGAAGAAAATTCATTGCAAATCCGACAAACGGCTGTCAGAAATCAGCTCCGAATGTACTAGTGTAGGGATCACAAGGTTGGGTGGTAGTGCCACTTCCCATCAGATGTTCTAGATTGTATCTTCAAGCAAGGAAAGGATTCACTGGTGTTTCTTGGTTCGTGGTTCATGTACCAACTCTTGTTCGAGATCATTGTTCAGTTGAGACCTTGTGGTCTTTGTATCAAACTTTTATGTAACCTTGATATTATAAACTTGGTAATCTATGGCATTATTGGAAGCCATGTATTTATGGATATTGTAATAGTATGTCAATGGAATGTATGTTAATTTAGTTGCTTTGATCTTATGTTTAAATGTTTTATGGAAATTGGATGCATTGGATTACTTTAATTTCTTCATTATGGAATTTAGATGTATGTGTAGTTTTGAAGTTAAGCATTTACTTTATCTAATTGAATGGACAATTGGATTAACCATGGTCTTAATGTAATCTACGATTAATATTTATTGGTAACCCTTAGGAAATAATGTGTTAGTCTTATGTTGTGTTATTAGACGTGCAATGGTTATAATTAATGCACTTGATTTTTAAAAAAAACTTATTTCACCCTTTAGTTGCCTAGTTGTGTTGTTTTCCTTTAGGGTTTTTGGCGGGGCATTATATAGGGTGAATTAGTACTTGCAAAAACTTCCTTAAACAACTTAAACTACAAAGACTGCACTAATAGGTAAACAACATCACCGATCTAAAACAGGGTACTACCAGTAAAACATAGTATGACTATGAAAGACATAAACCAGTTCAACTAGATCATCTTCAGACCTAACATCTCATCTCAACTTCACCCATATGCTTAAACAAGTAATACATCATCAGAAATACAATGACCACTGGATCAACATGCTTTACCGCTTAATAGAAAATACTAATCATCACAACAAAAAGCATCACACATGACACACTTTTTTTTCACGTGGAAACCCAACTAAGAAAAAACCACGGTGGGGATAAATACCCACAAGTTGTTCTTGAACTCTTCTAAAGTCTGCTCTGTTAGGAGCCTAGTTTGGTTAAAGACTTTACAACAGGTTCTACTAGGAGCCGATTCTGCTAGGGATCACCTGGTTAAGGGATGGCTAAATACCCAGTTACAGGTTAAAACCCTGTTAAAGGTTACCTTGTCAAAGGATTTAAAGAACTCAATGATTTTGAGTCACCTTGTTAAAGGTTTTACAAAAAGCCTATTAAAGCTACCTGGTAAAGGGATTTTCCAACTCCTGAAATGGTTAGAAGTCAACAGGTAATACACTGTTCTAATAACAACACTCAATGCTAAGGTAGATCCACTTTAGTTCCTTTACATCTACTATCACACTTTGCAGATCTCTATTCACTGCACTGGTCTGGCAAGAATCAAGTATCTCTTCACTTGGATACACACACAACATTTGCCAACCACCTCAAATGAGAATCATCATCAACGTTATAGACAACAATTAGGTCAGTAGCCAGAACCTAAAACCCTAAGCATCTAGGTTAACAATATAGTCAGTCCAATCCTGACTGTTCAAACATATTACATAGAATAAAACAATCTTGAACAAATCTCAAGATGTTCTCCATTGTTCATTCTTTGCTGCTTCTGGAAGCTGATAACCCATCACGTGTTCCCCACCATTTACTAAGACTTCACACATTCCCGAGATAGATAGAAACAATCTTCTTCTTGCAAGATCCTTAATAAAATTCTTCATGCACACAAGGCTGACGTGGCAACATGATCTGATCTTCATTTCAATGCTAACCCATCACAGGATGTCATTGGTGGAATCACATAGACTTGGAATGCATCAACCAAAAACCCTGAAGCCGAGACTACCAACTGGTAGTCATATCAAATGAAACCCCGATACAAAATTTGCATATACTAGTTCACATTTCAACATACTACTTCACTTGTTCTCTTACTTCAATATACCAGTTCATACTTCATCATATTGACATCAATGACAACATACAATATCATCATGTCATCAAACTCTACACATATGCCAACAATCTCCCCCTTTGGCATTGATGGCAATGTACAAAGATTTCTCTTCGCTTCACATCTTCTCCCCAATATCTTCCATATTATATGTCTTCTATACTACAGATATCTTCTCTACTTCACATCTTCTCCCCCTTTGACAACAATGCCAAAGTGGAGGCAAAAACATCCATGATCTACTATGTTGCTCACCCTGAGGAGTAGCATCCTTCAACACACCAATCCTGAAAAACAAATTGACAATGCAATACCTGACTGATGTAGAACACATACCTTTAGTTCACCTCTTCAAGGGGGAACACCCCTAATTCACCTCTTAAATAGATAAATATAGCCTTAGGGAGAGGCTTGGTGAATATATCTACTAACTACTCTTTACTAGAAACGTGTTCCAATACAACCTCTTTGTTCTGAACTTTCTCCCTCAGTAAATGATACTTGAGCTTCAAGTGCTTGGTTCTAGCATACAAAATTGGATTCTTGGAAATATTAATTGCACTTGTGTTGTCACAAAATATACTCACCGGTTCAGATATAGGGACTTTGAAACCACTGAATACATGCTTCATCCAAATTGTCTGAGTGTAGTTCATAAATGCTGCTACATATTTTGCTTCTGCTATAGACAGAGAGATACAACTCTGCTTCTTTCTCATCCATGAGACTAGTCTACCACCAAGAAAAAATGCACCTTCGGTTGTGCTTTTCCAGTTGTTCACATTACTAGCCTAATCGGCATCTATAAACACTTTGAGATTGAAATCATTACTATATGGATACCACAATCCATAATCTATAGTTCCCTTTAGATATCTAATAATCTGCTTGACTACTACCAAGTGGGATTCTCTTGGGCTTTACTAAAAATGTGCAGCAATGCCCACTACATGTGCTATGTCTAGTCTGCTATGTACTACATAGTGCAACTTACCAATCATTGACCGGTATTCCTTCTCATTCACCAATGCTGAGTCATCTTCTTTTGACAATTTACAATTGGTCACCATTGGTGTACCAACCAGTTTGTTGTCTTCCATGCCAAAGGTCTTCAACACCTCTTTGACATACTTGGATTGAGTGATAAAGATACCATCTTTCATTCGTTGAATCTATAGTCTAATGAAGAACTTAATCTCTCTGATTAGTGACATCTCAAATTCCTTCTTCATTTCATCTGCAAATGCATGGCTCATCTTGTCATCTCCACCAAAAATTGTCATCAACAAACACTTCATAGATCAAAATCTAATCTCCTCCTGACTTTAGATAGATATTGATGTCTTCACTTGTTCTTTCAAATCCAATCTCACAATATGGGAGTGTAAACATTCATACCATACTCTAGGTGCTTGTTTCAATCCATACAAGGCTTTATGTAGCCTACACACCATATCACTGTCTTCTGAGAGGGCAAACCCATCTAGTTGCTATATATACACTTCCTCTTCAAGCATTCCACTCAGGAATGCAGATTTTACATCCATCTGATACACTTTGAATCCCTTGAAGGTTGCATTTGTGAGTAGCATTCAAACTCCTTCCAATCTAGCTACTGGAGCAAAGGTTTCTACCAATCTTGCTTTATTTCTTACCACTGTGCCATCTTCATTCAGCTTGTTTCTAAAAATCCATTTGGTGCCAATAAAATATTTGTGCTCAGGTCTAGGTACCAAAGACCATGTACCATTCTTTTCTATCTGGTCAAGTTCCTCTTCCATAGCCTTATTCCAGTCTTCATCTTTATGTGCCTCTTTAAATGTTTTGGGCTCAAATTCAAAGATAATGCAAGAATTTTCTCTAACCTTTCTTCTTGTAATAATTCCTGCATCCTTATCTCCTATGATCTATATTGGATCATGATGTAGCTTTACATACCTAAGAATGATCTTAACTGATTTTGCTTGCTTTTCCTCTTCATCCTCATCTTCATCAGCATCTATCGGTGTAGGAGTACTGTTGCTAGTACTTGGTTGTTTTGCAACCAGTTCCCAGAAGGTTACATCTGGTTCATCTATCACTCGCTCACTACCAGTTTCCTTAGGTTTCTTAGAGGTTTCATCAACTCTAACATTGATACTTTCAACAATTCTCTGAGTCCTATTGTTAAAACACTTGAGAGCTTTGCTCTTGGTGGAATACCCTAGGAATATTGCCTCATCACTTTTTGCATCAAACTTGCTCTGGTCTTCACTCCTCTTGATATAACACTTACTACCAAACACTTTAAAGTAGCTTACTATAGGAGTCTTACCGGTCCAATACTCATAAGGAGTTTTATCCTTACCTTTCTTGATGAGTACTTGGTTCATAGTGTAGACTGTAGTGCTCATTGCTTCTCTACAAAAAGTGTGAGCAACCTTCCCTTGAATCAACATCGTTTTGGCTCTTTCAACTACAGTCCAGTTGTTCCTTTCTGCTAGGCCATTCTGTTGTGGAGTCCGGGGGGCAGACAGTTGCCTCTTGATGCCATTTTCTTCATAGTACTTATTGAACTCACTAGAATTGAACTCACCTCCTTGGCCAGTTCTAAGGAATTTGATTCTCTTACCACTTTCTATTTCCACTAGTCCTCTGAAGGCTTTAAACTTTCCAAAAGCTTCATACTTTTCTTTCAAGAATGTGACCCACATCATTATTGAGCAATCATCAATAAGAATCATAAAGTACCTATCTCCTTAAACACTCCTAGTTTTCATTGGACCACACAAATTAGTATGCACAAGATCAAGTAAATTATCTGATGTGAAAGATTTAGCTTTGAAGGTTGAGGAAGACATTTTCCCCAGTTGACATTCTCTACACAAAGGATTCTCCTATTTGTTTAGCATAGGAAATCCTCTAACTGCCTTGATCTTACTGGGCTTCACAATATTATCAAAATTTACATGGCAGAGTCTCCTATGCCATATCCAACTGTCATCAAACTTAGCCATTAGACATTGACTGATATTTGTATTTAACTGAAATAAGTTACCTTTGGTCTACATACTGGTGGCCATCAGTTCACAACTCTTTCCTTTTATTTTGCACACTCCATCTTTGAATTCCAGAGTGAGTCCTTTATCATTCAACTGGGCAACACTCAGAAGGTTATGCCTGAGACTTTCTACCCAATACACATTATCAGCACTGCTTTTTCCATTTAGAGAGATGGACACTTTTCCTTTTACCATACATGGTGCATCATTACCAAATCGGACTACACCTCCATCATACTCTTCCAAAGATGGAAAATTTCTCTGGTCACCAGTCATGTGGTGATAACAACCACTGTCAATAATCCACTCATTAGATTTATCAAAGTGAGAGACAAGAGCCTTCTTGTCTGACATTTCTTCTTTGATGGATACAAACACTATGTCTTTGCTTTCTTCATCTTCTAATTCATCATCAGTGACACCTTCATCAACTGCAACAAGACAGTTTCTCCTATTTCCTCCTTTAAACCTTTTGAACTTCTATGGTTTGTCCTTATTATCACTATTAGGATAGTTGATAGCAATGTGTCCTATCCTATTGCAAGAAAAGCATTTCAAAGGGAGCTTACCTTTGTATTTTCTAGTTCCCTTAGGAAGTCTCTTGGCTAGAAGAGCTTCAAATTCCATCAGGATCTCCTCATCATCCATATCTCTACTTTGTCTAGGTTTACAACTGGTACTAGCTTTTTTTCCCTTTCTAGATAGTGTAGCAGATGCTTTAAAGACTGAATCAGTCTTCTGAACACTGCCATCATAACTATTTAGCTCATATGTGGTCAACTTAGCAATGATAGAATCAAGGGATACCTTTGTCTTGTCAATAGATCTCAACTCCTGAATAGCGGCAACCCTTATTGCATAGATCGGTAATAATGATCTCAAAAATTTGCTAGCAATGGTGGAATCATCCATTGTACCTCCTCCACTCTTGATGTCTCCAACAACAGTTTTAATCCTTATCCCATATTGTTGAATGTTCTCTCCTTCAACCATCCGCATATCTTCAAACTTTCCTCTAAGGCCTTCTTCCTTAGCTTGCTTCACATGCTCATCACTGCCATAGATAGACTCTAGAGTATCCCATACATCTTTGGGATTATCCTTATCCTAAACATCTATAAACTCAATATCAGATAGACTATTGATAAGAGATTCCATGACTTGACCATTCACCTGAATTTCTCTTCTTTGATCATTGGTGAGAGTACCGATAGGGATAACAAAAGTATTCTCAACATAGTTCTAGTGTTGAACACCCATGCTTTTAATGTATATCTTCATTTTGTCCTTCCATATCTTAAAGTTATCTTTTTTGAACTTAGGACCTTCCCTCTTCATCATTAGAATAGGATCTTTTCCTCAAGTGGTTAAGCTTATAGCACACAGGACCTAGAGGATGCTCTGATACCAATTGATGAATAATGATGATCAGTAGATACCCAACAAGTACTGAGAGGAGGGGGGGGTGAATCAGTACCTGCAAAAACTTCCTTAAACAAATTAAACTACAAAGACTGCACTAACAGGTAAACAACATCACCAATCTAAAATAGGGCACTACCTGTAAAATATAGTATGACTATGAAAGACATAAACTGGTTCATCTAGATCATCTTCAGACCTAACATCTCATGTCAACTTCACCCATATGCTTAAACAAGTAATACATCATCAAAAATATAATGATCATTGGATCAGCATGCTTTACCGCTTAACAGAAAACACTAATCATCACAAGAAAAATCATCACACATGACACACTTATTTTTCATGTGGAAACCCAACTAGGAAAAACCATGGTGGGGATGAATACCCACAAGTTGTTCTTGAACTCTTCTGAAGTCTGCTCTGTTAGGAGCCTAGTCCGGTTAAAGACTTTACAACAGGTTCTGCTAGGAACCAATCTTGCTAGGGATTTTGAACTTAGGACCTTCCCTCTTCATCATTAGAATAGGATCTTTTCCTCAAGTGGTTAAGCTTATAGCACACAGGACCTGAAGGATGCTCTGATACCAATTGATGAATAATGATGATCAGTAAATACCCAACAACTGCTGAGAGGGGGGGGGGGGTGAATCAGTACCTGCAAAAACTTCCTTAAACAAATTAAACTGCAAAGACTGCACTAACAGGTAAACAACATCACCAATCTAAAATAGGGCACTACCAGTAAAATATAGTATGACTGTGAAAGACATAAACTGGTTCATCTAGATCATCTTCAGACCTAACATCTCATCTCAACTTCACCCATATGCTTAAACAAGTAATACATCATCAAAAATATAATGACCATTGGATCAGCATGCTTTACCGCTTAATAGAAAACACTAATCATCACAAGAAAAATCATCACACATGACACACTTATTTTTCATGTGGAAACCCAACTAGGAAAAACCATGGTGGGGATGAATACCCACAAGTTGTTCTTGAACTCTTTTGAAGTCTGCTCTGTTAGGAGCCTAGTCCGGTTAAAGACTTTACAACAGGTTCTGCTAGGAACCAATCTTGCTAGGGATCGCCCAGTTAAGGGATGGTTAAATACCCTGTTAGAGGTTAAAACCCTGTTAAGGTTCCCTTGTCAGAGGATTTAAAAAACTCAATAATTTTGAGTCACCTTGTTAAAGGATTTACAAAAATCCTAGTAAAGCTACCCGGTAAAGGGATTCTCCAACTGCTGAAATAGTTAGAAGATAATAGGTAATACACTGATTTGATAACAGCACTCAATGCCAAGGCAGATCTACTTTAGTTCCATTACAACTACTATGACACTCTATAGATCTCTATTCACTACACCAGTTTGGCAAGAATCAAGTATCTCTTCACTTGGATACACACACAACATTTGCCAACCACCTCAAATGAGAACCATCATCGACCTTATAGACAACAATTAGGTCGGTAGCCAAAACCTTAAACCCTAAGCATCTAGGTTAACAATATAGTCAATCCAACCCTGACCATTCAAACATATTACATAGAATAAAACAATCTTGAACAAATCTCAAGACGTTCTCCATCATTCATTCTTTACCACTTCTGGAAGCTATAACCCATCATGCGTTCTCCACTGTTTACTGAGACTTCACACAATCCTGAGGTAGATAGAATCAATCTTCTTCATGCAAGATCCTCAAGGGAATTCTTTGTGTGCACAATGCTGACATGGAAACATGATCTAATCTTCATTTCAATGCTAACTCATCATAGGATGTTTTCGCTTGAATCACACAGACTTGGAATGCATCAACTGGAAACCTTGAAGCCGAGACTACCAACCGGTAGTCCTATCAAATGAAACCCTGATACAAACTTTGCATATACCGGTTCACATTCCAACATACCACTTCACTTGAACCATCATACCGGTTCACTTGCTAGTTCACTTACTTCAATATACCGGTTCATACTTTAGCATATTGACATCAATGACAACATACAATATCATCATGTCATCAAACTCTACACATATGCTAATAGGTACAAACCTACAAACTTTGATCTCAAGTGGGCTTGAGATCTCTTCTCCTAGGGAGTATGGTGTAGGAGTACCTCATCAACAAGAAAATCATGGATCTGAGGAATAATATTAGGATCTTAGTGGCTTGTGTTTGTGCAAGTTTCATGTATTCAATAAAGACCCCACCATGTAAACCAATGTCACAAATTAGGTAATTTTATAAGCCAATTTGGACAATTTGGTCAAGAGGGGTAGTAGGATGTTTGTTCTTGTGGTTTATAGGTTTTTAGGATGTATTAGTGGTGTTTGGTTTGATCCAAGTGTGTGGATCCCAACCTTATAGTGTTTGACAACTTTTTGTGCAAAAATGCAACTTTTCAAAATGCAACTTTTGACGGCAAAAGTGCAACTTTTCAAAATGCAGTTGATGTAAGATTTTCAATGGCTCCAACCTCCTCCAAATTCAGTTGGAAACTATTGGAGAGGTCTATAATCCTTTAGGACATGATTCCCAAGCTTGGTGATGTTGTGGTTTGAAGTTGTGAAGCAATAAAACACTCAACAAACTGAGTTTTCCCAGAAATTCCAAGTTTGTAGATATTGTACGTCCTTGTACGGATTGAATTGAGAAAAACCACTCATGGAGTAGTTAGAGGATTGAATTAAATTTCTTTTTGTGGTGGTCTAAGGATTTTATTGTTTGCGAGTAGGGAGAATCTGTCATTTTTCTAACTGTAACCCGAAAAGCTAGGGTTTGGCTAGGGTTTTAGCCAGAAATGGCCATATCTTGTATTCTCTCCATCTAGAAGCTTCTTCCTTTGGTGGAGTGCAGGATTGGCCTATGAATTCTTGGATTTTCATGGGTTTTTTCAGGGGAGACTTGGTTGTGAGGAGAAAGATGGTAATTTAGGTAGGCATCTCCATGTGACTACCTTAAGGAAATTTAGGACAATTATTATTAAACTTTGTAGCGATGGATTCCAGGAGTGCAACCTTGGAATAAGATGTTACTCACAATACCCCACATTCTCATGAAGTTTATTTTTCAGTTTGCATTCAAGAAATGATAGTTGCTTTGTAAAATAGGCCTAATTGCCCTAATTAGGTCTCTAGGCTCATAAGGGGTTCAGACCCTGAAAGTGAAAATATTGCCAAACCACTTTGGGGATGAGTGTAACTCCCAAAAGGGTATCTGGAATGGTAAGTATTTTGTCAGAATGTGTGGAATATTTTGGACTCAAGGTCAAATCTCTCGCTAAATAGGGCTACTAGCGTAGGGGGTAGGTTTCCAAAGGAGGCATAAGGATTTGAAGGAAAAGCCTTAAACTAGTGTTTGGACCAGTTCTAAATGGTCATAAGTGAACCAATTCAAAAACCCTTAAGGTTAGGAGTCATGGGGTGGTGTATTGTAGGTGTTGAGGCCTTTTACTCATCTTGAGTAGGCTGGCCTAGTGGATTTGTGGATTGTTCTACCCATAAGGTGCAGAGTCCTTCCTTGTAGGATCCCCATGGTCATTTGAAAGGGTCAAGACTAAACATATTGTATTTTTCCTTACGTGTGTCAAGGACTCTGCATCATATATATGTGTATATATACATATATGTATACATATACATAGATATATACACACATATATATACATATATATATACATATATATACATGTATATATATATGTATGTGTATATATATATACATACATACATACATACATACATACATACATACATATATATATATATATATATATGTAAATGTATACATGTATGTACATGTATACATCTACATATATACATACATGTATACATTTACATATATATATATATATATATATATGTATGTGTATATGCATATATATATATGTATACATATACACATACATATATATGTATATGTATATGTATATGTATACATATATGTATACATATACACATACATATATATGTATGTGTATATGTATACATATACATACATACATACATACATACATACATACATACATACATACATATACATACATATATATACATACATATATACATATATATACATAAATACATACATACATATACATATGCATATGCATATGCATATGCATATGTCTGTGTATGTGTGTCTGTGTGTGTATATATATGTATGGGTGGCTACAAGAAGTTGAGTCCCACTTTTGGGCAAAAAGTGGTAGTGTTTTCTCTATGTTTCAAATTTTTTGTTGATTGATGTTAAAATTAGAGGCAATTAGAGATTAAATCTTGAAAAAATTCAGTAATTGAAAATGGAGTGCTCGGAGTCTACTTTTCAAATATGTAATTTACTTCAATACCGACATGGTAGATATTGTGTTTTAGTATGCATGTTTAAAAACCACTTTTTCAAAATGTTTATTTCAGGACCATACCACACATGTGTATGCCCACCAATTTTTGATGCAAATAAATGAATTTTTTGTAAATCCTTCTAGGAAACTGATGCAGGAGTATCCATGGCTCACATCAATATTGCATCAACCAAAAACATTTTCTTTTCTATTTTGTTTTTTGTTTATAGTTTTAGTTTTCCTTTCTGTGTGTCCGAGTTTTGGCTCACCAGATCCTGTGGAGTTGGATTCTACTTGAAGATTTGATCATCCTTCTTTCTCTCAAACCGCATCTCTTTTGGATCACTTTTTGGCATGATATCGCTATTGGTTTTCATGAGAATTTCTTGTTACCATTTGTTCATTTGTTACAAGTTGCCTGAGACCTATTCTAGTGATCTACCAAAACCCATTTCGAATCTTGTGGAGCCTTAGATGTTGATCTCAATGTTTCTTGGCATGCGGCTGACCTTCTACATTTCATCCTTTGGATTTTCTAGAGGAATCTCTTAGCGGAGGCCGACCTTGTTCATTTTACACATTAGGTCTTGTTCTTTGGGTTTTGTTACTTTTTGGCTAGTTGGATCCTTTGGATATATATATATATATATATATATATATATATACATATATATATATATATATATATATATATATATATACTTTGGGAACATACCTTTCCCAAGTTGAGAGCTCATCCATCAAATATAGCGACGAATTTGTAATCCCCTCTCTTTGTAGCCAGGTTCATTGCTCTCCCTTTCATCTGATTATTAGTATTGAAGATCCCCTCTAAGGTAATCAATCCCTTAGGTAGCTTATTTGAACTCAACTGCATAATCTGATCTCCATACTAGTCCTATAATATTCTTCGCTTTTTGTGGGATAACATTGCCTCATCTTGTAGGAAGCTCACAATCTGTTGATCAGAGTCAAAGACTAGCCAATTTACTTAATTATCAGGCACTGTTGGTCTCACAACAAGTCTAATCTACTATTCATTCTCTTCTACAACATGAGATGGAATGTCATGTTGGGTACCAACTATTGCTAATATATCAACATATTTATTTTGATTTCTAGGGACACGAAATATTAAATTCCTCAAAACCTTTAGTTATATCCCATGCTCTATGCTTGTAGGACTTTAGAATGTTGTTCTTGGTGGTACTCTAAGATCTTATCTTATTTACAAACAACTCACTATCTCCATGCACATTTAAGGATTTTATCACTCTCTTTTGTATAGTTTAGAGACCCAAAATTAAAGCTTCATACTTAGCTACATTATTAGTGTAGAAAAAATGAAGCCTGGAAGAAAAGTAATATTTTTGTCCCCTTGGATAAATAAGAAGCACACCGGCCCCTACACCATTCTTGTTTCTTGATACATAGAAGAACATATCCCATAGTCCATGCATACCATTGTCCTCTTTTGAGAGATTCCGGATAGAGGCATCCTCCTCATGGATGTAAAAGGTACCTAGGCCTATGTCTTAAATATCCACAATGGGATTAAACTAAAATAAATTTTCCCACTGATCAAGTAGGCAATCAGGAACCTCTTCCAACTGAGTTGCAGGTTCTCTTACTATAATTTCTCCTTTCTCTTCATGGAGAGTACAATTTAGATTGATAGGACTAGGAGTATAGGGCTATATGTGATCATTGGCAATAGGCTCTGCCCTAATGTTTTATTTGGTACCATATCTTTTTGTAAACAACATGTCTGACCAATCACAAGATAGGTAGCCATTTATCTCAGCAGTTAATTCCTTAGATAAAAAAATGGAAGAACAAGAAAGGAGGCCAATCACTGAGATGTCTTGCAACACATGACAAATTGGGTAGGCATGCAAGGTCAAATTTGAATCTTTAATGATCCCTATAGTCTAAACTGATGCACTATCAAGTTGTAAATCTCCTCTTGTTATAGGCTCATATTTGATACCTAGGTGGTCATCTATTCCCTTAGGCATAAGTAAATTGGTAGCCTCGCTCTATCATACAATTATGAACAATTTTATTTCCTATGATTAATGACATATAAAAAGGGGGAGGCTTAGTGATTTTCTTTTGATTTTCTGCTTTCAAAGGTTGCACCAAGCTTGTAGAAATTGAAAAGCTACAACCTTGACTGGTATCCTCTACAACATCCATCTCATTTAGGCATTCCTAAAGCAGGTCTCTTTGAGATGGGATACTAAGAGCATCCCACATAGATACATTGAGTCTGGCCCTCTTCATTTGTAAAGCAATATGAAAGGGGATGACAAACTTAGTAGAGGTTTTGGTCTAAATAAGGTTAGACTTTGATATTACAAGATCCTTAGGTGACTCCCCTTGTATGACCTTTTGAGTCACATCCTACTCTTTATTCAAAGTTGACACTTTATCAAAGGTCTTTGGCATTGTAGTCTTCATGGAAGCCTATGGAATTTGAGTTATTGTGGTAGAAGAAGAACTAGGGTCTATGGTCCTCTCTTTTCACTTTTTCTTGCTAGCCACATTGTCCCCACATGTCTAATTTATTCCATAGAAATCAGGCTCCGACCAATACATAAATGTTGTATCTCCATGTGGATGACTAGATCCATCAGCAAAGTATTGCCACCATAATATTGTTGGCTTATTTTGTGTCACTAAGGCCTGAGAGAACTCACCATTTTGACAAATGACCTGATTGTGTGGTTGATTGCATGGACTACACTAATCTTGTTCCTGAGAAAGATTATTCTAAGTTGGCACTAGTGTCTTTGAGGTACTTACAACTAAGAGATTCAAGCTATTCAAGGACCTAACATTCCTCCATTGGTTTTGTCCTAGGAAATTGGATGTCCGCTATTGATAATTTTAATTTTATTGCTGGTAGGGCATATTGCTTTGAAATTGCTTCCTCTTTATGCTTACCAAGTCATTGCTAAGTCCTTGCACCAAATTCTTAAGTTATTGAAACTCTAAAGGTGGTGGGGTAGGTGTGAGTATATGGCTTGTGGAAGCCACTAGAATAGGAGCCAAAACACATTGTTGAGTAGAAGCCTCTAGAAATAAGGGCATTGGAGGCCTAGGGGACAACTTTCTAGCCTGTATTATACAATTTTATGTTGTTACAATAGATCATATGCCCCTAGAAGATTAGTTCCTCCAATAGATCGAATCATAGAAGTAATTTCACAATTAAAAGCCTTAAGACAATACAAAAAAGCATGGTTTCATGAAGGATTTACTAATGAAAGGATCCTATCCCATGTATTTTGAAACCTATAGTCAAAATCACTGATGAATTCATGGGGTGGTATTTTTATCATAGTTAGCTACTCCATAAGTCATAGATGGTCACTTTTGTTCTTGAAATGCTTGCATAACTTTTCCCCTAGTTCATCCTAATTATAGATTGTACCAGAAGTCAACCCTTTATAGCATGGAAGGGCTTTCCCTTTGAAAGAAGAGGCAAGAAGCCTCACTACCACATCAATTGTTTTATGTCACATCAAATTTAGTACAGATGCTTGATATGTCTTGAATGTGTTCCTTTGAGGATGTAGATTTTTCTCCAGTAAAATATGGTAAAGACTTTAGGGATGTTACTAAAATTTTATCTTTTTTAGTTAGAACTAAGAGGTTGCCACCAATAAAGGTTATAAAGGTGTGTGCTCTAGGGACCTCCATGGAAAATAGTGGCCTATTGATATCAATGGTAGGGCCTCTCGGATGAAAAAAAAATTGTAACAAGAGGGGTAGAGAGATACCCTAGGGGTGTGGATACTTCTTGTTGTACTCCCATGATAGGTCAAAAATAATACCTACCCCTTCTACTCCTATAAATTAAATAAGGAAGTTGGATAAATTGAAAATTACCTCTTGATGATGATGTGGTTTGTCTTCTTAACATAAATTTGTAACTATAATCACCAAGAGAATGAATTTGTCCTTAGAGTCCCCAAGTGCTTGAATCGATTGCCTCCAAAGGTAGGGATGCTAAGAGCAACACTAAGTCCTCAATATGAATATTTGAAAGGTCCCACTGGGCATGCCAAAAAATGTTTTCATAAAAATTCACCTTCTTGATGAGAAATCCTTCTCATCAACCTTGTGCAACACTGAATCAACCTCCAAGTGTGGGAATTGTAGAAGTGAGGTTGAATCTTCAGAGAAGGCCAGCTTCCTCTTCAATCTGATCTAAGTGTTGGACTAACCCAACACTAAAATATCTATTCTATTGGTCTAATAGGGAAAAGGGAGAAAGAAGGATGCTTAAAGAGCGGAAAGGGTTTGCACCTAGATTTAATATGATCTTCCTACCTGTAACTGCAGAAGGCATCAATGAAAATCAACAAAGAATAGGCACAACTTTCTATCCTAGTTAGCTTCCCAAAGCATGAATGGAGGTTGGAATCCTTATGAAAACCAAAACAAGCTGCACTAAGCTCATACATGAAGATCTAAAAGGGATCAACATAGTCACACATACTCAAAAGATACACAAGAATGTATCTCAATGAAAAGGTAAAAGATATTACACACATTATCAAGACTGAAAATAAGAAAGGTAGTTAACTTTATTAATACAAAAGCAAGACAACATTTATAGTTGAAAAGAAAAATGAATTCTGTAAGAAAAAAAAAAGATGAAGAAGATCCTTTAAAAATTTATAGAAATTGCCTTTATAGTTGAGGCATAACTCAAAATGAAATATAGCTAGAAACACTAACCCTCTTAGGGTTAGTTATACAAAAAAGATGCAGGAAAAGATTAGATCAACAAGAAAGATCTTATTGGCATGCAAAATCTCCTCTGGTAGTGATATTTCATCTCTGAAAGAGGCAAAAAGTCTAAAGGAGAAGACATATTTGTGCACAAGTAAATCATAGTGGCATGATAGAGCCAAAAATGTTTCCTAAATGCATTGAATAGTCATGGAGTGGTGTCTAAGATAGACCTCAAGGTCACTTCTACAGTGAATGACAAAAGATCTGGTAACTAGAAGCATAAAGCATCTTGGCGAGTGTTTACCAAGAACAAAAAATATCTTGACTACCGGGTCGACAACCACCCCTAGTAGAGAGCATTGAAATTTGAATAACCACCATAATTTGAATTTCTTCCATCAATCAAGAGATTTTGTGCACAAATGGATGTGTGAGATCTCACCATGTAAGCACTCGAAACCCCAACTTGAGATTAAAACATGGCCATCAAATCAGGCCTTTATGAAATTCCAATGTTCGATGATGCGCCATGAATCAGGCTGGACCCACGAGGTCAAAGTTCAATAAGACACAACCTTTCGGAAAGACACAAAAAAACATTCAGCAGCACAGAAAGTTAGGCTAAAAAGGCCTTTTCCACATGGTGGTCTACCTACATGGGATGATGGGGAGCACCTTTGCCTTCCTTATTTCTTACCTTGTGGGCCACTTTGCTTCCTTGTAATTTCCTCGTGGAATGGCAGGGAGCACTTATATTTACCTCCTTCATTACCCCAGATATCATTTACTTGGTTGTCTACCACTCAGTGAGGTAACAAGGAACGTTACCCTCATCTTCTTTGTATCACCCTACACTGCCTTTTGTTGTTGTTGTATTCCTTCACGAGGTGGCAAGGAAACTTGTTGTGCCTTGTTGCTCCTATCCCACAAGCTGCCCCTAGGCACATTGGAATACCTACGGGGTGGTGGGGAAGGCTTTATTTCGATGTAACCGATGCTTTCAACAAGACAAATTTTCTATATCACCTTGGAAGGTTAGACCAAAAAACAATTGTTGATGTGAGAAGGCTCATGTCTCACTGAAAAGAAACATGTCACCAGGCCACCATGAGTGCCATGTCAATGTAACTGAGGCTTTCAACAAGATAAAAAATCCTCCCTCCAACAATTGAACTCTTGGTAAAAAAGACCCTTTGCCAAGACATCATCAAACTTTGGTGGAAAGGCCCCACAATTTTAAAGGCTAGGTCCCACCATCACATGTGGAGCAGTCACATGAAAATGGAAAAGTAGAATGGGGAAAAAAAAAGAAGAAATTGTTCTAGCCCAATGTGACCATGCAATATAAACCTTGGCCAACTGGTAACAAGTTAAAAGGGGTCAGTCCTGCCATTAACCTAGGACCCTCCAACCGGTAAAGTTAAGTGAGTTAACTGGACGACCCAATCAACTCAAAAATTTAATTGGAGCCCAAAAAGAAAAAAGGAGCCTTCTGTAGACTATCAATAAGGAAAGCACAAAACTTGAAGGTTATGTGAGTGTGCATAACACGTGGGATATGCAAAAACTCCTTTTCTTAGATTAGATTTAAGCTGATAGAAAAAGGTCAACAATTATAAAATGGAGCACTGTTGGATTGGACACTGCAAATATACAAAATATGGCTCATTGTCAGAAAGCTCACTGCAATAGAAAAGGTTGGATTGAAGAGGATTGCATCTCCAAATGCATGAGATTAGTTCCAATATTAATCTTAGATCACAAATCAAAAACCTTACAACAGATTCAGGGAAATATTTTTGTACAACTATCCCTTAACACTCGCAGAAGGTCCCATAAAGGACTACTGCAATACTATTTCAACTTCTAATTTTGCACTAATTACATTTGTTGTCTGTAACTAGCTACTTCTCTGCTATCTTCTCTTTTATGTATCCTTTGCTACTCAATACTCACATGCACACATCTTAAACATTTCTTTGCACACTATAACACACATCACATGCTTCTACATATATATCGAAAGACATATACACAAGAGCAATGTGTTGTCCTATCTCATAATATTATGCAATAAAACCTTGACCAAGTCAGCCTCCATAAGATTTCAACACACTTCCTTTTACATAATTCATTTACCGATGCATATACCATGATTATTGGAATGGGATAGGGTCATATCAACCCAAAGATATTGATCCATTATCACAAAACTCAAGGATATTGTCTCCAAACTCCAAGGATACATAATCCACGCATACGAAGAGTACCTTAACACAAAACATGAAGAGATACAATAGGTGTGACCAAAATAGCTAATACTAAGACATGTAACTGATACTAGGACTAGAGAAAACATAATATAGAATTTTAGAGATAGTGATCTTCCGAATATCACTCCATTTTAACAACTCCATCTTACTACATTATGCGCAACACTTATTCATAAAAAACTTTGCACATGCCAACTGCATATAGCATCCAAATCAAACCTGATAATAATGAACTCTACATAACTTAGCGTAACCAAAATAGATAACTGAATTATCCACAATACACTACATACATTGTCTAATCTATACTAAATAACTTGCTTGACACTAATGACAACAATATTTACGTAAGTCTAACAATCTACCCCTTTCTCATTGATGGCAAAACATATCTGCATATAGCTCAACTCCCCCTAACTCATAAATTTACTCAATACTTTCTCCCCCTTTGACATCAAGGACAAAGGATACCTTTGATGAAGAGAAAGAAAAGAAAGAAAAATAGACTATATACACAAGTGCAAAAATATCAAAACTAAATACTAGACTAGAAATAACCTTCAACTTCTCTTCTTTGGAAAGATAAGCTTGTATTTCTCCTTCAAATATAGGAGAAGAACTTTTCAAGATTGTATGGCCAATTTGATGGTAACTGAAAGGCTTCTGCATTCCACTAATAGATCAACAACATGGGAGAAATTGTCTAGAGTAGATGGGTTCTACTCATACTCAACTGCATTGCCAAGCAATGTTGAGAAGTTCTCCAACTTTTCTTCAATAATCTCTTTCACTTTCCAAAACATATTCACAAAGTCTACTTTTTGCCTCTACAAGAATAAAAGTTCAGTTTGAAGAAAGTTTATCCTTTTTCTTTGCTCACCATCCTTATCAGTCAAGAAATTGAAAGAATTGCGTAAAACACTCCATTCATCTTTATTTACATCAATTTTGGCTTTGTGTTTTACCACAACTATTGGCCAAGAGATATAGTACCTTTACACTCTACTGACACTATGGATACAATCTCTCACCTCCTCAATCCACATTGATAAGGCTTTCTTCGCATAATGACATTCCACTAATAGATTCTTCACATCAATTTCTTTTACCTTTGTTACTCTAGCCTCTATAGATTTCTCAAAAAACCTCTTCTTAAGAGCATCATTCAAATATTTCAAAAGAAAATTACCGATGTCCTCAATGCTCATACTGTTTGGGATCAAGTGAGTCACTAGAACACCCTCAATTCTATTAGACTCAACTAAAGTCAACCACATCTTGCCAATTTTCTCTATTCCATTCATACTACCAACTAACTCCAGTAAATTAGATTCATCATCTAACTCTCTAGCTTCTTGTTCTACAACTATTGAATCTCATTCAGCTACAAGGGACTCCAGATCCTTAATCACAACAATATCTCTCTCTTTCACATCCTTCTTTATTTTCTTTGACTCAGAAACAATGACAATAACAAACTTGTTGGATTTAGTTTTTCAATGTTGTTCCTAGGGTATGTTGTTGTCATTGATGTCAACATATTCCTATGAATTATTCTAGTAAATTTGGTAAAGATTTTCTTATCTAGTTCATAGTTCTTTGTTTACCGGTTTCTGTTAGTATTCCCTTTGGTATATTCTGGTGTGATTAGATCTTGTGTGGAGATTTTGGATTATTGTTTGGATTGATCTTGTGTATCTTCATTTCAGATGTTTCATGATTTGGTGCTTTGCAAGTTATCTTTCTTTGTGATAGTTGTTGATTGGTTGTATTCTTGAGCTTTGAGACATTGACCGATAAAGATCTAAAAAGAGATGTTGGTGCAACTGTTCTGGATGATTCTAACATGCTTAATGGTGTTTCCTAATTGTGGCCTATTTTTTTTGGTGATCTGCATTGATCGTTGAACAAGTTTTTGGTGATTTATTTAAATCGATAATAATATCTGTGTTATGCAGTATTGAACTAGTGGTGTAACATATTGTGGTTGATCTTGACAAGATTTCCAGTGGATGTAATTGTTTGGGAATTTGCATTAGGTCCATGCTATGTAATGCAAATCATAATATTGGTCTAGTGGTCAATCTTTGTATCATGTAATGTATTTTTTTAATTAAGAGTTAAAGGTTGAGGGTTTAGCCGACCTTGTTATCAATGTTGATGATTTGTATATATAGGTGAGGAGCTTATGTAAGTTAGGTGTCGTTATTGTGTCTACATTATTAGAGAGAGGTAAATGTGCAAAAAAGGATATATCATTCAATGAAGTGTTCTCATGAGTCTGGTGTTGTAGGGTTGACAACTATGCTTAACTGAAACTGTCATAAGGCATTTGTAGATGCTATTATTGCAATTCACTCCTTCTGGATTGTAGTCTGAATCATATTGTAAGTCAGTGAGACTTCCTTGAGGGTTGTAGCCTTTTGAGCATATATATTTTGATTGGTGATCTCTAGGCAGTGTGCCTAAATGCATGTGCATTCCCCATTGTAATATTTTCACATACTACTACTGAGTATCATCTTATTATAGGTAGGTTCCCACCATGGATTTTCCCTTAACCAAGTTTTCCACTTAAAAATCTTGTTGTGTGTTATGTTTTGTGTTGATTATTGTGTTTATCTGTTATTGTTGTGTTTTGAAAGTTTAATTTGGTGTGTATTTGGTGATGACTGATTCACCCCCCCCACTCATAGTCTTTCTTCTTGATTATTGGTAACAAAACTGTCATATTTTCTTCTTTCCAAAGGAAGAGCCTCCAGAACTAGAAACAAGGAGTATTGGGCCAACACTCCACATGTCTAGAAAATTTTAAACTACTTTTAAAAACTTCCTCTTTATTACCCAAACTATTCAAATACCTAAATATCTGCCTTGCAATCGAGACTCTAGATTCTCATATTACATCTTCTTTTGTTAGAATGGATCCTTAAATATACATGACTAAACACACAAGCAATGAACCAAACTGAAATTGATAATTCTTCTCTTTAGACATTTTAACATTTTCTAGAAATAATTCTCTCCATAATTCACACATGTTGGATGATTTATTTTTCATTACAAGCATATGTGTAATATATACTGCAATTGTCAAAGTGACACCTTACCTATTTCTAAAATAGACCTTATAAGAAATTCCATAAAAAACAAACCTCACCACAAGGTTGATAATTGTGTTAATGATCAATTCTTGTTGATCACCCTTCATGCCAATTAAGGCTTCCACTTCTCTATTCTTGATTGAGTTTTTAGCTGAAACCTCTACATTATTGGATAAACTAGTGATTACGGAGATAACCTCCTTTGTGATTGGATAGGGTTTATCCAACATGATGTTGTCATCCCGCACATGACTTGGGATTATTCTAACAAGTTCTACATCATCAAACCAAGGGAATTCTATCTATAGATTTAGACCTTTTATCTCCAATTCCTTAACTATCTGCAACTCAACATCACTCCGACCAGCTTCAACATTTCTAATTTTGTTTGGTTCGAATTCATCTCGGAACACTTTTTCCAAAACTTGAAATTCCTCGCTGCTAGATTCTTTGATGATTCTTTTTCTTTCCATGATTTCTCACACTGTTCTCTTACTCTGTTGCTCCTCTACTATAAATAATATTCTTAAGAACAAATAACTAGTAATTAGCTAAAAAAAATGATACTTATTGTAGACGTATAAATCTGACCACTTTGCTAAATAAATATTTAATATTTATTTTAACCCCATTCCTCCTATTAATTAAATTCTAATTAATTAATTTCTTCATTTTCATCTATTTGATTTAATAAATTACTCAATTTATTTAATTAATTTCACATAAACCCTTTTTTAGCATTTAATTAAATAAATCACTTTATTTAATTAAAACCCCTTTCTCCCTTTTTAATTAAATTTACATTTAATTAAATTGATCCTTACAAATAAATAAATCAAATTCATTTATTAAATCCTCCGACTTGCATTTTCCTACATCTCCCACTTGTCTCCTAAACCCCTTCTAGATTCTTCTAATCACTTCCAATTTAGCCTAATTCATCTCCTAATTATTGTCACATTCATAAGTAAAAGAGAAGTCACTTCTCAAAGCTTCAAAAGTCTTCAATAACCATTAAAGGCTTTGTGTCTTCAAATGGTTAACCTCTAAAGTCTTCCAAACTATTAAAGGCTCTTACATAACCATTTATGGTTAACTCATCTTTGACCTTTGGTTAGAGACTTTCCTCTAACTTAACCATCCTTCTAACTAAAGGGTCTCATCAAACACATATGGCTTTGACCATAGTTATCCTATTAATCCTTACACAAGAGTTTACCCCTTGGGTAAAAGCTTTATCCATTGGATAACCCTAACCTAACCTTAACCCTTACCTCCTAAGGTAACCTTCATGTCTTCTTAGGAATTTAATGCTTCTTGCATCTCCTCTCAGGCAACCTCTTCTTGACAATTGTCACCATTTCATTGGTGAGAATTGTAAACATGGATTGATTAGCTTTCAATCCTAGCCCTTATTAAGATTATTCAATCTTAACCATCCATTCCCTATTTTTCCTATAAATAGAGCTCCCATTCTTCATTGTCAATAATCTCCAAGTTTTTATGCATCTATATTATAATCTAATTTAGTAAACATCTTAGCCTCTCTTTGTTAAAAAATCATCATAACATTTAGAAGCATTTTCCATAACATAGAATATTAATGCTAGGCGAGTGTATCATGTTAGGATAATTTATTAGTCTTTTATCAAATCACTATCTTCATCTTAACTTAAATACTATAGTTTTAACACATCATATAGATCTTAGAATGCATTCATGCATGTAGATCAAATATCACTTGTTCTTGGAGTTGTCATTCCTAAATCATTTGCTCAATGATCTGAGAGAAAAACATTGACTTTAGGGATCTTGTGATATAGAGAACAGTGGGACACCCCTTGGGAAGTTCAAATAATTGAATTAGTTCATAAACTTGCACCAAGAGTCACATTGGTATGTGGGTTTTCTAATCTCGAGTTATTTGTCTTGGTCACCGCATTTTCCTGCATACATTTCTGGTGGCCACCGTGGGGCTCAACCCCAAAAATAACATTGTTTTTTGTGCAGGATAAGGATTGCAAACACATTGGAACACTCTTTTAGCGCATCTAGAACATAGTGTAGCACATCCATGGCAAAATTCAGTGCATTCATCACATTGTTTAGTGCATAGGAACCATCTCTTAGTGCGTTTAAACTTATTGTCAGTGCATAACCTTTTTTGATATCTCAGTGGATAGGAGTATCAGTATAGCACATTGAGGCATCAGAGTAGCATGTAGGGGTTTTCTTTTAGCACTTTTACACCATTGTGTAGCGCATCTGTGCAGAAGTTTAGCGCGTGGCTCTGACAAAGAAAAATAAAAACTTGTAATAGAATCAGAAAAATTTAGGCTTTTGAAGCTCACCATATAATTTTTTATTTTCTAACTTATGTTTTTTTGTAGGTCTAACAATTTGATGTAGGATTGAAGGAGTTAAATTAGGTTTTGATTTTAATTTTTCTAGATTTTTTAAAGTTGGCTAAAATTAACTCATTTTATTTTCAAGCTAAAAAGAATCTCATTAAAATTTCAATTAGTGAAAGAATCTCATATTTTAATTTGACGGTTTTAAAAAGAATCAAATTTGCAAGTTTAAAAAGAACAACAACTTCACATTTTCCTTCTTGTAAGTTAGGCTCACACTTCAAATTTTCAGTTATAAAAAGAACAACAACAATCTTTTATTTTCTTGCAAAGGTAAAAAATCACAATTAATACTTATTTGCATGATTAAAAAGAACAATCCACATTTTTTTTTTGCAAAGCAATTCCCATCTCAAAGCAATGTGCATTATTTTAAGTTCACTAGGATTTCATTTCCTTGCCTAAACAAAAAAATTGCTTTGTGGGACTAAAAGGAACACAATGTTTGTTGGAGAAACATCTCCAAATCGGTCTTAGCAAATCACTGCTTTGGAAGGATAAAAAGAACATTATTTTCCTTGTCTCGAAAGTGGAAGGTATATGCTCTCCCCTTAATTGGGTGACCAAAAAATCAAACCACTTTTTTATGCTTTCTTTTACTTCAAGCAATTAGATCCTTTAGAAGGCATGCCATCTCAAGTTTCCCTTAGGGATCCATTAAGGCCAGTGAGAGGGGAATGACCTAAGTGGGAAACAAATTTATTGCCAAGTGTTCCAACCCACTATAATCAAATGTGGAGGTTGATGGAAGTCCCCTCCAATAGTTTTTCTCAGTGATTAGTCTTCCCCCAGTATCTTTAAGATATGTAAAGACTTTGTTTTAAAGGTTGGGAAGCCTCCCAAGGGAGTTTATCACTAAAGACCAAACAAAAGTCTGATTAAAAACCATAGAAATAGAATCTTTCAGCCAAGTCAGTTACCAAACATTGGGAATATCATAGTGCAAGGGTGGGGAATAATCTGCCCCCAAGATCACTCACCATATATCTCCCAAGATAACTACCCAATTGTGAAGCAATTCACTTTGGGCTAATTTCTGGCAAAAGGCAAAAAAACAGGCACCCCTAGGGGGTGACAAGGTTGTTTGAGTTGATCGAGTATCAAGACTAGTGGGCTATGATATTGTCAATGACCCTTGAATAAAGAGTCTACTTGATCTATCTTTTTGTAATCCAAACCAGTAAAAACATTGAAGATTTGAAAACATCCTCAAAAGAATATACACTATTTGTTTAGCATAGACAAGTTGTTATCACTTCTATCTATTGTGTTTTCAAGTCATTTTCAGAAAATCATCCATCAAGTCACAAAAGTTATTTCTCAACATCACAAACATCAAAACAAAATTATCAGGACATTTAGCGCATAGGAGCAACATCCTAGCACATCTCAACCATCCAATAGCACATTCCAACCAACATTTAGCACTTTGATCACTCACATTAGTGCATGATCATTATCATACTATTAATGATTCAGATAGCGCTTGTCAACATTATTGTACCACATAAAAGCATCAACATAGTGCATCCAAAGCATATTATAGCGCATATATACCAAATATCAGCGTGTAAGAGGGACATATTAGCGCATAACCTATTCAACAATTGTATTATCACAAAGTATTAAATAGTGCATCTGGAACATTCTGTAGCTCTTTGAGAGCATCCTTTAGTGCATTAGGTCTATGTTCTAGTGCATGGTCAAAATTAGTGAAAAACATAGAGCAAACCAGTCACATTGTGAAATTTTCATTAACAGTTTCAGATACCCTTTTAGTTCCTCTAACAAATCTAGCAATGAAACTTCAAAAAAGGATCATAAGTGAGAAATTTTTGAACCCAACAAAGCATTCTTTGAAAGAGTTTTCAAATCTTCAACTAGCTAGAGATCATATTTCAGCCAACAAAATTAAGGAGTGTCAAAATAATGATCAAAGGTTCCACCATCCAACAATGATCAAAGGTTCTCAAGTTGTCAAATTAAGTTTCTAGATCGTGAAAATTGACTCATATCATTTGACACACTTTGTCATAGAAGTGAATCAAACTAAACTTCTACTTGACAAGTAAACTTGAGTTTCCAAACAAAGTATCCTTATCCAAGAATCAAACATCAACATTAATCATTTGTGTATGACCACTCCCCATATTTTAAGAAGAAGTCTTCCTCAAAAGACTAAGTTAAAGAAGAGACAACCTAGTTCTAAGGCACTTATCAAAAGGAATAAATTTCTCGATATCAACCATCAACTCTTTACATCACATCCCACATTCTTGCATCATATGCGGTTGTATATCCAAGGAAACACAAACAAATTTGACAAAGAACCTCTTAGAAGTAGTGCTTACATATAGAAAGTGACATTCAACCAGTGCCTTAGTAGTGGAAGAAGGATTAACCCCGCTTTGTTTCCAAAGTTTCTTACTACTTGCAATGAAGCTTGACCTGAGCCACCAACTTCACCAAGAACCCCACCAAAATAAGAAGAATTCACTATGGTAGAGATATATTAATGCCTATTGTCACTCGGTCTCAGAAAAACAAGAAGGAGGAATCACCACCAGAATCAAGTATGAGTCATAGACTTTCCAATCCTTTTGATGAATATACAAATATGGGAGAAACAAAGATCATAGACAAACTTCTCCAAGAATGTCAAGAGAACACGTCTTTCCAAAAAATTGTCAAAAAAATTATAGAAGTGGATAAGGAAAAATATATACTCATGCTAACTAACAAATGAGTCAATATTCCAAAGGATTTTGATGCAGAAAACTTAAGAAATAGAGATGAGAGAATTGCAAGAACAAGAGTGAGAAACTATGCTTATGAAGAACAATGAAGAGAAGAAGAGACACATGATCAAGAAATCATATGCAACCAAGATCACACCCATGGACTAGACAACACTCACATACAAGACTATGCCCACAATTAGGAAAATCTTAATGGATGATGGGAAGATCCCCATCAAAGCACAGATGCACCTATATCTTCTCTTACACAAAAAATCCAAACACTTCAAAGACAACTGCAGGACATGCAACAAAGGACCATGGTACGATATTCATTAGATGACATTTGTCCTTATCCTTTTGATAGGAGATTGAACATGGTACCTTTTCCCCTAAATTTAGATATACCAAAGTATGACAAATATGATGGTAAGAGTTATCCTCATGATCATGTTCAGGAATTTTATACCATGAGCTTAGAGTTTGCTCACAATGACACATACTTAATGAGATTATTCCCAAGAAGTTTGTGAGGGAAAATAATGGAGTGGTTGTCAAAACTCACATCTCCCATCAGATGATTTGATTATTTAGTGAATAAATTAATAACACAATACTCCTATAACATCCAACATGTAATCAACATGCTCGATGTATGTAACATGAAACAAAAGAAAAATGAAACATTCATGGTGTTTCTAAAATGATGGAGGCACATGGTCTCAAGATATCCACGAGGTGTGCCTGAAAAGGAAAAGATGGAAATCTTCATAGACAATTTAAATAGTGAGATGAGTTATCAACTCAAACTACAATTTATAACATCTTTTGCAAAATTAATAGAACATGGTATCCAAGTAGAGGAAGCTTCCATCAAGAAAAGAACATTGAATTTATTTAAAGAAGGTGTTAATTCATCAAACAATAACACCTTTAACAATGAAAACAATAACAATAATTTAGACAAGTCCCGATTTCGTGTAAGGAACAAAAAAATTGTTAATGATGGGATAATTGATGCCAACAATGTAAAGTCTAAACAACCAATGTTGAATTTATCAACCAACCCACCATCCAATAATGATAAAAAAAATGTTAATCAAGGCACTAACACTTATCAACAAAATACCAACCAAGGAGCTTCAACATTAAACAACAACAAGAATTACCAAGGCAGCAACAACAACAACCAGAGGAGCAACACAAACCAAAAAGGCAACACTAATACTTTCCCCTATTGACAAATATACATGCCATTAGGAAAAACCTTAGAATAAACATTTCAAGAGCTATTGGAAAATAAGATCATCACATTGCTAGCCACAAGCAACTTTGAACCCCAAATCAAACCACCATGGTGGAATGACTCACATTATTGTGATTATCATCGAAACAAAGGGCATAACACAAATGATTTCATGAGGCTAAAGAACATAGTTCAAGACATGATAGATAAGGACAACTTAACAGTCGATGGTCATAAAACTAGTGGCGACCATGAAGCTTTCAAAAATCCTCTTCCCAATTATGACAAAGGAGGAGCGTCAACATCAAACAACATCAAAGGGGCTCGTATTAATCACATATATGAAAACACCATCAATCACATATCATCATGTGACAATCAAGTGAATGTCATAAAAATAAAAGTCAAACAAGAACATGCATCAATAAATGTGATAATGAGAGCGCATAAATATGTCTTGAAAGGGAACCCATCAATATCAACATCAACATCAACATCAACACCAACATCAACAACTCTCCCCAAGACCCAATATAGCTTGGTTGACCAACTATGGAGAAAACCCACTCATATATCTATACTTGAGTTGCTCAAACTTTCACCAAAACACAAGGATATCTTCAAGCAATCTCTTATCGAAAAAATTGTTCCAAATAATCTAGATATTGATCGATTCCAAGCCATGGTGACCCATATGATGGTCCCACATAATATATCTTTTTCTGAATAGGATGGTGTCTCTTTGAATCATCCGCATAATACCCTACTACATATCGAGTTCTTAGTCTATAAACATTGGGTAAAAAGAGTATTAATATATGGAGGAGTTGGTCTCAATATATGTACTTTAAAGCTTATCCATGCATTGGGATTCTTTGAGCAGTCTATTGATCCCAAAAAGAAAATCACTATCAAAGCCTATGATGATCAAGAGAGGTCATCTGAAGGAACTGTAATACTACCCATTCAGGTAGGTCCTATACAAAGAGACACCATGTGCCAAGTCTTGGACATAGACTTGTCATACAATATACTATTGGGTCATCCATGGATCCATGAAATGCAAGAGGTTCCTTTCACATACCATCGATGTATCAAGTTCCCTTACAATGGATTGGAAATTTCAATATATGTGGATAATAACCCTTTTCACTATTGCAACGCTATGGGGGTAGCTCAAGATAGCCCGGTTCCACAAAACACGGAGGCCCAATCTTCCTCAATATCTAGTCATTACGAAGAATTGAAGTCCCTATCCATGAACTTCAAGCAAAAGATGAAAATAAAAGACCAAGGCATGGGGGAGTACTCTTTTGATCCCTTGTGTCTATCTAAATTGCCAACTTCACCAAGGTCTTATGGACAACCATCAACATCAAGACATCAGGAAACACAACCAATCACCAAGTTTGATGGTAAATTTATCTAAATGGGTATGTTCACTGATGAATTAGAAGATAAAGACATCCTTAGTTGGCTATACAAGGATGGAGAAGAAGTCAGCACTGCTACCATAGAAGTGGTCCTAAACACAAGACAATATGGAAATGAGTTTCAGATCATGAAACAAATGGGATACAAAGGAAAAGGACCTATTGGTAAGCATCAAGAAGTCATCATAGAACCCCTACAACTTAGTTCACAATTTGCAAAAGACAAAACTGGACTTGGGTATAGTCAACATGTTCCACCTGTGCAGAAGCAAAATCACCATCAAAAACCTCAGTGGAGAGAAAAGAATAAATATAATGAAGAGTCATGGCAAGAAACACTACACCAAGCAGTAGAAAAGATAAGGAAGGGCCAAAAGCATCAAGAAGACAAAAGACACCAAGAAGAACTTGCTATCCAAAAGGAGGAAGCTTCTTATAAAAAAATGCATCATCTACAAGACCCTGATCAAACCAAGGTGGAGCCACAACCTAAAGAAATTGATAGTCACAGAAAAGAAATGGTGTATGAACAAATTCAAAGAGTACAAGAAAGCACTAATTCCGAATCAGAACAAGCTACTAAACTTGTGTTAATTATTAGTGATCTTTTCTCACTATACAAAATAACCTGTCAAATACAAGAAGGTAACCTGGGATAGTGATTTTGACACCGATTCCAATGAGTATGAGTTGGATAGTTGTTTTGATATTACTGAAGATATTGAGGTGGATACAATCCATGCATACACATCCCTTTCTCAGGAGGGACAAGGCTCAAGATCTTGATCGTTTGAATTTGGACTGCAACATATCTATGAAGCTAGTGAGAACAAGCAACATCAATACAAACAAGCCAATATTGAGGAAAGTACCATCGAAGACCTCAAAAATATCATAGACCTCACCAATATCCCAAACGAATATAACAATGACTCTATCATGACACTTACAACAACTAATCTTAATGCACCTCAAAAATTATACCTCTTTAAGTAGAGATCCCATCTCTCCAAGTATCTTTGAAAGGCCTCATACCAGATGAGGAATATTAAATAAACATGTTGTAGGAACTAGAGCTTCTTGATTAAAAATGACAACGTACCTATGACCATCTCAAGGCATATCAGCAACGAATGTGCAGAAGATATAATCACAAAGTCATCCCAAGGGCTTTCAGAGTTAGTGATCTTGTCCTAAAGGAAAATCCTAGAAATCAGCAAGATCTAGAAAAGAAGAGGAAGTTTGAACCTAACTGGTTGGACCCCTTTGTCATCATATCAGCCTATGGATCAGGAGCATATCAGTTATCAAATTCAAAAGGGGATGTCCTCAATGAACCAACAACATCCATCGAAAGAAGTTCTACACTTGAGTCTTCTAATGCATGGATCAAGGAAAAAGCAAAAAAAAATAAAAACAAAATAAAAAAAGTATCAAAAATCGTCACTATGGTGAAAACATGGCAAACAAGCACCTTGTGACACAAAAAAATTAGAAAAACAAAAAAATACAAAAAAATAAAAAATAAATCAAAAAGTGCAATAAAAGCAAGTGATTAAAACCTGGCAATAGGCACCATTTGTGAGAGAACAACTCCTCTATCTATTGGTACTCACATCATATATTTGATCCATTTGGTATAAGCCAATAGCCATCACCAAACACTTATACACATAAGATTATCCCGAACATACTTAGCATAGTCACTATCCTTGATTATTTATACAGTTATCCATATCATATCCCACCATGGCTTGATGACCAATGTATATATCCACATCAATGAGTGTCCATAACTAGGGGCAACATTCATCTCACTTTAGCATTCAAACAACAATCAATGATCACAACATACTAAGGAAACCAATGTCAAAACTGCTCATTGGACTAGAAAACATGATCATTATCCAACTCCAACTTCAAAACACACATGATGGATGATTTTATTCTAAATTATGATTTTTTTACATTTGGGCATGAATTTTTTACTATTTGTATTTTTATTTCTATATTGTTAGATCTCCTAAGATACTCAAGGATGCACTGAGCTAGAGAATCAACGAAGGAATCTGATATTTTCTTTGGTTTTATGTCTGTGAGGCAATCATTTGTATGGTGCAAATTTGTCTTGAGACATGATTAGAAACATATCATTGAAGACATTTTCCATTTTGCACATAAAAATGGTTAACTCTTGTCTATTTAACACAAGCAACACTCAAGTTGATTTGCTTCAATTATACCTCGATGCTTGTGTCATCTTACAATATCAAAAATCAATGTAAGTTATACTCAGGTCATTATGGTTCAATTATACCATGATGCTTTTATTTACTTTCAACATATAAAAAGCTCAATGATGACAAAAAGAGCACAAACAAGTGACTAAATAGGAATGACAACGACAGAATTAAAGAGATCATTTAGTTGCATACAATTGCATTAAGTTGCATATCATCTTAAAACTTACAATAAGTTGCATATGATTTTCATCTTGCATTAGTATTATATCATTATCATTATCATACATCTCATTTTTAAGATACATCTCACAATCATAACATTCAGATAACATCACATCTCATATCAAAGTAAAAACAAAACATCATCATAGCATCACCCATTCCATCATGAATCATGCATTCACGTCATCATATAATAATTAAAATTAAGAGATCAAGAGCATCATTATTATTTAAGCAATTGTGAAGTCATAAAATTTTGACCCTAGCAATTATTGACTGCATTAGGGTCCTCACACATGTGAGATCAAATCCGCTAGCCTGATCGGATACCGGAGATTGCTCAACCCTCAAAAACAACTTCTTTCTTGGCCTTGGCATCACCCCATTCACACTCTTCCCTAGAGAAAGGGGTAGGATAGAGACGCGACATCACTGTCACCCCTTGAATAGGGGTGTGGCACCCATGTCCTCCTAGGATAGGGGTGTGGTGCTCTTGTCCCTACCCTATTTTAGGGCAAGACCCTTCCTAGGTTTGCACTGTTGGTTGTGCATTGGGTAGGAAACTCCCCAGATGTCAGCCTATGACGAAAATCAAATCTAGTAAAATATATTTAAGGGGTATTTGTCTTCTCATTTGTATAAGGTGGAATTTTGATAAGCTCATGTTGCATAAGCGATCAAGCATTCAAGCATTCATTTCCAGCATTGAGCATTCTCAAGTCTCCCTTCAAGGCTAGGTGTTGCATTGAAGTCAAGGATTCAACCATTGAAGAGGAGATTGATTCCAACATTCAATTCCATAGAAGAACTTCTATCAACATTGCTATCACAACCTCCCTTGAGGTGATTTACAATTCAGTCTTTCATTTAAAGCTACTTGCAAGTAGTTTCTCTCTTTACTTGGTTAATTCCAAAACTAGGGTTTGACCTAAAGGCAAACCCCTAATCCCAACCCATTTACCTCTCTTTTATGTGTGTAGGTTGAAGGTGTGCAGCTGTACTTTCATATTTGGGATCCATTTGTAGAGGCAACAAAAACCTTTTCATTTTGTGGATTTTTCAGAGGACCATGTACATTCCCATCACGGTTCGGGTAACTTTTCCTCAAATTCATAGGGCGACTTTGTTTCGACATATTACTTTCAGATCCAGGCACACAACTTCATCCCATATTTTGATCTCAAGTTATAATCAGTTCTTTATCACTTTTGCACTACATAGTGTTGGTATTTTGGTATGGTTTTGTCATTGATGTCAACACCTACTCAACACTTATCAACTCTAGCACTTTGGAGAATCAACAACATTCACTGGCAAGCAAGTGACTCATGCACAGTCACCTCTATCTGGTACACTGAAAAGATATAATGATCACCGACACTTGGAATGATATGGAAAACACTTGGTAATGTTGAAGACATCATTTGGACATCTTGTCCTAGAGTTTTGTTTATTGGTATATTCATATTTGCAGATTTGATGTTACCAACAAATAGGTCCAGGGTTACACCGGTAGGTTTATCTTTTCCAGATCAGCACGACACGCTATGGAGATGATTAATTATTGTTGTAAATGCATTAAGCCGACATGTTCAATCGGTTATTGCATCGAATGTTATATTTTTTGTAAAATGTTTTATTGTAATATCTTATAGAGCCGACCTACTAAAATTGGGCTTAGGTTATGGTATAAATGTAAGATCTTATTTGTAAGATAAAATGTGGAATGTGAAAAAGGATTGTGTGAAGGTATATGCGAGAATAAGAGCTATACATGTAGACATCATTTGAAGATTGAAGGAGGGTTTGTTTGAAGACAATCAGAACTACACCAGTACTGAATCCAGCATATGAAGATGCTATTTTTTGTAGTACATTCTTATTGGATTTAACCATCCAACTGTAGTCAGTGTGACTCCCATTTTGTGAATGAGCAGTGAGCTCTAGGCGTTTGGCCTTTCTGCATGTCCAGATCCCATTTATGTACACTTACTATCTGCAATAGTATCATCTGATTGTGGGTAAGGTTTCCCACTGTGGTTTTTCCCCTTACAGGGCTTCCACCTACAAATATTGGTGTTATGTGTTGTGGATGACTTTGTGTTTATGTTTCATACACTAATCCTTACCAGTATAGAAATTAATTGTTAAAACTATCTACTGACATATTAAACTAGTTTATCGGTATTAAGCATTAAGTTGGTTAAGTTATTTTTTGAATTTATTTGACAACTGATTCACCCCCACCTCTTAGTTGTCTCTGGGACCTAACAATTGGTATTAGAGCTTAGTCCTCTTTTGCAGAAGTTTAATAGCTTGAGGAGATCCAATGTCTACTAATTATTTCAGGAAAGACAGTCCTAAACTTGATGGAACCAACTATGGCATATGGAAGATCAGAATAGAAACACATCTAAATTGCATTGGAAAGGACATCTGCGATGTTACAAAGAATGGTTATACTACTACTGTACAAGGTCAACCTAGTCTAGCTAACTTGACTAAAGATGAGGAAAATGATTGCAAAGCAAGAGAATCACTTTTGAGTGCATTATCAGATCAACAAATCATGGGACTATTAGATAGGTCTACTACTAAAGCTATTTGGGATCATTTGGAAACATTGAATGAAGGAGATTCCACAGTCAAAATTGCAAAACTTGAAAGCTTCTGGGTTAGGTATGAACATCTGAAAAATGGAAGAAGATGAAAGGATTTCTGCTTTTATGGAAAGAGTAAATGAAATTGTTTTGTGTATTAAATGTTGTGGAGGAACCTTAAGTGAGGATGAAATTGTTTCAAAAGTTTTAAGAGGATTGCCACCGGCATACAAAATGAAATTCACTGCTATAAATCAGTTAAGAACAATGCCTAATACATCAGTTACTAGGGATACATTAATTGGGAAACTTTTAGCTTTTGAAATTGAAGAATTTGGTCCTATTGCTACTATAAAGATAGATTTGGCCTTTAAAGCATCAACATCATCTACTCCATCATTTGACAAATCTGATTGGAAAGCCTTTTATGCAAGAGAACTTGAAGAACTTGAAGCACTATTTGCAAGGAAAATGCCTAAAGGTCCAGTTGGAAGTAAGTATGAAGCTAAAGCACCCTTTAAATGTTTTAACTGCAATAAGATCAGTCATATGGCTTCAAGATGCCCTGATAGACATGCTAGACTAAGAGAAGAAGCTAGAAGAACATACAAGCCTAACCCTGAATATCATAGATACAAATTTAAGATAAATAAAGACAAATCTTGTTACATTGTTGATGAAGGTGTGACTGATGATTCTGATGAGGATCCAGCAGACAATGGATGGGTTTTTGTTGCTATAACAAAAGATCAACCAACACCTACTGCTCAACCGGTAGAACAGGCCTTGGCAGCTAAAGTTGAAGTAAATGATGAATGGATCATTGATTCAGGATGCTCACATCATATGAAAGGAGACAAAGGTAAATTCTTGAACTTTCAAGAATACAATGGAGGCTTAGTAAGATTTGGAGATGACAAAGCTTGCTCAATCAAAGGTAAGGGTACAATATCTCTTGATGGTAAGCATAACACTGACACTATTTATTATGTTGAAGGATTAAAGCATAATATTTAGAATGTTGATCAATTAGTTGAGAAAGGATTTCAGTTACAATTTAAAAATGGAAAATGCAAAATCATGAACATAACTGGTTTAGAAATTGCAACTGGTAATCAGACTAGAGGTAATATCTTTCATTTGAATAATAGTGAAAAGACATGCTTAATTGCACATATAGATGAAAGTTGGTTATGGCATAAGAGAGTCTATCATGTAAACTTTGATTGCATGGTGAAGATCAGTACTACTAAGGCAGTTAGAGATTTACCTAAAATTGTCAAACCTTAGAATACAATATGTAAGGAATGTCAATTTGGAAAACAAGTTAGAGCTAGTTTCAAAAGTATTTCAGAAAAATCAAATAATGCTCTTGATTTAATTCACACTGATTTATGTGGTCCAGCTAGAACTAAAATCTTACAAGGTGATAGATATTTCATACTAATCATTGATGACTATTCTAGAATGTGTTGGGTTACTTTTCTCAGAGAAAAATCAGAAGCACTAGGAAAGTTCACTCTATTCAAAGCAATGGTAGAAAATGAAACCGGTAAGAAAATCAAATGTCTAAGATCATATCAAGGAGGAGAATTCACATCTAAGGAATTTAATACATTTTGTGAAGTGAATGGAATCAGAAGACAACTATCAACACCTCGGACACCATAGCAGAATGGAGTTGTTGAAAGGAAAAATAGAACTATCTTGGATGCAGCAAGAAGTATGTTATCAGAAGCAAACCTACCTCAGGTACATTGGAGAGAAGCAGTCAGTAAAATGATCTATACATTCAACAAAGTTCACATGAAAGGTGAAACAGGTAAGACCCCTCATGAACTATGGTTTGGTAATACTCGTACTCTTAAGTATTTCAGAATTTTTGGAAGCAAATGTTATATCAGAAGAGATGAGTATATTGGAAAATTTGATCCTAGAAGTGATGAAGTAATATTTGTTGGTTATTCATCTAAGAGCAAGGCATATAGATGTTTTAACAAAAGATTGTAGAAAATTGTTGAAAGTACAAATGTAAAAATTGACGAACAATTCAGAGGAACTTCAAGGTATATAGACTCTGAAACGACAACAGAAATTTTGACAAATGAACCTACTCTAAATCCACCAGTACAGAATGAAGATCCAGTTACCCTGGTATCATCTGAGGATTCCACAGTAATTGAGGAACAACATAAAACAAAGACACCTCAGTATGTAAGA
Organism: Cryptomeria japonica; assembly: GCF_030272615.1. Classification (NCBI taxonomy): domain Eukaryota; kingdom Viridiplantae; phylum Streptophyta; class Pinopsida; order Cupressales; family Cupressaceae; genus Cryptomeria; species Cryptomeria japonica. Next base: position 284,248,329 of record NC_081408.1, on the reverse strand, counting down.
CTGAATCATTCTGAAGATCAGATAATTGGAAACAAGTTTATAGGAGTTATGACAAGAGGAAGATTGGCTAATGAAGAAGTATGTATTATTTCTCAAATTGAACCATCATCTATTAATGAGGCATGCGAAGATAAATTTTGGATTAAAGCTATGAAAGAAGAATTAGAACAAATTGAGAAAAATAACACTTGGACATTAGTTCCTTGGCCTAAAGATAAAAATGTAATTGGAACCAAATGGGTATTCATAAACAAACTTAATGAAGATGGTAAGGTTGTCAGAAATAAAGAAAGACTAGTGTGTAAGGGATACTCTCAGAAGGAAGGAGTTGATTACAATGAAACCTTTGCACCGATAGCTAGAATTGAGGCAGTCAGATTATTTTTGGCTTTTGCAGCACACAAGAACTACAAAGTTTATCAAATGGATATTAAATGTGCATTTTTGAATGGAGATCTTGAAGAGGAAGTCTACATTGAACAACCTGATGGATTTTCTTTAACAAATTACAATGATATGGTTTGCTGATTAAGAAAAGCTCTGTATGGACTGAAGCAAGCTCCAAGAGCTTGGTATGCAAGATTGGATAAGTATTTTTTAAAGATTGGTTTTACTAAAGGAAATGCAAACAACAATTTATATTACAAAATAACTAATGATGACATCTTGATTATAGAAGTATTTATTGATGATATAATCTTTGGAGGATATGATGGATTATGTAAAGAATTTTCTATTAAAATGCAGCAAGAATTTGAAATGTCTATGATTGGAGAAATAAAATTATTTTTAGGATTACAAATTTCACAAACTAATAAAGGTATATTATTGAGTCAATCCAAGTACTTAAAAGAGTTACTTAAGAAATTTGGGATGGAAAACTCTAAATTGGTAAGCACACCTATCACAACAAATGACAAATTATCACAAAGGGATGAATATACACCTGTTAATCCAACTAGATACAAATCTATGATAGGAGGTTTATTGTATTTGACACAAACCAGACCTGATATTATGAATGCAATATGTATTGTTTCAATATTTCAAAGTAATCCTAGAGAAAATAATGTATTAGCAGTAAAAATGATTTTCCAGTACTTACAAGGCACTACAAATCTTGGATTATGGTATCCTAGAGATGAAAACTTTGAATTATGTGCGTACACAGATGCAAATTGGGTAGGAGATGTGGATGATAGAAAGAGCACCACCGTCGGAGCATTCTTTCTTGGAAACATAATAGTTGTACATCTTGATCAATAGCAAAATCAGAATATGTTGTAGCAGCAACTAACTGTACACAGGTACTATGGCTTAAGCAAATGTTGAAAGACATAAATGTAAAATGCAAGGAACCTATTACTATCTATTGTGATAACACTGAAATAATTGATATATCTAATAATCCGGTATTACATTCTAAAACCAAACATGTTTCTATCAAACTATATTTTCTAAGGGAAAATGTTGAAGCAAAGGAAATAAAACTAGTTTATGTGAATACCAAAGAGCAGATTGTAGATATCTTTACTAAACCTTTACCTAAGGAGACTTTTGAATATCTTAGAGATTATCTTGGAGTCATACCACCACTGGTAGAGACTTAGATAGTTGATGATTGTCATCAACCGGCAAAATTAACAGATTTTTTTTTTTCCAGCTTTGATGGGAAGCTACTTCTTAGGGGGAGTAGTTGGTATATTGAATTGATTGGTATTTTGTATATGAACTTGGTTTTGTTGTAACGTTGACATTTGATGTCAAAAGGGGAGAGATTGGTATGGAAAAACTTTGAAAAACATAAGGAAAACACATGTTGCTCCTAGGGGGAGAGATTGTGGTTTGGGAGAGATTATTACTCTTTGTATGTATTTTGATTTCTGGTTATGATCTCTTTTTGGAGATTTTTGGTTTTTGGTATTTGGCATTTCTATTTTGGCACTTTGATGGTTTTTCCATCTTGTGTTGCCATCAATGCCAAAGGGGGAGATTGTTCATATTTTGCTATGGTTTTGTCATTGATGTCAACACCTACTAAACACTTATCAACTCTAGCACTTTGGAGAATCAACAACATTCACCAACAAGCAAGTGACTCATGCATAGTCACTGGTATCTGGTACACCGGCAAGATATAATGATCACCAACACTTGGAATGATATGGAAAACACTTGGTAATGTCAAAGACATCATTTGGACATCTTGTCCTGGAGTTTTGTTTATTGGTATATTCATTATTACATATTTGCTATTACCGGCAAATAGGTCTAGGGTTACACCGACAAGTTTATCTTTTCCAAATCATCACGACACGTTATGGAGATGATTAATTATTGTTGTAAATGCATTAAGCCAACATGTTCAATCAGTTATTGCATTGGATGTTATATTGTTTGTAAAATGTTTTATTGTAATAACTTGTAAAGCCGACCTACTAAAATTGGTCTTAGGTTATGGTATAAATATAAGATCTTATTTGTAAGATCAAATGTGGAATGCGAAAAAAGATTGTGTGAAGGTATATATGAGAATAACCAGAGCTATACACACATACATCATTTGAAGATTGAAGGAGGGTTTTTGTGAAGACAATCAGAACTACACCGGTACTGAATCTAGCATATGAAGATGCTATTTTGTGGAGTACATTCTTATTGGATTTAACCATCCAACTGTAGTCAATGTGACTCCCATTTTGTGATTGAGAAGTGAGTTCTAGGCGCTTGGCCTTTTTTGCATGTGCAGACCCCATTTATGTACACTTACTATCTGTAGTAGTATCATCTGATTGTGGGTAAGGTTTCCCACCATGGTTTTTCCCCTTACAGGGTTTCCACGTTCAAATATTGGTGTTTTGTGTTGTAAATGACTTTGTGCTTATTTTTCATACACTAATCCTTACCGGTATAGCAATTAACTATTAAAACTATCTACCAACATATTAAACTGGTTTACCGGTATTAAGCATTAAGTTGGTTAAGTTGTTTTTTGAATTTATTTGACAATTGATTCACCCCCCCCCCCCTCTCAATTGTCTCTGGGACCTAATACATAGCTGAATCAATTCCTTTCCATTTTAAATAAGGAAGAGGCAATCAACTTATCATTCCCATTTCACTCATAATTCTATCTTCGTCTTGTCGAGATATTGAATCTAGTGAATTCTCCTCTCCTCTTCCAAATGTAATTTGGTGAAAAGTGTTTGAAGGGTAATAAATAGTGAAACTCTCATCTCTCCTTGAGAGAAAGGGTAGTTTTCCTCTTGATCTCATCATTCACCATTTTTCCCCACCTTACATTATGGTGAAACCAGCTTCTTGCATGGTTTCCTTTCAACACAACTGCATATTTTTCATTTGCAAGTTTAAATTTCCTGCAAACTTAGTGGTTAAATCATTCAAAACCCTAGTTTTTAAAATTAAAATTGAACTGGTGATTTCTAAAAATTGCTTGTCATTATCTTAAATCTGAGAAGTGTCTTGTTTATCAAATTTAATTTCCTCATTGTCTTCTTCAATTTGAAAATCAAATTTACAAACTTAAGAGGTTACTTGTTAAAACCCTAATTTTCAAACATCATCTTGAACTTGTGCAAAAATTAGATTTATATTTAATTTTCAGATCTCTAATTGTTCTCCGATTCATCTTCAATCCTACAATTCAAATTTTTAATTTCTCCCCTTTTCCCAAAATCTAAATATTAAAATTAAATGGTTAGGTCATAAAACCCTAATTTTTAAAATTAATTGGATTTTGTGCAAATTTGAAATCAATTTCATTCCAATTTAGATTTCTAAACATATTCTAAGGTGTCCCTATCCATTAGGTTTGACCTTTTTCAAAATTGCAATTCAATTCCTCTTTTTCTTCAAAACCCTAATAGGGTCCCATTTTTACATTTGCACCTTCATTTTGCCCATCTAGAGGTCATTGAAGTTCTTAACTTTTTTGGGTTATCTTTAAACTCATCATAATATTCATCCCTGAAATTTTTGAAAAAAGTTGGTCGGACCATGTGCGTGCTCGCCACAGTCCTTGACTTTTTTCCTGAAATTTTGGGAGACTATTATGACTATATTTAATAGCCTAAATCCAAAAGATTGATTGATTTTATCAATTTTTGATCCCTCCAGAATCGGAAATACCTTCAAAATTCAACATTTCAAATTTCAAGAAATTTTTTAAATTTAAGAGGTTAATATATAGTTTGTCCTGATTTTAAAAATTTGGATTTTAAAATTAAGTGGTATTCCCTTGGCCCTAATTTTAAAATGCCAATTTCCTTTCATTTTTGGAAATTGTGTCATCTTCTTCCCCCAACAAAGTTCAAATTGTGTAATCATTATTTTCTTAAATTTTACATTAATCAATTTTGTAAGCTTTGTTCCAAAATTCAAAATTTAAAATTTCCCTCTAGTACATGAGTTTTACCACTATTAGTCCTAACTATCCCTGTTAGACAAAGCATTATAATTAAGGCTTCCCAAGGTTTAATTACCGAGGAGATGGAGCCTAATTTGGGTGACTTATTTAATGAGGATCATGTTAATTATTCCCATCCTAATCATGTGCTTAATCACCCCATTGATGAATCCCATGATGAAGAAGAATCTTTAACTAGGGTTTCTTTAGATCAACTTTTCACATTGGATAATCAATTTGATAACTTTCAACAATGGATGTCCCAAGAATATCGTAATAGTGAAGCTCTTCCATTAATTGAAGGCCTTAAGTGCATTATTCAAAGTGATAACAATGGAATTGATATATTGTTGACATTGCACATATTATTGATTCTAATGTCATGCCTATCAAGAGTTGTGCCGAAACCCTAGGTTATTCACAACATCCAACACAAGTCAATCCATCTATTCCTTTGACTACTCTTATGAAAAATATTCCTATAATCACCTCCAACATCATGGCTACTTCAACTCAAAATTTCATTCCTACAACAATTGGTCATGAGGGAAATCCGTATACTTCATTTAAACCTCCATCTTTACCTATGGCTTCCATGAGTGTTCCTATTATTTCTCAACCAGTCAGTGTGACACAAGGGGTCAATTCCTTCAAAAACTTTATTCCTCCTTTAAGTGCCCCTTTTCCAACCCAATCATCACCTATGCCTACTTATCATAGTGTCCCACCACCTTATTCTTTGTCCATGCCTTCTTTCAATAACATCACACCACCTTCTCAATCACCTATGTATAACATCAATTCTTCTACCGAAGCAACAATTAACAATCTTGCTCAAACCATATCATCCTTACAACAACAAATTGCTTCTATGAGTCAATCCAAGTTTAGTGTGCCCACCTTTGATGTTGCGAGCCCACATTCTCTTGATATTGTTAAATTCTTGCCACCTAAACATGTTGAGATCCCTTAATCAGAACTCTATAATGGAAAAGGTGATCCTCTTACACATGTCAAAACATTTCAAACCATGTGCACTGATTTTTCTTATGATAACGATTGCTTGCAAAATTTTTTACAAGAACACTAAGAGATAAGGCTTTACAATGGTATTTATCTTTGCCTTCTTATTATATCACTTCCTTTCTACAACTAGCAAATGCTTTCATCCAACAATTTCAAAACATTGGTCCTAAAATCACTTAGACTAATTTAATGCATTGTAAACAAGGTGTTAAAGAAAAAGTGACTGATTTCATTGGTAGATATAAGCATTTGTGTGCTCAAATTTATTTTCATGTACCTGATAATGATATTCAAAGAATTTTCATTTCTAATTTACAAAAAGATATCAGGGAAAAACTTCTTTTGTTTGAGTTTACTTCCTTTCCATAGTTGTGCACAACACTCCATAATTATCAACTGGCTATGAGTCAAATGGATAAATCCACTCCTATGGCTTTGAGTGATAAGGGGGAGAGTGTTCAACAAGCATTTGTGAAGTTCAAACCAACAAAAAGTTTCATCAAGTTCAATGATACAATCAACAACAACAATGTGAATTCTACAATAGGTGTGCCCTCTGTTTCTAATTTTTTCCAAAGAGAAAGACATTTTACTCATTTGAATGAATCTTTACATAGTATAATGTATCAATTATTGCACAAAAATGTTATCAAACTTCCTCCTATAAAATAAATCAATGCTTCAAAACTTGCATCCCCTTATTTTGATAACAATTCCTTTTGTCAATTTCATCATCAGCCTAGTCATGATGCTAAGTAATGTTTTGCATTCAAGAATAAGATTCAATAATTTATTGATAATAATGCTATATCTGTGGTAGGTGTGAATGATAAAGGGAATAAATCAACAACTACTCCTAATCAAAATCTTAATATTTTCATTGATCCCTTGCCTTCTCATACCTCTACCATTATTGAGATTGTGCCTAATTGTTTCTCTTTTGTAGAATTCACCTCTATGGCTCCAAACATGGTTAATATGGTAGAAACACAGGATATGCCTAAGGATACTTGTATTATATTTGACCCTAGTGAGACCATTAGAGCACTTGATGTTCCTTTATACATAGTTTTGAAGGTTAAGGATATCACTTTCCGTGGTGCCCTTGTTGATCCCTCTTGTATGGTTAATGTGATAACTACAGAGTATCTTTTCACTTGAAGATTTCATAAACCCTATATGATGCTTCTAATGTGGTTGTGAAGTTATTTGATGGCTATTCTTTTCCTACCATTGGCTCTATCATCCATCCTTTTGAAGTTCATACTAAATCCATGGATGTTGACTTTGTTATCATACCTTCTTCTGAGCAATTATGTGTGAAGTTGGGCTATCCTTGGATATCTTCCATGAAGGCTAATGCTTCTCCAATCCATAAGTGTCTGAAATTTCCTTACAATGGGGAAACCATAACTATGAACCATAGATTATTTCATCCATCCGAAAGAAGCCTTAATGTTCCTATTGATCTCTTTTGGCCTAACTAGTTTCAATCTCTTCCATCAAGGAGCGATGCTCTTTTTCAATCTTATCAAAAATGGAAAAAATGATATGATTTTATCCTTAAGTTAACCTAGATCCCCAACACTTGACATTCCTCTTATTCTTCAAGATGAGGTTCTTCCCCTCATGGATAGATCTAATCTCCCTCCTAAGGAATATCATCAACCTATACGTATGGATGTGACTTTACCTTCTCTTAAGGAGAACAACAATATTCTTCCTAAGGTTAGACTTGTACCTCTTCCTCATGATGGACCTAGTCTCCTTCCTACACCTAATATTCCTCCTTTCTATGGTGCAGTTCCACCTCCTTCCTCTTATCAAGAGAAGAGGCCTTCTTCCCCTCTTGTTCAACCTAAAAGACCTCAACCTAAACCTTCAACTATCAAGGAGAGAAACACTCCTACTTGTTCAAGTGTTCCTCCTCCTTTTCAGCCTTCCACTAAGACTTGACAGAATTGTTGTGTGATAGAATGTTGACAAAGATGCCGTGTTCGAGCTCATGAAGCTATCCCTCAAAATATTCAATCTCCTTAGATTCTGACAGTTGACATGATTCCATTTTCTCCTAAGCAAGATGTTCACCCTACATCTCCAAATCATAAGTTGCATAAAACATGTGATGGTTTTACTCCCATTCATGTTCTTGCTCCTCTTTCTCTAAACTTTGATGAAGAAATGGGTGAAAATGTTATTCATAATGGCAATACAACTCCTAATGCTTCTGATAGTGACTATGAATATGTTGACGTGGACCAGCATTTATGGGATGAGTTTTCACAAACCTTAATTCTAGCTCCTAGAATCGAACAAAGTGACTTACCACATGAGCATAGTCCTTGTTTGGATCTTGTGATAGCTCCATCTATTGTGCTTGATATTGCTCCTTTGGCATGTTTCTCTCCTTCTAAAAATAGTGATCTGCAAGATCGGGAGGCGGATGTTGTGTTAGATTAGCAATATTAGCACTATATATCTTCTCTCTCTCTCTCTCTCTCTATCTCTCTCTCTCTCTCTCTCTCTCTCCTTTCTTTTGTGACCATTCTTCTATGTGTCTCCCTATTCTTCTATCATTCCCTTAATGTCTACTTGGGGACAATACAAAGCATTGAGATCTTTTCTTGGTCTCTTTCATGTTGACTCAAAAGAAATCTTCTCTTCCCTTTCTTCCAAGGTAGTGTCCTTCTTTGGGGAAAGAAGATTATTATAGGCATATAAATACATGATATAGATGAGTCATCATGCAACATACTAACCCTGAGGAAAGTGACACTACCTCATGTTTTGTGTTAATTATCCTTGGGTTTATTCCTCAATTGGGGGCTAAATCCTTGCGATATCATGCTCCCTCCCTTCTCTCTCTCTTGGGTGTATCCCATGTTAAAGCAATTGCTCCCAATAAGGTGCACATGATCGCTTTAACATGGGGGCATACACTCCACTCATATTTTCCTTCTTTGATACTTAGAATTACTTAGTGAACTTTGTTTTTCTTTGTAATCTTTGGTATCCTTGCTTTCATGACTCATAGTAAAAGGAAATTTGCTACTTGCAGTCATTGTTCTCCCCTTCTCAATCTTCCCTTTTACTTTGTCAATCGAAGTTGTAAGATCCTAAGTCTACTGGGGGCTTGGCGCATCTTGCCTGTCTAACATGGTAAAAGTCTTTCAATCTTGTTTCCTTTTACTTTACCGGTAGTATAAGCGTATGCTTATACTCCCGCTAAAGTGGGGGTTGAATATAGTGTCATAAAATTGTGACCCTAGCAATTTTTGAATGCATTAGGGTCCTCACAAAAGTGAGATTGAATCCTCTAGCCTGATCGGAGATCAGAGATTGCTCAACCCTCAGAAACAACTTCTTTCTTGGCCTCTGCATCACCACGTCTGCACTCTGCCCTGGAGAAAGGGGTAGGATAGGGGTGTGGCTCCACTATCTCCCCTTGGATAGGGGCGTGGTGACCTTCTCCTCCCAGGACAAGGGCATGGTGCCCTTGTCCCTGATCTATTCTGGGGAAAGACCCTTCCTATGGTTGTATTGTTGGTTGTGCATTGGGTGGGAAACTCCCCTGATGAAAATTAAATCTAGTAACATGTATTTAAGGGGCACTTATCCTCTAATTTTCATAAGGTGAAATTTTGATAAGGTCATGTTGCATAAGGAATCAAACATTCAAAAGCATTCAAGCATTCTTTTCTAGTATTAAGCATTCTCAAGTCTCCCTTCAAGGCTAGGTGTTGCATTTAAGTCAAGGATTCAACCATTGAAGATGAGATTGATTCCAACATTCAATTCCACACAAGCACTTCTATCAACATTTCTATCACAACCTCCCTTGAGGTGATTTACAATTCAGTCTTTCATTTACAGCTACTTGCAAGTACTTTCTTTCATTAATTGGTTAATTCCAAAACTTGGGTTTGACCTAAAGGCAAACCCCCAATCCCAACACATTTTCCTCTCTATCCTATGTGTAGGTTGTAGGTGCATAGCTGTAGTTTCAGATTCGGGGTCCATTTGCAAAGGCGGAAAAACCCTTTTTGTTTTGTGGATTTTTTGGAGGACCATGTACATTCCGGCCACGGTCTGGGAAACTTTTCCTCAAATTCGCAAGGCGGCTTCATTTCGACATATTACTGCCAAATCCAATTGCACAAATTCATCCCATATTCTGATCTCAAGTTATAATCAGTTCTTTATCACTTTTGCACTACATAGCTCAATCAATTCCTTTCCATTTGAAATAAGGAAGAGGGGATCAACTTATCATTCCCATTTCACTCAGAATTATATCGTCTTCTTGTGGAGAGATTGAATCTAGTGAATTCTCCTCTTTTCTTTCAAATGTAATTTGGTGAAAAATGTTTGAGGGGTAATCAATAGTGAAACTCTCATCTCTCTTTCACCATTTTTTCCCATATTATAGCATCTAATCATCCTCATAGTATCATCATATCAGATAATGTGCATCATAAATCAATCATCATCGAATAACATATCACATGCGGTTTAGAGAAAATCAATGCCATATATATATACATATATATATGTATGTATATATACATATAGATATATATATATATATATATATATGCATATAGATATATATATATAGCTATATATATACATATAGATATATATACACACACACAAACACACACACACACATATATATGTGTGTGTGTGTATCAAAACTATCAAAATGTAAAAGGGGTATCATGTCTATCAGTACAACAAACGTGATCAAAACAACCAAACAAGTCTCTTAGGTATGACTATCTCTTGAGATAGATGGTCTAACAATAGACTTCCCAACTCCCGAATCTCCACCAGATGGATCATGTCAGACAGGCCCCATAACACCTTTGCTCTCTATCCTTGTATGAATATGGCCAAATCGAATGGATGCCACTGCAACATAGCTAGGAGCTCTATGATATCTAGGGACCATCTCCTTGTATAAACGTCTGTAATACTTGGCCTCCTTGGCCGAGTACTCTATCTCTTTGTGTCTCCTAAAGTGGGGCACAAATTGAGGCTCTCTCTAGCCTATTAGAAAGGGCCTCTTCTTGGCCCTGGCAGTCGACTGTCATATCCCTCTCGGCCTGTAGCTGCGTAATCTTTCACTATTGTGCTAACACTTGTGCATGCAACTCCTGCACTGAGACTTGTAGCACTCTAATCTATAAATCTTGGGGGTGAGTGGGCAACCTGATCTAAATGGGTACTTGTGTCATGGTCCCACCTATATCTGTCCCTGTCTGAGGTGTTGGTGGAGGTAGAACATCAGATCTCCTCCTCTGGGCAGGTCACCTATCATCCTCTATCCCTCCCATAATTGCTAGCATCGCACCTATCCTACCACCCCTACCTACACCAAGAACGTGACCACCTTTTCCACCTCCACCTCTATCAAAACCACCACCCCCTCTACCTCTATCTTTACTACCACCTCTACCTTTGCCATAACCACCACCACCTCTACCTCTATCTCCACCACCCCCTCTACCTCTACCTCCTCCACTACCTCCACCGCAATCTCTTCCACCATCCCCATCTCCTCCACAACTGCCTCCACCTCCATCTACTCCCTCCTCTCCCTCATCCTCCTCTCTCCATCTAGTACCTCCTCGCCTTTGTGGCTGCTACTCCTCATCATCATCAAAATCTAGTAATATCTTTGCTAGATCAGAAATCTACACCATGACATGTGCCACTAAGTAAGCTAAGAACTCCTCTACCATCCCAGCATCCACTGCCCTGAACCCGTAATCCCAAATCTATCCCACCAAGGTCTATTGGCATTTTTTATGTTTATGTTGTGATTGTCATTGATGGACACACAATTGTATTGAGATCCCCTTTATTTGTATGGGGTAGGGCTCAACCGGTATCTCTTCCATTCGGTATGTTGTATTGTAGTCTTTAGACTAATGATTTTGCAGAATGTGTTTCCCGGTCTGAAGCGGCATGATGACCCCAAGCGGTTCGTGGATCTCAACTGATACAAGGGAGCAAAGTAGCACAACACATTCTTACCAGTCTTCATTTTTGCCAAATCGGCAACCGGTATTTTGTATGAACCGGTAATACTTCGTGATAAGTTACCAACCGACATTTTGTGATGAGTTACCAACCCATCGATTGATTGACAGTGCCGACACATTGACGATGCTTTTTGTGTCATGTCATTGAGTATGCCTAGATTCATTAAACTTAGGAAATTGTAATGTAATCCTATTGGACCGACATGAAATTAGATTCCTTTAAAATGACATCATGTCTAGGGTTTTTGTGGTTGTTGCTATTGCTGAAAGGGTTAATGTCATGCTAGGGTTTAAGGTGATTGTGGAGTTGTTGTAAGAGCGATCTTATCTAAGAAGATCAAGTTGTAAGTAGAAAGAGATAGAGAATACTGAAGTAATGCTAAAGTGCATTAGCAGTGAACTATACTGGATCTAATCAAGCAGTCTGTGCTATAAGATAGATCAAACACTTGTTGATTACTCACATCTTTGACAAGTCTGTAGCCCTTAACTGGGTAGGCCTTAAAGCCTTTGTAAAATCCTCTAACAAGGTGGTTCACTTGAGTGAATCTGAAATCCTCTAACAAGGTAGTCTTTAATCAGACTTATCTCCTAACAGAGATTGAGATTCCTAACAAGATATGTTCTGGTGAAGAACATTGTAAGACCTTAACCAGTCTGGTTTCTATTTTGTAGATAGTGACTTGTGAGTTCCATCTCACCGTGGTTTTTCCCAGTTGGGTTTCCACGTCAAATATCTTGTGTTATGGTTGTATTGCTTTTGTGGGTGAATTCTTTATTCGCATTTTGGTTTGCATGTGTGGTAACCGGTCTGTCTATTAGATTGTTTTACCGGTTTATCTTTAGACTGTGTAAGTGTTTAAGTACAGAGATTTTTGGCATACTAATTCACCCCCCCCTCTCAGTATTCATCAATTGGTATCAAAGCCAACCTTTCTATAAGTTTAACCACTTGGAAAGAGATATGGGGGAATACACTTTGAGGGAACTTACTCAACGACTCACTAAGTCTGAGCAAGCCTATGATGATCTTATGGTCAAATATAAGGCATCTCAAGCAAAAAGGAGAGAACATGCAAAAAAGCTGATGGAGCTATCTAAAAGTAGTTCTGAAGATGAAGCTAATATGGAAGCCATGATTGTATAAGTAAATAAGCTGAATGATTCAAACGCCAATCTAAGAAAGGAGTTGGAAGGACTAACTATCAGGTTTAGTCAAGATCTTGAGAACCGTAGGAAAGCTGAAGATCGGATAAAGGATAGAGATCATGAGATCTCCAATTTGAAACAAGAGATTAGTGCATTGACTTCTTGCCTTCATGAGAGTAGGATGGAAAAGGAAGACATGCAAGGTAAATTGAACATAGCCATCTTTGAAAATGCAAGTCTAATAGAGACAAATACTACTATTTTCAAAGAACTCTCTGAGTCAAAGGAAATACTTGCTAAGTTTGGCAAAAGTACTGTCAAGCTAGAGCAAAAGCTTGAGTCATCTAGACCGGCAAAGAATACCAATGGTCTTGGTTTCTCTGGACATGAGGAAGGAGAATTCTCAGGAACAAATGCTGAAGCATCAAAGAAGCAACCAACACTCAAAGGAAAAGGTAAGCAAAAATTCAAACCTGTTTGCTTTAATTGTCTTAAAGAAGGACACACTGCCAATGTATGTAGGAGAAAAGCCTACAATAATTTTCCATATTTTATCAACAATGTAGCTAGATCCAATAAGTTCAATGGTCATTGTTATGCATGGAACAAATTTGGGCATAGAGCATTTGAATGCAGGTCTATCTCGAACAATACCAGAAGATATCCTCAGAGGACCCAAGGAGCTGGTCTGGAATCTTTTGTAAACCAGAACCCTAACTGGTTCAATGCCTACAATTATCAGTCAATCAACAATGGTTATCAACCGGCAACCAGATGGAGAGAAAATTGTTGGATTTGTAATGGACATGGACACACTACGGCTACATGCAGAAGGAAGAATGGAAATATGAACAATGGACCTTAGAGAGCACCTGGATTGGTTTGCTATCACTACAACAAACCAAGTCACATTGCAAGATTCTGTAGAAGCAGAAAGAGTATATCTGATGATATATTGGTCACTCAGAAAGGAGAAGTTGATGTTGAAAAATTTCAAGCAGACATGAACAAAACCTAGAGGAAGAAACCAACAATGTTGGAAGAGGAATCGGTTTCTACACCTAGTGTGGAAATATCGGAACCGGCAAACTAAGCTCTAAAGAAGCTTAGGGGGAGAAAATGGCGAAATGCTTTCAAACCCCTGGTTACACCAATAAAAGACCTTAACCGGTATGCGATACTTGTCACTTGGTAGAAGACTGGAAATAGTAAAAAGGTAAATTAGGGTTTACACCCTAATAGAGGAGCATTAATGGTGGTAGGTGAGAGACATGTATACAAGCCTATTTCAAATCATTTCTCACTATCTATTTTTGAGCGAAGAAAAGTTTTCAACTGCAGAGCGAAGAAAAGGCGATTTGAGCTTAGATTTCAAGAAATTGAATAATCTTGAAGGTGATTCAAATTCAGTTTGCAAGCGGTCGTGGAGAACACAAAGCGGTGATTTTGCAACCGATGGAGAGTGGAGTGAAGTAGAACTAGGAAGCCCTAAATTCATGTTTTAAAGGTATTTTTCGTGTTCTTGAAATACTTTACAATGGCTTCTGCATCTCATACCAGTTTGAGTACATCCATTGAGTCAGAAAGTTTTATTTAGAGGAAGTCCAAATATAATGCCTTATCACAAGTTTCGGCTGGAGTTATAGTTGAAGAGGGAATTTCAGATTATATTGATTGCAAAATAGAAGACCTAGGGTCTTTAGCTATTCACACCTAGTTAGGTCTATTTTGCAGCAAGGATAAAAAGATCAAACCAGAGTTCAGTATCTTAGAGAAGAAGAAACTCCATAATGCAGCATATTTTCTAGAAGATTTTATGGAGCATCACATCAGGATCATTTTGAGCAGAGTCCACGATGACAAGATGTACCTAGAGAGGATGCATGATATTATGCCTCAGGCAATTCATGCAGTCACCAGTTTTTGCAACATAGGGGAAGTGCCAGCCCTAAGAATGGTAAGCAAAACTGAAATGGTCAAGCTCATTGGTTCAACAAGTGACTCACGGGGTATGACAGTTGATCCTATCAAGGATGATCTGGTGAAATACACCTGCATGGTGATAGGCTACAAAATGTTTTCATCTAGCAGGATTAATTCTATATTTGCTGCAGCAGTAAATGCCACCTACTAGATGATTAAAGAGGATGCATCTTTTGACTTATGCATCGGTATGTAGAGGCAACTCCTATTGAATCTAAAGGTGATCAAATAGGACAATGCACTAAGGTTTAAGTTTGGACAACTAATAATAGGGTTGTTCTTCTATTTCCAAGGCTACTTTCCTGGTGTAGGATATGTCCAGTGGTCTCCTGACCAACCAGTAACCAAGCAGATTAAGTAAAGAATAGAAGCCATTGGAACCAATTACCCTAAAGTACTGAACAAATATTTTGATGAGTTCAGAAGAAAGATGAGTCAAAGGGTAAGAATCTCAAGTGATATAGTAAAGAAATACGAAGATGACATCTGTTTCACCATTCAAGTGGACAAATGCTTAATGGAGGCTGTTGAGCCTAGAATGGAGGAAGTAGAGCCAATGGGCTATGAAGTTATGTATGATATGCTGGAAGGGTATGCATCAACCCTTATTGCCTCACCTCTTGATCCAAAGGCTAAAAGGACCGAAACCTACTTGGAGAGAATTGCACCAATTGAAGAACCATTGGTTAAGAAAGGAAAAGAACTGGCAGCAAAGAAAGCCAAAGCAGTGCCTGCAACATCGGCACTGGCTACCACTGCAACTCCAAGAGTGACCAAGCGGTCACCGATAAAGAAACAACCAGAAGTAACATCGGAAAAAGTCTTTGAAAGAAAAAGGAAGACGAAGACAAATGAACTGGACTCTGAAGAAATCGAGTCTGATGAAAAGCCAAAGAAGGCCAAACAGACAAAGAAGATGAAGAAGAATGAACTGGTAGCATCCGCACCGGTAAATATTGACATCTCCTCATACAAACCTTTGACACACTTTCAAAGGACAGTTAAGAATATTAGGAGAAAATTACTTCATGATTTAATAGATTATTATGATGATTTTAGTGATGAGGAAAAGGAAGAAGTATTACAGGAAATCATCATTTATTTGTGTAAAAATGATCGGTCACCATCAAAGATTAAATCTCAGACACTAGATTCTTTATTTAAAGCATTAGATAAAAAATGGCGCATTGCCATTGAAAAATAACAGGAGATTAGGGAGAAAGTCTTTGCATAGTACTTTCCCAACCTCTCAAATTTAGAATTGTTTGATGTGTTAGATCAAAATAAAGGTCTCTTCTTCAGAACGAGAAGAAGACATTGGCTGTTGGAGGGAAGAATTGACGATGTTTAAAAAGACACTCATCAGCATATGAATCATGTTGTTCTAGCTCACAAAGCAAAAACGACCAACCTCCAAGCGAAAAAAGAACCGGCTATTTCCAAACTGGATGAAGTCTTTGATGAGGAAGGAAACCTGGTTGAAGAACCAATCGACACTATTGATGTTGATGCCCTAGATGTTAAAGATGTCACTTGGGACATACCTTCTAAGGGAACAAAACAGGGGCAACAAGCAGAACAGGGCAGTGAGCAAGCCAAGGACACATAGGAAGCGGGTAAGGAACAAACAAAGAACAAGAAGAGAGATGAAGATAAGAAAAAGAAGAAAGAGGAAGAGAAGAGAAAAGAGGAAGAGGAGAAATGAAAAGATGAAGAGAAGAAGAAGCAAGAAGATGATAGGAAGAAGAAAGAAGAAGAGGATAAGGAAGAAAAGAAGAAGAAGGAAGAGGAAGAGAAGAAGAAGAAGGAAGAGGAAGAAAAGAGGAAGAAGGAAGAGGAAGAAAAGAGAAAGAAGGAAGAGGAAGAAAAGAAGAAGAAGGAAGAGGAAGAAAAGAAGAAGGAAGAAGAAGAACAGAAGAAGAAGGAAGAGGAAGCAAAGAAGAAGGAAGAAGAAGAAAAGAAGAAGAAGGAAGAGGAAGAGAAAGAAGAAGAGAAGAGGAAGGAAATAGAGAGGAAAAAGAAAGCAGACGAAGACAAGGCACAAGAACACAAGCAGGAAGCTGAGAAAAAGAAGAAGGAAGAAGTAGACAAGGTAGCTGAAGCAATGAAAAGCACACAAATGGAGACCCCGAAGGCAACTGAGAGTCAAGCCAAACCAGCTGACATCTCTAGTCTGCAAGTGAGTCAGAGCTTATGTAGAGCATCAAGGTTGCCCAAGAGCGCCTTGAAATCATACAAAGGAAAAAGGAGGAAGATATCATTCAAGCGACTGTAGACACCCTTACCGGTTTGATCCCCAATACTAATCTTCTTGACATTGAATCATCACTAGCACAACTCAAACTATTGTGTACTATAGTGGATGATCAGGTGCAGAGCCTAGAAGAAGCAGCTAAGGCCAATGTAAAGAAAGAGCACCAAAAGGCTCTTAGCATTGCTCTTGTGAAAAAGGTGAATGAACTTAGGATTGAACTGCTGAACGACCAAAAGGACATAAGGAATGCCTTGGATGAGGGAAACTTGCTACTAAGCAAAATCTGTCAACCTCATCTATCCTGTGATGATGTGCTAGCTAAGAAGAAAAAGTTTCAAATGGACTTACAGTCCTACTTGGGCACATTTAAGACACCTTATGATTCCTTTGCAACATATGGGCAAACCATTCACCGGTTCCAGATCTAGTCAGCCAGAATAGAGCAAGAGATTAGTACATGATCTAAAGATTTATAGGAGCTACAATTGGTTATACTTCCACATCTGCAAATTCTTTAGAAGTGTTATCTGAACCTAGATGCCTTGATAGTCATGCAGGAGCTGAGCATAGTTGATGCCATGGAGGAATAGGTATACTAGATGCAAACAAAAAAAAGAAGTGACCACCTCCTTACTTGAATCCTGGTCGCTATCCATGAAACAATTTTTGCAAGACTATAAATCAGTTTTTGACAAGTATTATTCATTATTGTCATAAACTTTTTTCTATATATATATGGAAACAGGGTTGTTCAACGAAACTTTGTCATTGTTGGCAAAGGGGGAGAAGTATCTATTTTTGGTTTTGAAAATTTTGATTTTCTGAAACAGGGGGAGAAGTGCTCTATCTATTTTGAATAGGGAGAAGCTATTTTTGAAATTTTGATATATGTTTTGATATATGCTATATGCTCTGATGATTATGCTCCAGAGGCAAAATTGCTATACATTGTGTTGATTAAGGGATAGTGTATATGCTTAGGGGGAGCAATTTTGTTAATGGAAAGCTTTTGTTGTAAAACACTTAGATGTCAAAATTTTACTTTCCTAAGTGTTGCCATCAATGCCAAAGGGGGAGATTGTTGGCATTTTTGATGTTTATGTTGTGATTGTCATTGATGGACACACACTTGTATTGAGATCCCCTTTATTTGTATGAGCTAGAGCTCAACCGGTATTTGTTCCAACCAGTATGTTGTATTCTAGTCTTTAGACTAATGATTTTGTAGAATGTGTTTCCCGGTCTGAAGTGGCCTGATGAACCCAAGTGGTTCATGGATCTCAACCGGTACAAGGGAGAAAAGCGGCACAACACATGCTTACCAGTCTTCATTTTTGCCAAACTGACAACTTGTATTTTGTATGAACCAGTAATACTCCATGATGAGTTACCAACCCACCGATTGATTGACAGTGCCGACACATTGACGGTGCTTTTTGTGTCGTGTCATTGAGTATGCCTAGATTCATTGAACCTAGGAAATTGTAATGTAATCCTATTGGACCGACATGAAATCAGATTCCTTTAAAAGGACATCATGTCTAGGATTTTTGTGGTTGTTGCTGTTGCTGAAACGGTTAATGTCGTGCTAGGGTTTAAGGTGATTGTGGAGTTGTTGTAAGAGCGATCTTATCTAAGAAGATCGAGTTGTAAGCAGAAACAGATAGAGAAGACTGAAGTAATGCTGAAGTGTGTTAGCAATGAACTATACTGGATCTAATCAAGCAGTCTATGCTATAAGATAGATCAAACACTTGTTGATTAATCACATCTTTGATAATTCTGTAGCCCTTAATCAGGTAGGCTTCAAAGCCTTTGTAAAATCCTCTAACAAAGTGGTTCACTTGAGTGAATCTGAAATCCTCTAACAAGGTAGTCTTTAATCGGACTTATCTCCTAACAGAGATTGAGATTCCTAATAGGATCTATTCTAGTGAAGAACATTGTAAGACCTTAACCAGTCTGACCTTAACCGGTCTAGTTTCTATTTTGCAGATAGTGACTTGTGAGTTCCATCTCACCGTGGTTTTTCCCAGTTGGGTTTCCACGTCAAATATCTTGTGTTATGGTTGTATTGCTTTTGTGGGTGAATGCTTTATTCACATTTTGGTTTGCATGTGTGGTAACCAATTTGTCTGTTAGACTATTTTACTGGTTTATCTTCAGACTGTGTAAGTGTTTAAGTACAGAGATTTTTGGCATACTAATTCACCCCCCCTCTTAGCATTCATCAAGTTTATATACTCATTTATAGATACTCCGCTATATAGAGTAGGCCCCCACTCTGGCACTCTTGTCACCAATGAGCATACAAACAAGCACCCTTTGGTATCCCCTGTTGTCTACCATGTTGCTGCAGAATGTGGCTATGTAAAAATCACTCAATAATAAAGGGTGTCCACCCAATCCTTGAAATATATACATAGGGAATCTTTAGCCCATCCTCCGCCCACACCTCATAATCCATATATGGTCTCCAGATGACCGTATCAATCTTGTCCAATTCCCTCCACCGGTGCTTTAGTTTGCCCAACTTATGTTGGACAACTACACCTATGTACCCATATACATATACCCGACCAATTGGCCTATCCCTATCTACAAGCAGTCTCGACACTAGTATATGCTCTCAAACCCACACCTATAATAATGTCACCCCAGCTGATAGACTAGTGTATCCCATATATACTACCTGGTGGAGCTGTCTGTATAGATGGGCCAACATGCAAGACCGCCATGTAAACCTACGTCCCTATGTCACCATATCCTCCAGCACCAATCCCCATCCAACAGCTAGTCCCTTCGACCTACAGTAAAGACACAAGAGCCCTCCAATGAAACATGCTAATACTGAAGGTAGTGAAGTGTAACCCAAATCCAAAAAATCCTTCCATGGGATCTCGTAGCCACTAATCTCATCATCCTAAAAAATATCGCGGAGAGCCTCTATACCACCCTCCTCGATCTGCTCATAGGGTAGCAAAGTCCCAACCACAGGAATCCACAGAATCTGATAACAGTCCTTCAGTGTGACTATCATCTCATCAATCACCAAATGAAAGGTGTTCATATCAATGTGCAACCTCTCTACCAAAGTTGTCAGTAACCCCCAATTAATAATTGACTAGGGAATGTCTTGTAAAGAGGATAATCCACATCTCTCTATCACATCTTTGTCAGCTTGTGACAAATGTGGGATAAGTGTCCATGGCCTTAGGAATCATTCCAAAGACTATAGTACGCCAAGATTTGCCTACAAATCAACACATATCCATCATCAATCCTCATTTCAATCAAATCTATCAATAATTAAAAAAAAATCAACTTGAGAATGCGAATCATATTAGAAGCACATCGGAAACATATTTGCATCAATCAGTGAATCATGTTAGTGAATCAATCAATACATCATATTAGACCCATATCAAAATCAAGACCCAATATCTAAAACAAGACCCATATCAAAATCAAAACCGAATATCGAAAATAAGACCCATATCGAAATCAAGACCCAATATCGAAAACAAGACCCATATCAAAATCAAGACCTAATATTGAAAACAAGACCCATATCGAAATCAAATTCATATCCAAATCAAATCCATATTGAAATCAAATCCATATGAAAATCAAATCCATAACTAAATCAAGACCCATATCGAAAACAAGACCCATATCAAAATTAAATCTATATCAAAATCAAATCCATATTGAACTCAGACCCATATCGAATTCAAACCCATAACGCATTCGGACCCATAACAAAATCAGGACCCATATCAAAATCAAAATCCATAACGAAATCAGATCCATAATGAAATCAAACTCATATTGAAATAAAGACCCATATCAAAATCAAGAATCATATCGACTCAAAGACTCATATCGAAATCAAGACTCATATTGACTCAAAGACCCATCTCGAAATCAAAATCCATATCGAACTTAAAGACCCATAACGAAATAAGATTCATATCGACCACTTGACTCATATAGAAAAGCAACTCATATCGACACAAGATCCATATCGACCACAGACTCATATTGTAATCCAACATCATATCAGAGTCAGACATCATCACAAAATAGAACTTGCATTGGATTTTGAACTGTATTAGAACAATCGATGAACCCATATCGACATCTACGCAACCTATCCAATCCATTGACTTACGATGCATTTTTCACAATGCTTTTTTTCCAACTTTTTATTCTACGCACTAAATCAGGGCCCCAAAGCACTAAGCTACCACATATGAGCTCAAATTTTCCACAAATGTGCTATACAATAGACCCTATGCACCATCTGGCTATCATGTGCTAATTTTCATCCCTATTGCACTATCCTGTTTGCCCAATGCGCTAAATCTACTCTACGCACTACTTCACACACACATTGCACTACCCTGTCTACCCAACGTGCTAAAGCTATCCTATGCACTAACTAACTTAAGCTCTTTAGACATTTTAACATTTTCTGTAAATAATTCTTTAAATAATTCACACATGTTGAATGATTTGTTTTCATTACAAGCATATGTGTCATATATACTACAATTACCAAAGTGGCACCTTCCCTATATTTGAAATAGACCTTATAAGAAATTCCATAAGAAACAAACCTCACGACAAGGTTGATAATTGTGTTAATGATCAATTCTCGTTGATAACCCTTCATGCTAGTTAAGGCTTCCATTTCTCTATTCTTGATTGAATTTTTAGCTGAAACCTCTAAATTGTTGCATACACTAGTGATTACAGAGAGAACCTCCTTTGTGAATGGATAGGGTTTATCCAAAATGATGTTGTCATCCTGCATATGACCTAGGATTACTCTAACAACTTTTGCATCATCAAACCAAGGGAATTCTATTTATAGATTTAGACCTTTTATCTCCAATTCCTTAACTGTCTACAACTCAACATCACTCAGACCAGCTTCAACATTTCTAATTTTGTTTGGTTCGAATTCATCTCGGAACACTTTTTCCAAAACTTGAAATTCCTCACTACTAGATTCTTCGATGATTCCTTTTCTTTCCCTGATTGCTCACACTATTCTCTTACTCTGTTGCTCCTCTACTATTCATAATATTCTTAAGAACAAATAACTAGTAATTAGCTAAAAAAATGATACTTATTGTAGACGTATAAATCTGACCACTTTGCTAAATAAATATTTAATATTTATTTTAACCCCATTCCTCCTATTAATTAAATTCTAATTAATTAATTTCTTCATTTTCATCTATTTGTTTAAATAAATTACTCAATTTATTTAATTAAATTCACATAAACCTTTTTCTAGCCTTTAATTAAATAAATCACTTTATTTAATTAAATCCCCTTTCTCCCTTTTTAATTAAATTTACATTTAATTAAATTGATCCTTACAAATAAATAAATCTAATTTATTTATTAAGTCCTCCCACTTGCATTTTCCTACATCTCCCACTTGCCTCCTAAACCCCTTCTAGATTCTTCTAATCACTTCCAATTTAACCTAATTCATCTCCTAATTATTGTCACATTCCTAAGTAAAGAGAAGGCACTTCTCAAAGCTTCCAAAGTCTTCAATAACAATTAGTCTTTGTGTCTTCAAATGGTTAACCTCTAAAGTCTTCCAATCCATTAAAGGCTCTTACATAACCATTTATGGTTAACTCATCTTTGACCTTTGGTTAGAGACTTTCCTCTAACTTAACCAGCCTTCGAACTAAAGGGTCTCGTCAAAAACTTATGGCTTTGATCATAGTTATCCTATTAACTCTTGCACAAGAGTTTACCCCTTGGGTAAAATCTTTATCCATTGGATAACCCTAACCTAGCCTTAACCCTTACCTCCAAAGGTAACCTTCATGTCTTCTCAGGCATTTAATGCTTCTTGCATCTCCTCTCAAGCAACCTCTTGTTGACAATTGCCACCATTTCATTGGTGAGAATTGTAAACATGGATTGATTAACTTTCAATCCTAGCCCTTGTTAATATTATTCAATCTTAACCATCTGTTGCCCTATTTTTCCTATAAATAGAGTTCTCATTCTTCATTTTCAATAATCTTCAAGTTTTTATGCATGTACATTATAGCCTAATTTACTAAGCATCTTAGCCTCTCTTTGTTAAAACATCATCATAACATTTAGAAGCATTTTCCATATCATAGAATATTCATGCTAGGCTACTATATCATGTTAGGATAATTTATTAATCTTTTATCATATCATTATCTTCATCTTATCTTAATCATCATAGTTTTAACACATCATATAGATCTTAGAATGCATTCATGCTTGTAGATCAAATATCACTCATTCTTGGAGTTGTCATTCCTAAATGATTTGCTTAATAATCTGAGAGCAAAATATTGACTTTAGTTTTACTTTAGGGAGTTAAACTAATTCAATTAGTTCATATACTTGCACCAAGAGTCTCATTGGTATGTGGGTCTTTTGATCTCGAGTTATTCATCTTGGTCACTGCATTTTCCCACATACACTTATCATGCCAAAAGCTTCATTTTAGGGTTCCTGCCACCAACCAGATGATCCACTTAGATAGGGGAGAGTGAAATATTTTTCCATTGGAATAGAACTCCCCCTGAGCCAAATAATTATACTCAGTTACCAGAGGAAGAGGTGCCTACACCAGATTCTGATACATCAAGCTCACTTCCTTTCTTCAATTCCTTCTTTCTCTAGACCAAATTTTCCTTCTTCTTTGATTCATCATTCTTCATCACTGTCTTCTTAGCATATTTCTACATATTTTCATTGTTATAATGATTAGTATAATATCTACACTTCTTTCACTTGAAACAAATAATTACCTTCTTTATCGGATGAGATTTATATCTGCATTGGTTAGCTTTATGTCCATAGCAATTGCAAGTATAACAATATCCATGAAAGTTATAATTCATCTTATTTGGTTCAACTAGATTGTGATTCTAACTCACAACACGGTTTCTACAATGATTTGCCTTTAACCAAACGTCTTGCAACTATAGCATTGAATGCTTCTACAGTTTGCAGCCTTATGTCCAAATTTATTGCATTGAAAATAATAACCATTGAAAGATGGGTACCTTTCTGCATTAGGTTTCTGAACCAATGACCTTTTTTCATTAGAATTCTAATTTTGGGTGTTTCTTGCATCCTCTAATTTCTTGTCAACTTCATCTTTAACTTATTTTCCTTTGTCCTTGTTATCCAAACATACACTAGGCTGAAATCCAAGTTTGTTCTTGTCCAAATTAGGTTTTTGCATACTGAACAAATCTTCCAAGAGCTTTCTACAGTCAAAGATCTTACTTTTTGCCTTCAACTTCTTTAGTTCTTTCTCTATCTTTCCACATTTGTCAAACTTTAGCTTAATTTTTTCATTCAGGCATTGTTCTATCTTTTCTTTCTCCTCAATCCTCTGCATCAGATCTTTAATAGTCTCATTCACCGGCTTTAGTTAATTGTTAACCTCAATATGCCTCAATTTGAATTTCTTGATTTTTCTCTTTTATCTTTTGCACACATTAATTTTCTACCTTCACATTTTCTTTTGGTTCCTCATTCTCTGATTCAACATTTTCAAAATCTTCAAGAGATATTTGTAGGTCTTCATCCAACTAAAATTTCTGGTCATGCATATAGGTTCCATGATTTAACCAACATTGATCTCCCTCGGGTGATTATTATTCAAAGAAAGGGACCAAAGCTTTGATACCAATTGTTGGATTGATTGAAGGGACTAGAATAATGAGAGTGGGGAAAAGAATTGTTCCAAAAAATATATTAAAACATACCAAACTTAAACTTTCTCACCTAATAAACATGAAAATCATAGTCACAAAGGAAACACCATATTTATACGTGGAAAACCCAAATGGGAAAAACCATAGAGAGTGTTAACTCTCAAGAGAATAGAGCTAGTTATATGGTGTTTTACAAAGGAGGTGGCTCACTACTGGGTGGCTTACTACCAGATTACGGAAATGGCTCTTTGTTGGATTACTCACTACAAAGATACAAAAGATGGTTGACTGGTAGAATGCTCACTACAATAGAAAAGGTGGAACTATAGAGGATTGCATCTTCAAATGATCAATTTTAGGATTAAGCTCAGATCACAAATCACAAACCTTACAACAGAACTGATGAAATATCTTTGTACAACTATCCTTCAACACATTTAGCAGGTCTGGTAAAGGACTGTACTGCAGTATTGCCATACTATTTGCACTAACAACCTTTTTTGTCCACAACTTACTATTTCTCTACTATCTTTGTTGTTATGTATCCTCTGCTACTCAATATTGTCACACACACACACATATACCTTAAATACTTCTTTGTGTACTATCACACACATTACATGCTTCCACATATATACTAGAGGACATATGCATGGGAATAATGTGTCAAAGTATCTCAACACATTATCTAATAAAACCTTAAACAAGTCGGCCTCCGCAAGATCTCAACTCACTTCTGTTTACATATTTCCTTTACTGATGCACATACCATGATTGTCGAAATAGGATAGGGTCATCCAGACCCATAGATACTGATCCGTTATCACAAAAGTGAAGCATAATGTCTCCAAACTCCAAAGATATGTATTCCATGCATACCAAGAGTACCTAAATACAAAACTTGAAGAGATACATCTGACATGACCAAAATATCTAATATTGGGACATGTAACCAATAATGGGACTAGAGAAAACACAATACAAAATTTTAGAAATAGGAATCTTTTGGATATTGCTCCATTATAACAACTCCATCTTACTGCATTATGTACAATACCTATTCATAGCAAAAATTTCACATACTAAATGCATACAACATCTGGATTAAACCTGATAATAATGAATTATTCATAAGTTATCCTGACCAAACTGGATAATTGAATTATCCTCAATATACTACATACACAATCAAGTCCACACCAAATAAATGGTTTGACATTAATGAAAACAATATTCACACACATCTAACAAAGTGATCAATTTGTTTCTCAAAGCATCTATGCTCAACATGACCAAGTCTTTATAATAGGCACATTTAATATTTTTTTTCAAGCCTTCCACCATTAGAAGATTGGGTCTGATTAGTTGCTTTTAGTTTAGCTTATTTTTTATCCTTCTTCTCATTGTTATTCTATTGTTTCATCTCCTTATTGTTTCTACTTCTATCTTTATGTTTTTTTATGCCTTTGTTGATAGCTAGGGAATGTGACTTAGAGGATTTTAGAGTGCCCATGTAGATTACCATATCTTTCTCTTGTGTGAGAAAAATAGAAAATTCATCTAATGAATGCATGGTAAATTGAGTCTCAAGTGCACCGTTAGTAGCATAGAAGGTACAAACAAATATTGAATATATAAAACTTATCTTAGAGAGAATACTAAGAATTTGTTGATAATGTTTCTTTTCAACTCCACATTCTTTAGTTGCAGCCTTATTGATTTTAATTTTTTTAAGAAATCCTAGAAAGTGTTAAAATTTCCTAAAATTATACTTATGAGTTCGTTTTCCAACATATGACCCCTCATTAAATCCTAAGTTCCAAATAGAGTCTCTAACTTTGTTCATATTTCATTTTTAATACTCAAAGATTCAATATGAAAGAGTAAATCAAGAGAAACAAACAAACACAAATTTTCATTTACTTCATTACATCTCTTAAACCACTTAGACTTTTTTGCATCTATAATAGGTTCAATTTCCAATCCTATTTTTATCCTGTGTAAACCAAATTTTGTCAAGTAGATGGTCATGTGTCATTTCCACTCAAAATAATTTAAACAAGCTAGACTAGGAACTATTGTTTGATCCATGATACAAAAATGTTAAAAGAAAGAGAACACAAGAACACCAATACACCCACACCCTTTTCACTAGCCTAATAAATCGTGTCCTTAAAATACTACAATGTTGGAAATTTTTATTATTGTGTGATCACAATTTTTTTCATATATTATAATAGCATTAAGGCCCCCAATGGCTAAAAGTACAATCACAAAATCTACAAAAAATAGCTATGTAGTTGTGTTCAGGACCAACTTCAGTATACAATATTTCAAACCGAGATAAAAAATATAATGAAGGCTAATGTGGATCGAAAGTTCTTATATTTCTCTTTCCAATGATATCTCATTTTCTAAAATATGACACCCAACTAAAATGATGAATTTTTGGAAAACATATTTTGTCCTTAAAATTTTTGTTTTTCTAACAAGAAAAGTTTGCATCTAATTTGATTTATAAATGATCTCTTCGTTGTATGTAGATAATATTAGAAATTTAAAAATATTTTTAAGCTATGAAGAAAATGCATAAAGCATTTTTTTAATCCAACAAGTAGAAGATAAAAAAATAAATTAAATTCAACCTTTTGTCAACTGAAAAATGGTCACATAATGCTTTTTGGATAGTTATTTTTTCTTGATCTAATCAATATCTACAAAATTTAAAACATAAATAGATGGTTTATTTGGGTTGAGAAGCAAACCTAAAAGGTATTTTTCGATTTGCCTCGCAGAAGATAGAAATTTGATGAAAAAATGAGAACACCTCCAATTTTTCTTTGAACTTTTGTGATATGATTTCAGTCAAATGAAAGACAATTCCAACTTTCTTGAGCCCTATAGACACTAAAAAATCCACTAGGATTATTATATTTCTATAAACACCCATATTTTACAAAATATTTGCATAAAGGAAACTCCAAAGTTTTTAGCTTCTTCTCAAACTTTTCTAATTATCAGGTTCATATGGAAATGCAAGAGAATAGAATGCTTAGGTTTTAGGAAAACTTAAAAAAAACTTATTAGAACCCCTTAGATCTCGCAAGTACAGAAACTAAAATATATTCTTGCACATGCATAGCTTTAATACCATGTTAGAATCTAAAAAGATCAATAACCTAGAATAACTAGTGCAAATGAATAGAAATAAAACTTTGACTGAAGATGATACACTATCAAAATAACAACACAAAGTTAGTCTCTAAGAGAGAAATATAAATTATGGAAAAATAAAATAGCGTTAGGAAAATGCAAGAGAAAAAAACTATAGAATGCAATCATATTGCAAATAGAATCGTATACAAAGACTAGCTAGGAACAAGTATATAAAGAGAACACCAAAATAGCCTAAAAACGAAACACATAACTCTCATGGAAGATGATGACACCTTAAACCCACTCACACTAATACTCACCTAATTAATCATAAGAAAAGTTAATAAAAAGTGTAGGAAACCCCTAAGATTAGGAAAATAAATAACCAATTGGGAAATTAAAAACTACACTAACACCTTGTACATAGATTCTAGCTACCATAGAAACTAACTGTTATACTTCTAATATTAAACTTTTACATTTAACAAGATTTTTAGCCATCAATATAGGTTATGTTAGTCACTTGGAATAACAAAAAAAATTCTCTATCTACTAGACTTGAAATGTTGAGGTTGTATGCACTTATAGTCATGGTGGGTATCATCAAATTGATAGTAGCTAGGTGCAACAACTATTTATTCATGACCAATCTATTTCAAATAGACTATTTTAAGTTACCTTGTGTTTGGATCAACTCATAACCTCTTGAATGTATCACTTCTTTGAATCATGCATCCTTCAAGCCTATATATTTTTGTTCTATTATGTATACTTTTATTTATTAAATAAAATTCAAAATATTTTTTTTTGTAATTTAGATTCGTGATTAGATCATAGAAATTAGGTACTAAGTAGATTTTTTCATATCATAAATTATAGTTCACAATACTCTAATAATTTAATAAGTCACCAATATGGAAGGAGGGAATTCACTTAATTAAAATATTATAACTTATTTAACTTATTTCAAGGCTCCGCATATGGTATCATCGTGTCGACTTAGTTAGTAATTGAAAGAAAAAAGGTAACCATCTATAGACGCTATTACAGAAAATATATAATAAACTATCATAAAAATAATAATCGTGCTAAGTAGTATCATGTTCACTCAAACACATGGCATCTTGTCAATGACTAGATAATAACATGGTATCATGCCCAACACTCCATGTTAAAACATGATTATGGCAAAAACATCATATTTACTAGCCTCATGTTAGAACATGTGTAATGTAAAAAGTAATACAATAGTATCAAACTATTGATCTCATTTTCAAAATAAATGATTGATGACACTACTACCATATATGACCATGTTGGTAGTGTAAATATGACATAAATTAAGTGTAACTAATTAATCTGAATGATACATAAGCTTGTCCTAAACTTAAAGTTTAACTTTATGACATCTAGAATAATTACACAAATTTTCAAATCTATATTTCATTATTAATTAAAAAAATAAGTACCTTAAACTATTAATAATTAATAATTTTTCATAAAAATAATATTGTTAATTTGTAGTTCTCATCTCCTCGTTTAAAATAATTTAATATAAATTAATTAATAATTAATTATACATCTTTAAAATTAATAAATTCTATTAACCCAAAATCAAAATAATTACATCGAACGTGTATTATAATTGTTCGAATTTGTAATTCCTAAAATCAAAACTGCCATCGAAGAAGTCATTAACGTCAAAGTAGTGGGAAGGAAGTATTGTACTTATTCTTCCTGGGACAAAGAGATGGAAAGGCTATGGAATTTGACGAAGATAAGTAGTTATCAGTTTGTCGATAAGAAGCAGAACAAAGCAAGTATAGTTTGGATTCCTCCCAAAGCGGGAAGCTTGAAGGTTAATTTTGACGGGGCAAACCGCGGCAATCCTGGTAAATCGGGTTATGGCGCCATTATTAGGGATGAATTTGGCAATTTTGTTGGAGCAAATTTTGGCCCCTTAGGAATCACTTCAAACAATATGGCAGAAATTGCAGGGCTATTAGCTAGATTGGAATGGAGCATGGGCCAAGGATTTCGCTCCCTAGAAATAGAAGGCGACTCTCTAATTGTTTTGAATGGGATAATCAATTAGAAGTTCGAGAATTGGAAATTGGAGGTGAGTCATCCCAAGATCTAGGGATTATGTGACAAGCTAGACAGATATTCTCTTAATAACATATATCAAGAGGGTAACATGACGACGGATTGGCTGGCAAACTATGGAATTGATTGTGAAGGACCTACACAGCTCTCTCATGTGGAGGAATTGTCGAACGGTCTAATTTCAGTCCTTACTACAGACAAAGTCGAGATTCCTAGAACCGGAATCAAATAGCAGAGATCTTGTCTGAGAAAGGTTGTGTGCATCGAGGATAGGTGATAAAGTTTTAGAGACACAATTGCACATAGTCTTCGAGGTCTTCCATGCTCCAGATTTGTCAGTGATCGGTAATTATTCTTGAGAATCTACAGATTATTGAAGATTTTTTGTTAGGGGAATGGGTAACTTGACCATTACCCTTCGGCTACAAGGGTAAAACTTTGGTGAAGTACGAAATGGAGGCGGTAGCAGGACATTGAGTTGGATAGATAGGATGGTTTTGACGGTGATGATTGAGGATATGGAATTCCCCTCACAGATAGAACGTTGTCAGTTGGATTGCATCAAGCTTCATTGGAAGGGGAGCATTGACCAAGATCAGTATATATTGAATTATCCAAGGTCTCATACATAGTTCTCGGAAGCATGGCAGATGGAGCAGTTGTTCAAAAAGGCCAATGAGTAGGAGAAAGTAACAGTGGTAGACATTTTGGGTACCAACTATTGGACTGGGGGACATGTTCATGATGGTTGTCTGATGGAGGATCTATTTCATCCAATTATTCAGGTGCTGGGTCACCCCATTTTAGCCAATGGCATCTTGTGTAGGACAGTGGATGAAGACATTTATCTTGAAGTCATGAGAGCATTGGACATAATAGTCTCTAGCCCAACAGATGGTTGTATGTTGGGGTATTTTGGTTTGTAGGTAGAAGGGAAGAAGGAGAAGATGCAGAAGGTGTGGTCCATGTTCAAGGCAGGAATTGTTAAGGAGAATAACATGGAAAGGTTTGAAGCTTTCCTGCAGGAAAATGTTGATCTATTTCCTAATGGAGTAGGGGATAGGTTAGTGGCTATGGGCAATGGGATCAAGTATTTGTATAATTGATCAATGTGCAATGTAGCCAAAGGAGCTCATCTTTATCCCCTTGTAAGGTTCTTTTTGAAGGCAATATAATGGGTACTACCCCCTAGGCAGACCTTGCTTTAAAAAAAATTAAAAATTGTTTGAATTTGTATGTCGCTTATATTAAATACAAATTGTCTTATATTTTAATTACATTTAATAGTTGTAATTGTAAAAAATAATAGTTATAATTACTCATATAATTTAATTTGTAAACATATAATATATTTAATTTTTTATATATAAAATTTGACCTGCAGACTAATTAAATTTGTAATTAATAAGAAACATACAAATTCAAACAAATTATATTTTTATATATCTTGTTCTTGAGTTGGTTGACATCTTCCTTGGTAGTTTGCAAGTCGAGCACAAGATAAATAATCACAAATTTAATTATATTTTATTATATAATTGTATAATTTAAATATTAGATTAAATTTAAATAATAATTATAATAAAGAATCACAAGAACAATTATAATAAAAAAATATAATGTATAATTAAATTAAAAAATACAATGAATCAACCAAAACAAAGTTACAACAAGCTCTTCAACAACACTTCAAAGATCAACAGAGCAAGGACCAAATGGTTAGCCCTAAGTCCCTCTTGGCATAAACTAAATTTTGATGGGTCAGCACAAAATATCTGGCAAGAGAGAGGTGGAGTTATTTGTGATCATCAGGGGACTACTATTGCTGCCTATGCAGGTAGCCTGAAGAATCATACTATCACTCAAGCTAAGGGAATGGCTCTCGTATGGGGTCTGAAGTTCACCACTGCTATAGGTATTAGACAACTGGAAATTGAAGGTGATTCTAAAGTAATTGTGGAAGCTGTTAGTGGTAGATCTATAGTGGGTTGGAAAGTGGAATTTATTTTGAGGGATGCAATAATGTTTTTGGCTAACCTTGACAGTTTCACTATCTGCCACATTTTTAGAGAAGGGAGTGCGGCTACTAACTCTATGGTTGTTGTTGGTAGGCTGCAAGACGGCTTACGGTGTTGAAGGAACACTTATCTACTGCCAGTGATTACCAAGGAGATCTTGGACAAAGAAAAAATAAAGTCTTAATGATGAGTCTTTCTTTTTGTAATTTGATGAAGAGCATTAATTTTAAAATTTTGAATTTGAAGTGGGAACCTGCCCATTATGGGTTTGGTATGCCACGTAGCCACATATGGCCTTGTCATCAGTCTCAAGGGGGTTTAAATAATGATGATAATTATTGGCAAAGTACCGATATTGGGAAAGGTAATTTTTTATTAATCATCCAGACGAATGTCATTGGTGGCGATGAAGGCAATAGCTTGTCTTAGCTAAATCACATTGGGCGGATTGATGGTTCACATGAGCGTAATAGATTTCATGATGGGTAAATCTCTTTAAACATGGCTTGCAATAATCATGGTGATTATTGCATGATTTTATTCCATAATTTACTGAGTTTGCTTCTCGACTCTACTTCTACTCTTGAATGGATTTGTATTCTCATTGCCATGTTTTTCATTTTCACTTTTAAGCTGGAGGAAACAATCATGCGGGGTTATAGATTGAGACTTGAACCTGATAAAAAGGATGATTTCAAAGCCAGGGTAGTGGTTTGGTTTGTGTGCATCGAAGGAGGCATCAATAATTTAATGGAGAGCATGAAAGGAAATGATGAGAGACTATCAAAGTAGTTTGTGGCTTCCTAGGAGGACAAAACGGTCACTATAAGTGGTATCTCATTTGAAGTTAATGAAGATGTGATTTCGCAGTCGATGGGTCTATCCATGGAGGGTAGAAAATGGAAGAAACAAAGCCGCATATTGGACACCACCAACCTAAACCAATTTTTCCACAATAGGGAGAATCCTCTGAAGTTGGTCGACAGTTTCAACCATGAAGAGATTCTGCCACCTTGGGATGAGGTTTGCTACATCATCATGAAGTATTTCACTCTCGAAGGATGGTATGGGGTTTTCTACTACTATCACCTCCCTTTCCTAAACCATCTTAGGAATAAGGATCTTATTTCCATCCATTTTTTTCTGTTGCATTCTATGGATTCTAATGTGACAGATATTGCTGAGCCAAGAATAAAGGCAAGGACTTTACTATTCTACACTAAGGCCTTATCCTCCGCCTTTACAATTTCCACTTGGCCCTCTGTCCTCCCCACACGATTTTAGTTCAAAATGTGCCTGAAAGCCACTCTTCGGCCATAGCCGCTGCCAACCTTGACATAAGCCCTCCTCAGTTGTCCAAACCTGGCTCCGTTGGGTAAGAGAAATAAAAAGTAAGTCTGCCACTCAGAGGATTTACAAACCCCCCAAGAAAGTGAGAATCTGGGAAATCGACTCTGATGTGAAGATTATTGATGAAGCTAAAACTCCCCATCGCTCTATGAGATTGGCGTCCAAACCCCGAGAGAAACCCTTAAAGGAATCCTCCTCATCCCATGATACTTGGAATTCCATCCCCTCTAGTAATGTGGCCCTATTGCATTCAACCTTTGCCCCTCATTTTGTGAGCTCCACCAATGTGTCTAAGAGCCCTGAAAATTCCATGAGCCCAGATGCTGGTCCCAAATCCCGGGAAAAATCTTTGTCCCCTACTCTCAAGTTTGAAAAGATGGTGGTGGTGGAGGAAGCTGAAGGCAAACTGATGGATTTGGAGAAGAAAGTGGATGACATGATTCAGAACTTGCAGGAAACTACCAACAGAATGGATGCCTTTGAGAATAAGTTGCATGATGTCTCCAAGTTTGCGCTGAATGTCATGCATAGCTCTGTGACCACTCTTTGTCTCTTGCAGGAAAGCACCCTCAAAGGAAAAGGAAAGGAGGATGAGGACTACAAAGACCTCTTCAAATTCTTCACGGAAGAATGGGCAAGGAACGCCCTCCCCAAGAGGAGCCATGACAAAAAGAGGTAGCTTTTTTTGCTATGGATTGGTTATTTTTTTTTTTGAATGGCCCTAATGGTCTTATGACATATAGTTATGGTTGTTGGTTAATCCTAGACTTAACTATCTTTTGCCTTGCATGGCATATTTTAACTAATACTTTTATATACTGTGTTAATATATGCAGTATGTTTAAAGTTTTTGATAGAGGAAAGTTTAGGAGGCTATGAATTTGTTGTTTCTTTGCTAATAGTTGTTTATCTGCTGTTATCTTGACTGTACCTGGGTCATCCCCCTAGTTTTGCTGCTTTTAATATCAAAAACATGTGATTAACCATAAAAAGTTGTGGATAGGTAATTTTTTTAAGTACAATATGGTTGCCAAAAAGAAACATGTTAATAAAAAGTAATTAACCATAAAAGGATAGGTGAATTTTTATAAGGACTATATGGCTGCCAGTAGGACATTTTTGTCTCTTGAGAATAGCATAAGGAATGATAAATGAAAGGTTTTTGTAAGATATGTTGTAAGGTTGTTTACTCATAGTGAACAATAAGATGTTAGGAGTTCTTATCATTTAAGTGTAAAATTATTGTCTAAAAATTTAGTAATTAAAATTTATATTTAAAATTTGAATCCCATATACATATTATATGATATTTTAAAATAATGTTTATTAAATTAAATGTAATATTTTGATGTTAATACCATGATTTTTTTTGTCTTTCTTTATTTTATGATATTATTTTAAAAAAATCTTAAATTTTTAGATTGAATTTAAAATATTATGAGATTTTTTATTATAAAAAAATAAAAAGGATTGAATTGTTTGAATGTCAGGTGTAAATATTTGGGATTTTAGTTAATTGTATCTTAGGTATAGCATTCACTTGCATCATATTTGTTATATTTTAAATTTTTTATTTAGGTTATAAAATATAATTTTCTTAACTATTTTTAATATAATATTACTAAAAAAATTATATAATATAAACTTAATATATTTAAATATTTGCAAGTATAATATAATAATATTATATATTTAATATTTATAAAAATAAATTATTCAATTATATGCATTTTATATTTTCAATATATAATATAATTTGTATTTATCATTATATACAATATTCTATATAACATAAATTGTTATTTTTTATTTTTATATTCCTTTCTAGGAAATATTCTTAATTACTTATTTTTAGATAATATTTGTTTTCAAATTTTCAAATTTTGATCTTATGTCAAAGGCATTCCATATTTGAATTGAATCCACTCACTTTTGAGATTGGTGGTCCACATTTACAATGAGACATGCAAGACAATTACACATCTAGAGACACTAGATATTTTTTTGGTTTTAGCCATCAAATTCCTACCACTCTATTTTTTCATTACTTTTAATTTTTTTGGTCATCACATTTTCCTTGTGTTCAATATATTGTTGATGGTTTAACATTTATATATATATTTATTATTTTATTAAATATTCATTTATAATAGAATTATATTATAAATATATTTATTAATATACATTATAGTTTATTTAGTGCTACCCTCTCACTCTTTCTCCCTCTATCGCTATCTTTCTATATCCCTTTTTATCTCTCTATATTGCTCCAACCCCCTCTCTCTCCATCTTCCTCCTCTTTATATCTCTCCCCACATCTTCAATCCTCACTCCCTTTCTATCCCCTATCTATCTATCTATATGTACCACTCCCTCCCTTTCTCTTCCCATATATATCTTTCTCTATTTCTCTTCCCATATATATCTATCTCTCCATAATTCTCTATACCTCTCTCTATCTCACCCTCTTTATCTCTATTTATAGTCTCTATATTTGTATGCTCCTCTATATCTTATTATATATTTATCTCTTCATCACTTTATCTCACATATTCTTATCTTTATCTCTCCCTCTCCATCTTTCTCTATATCCCTCCATCTCTTCATCTCTCTATCCCTTTGTCTCTATCTTCTTATCTCTCTATATTTGTCTCTCCCTATACCTTTATTTATCTCTCTATCTATTTATTTCAGTCTTCTTATCTTTATCTATCTTCATCATATCTTCCTCTCTCCCCTATGCCTTTATAAATGTCTCCTACTATTCATCCATATCTCCCCCTCTCCCTCTTCCTACACCTCTATATCTATATCTCTTTGCCTCTTTATTACTATCTCTTCATATATTTTCTTGCATCTCACCCTCTATCTCCATGTTGTTATCTCTCCATCTATCTACCTATATATCTCACTCTATTTCTCCCCTATATCTTTTTCTATTAATTGACCTCATGTGCAAAACAAATTTATTAGAACAATATACCACAATATATATCTATATTTCCTTATATCTCTATTTATATCACTCTATCTTATCATCTATATCCGTCTCTTTCTCTATCTTTTCCCCTTCCTCTATATTTCTCTATATCTTCCTTTATAGATCTCATTCTCTACCTCCCTATCTCTCTATCTTCCTCTCTGCCTCTACCTCTATCTATCTATTTCTTTCCATATTCCTCTCTACCTCTACCTTCATCTATATCTATATCTCCCTCTCTTATCCTTTATCTCTAGACATGTCCCACTATCTATTTCTCTCTCTACCCCTATATCTTTCCCCTCTCTAACTCTATATATATCACTTCCTCTCTCTCTCTCTCTCTCTCTCTCTCTCTCTCTCTCTCTCTCTCTCTCTCTCTCTCTCTCTCTCTCTCTCTCTCTCTCTCTCTCTCTCTCTCTCTCTTCTATATATTTATTTGTTCCATCTATATCCATCTATATCTATTGTTAAGTGGACAAATAGTTTATTTAAAGCTATCACTTCTCAATTTAGACAATAGATGCAAAAAAACATTATTTGCTAAATTAAAATAACCTACCAAACGGCCTTAAGTGATGCACAAATATATGCAAAAACCTATAACAAAATTAACCTATATGTTTATGTTTCTATCTCTCCATCTCTCCCTCTCTCATAACACAATTTTCCAAGAAACAACTAAATGGGTACCTTACATTAATAGTGTTTTTATATCTCTTTCTCTACCCCCTCTCTATTTCTCCCCCCCTCTCTCTGACCCTTATTTCTCTCTCCCTCTCTCCCTCTCTCTATCTCTATTTTCCTATCTATACTTCTTTACGTTTTTCTACCCCCCTCTCTCTCTCTCCATCTATCTTTATCTCTACCTATACCTTCCTCTCTCTGCCTCTATTCCTTTGTATCCATCCATCTCTCTCTCTCTCTCTCTCTCTCCACCTATTACAAAAATAACATGATCTTGTTGGTAATCGAATATAATTTTCTTCTTAATTAAAACATTTCATTTCAATCATGTTTGGATCCTTGTAAGTGGATGCATATTTGAATTGAAGCTATCAATTATCCATTCAGACCTTTATTGCACAAAAAAAATTATTTGATAAATAGCCTACCAATTAACTGATGGACTTGAAAAGCACTGAGAGGGGGGGGAGTGAATTAGTGACACCAAATCAAACACTACTTCAAACACTAACCCGTAGATGAACTTAACCAAGCATTTAAACAAAATACATGCTATCCAAAATGATATAACGACATCCAAAAAAAGCAAAGCATCCACCATAACACAAGTTTTTATACGTGGAAAACCCAAATACGTAAAAACCACGATGAGATGGAACTCACAAGCTAACTATCTGCAGTAATAGATAACTGACCGGTTAAGGTCTACAAAGTGCTCTGGTAGGAGCAAATCTTGTTAGAGATTCCAAAGCTTGATTAGAAACCTATACCCTGTTAAGAGTACTACCCTGTTAGGAGTAACCTCATTGGAGGATTTGAGAATCCAAACAAATGGATCACCTTGTTAGAGGATTTGTATAATGAAGCTTGTTAGAGCTTATTTGGTTAGGGGATTTGATTCTGTTGTAATGATTAGAAAACAACAAGAATGGTTTGATCTGTTCTGAGTAGCACAACACTTGCTTGATCAGATCTTTCTAAGTACATTCAACACTGCTCTTCATCTTAACACTTATCTCTCTTTAACAAAAACTTTCACTCTCGATGGATTTGCATAACATCATTACCATACTCATTCTCTTCATTACAAATGATTCACTAAGATGTCTTTAAATAGGCATCCAAATCTTATGTTGGCCTAAGGAAATCAATACACTATTTCCTAGGTACAGTGTATCTAGACAAGTGATCAGAACTCATCACAAAATCGACCACCAAGAATTTGGTGCTGGTAACTCATCCCAAGATTACCTGCCAAGTAGTCAGTGTTGGTAACTCATCACAAGATTAACAAATACCGGTTGAAATAATTAGTACCGGTTGAATAAAGTTCATATGAACCATTGTCCTTGAATCTTCACTTGATCTTAATCTCGATCTTCATGTTGACTTAGTGTAGCCTTGGGTTGTCTCTTATGTACATACCAGTTGACACAAAGTACCGGCTAGAGATAAACCTCAAAACATACTAGTTAACAGTGTAAACAATTTAAGTTACACCGGTAGTCAATGTAATCATATGTGTGTGTGAGAGTGTTTCATCAATGACAACAAGTGATGAATACATTACAGTCATCATCAAGCTAACAATCTCCCCCTTTGGCATTGATGGCAACACTTAGAAAATTTTATAGTAATACAATACTGCTAAGTGTGCATACACAACAAATTTACACATATACTCATACTTACCCTTAATGCAATACTCCCCCTTAATGCATGCATAAATACAAAATTTTCAAAAACACACATACATATTTATACTCACCCTTTGACAACAATGCCAAAATGAAAAAGTAAAATATATACATATATATAGAAAATCTATATCAAAGTGTTCAACATATATTAACAACTTAAAAAAGTTCATGCATTGGCTAATCCAATAAAAATATCATTGAAGTTTTACTTCATCTGTGATAAAGCATTTTCCCATGATTCCAATATGTTTGCAATATACTTGAATGTAGACATCGGCTAAGAATGGTATTCTTCCATTGAGTCTAGCATGCAGGTTTCAGGGGTAGCAAGAATAGCGTCTGCATTGGAGTAGACTCTCTGAAGAATATCTACCTATGATTTGAGCAAACTCTTGAGCTCTTTAAGAGATCGGAGTCTCTTTGCCTTATCATTATCATACTTTTCCAATATGTCATGCAAATCATCTATAGACTGGTTAAAGGCATTTTTTCTTGTGACTCTTCTCAACATATAGTTGAGCAGCATCTTCAAGTGACTTGATTTGATCAGATGCATTTGCAACTAACTGACCAAGTTTACTAATGGGTGTAGGAAGATGTGCAATAGCTGTTTCTGGTAGTAAACCAGACAAAATTCCTACTGCATTCTAGATTGTCTTTGCTTCAATTCTTTTCTCTTTCAGTCTCTTCTTATGCACTCTAGATTGCATAACATTAGCAATCTTCATCATTTTAGATGCGCTCAAAGTGTTCATATCAATGGGTCCAGAGATACTTAAAGACTCATCATCATCATCTTCAAGTAGTTTTTGCTTTTCCGATTCAAGAGATACACTCTTAATGATAGCTCTCTATATTCTGCTCTGTTATCTTTTCAAGTAACTGAGTGACAACTTTCTCTGTAGACTCCTTTTGAGTAGTTTCAATGACCGGTGGGGATTGAGGTTTCTCCAGTCGCTTGCCGGTTCATTGCCCACTTTTAGTTGAATAGCCGATTGTTCAACTAATGTAACCTGTACTTCAAAAATTGTAGGAGGCTCCATATCTGATGCAGTGTTGTCTCCAGATAGGTCCACTATGTTATGAACATCTTCATCAACAAGAATAATGGAATCATCCTTCTTCTTGAGTGGATAGACCACATCAAGTTGAACAATCTCCTCTTCATCCATTTCCAGTAGAGGAACATTATCTATAGCATTATCCTCAATCATAGAGGATTGGATGAGTTCTTCCATTCTCTTGATCTTACAAGCTATACGATGGGTTTCAGTTTCAACAATTGACTTCTTTCCATTGAGTATCTTTAGTCTTCTTGTTTTGAATGTAAACTAAGATTTGTATCGAGCAACTAAAGCACTAATATCATCCTTAGACAATTTAGAAAAGTATTGTACAAATATGTCATCAGTGATTTCCTTTTCTAACTTTATTGCTTCCTCCCATTTGCCCAAAAGAATAGTGTACAAATAATTTGAGATATCCTTCTCCAATTCATGTGGATATCTACTATAATGATACAAATGGATAATTCCCTATTGAAGAACTTGTTCTTTTTCATCTTCATTGAAGGAATCAAAATGTTCCTTGACATTGTCAAATCTATTTCTTCCCAATGTCTTCATTGTTCTTTCAAAATGGCTCTCAGGTTTGAAAGTAGCAATATCAATAGGCATAGTTGCCTTCGACACTTCCTTTAGCTTATTTGATGTTTTGTCTATTACTTTTACCTTCTTAGGTTCTTCTTCTTCAGAATTTGTTCCCCCAGACTGTGGTTGTAAAATCAACTTTTTATTTCTCTTCTTTGGTGCATTCTCCTTCTTTTTATCTACTATAGGTGCTGGTTCCTTTTTGGTTAGGACACTCTGAGTCACCCTTGTGGTCTTTATTACTGAAGGTGTTTCATCAGTCTTATTTTTCTTTCCTTTCACTTTAGCTATAGATACAGTACCGATTTTTGTTGGTACAACTTGGACTGCCACAGTGTCCAATTTTGCCTGCTATTTATCTTTAGGTGATGCTAAGAGGGTATTAGCATAGCCAACCAATAAATCATGATTAACCTCATAACTCATATCTTCCATCTCTTCCTCTCTAGGCTCAATGGCTTGCATCAAGCAAAAGTCAATGATAACAATGAAGACTATATCTTTTGCAAAGTGATTTATGACATCTTCAGGTAATGTGATTCTCATGCTCATCTTTTTTTGAAATTCATTAAAATACTTATTCAAGGTAGCTGAAAATATATTCTATACATCCTTATTGTTGTTCTTGATTTGTGCATTGATTGGTAGGTCTTTTAACCATTCAATATCTGCAATACCCAGTAGGAAGTTCTGGAAATAGAAAAATAACCCAACTAATAGCTGACCATATTTGAACTTTTGAGTGTTGTCCTTCTTAATAGATTGCAAATTTTGAAGTAATTACCCTCTAATGGCTTCATAGAGATCATAATCCACATTATCAATAATCATTCTATGTGATGTATGAATTGCTGTAGATGGAACAGTATTAAGTCTACTGGAGTAAAATACCTAATAGCCTATCACCATTGTTGCTAGTTTCACTGCAGCATCTTTAATATTGTTAATAGAAAAATCATGTCCATAAGATGTAGAACCGGTTAATTTGAAGACAGTGTCCTTTGAGATTCGTCTTAGCACAAGTATTTTACTGGTTGAGAAATAACTAGTTACAGCCTGAATGGCTTCCTTGGTTATTGTGTGAGTCCTTTGTTGGTATTTTGGTATGGTTTTGTCATTGATGTCAACACCTACTAGATACACCTACTTTGGAGATCCAGCAACATTCACTGGCAAGCAGTAATCTGTGCAACAGTTACTGGTATATGATCAACTAGTAGGATATAATGTTCACTGGTACCTGGAATGACATGGAAGACACTTGGTAATGTCGAAGACATCATGTGGACACTTTATTTTGAAGTACTAATCATTGATATATTCTTATTCAAATATTTGCCTTTATCAACAAATAGGTCCAGGTTATCTAGGGTTACACCGACAAGTTTATCTTTTCCAGATCAGCATGGCATGCTATACAGATGATTTATTATTGTTATAAATGCACTAAGCCAACATGTTTTATCAGTTATTGCATCGGATATTATATTATTTGTAAAATGTTTTATTGTAATATCTTGTAGAGATGACCTACTAAAATTAGTCTTAGGGTATGGTATAAATGTAAGATCTTATTTGTAAGATCAAGTGTGGAATGCAAAAAATATTTGAGTGAAGGTATATGCAAGATCAAGCAGAGGCATACACGAAGACATCATCTGAAGGTGAAGTTAGGCTTTTGTAGAAGCATATCAACATTACACCGATACTGAATTCAGCATATGAAGATGCGATTTTGTACAATACATTCTTATTGGATTTAACCATCCAACTATAGTCAGTGTGACTCCCGTTTGTGATTGAGTAGTGAGCTCTAGGCTATTGGCCTTTCTGCATGTGCAGACCCCTCTTTGTACACTTACTATCTGCAGTAGTATCATCTGATTGTGGGTAAGGTTTCCCACCGTGGTTTTTCCCCTTACAGGGTTTCCACGTACAAATATTGGTGTCATGTGTTGTGGATGACTTTGTGTTTATGTTTGATGTATTAATTTTTACCGGTATGACAATTAACTGTTAACACTGTCTACCGGCATACTTAACTGGTTTACCGGTGTTAAGCATTAAGCTGGTTAATAAGTTTTGGTTTGAATTTATTTGACAACTGATTCACCCCCCCCCCCCCCCCCTCTCAGTTGTCTCCGGGAGCTAACAATTGGTATCAGAGCCTAGTCCTCTTTTTGCAGAAGTTTAACAACTTGAGGAGATCCAATGTCTACTAACTATTTCAGAAAGGATAGTCCTAAACTTGATGGAACTAACTATGGGATATGGAAGATCAGAATGGAGACACATCTGAATTGCATCAGTAAAGACATCTGGGAAGTTAGTAAGAATGGTTATACTGCTACTGTAGCTAGTCAGACTACTCCAACTACTTTAGCTAAAGATGAAGAAAATGATTGCAAAGCAAGAGAAGCACTCTTGAGCACATTATCAGATCAACAAATCATGGGATTATCAGATAGGTCTACTGCTAAAGCTATTTGGGATCATTTGGAAACACCGAATGAAGGAGACTCCATAGTCAAAATTGCAAAACTTGAAAGCTTCCGAGTCAGGTATGAACATCTGAAAATGGAAGAAGATGAAAGGATTTCTGCTTTCATGGAAAGAGTAAATGAAATTGTTTTGGGTATCAAATGTTGTGGAGGAACCCTGAGCTAGGATGAGATTGTTTCGAAAATATTAAGAGGTTTTCCACCGGCATATAAAATGAAGGTTACTACTATAAATGAGTTGAGGACAATGCCTAATACATTAGTAACTAGGGATACATTGATTGGAAAACTTTCAGCTTTTGAAATTGAGGAATTTGGTCCTATTGCTACTATAAAGATTGATTTGGCCTTCAAAGCATCAACATTATCTGCTTCATCTTTTGACAAATCAGATTGGAAATCCTTTTATGCAAAAGAACTTGAAGAAACCAGGAAGGAGAATGAAGAGCTTGAAGAACTTGAAGCACTATTTGCAAGAAAAATGTCAAAAGGTCCAATTGGAAGTAAGTATGAAGGTAAAGCACCCTTTAAATTTTTTAACTGCAATAAGATTGGTCATATGAATTCAAGATGCCCTGATAGACATGCTAGACTAAGAGAAGAAGCTAGAAGAACATACAAGCCTAATCCTGAATATCAGAGATATAGATTTAAGAAGAACAAAGATAAATCTTGCTACATTGCTGATGAAGGTGTGACTGATGATTCTGATGAGGATCTAGCAGACAATGGATGGGTCTTTGTTGCTATAACAGAAGATCAACCGGCACCTATTGCTCAACCGGTAGAACAAGCCCTAGTAGCTAAAGTTGAATCAAAGGATGAATGGATTATTGACTCAGGATGCTCACATCACATGACTGGAGACAAAGGTAAATTCTTGAACTTTCAAGAATACAATGGAGGTTTAGTAAGATTTGGAGATGACAAAGCCTGTTCAATCAAAGGTAAGGGTTCAATATCTCTTGATGGTAAACATAACACTGACAATGTCTACTATGTTGAAGGATTAAAACATAATCTTTTAAGTGTTGGTCAATTAGTTGAGAAAGGTTTTCAATTACAATTTAAAAATGGAAAATGCAAAATCATGAATAGAACTAGTTTGGAAATTGCAACCGATAATCAGACTAGAGGTAATATCTTTCATTTGAATAACAGTGAAAAAGCATGCTTAATTGCACATATAGATGAAAGTTGGTTATGACATAAAAGACTATGTCATGTAAATTTTGATTGCATGGTAAAAATTAGTACTTCTAAGGCAGTTAGAGATCTACCTAAAATTGTGAAACCTCAGAATACAATTTGCAAGGAATGTCAATTTGGAAAACAAGTTAGAGCTAGTTTCAAAAGTATTCCAGAAAAATCCAATAATGCTCTTGATTTAATTCACACTGATTTATGTGGTCTAGCTAGAACTAGAAGCTT
Source organism: Cryptomeria japonica (assembly GCF_030272615.1). Lineage (NCBI taxonomy): Eukaryota > Viridiplantae > Streptophyta > Pinopsida > Cupressales > Cupressaceae > Cryptomeria > Cryptomeria japonica. Next base: position 284,204,118 of record NC_081408.1, on the reverse strand, counting down.
ACAAGGTGATAGATATTTCATGCTAATTATTGATGATTATTCTAGAATGTGTTGGGTTACTTTTCTCAAAGAAAAATCAGAAGCACTTGGAAAGTTCAAACTATTCAAAGCAATGGTTGAAAATGAAACCGGTAAGAAAATCAAATGTTTAAGACCAGATCAAGGAGGAGAATTCACATCTAAAGATTTTAATACATTCTGTGAAGTGAATGGAATCAAAAGACAGTTATCAGCACCTCAGACACCACAACAGAATGGAGTTGTTGAAAGGAAAAACATAACTATCTTGGATGCAACAAGAAGTATATTATCAGAAGCAAATCTACCACATGTGTACTAGAGAGAGGCAATAAGCACTATTGTCTATACATTCAACAAAGTTCACATCAAAGATGAAACTGGCAAGACCCCTCATGAACTATGGTTTGGTAATATTCCTACACTTAAGTACTTCTGAATTTTTTGGAAGTAAATGTTATATTAGAAGAGATGAGTATATTGGCAAGTTTGATCCTAGAAGTGATGAAGGAATATTTCTTGGTTATTCATCTAAGAGCAAGGCATATAGATGTTTTAATAAAAGATTACAAAAAATTGTTGAGAGTACAAATGTAAAGATTGACGAACAATTCAGAGGAACTTCAAGATATATAGACTCTGAACTGGAAACAAAAATTATGACAAATGAACCTACAATAAAACCACCAGTACATAATGATGATCTAGTTACTCCGGTATCATTAGAGGATTCCATAGTAATTGAAGAACAACAATAGACTAAGACACCCCGGTATGTAAGACTGAATCATTCTGAAGATCAGATAATTGGAAGCAAATTTAAAGGAGTTATGACAAGAGGAAGATTGGCAAATGAAGAGGTATGTCTTATTTCTCAAATTGAATCATTAACTATCAATGAAGCATGTGAAGATAAATTTTGGATCAAAGCTATGGAAGAAGAATTAGGACAAATTGAGAAAAATAATACTTGGACATTAGTTCCCCGGCCTAAAAATAAAAATGTAATTGGATCCAAATGGGTATTTAGAAACAAAATTAATGAAGATAGTAAGGTTGTCAGAAATAAAGAAAGACTAGTGTGTAAGGGATATTCTCAGAAAGAAGGAGTTGATTACAATGAAACCTTTGCACCGATAGCCAGAATTGAGGCAGTTAGATTATTCTTGGCTTTTGCAGCTCACAAGGATTACAAAGTTTATCAAATGGATATTAAATGTGCATTTTTGAATGGAGATCTTGAAGAGGAAGTCTATATTGAACAGCCTGATGGATTTTCTTTAACAGATGACAATGATATGGTTTGCAGATTAAGAAAAGCTTTGTATGGATTAAAACAAGCCCCAAGAGCTTGGTATGCAAGATTGGATAAGTATCTTTTAAATATTAGTTTTACTAAAGGAAATGCAGATAGCAATTTATATTACAAAGTAACTAATGATGACATCTTGATTATTGAAGTATTTGTTGATGATATAATCTTTGGAGGAGAAGATGAATTATGCAAAGAATTTTCTCTTGAAATGCAGCAAGAATTTGAAATGTCTATGATTGGAGAAATAAAATTCTTTTTAGGATTGCAGATTTTAGAGACTGATAAAGGTATATTTTTGAGTCAATCTAAGTACTTGAAAGAACTACTTAAGAAATTTGGGATGGAGAACTCTAAACCGGTAAGCACACCTATGACTACAAATGACAAATTATCTCAAAGGAATGAATCTACACCTATTAATCCAACTAGATACAAATCTATGATAGGAGGTTTACTATATTTGACACAAACCAGACCTGATATTATGAATGCAGTATCTATAGTTTCTAGATTTCAGAGTAATCCTAAGGAAAATCATGAATCGGCAGTGAAAAGGATTTTCCGGTACTTACAAGGCATAGCAAATCTTGGATTATGGTATCCTAAAGATAAAAATTTTGATCTATGTGCATATACTGATGCAAATTGGGCAAGAGATGTGGATGATAGAAAAAGAACCACTAGAGGAGCATTCTTTCTTGGAAAAAGATTAGTTTCTTGGTTGAGTAAGAAACAAAGTTGTACATCTTTATCAACAGCAAAATTAGAATATGTTGTAGCAGCAACAAACTGTACACAGGTACTTTGGCTTAAGCAAATGTTGAAAGACATAAAGGTAAAATGGAAGGAACCTATTACTATATACTGTGATAACACTGCAGCAATTGATATATCTAAAAATCTGGTATTACATTCTAAAACAAAACATGTTTCTCTCAAACTGAATTTTCTAAGGGAAAAAGTTGAAGAAAAAGAGATAAAACTGGTTTATGTGAATACTAAAGAACAACTTGCAGATATTTTCACAAAACCCTTGCCTAAGGAAACTTTTGAGTATCTCAGAGATCAGCTTGGAGTCATACCACCACTGGTAGTGACTTAGATAGTTGATGATTGTCATCAACTGGCTGAATTAAATGGACAAATCTTTTATTCCAGTATTTGATGAGGAAGCTACTTCTCAGGGGGATTAGTTGGTATATTGAATTGGTTGGTATTTTGTATGAACTTGACCTTTTGTGACTTTGGCATTTGATGTCGAAGGGGGAGAGATATCTATGGAAAAACACATTATCCTTTTGGAAAGAAAAAGAGATTTTAAGGGAAATTTTTTTAAAGATTGGTATTGTTACTCCCAAGGGGAGAAATGAAGATTGTTGGTTTTTGTATTTGGCATTTCTATTATTTGGCATTTCTGTTTTGGCACATTGATGGTTTTTCCATCTTGTGTTGCCATCAATGCCAAAGGGGGAGATTGTTGGTATTTTGGTATGGTTTTGTCATTGATGTCAACACCTACTAGATACACCTACTTTGGAGATCCAGCAACATTCACCGGCAAGAAGTAATCTGTGCAACAATTACTGGTATATTATCAACCGGGAGGATATAATGTTCACTGGTACCTGGAATGATATGGAAGACACTTGGTAATGTTGAAGACATCATGTGGACACTTTATTTTCAAGTACTAATCATTGATATATTCTTATTTAAATATTTGCCTTTACCGACAAATAGGTCTAGGTTATCTAGGGTTACACCGATAGGTTTATCTTTTCCAAATCAGCATGGCATGCTATGGAGATGATTTATTATTGTTATAAATGCACTAAGCCAACATGTTTTATTAGTCATTGCATCGGATATTATATTATTTGTAAAATGTTTTATTGTAATATCTTGTAGAGCCGACCTACTAAAATTGGTCTTAGGGTATGGTATAAATGTAAGATCTTATTTGTAAGACCAAGTGTGGAATGCGAAATTTTTTTGAGTGAAGGTATATGCAAGATCAAGCAGAGGCATACACGAAGACATCATCTGAAGGTGAAGTTAGGTTTTTGTAGAAGCATATCAGCATTACACCAGTACTGAATTCAGCATATGAAGATGCGATTTTGTACAATACATTCTTATTGGATTTAACCATCCAACTATAGTTAGTGTGACTCTCATTTGTGATTGAGCAGTGAGCTCTTGGTTGTTGGCCTTTCTGCATGTGTAGACCTCTCTTTATACACTTACTATCTACAATAGTATCACCTGATTGTGGGTAAGGTTTCCCACGATGGTTTTTCCCCTTACAAGGTTTCCACATACAAATATTGGTGTCATGTGTTGTGGATGACTTTGTGTTTATGTTTCATGCATTAATTCTTACCGGTATGGCATCTTACTGTTAACACTATCTATGGGCATACTTAACTGGTTTACCTGTACTAAGCATTAAATTGGTTAATAAGTTTTTGGTTTGAATTTATTTGACAACTGATTCACCCCCCCCTCTTAGTTGTCTCTGGGACCTAACATCCTTTCTAAATACATGTTCTCTCCATGAACTCGACTCAATATGATTATGATGTGTTCTTTCTCAAGATATTCAAGAAAGTAGGCGGTATTGTGAAAACCCTTTTCAAAAACCCTAGCATATTTTGTTTCAATCTTTCCGTTCTTATCACAAAGTGATTTCAACTATGTATAAATGTATAGGGTTCCTAAATCTTCTATCTTGCAGTCTATATAACTAGACAAATCACCTTTGACCACAACTCTGCTCGGGACTTGTGACAATGCATTATAAGACATAATCTGGTCTGCCTTTAGAGCTTCCTCAGGCTCAGCAGTGATCATCAATCTCTCTACAGACTTAGAAGTAGATGTCATTCTAGATAAACAAGTTTCAAAGTGGTATGATCAAAGAAATACCTTGTTTCACACACGTTGCTCCGTTTTCCAGTTGAAATGCCCAAATGCACACCAATTTGCCTCTCTGCAACTTTCGATTCAACTTAATCACTCTAATCATGAAACAATTCACCAATTGACAACAAGACAATCTTATTCGGCTCTGCAATCGCTTCAAATTTCTTTCTCAAATGAATTAGGGTAAAAATGACAAAGTAAAAATCGCTTATATCTTTTTTACCTACTACAATAAATGCTCGCTCATTAGGGTTACAAAACCTAATTTCACCACTCAAGTGAAAAACTGGTTGATAAAATGTCAACAAAAAGTCACCAAAATTTCAAGATTAAAAAATTCTTTCCCGCTCATTTTTACAAGGGGTCCGGAGATGTTTTACCGTTAAGCTCCCCTTAGCCATGTTAAATAGGCTTAAGTCACCAGTGTTGGGTTCTCTTCATTGGGTGAAGGAACAGTTTCTTCTCTAGGCAAGTCATCACTTTTCTTCTTCGAAATCCGATTCATATCCTCTCTAGTTTCCTCAATATCAACTTTTTGCTTTGCTTTCTGATCCTTCAAGAGTTGGCCAGTTTGTTGTTTCTTGATCTACAAAATTTTTCTAAGTGCCCCAGTTTGTTATAGTGATAACAGACCATTCCAGATGATCTCCAAGGTCCTGCATTTCCTCTTCCTATTCTTCTTCTACAATTCATAGCCACATGACCAAAGTTATTATAGAAGGTGCAAATAACATTTGTTACCTTTTCCATCTCGAATGGACTATACCGGTTGTCGTAGGATCTTTTCCAGTTTAAGTTTACCCAGTTATCAAAGTTCCTTATCTGGTCACCATTTGGTCTTGGATACATGTGTAGTACAGGATTGTTTTCTCCATATCTGAACTCAACATGTCTATGCCCATACATTCCACATGTGAAGCATTGACCATCAAACTTTCTGGACACATACCTAACATTAGTATTGTAATTTGCATTTCTATTAGGTTTGTCTCTACAGACATTTGTAGTATAACCAGGCTTATGGAAAACAAAGCAGATAGGTTTAAAAACCTTCTTACTAGTAGGCTTATTGATCTTAGAAGTGGTTTTGTTCTTAGAATTGTTGCTCTTTGTACCAGAGGATTCACCATTTTTAGTTGTATGAAAACCAAGTCCAAAGACCCTTCATTCTCTGTGATTGAATTTGTTCTTCCAGCATGGTAGAACTTTTGACAAACTTCTCCAATTTCTCATTGGCTTCAGCAAGCTTTTTGACGAGATCTTCATTATGCTAAGACAGGTTCTCTTTTAGAGACGTTGCCAACTCAAGATCTAGCTTTAGGTTCTCCTTTTCTTCTGTTTCAGCAATCAAGTTCTCATGCATAGTGTCTTTTTCTCATTTGATCTTTGTAATCTCTTGATCTCTTTCCTTGATAAGATCTTCAACAAATCTTTTGGCTTCCAGTTCCTGACTCATGCAGATAGTGAGACCTTCTAGCTCTCTCCTTAGATTTAGTTTCTCACTGTTCAACTTTTCAACTTCTTCTGCTAAAGCTTCAATATTGGCTTCATCTGAGGAACTATTATCAGATATCTCTAACAATTTTTTAGACAACTCTCTCCTTTTGACTTGAGAAGATTTCAGTTTTCCCCTAAGGGATTCAACTTCATTTCTACTATCTTCTAGCTCTCTAGCCATCTTGAAGTAGCTCCTATCCTACATGGTAGTTTCAAGACTCCCTTCTGAGTTGTTATGATTTAAAAAAGTTAGGATCTAATATAAATTGATGGACTTGAAAAATACTGAGTGGGGGGGGTGAACAAGTGACACCAAATAAAACACTACTTCAAACACTAACCGGTAGATGAACTTAACCAAGCATTTAAACAAAATACATGCTATCCAAAATGATATAACAACATCCACAAAAAGAAAAGCATCCACCATAACACAAGTGTTTATATGTGGAAAACCCAAATAGGTAAAAACCATGTTGAGATGGAACTCACAAGTTAACTATCTGCAGTAATAGAAAACTGACCGGTTAAGGTCTACAAAGTGCTCTGCTAGGAGCGAATCTTGATAGAGATCCCTAAGCTTGATTGGAATCTTATGCCCTATTAAGAGTACTACCCTATTAGGAGTAACCTCGCTGGAGGATTTGAGAATCCAAACTAATGGATCACCTCGTTAGAGGATTTGTACGATGAAGCTTGTTAGAGCTTACCTAGTTAGGGGATTTGATTATGTTGTAATGACTAGAAAACAACAAGAATGGTTTGATCTGTTTTGAGTAACACAACACTTTCTTGATCAAATCCTTCTAAGCACATTCAACACTTCTCTTCATCTTAACACTTATCACTCTTTAACAAAAACTTTCACTCTCGATGCATTCACATAACATCATTACCATACTCATTCTCTTCGTTGCAAATGATTCACTAAGATGTCTTTAAATAGATATTCAAATCTTATGTCCGCCTAAGGAAATCGAAACACAATTTCCTAGCTGCAGTGTATCTAGACAAGTGATCAAAACTCATCAGAAAATCAACCACCAAGAAGTTGGTGTTGGTAACTCATCACAAGATTAACCATCAAGTAGTCAATGCTGGTAACTCATCAGAAGATTAAAAAATGCCAATTCAAACAATCAGTCATGGTTGAATAAAACATATGAACTATTGTCCTTGAATCTTTGCTTGATCTCCATCTTGATCTTCATTCCAATTTAGTGTAGCCTCAGGTTGTCTCTTATGCACATACCGGTTGACACAAAGTACCAGTTAGAGATAAACCTCAAAACATACCGGTGAACAGTGTAAACAATTTAAGTTACATCGGTAGTCAATGTAATCATATGTGTGTGTGAGAGTGTTTCATCAATGACAACAAGTGATGAATACATTTCAATCATCGTCAAGCCAACATTAGCCTCACTGATTACACAAATGTATGTAACTATTATACCGAAGGTGTACCCTATGTGGAAAAATAAATTGACTCGAAAGATCTATGACGTAGATTTTGCTACAATCTTGGAAGATGATTCAATGAATCTCTACCATACACCTGAAAAGAATTATTTCTATGATAGAAAAAATATTGATTACTTAAAAAATCCTGACCATTCCAACAGTTTCTTGTGAAATGACGATATTTAATAACATCATGGACTTCCAAATAAAAAGTATAGGAACTCTAAAACCTCAATACTTTTTTATATTCTTTTTAGTTTATTGTGAATCAAATAATGCAGTTCTAGATGGTCTTGTCAGATGTCCTTTCGAATCATTGCCCTATATCTCGAAATGAATATACTATTAAATTGATTGATTACTGAAACATGTACCAGATTGCAGATCATTAATACATTTCTTGTAGCCAATGGATGTATTTATAGCTCCGAATAATTGATTAATCAATATTGTTAACGATTTTCTAGTATAAATCATCACTAGAGCTGAGAAATTCCTGCACTGGCCACAAAAGATGCCTTTTGCAGTAAATATACCAAGGAGAGTGTATTTTAGATAAACATGAGAATTCTATTAAATAGATCCATTTCAAAGCAATATAAAAGTTACAATAAATTAATTTAATGGAATTTCATTTGACTCATATTCTCTAATAAGATACTCTATGTATTTTGGGAACCTGGAGGAGGTCTAGATGGCTTTGTTATTCTTGATATCGAATTCATTTAAGTATTTTTCATTCATTTTATTTAACTTATCTTATCACTTTAGCGCAACATCAATGATCTCTTTGAATTGGCCCCACCAATATGCATGCTGCCAGTAACTTAAAAGATGATATTTCATTAACCCACAAACTCCATAAATTTATCAATTTCGTAAATTTACAAGATAAGTTATAAAGTTAATGATAAAACATTATCCTTATAAAGTGGGGGCAATACTTGATCAACATGCGAGCATAAACCAACTTTAAATGGATGCTTAGGTATCATCGAGTAATAGTGATTTTTCATGAAAGTACCAAACTATTCTAATCTCACCAAAGATTAATATTTTATAATGTGATGATGAAGTCAAAAATTGCAAGCATAATAATTATTATTAATGCTTATGGTTTTACATCTTTGATATAGTCATTTGCCATTGTCAAAGTTTAATGTTTTCCTTAGATATTCTTGTTTTAGGGAGGAACTAAGATTGATTCATAATATGTTGGATTATTGGATTTGGTTGTTCATTGTTGCTGCTAGGGTATGTTATTGTCATTGATTTCAACATATTCTTGTGAGTTATACTAGTGAGTTTGGAGAAGGTTTTTGGTCTAGTTTGTAGTTTGGTTTTGCTGATCATTGTTTTGTAGAATCCGGTATTCCCTCAGGTATATTCCAACGTGATTAGATCTTGTGTTGAGATTTTGGATTATTGTTTTGGATGATATTCTGTATCTTCATTTCAGATGGTTCATTATTTGGTGGTTCGCAAGTTATCTTTCTTCATGAAATTTTATGATTGGTTGTGTACTTGAGCTTTGAGATGTTGACCGATGAAGATTTAAAAAGAGATGTTTGTGCAACTGTTCCAAATGATTCTAACCTGTTTGATGGTGTTTCTTAGTCATTTCCTATTTGTATTGGTGATCCGCATTGATCTTTGAGCATTTTTTTGGTGATTTATTTGAACCAGTGATAATTTGCGTGTTATACAGTATTTCTGGTGGTGTGTCATGTTGTGATTGATCTTGGCGGGATTTTTGTCAGATGTAATCATTTGGGAATTTGAATTAGTTCCATGCTATGTAATTTAAATCATAATATTGGTCCAGTGGTCGATCTTTGTATCGTGTAGTGTAATTTTTTTAATTATGAGTTGAGGGTTGAGGGTTTAGCCGACCTTGTTATCAAGGTCGATGACTTGTACATATAGGTGATATACTTATGTAATTTAAGTGTCGGTATTGTGTCTACATTATCAAAGAGAGGTAAATGTGTGAACAAAGGATATGTCATTCAGTGAAGTGTCAACATGTTATTTTAGCTCTTATTCAGCCTATTAAAGAACCTAAGCAAAATGATCCAATAGAGAGAGAGAGAGAGATTGTTGTTTCTATTGGTGAGGATGTTCAGGATCTTGAGTCTGAGAATCAGAATAATCAGAAAAATTTGAGGTATGTAAGATTGAATCATTGTAAGAATCAGATTATTGGTGATAAGAATAAAGGTGTGATGACTAGAAGAAGTTTAGCTATAGAAGAAATATGTTCGATTTCTAAAGTTGAACCTCAAGATGTTGGTGAAGCTTTTAAAGATAATAACTAGATTAGGGCCATGCAAGAAGAGTTAGACCAGATTGAAAAGAACAACACTTGGGAACTGGTGCCTAGACCTAAGGATAAAAATGTTATTGGTACTAAATGGGTTTTTAGGAACAAATTGAATGAATTAGGTGAAGTAGTCAAAAATAAAGCCAGACTAGTCTGCAAAGGATATTCACAACAAGAAGGGATTGATTATGAAGAAAAATTTTCTCTGGTTTCCAAAATTGAAGCTATTAGATTGTTGCTAGCTTATGCTTCTTATAAAGAATTCAAGGTATATCAAATGGATGTCAAATCTGCATTTTTTAATAGTGATCTAGAAGAAAAAGTTTACATTAAACAACCTAATGGATTTTCACTGTCAAATGATGGAGACATGGTATGTAAGTTGAAGAAAGCACTTTATGGATTAAAACAAGCCCCTAGAGCCTAGTATGCTAGATTAGATAAATACTTGCTAAAATTGTAATTTGTCAAAGGTGCTGCTAATAGTAACATGTACTTTAAGATTAAAAATAACAACATTTTGATTGTTGAAGTCTTTGTTGATGATATTATTTTTGGTGGTGATGATGATATGAGTATGAAATTTGTCAATGATATGCAAAAAGAATTTGAGATGTCTATGATTGGTGAGATGAAATTTTTCTTAGGTTTGCAGATTGCCTAGATAGGAAAAGGTATCTTTATATATCAAACTAAGTATGCGAAGGAATTACTAAATAAGTTTGGATTAGATGATTCCAAACTAGTTGGAACTCCTATGGTGACTAGTTGTAAATTGTCTAAAAATGATGAATCTCCTAAAACTAATTAGAATTTGTACAGATCTAGGGTTGGTGGACTACTATATCTCACTCAAACTAAGCCTGACATTATGCATGTTGTGTGTATGGCAGCTGGATATCAAGCTAATCTAAAGGAGAGTCATGTTATTATTGCTAAAAGAATATTCAAATATCTTAAAGGAACTGAAGATTTGGTTTATGGTATCCAAAGAATGATGATTTCATGTTATGTTCCTACACTGATGCAGACTGGGCAGGTGATGTTGATGACCGGAAGAGTACTACCGCTAGAGCATTCTTTTTAGGTAAGAAGTTGGTTTCATGTGCTAGAAAGAAACAAGATTCACTATATTTATGTACTGGTGAAGTTGAGTACATTGGTGCTGCTAGTAATTGCTTTTGGATAGTGTGGATGAAGCAAATGTTGAAAGATATTATAGTTATTTATGATCATTGGTATTGTTGTCAAAGGGAGAGAGAGAGAGAGAGCATGTGAAAAACTGCTTTATCTACCTTGATCTTAGCGGGACTTTGCTGGTGATATCTTCTTTCTTTGCATTGACTATTTTTCACATTCATATGTCGCCATCAATGCCAAAGGAGGAGATTGTTGGTTTTTATTGTTCATTGTTGTTGCTAGGGTATGTTGATGTCAGTAATGTCAACATATTCTTGTGAGTTATTTCGATGAGTTTGGAAAAGGTTTTTGGTTTGGTTTTGTTGATCACTATTTTGCAAAATCTGGTATTCCCTTTGGTATATTCTGGTGTGATCAGATCTCGTGCTAAGATTTTGGATTATTGTTTAGGATGATCTTGTGTATCCTCATTTCAGATGGTTTGTGATCTGGTGCTCCACAAGTTATCTTTCTTCGTGATAGTTATTGATTGGTTGTGTTCTTGAGATTTGAGACATTGACTAATGGAAATTTGAAAAGAGATGTTGGTGCAACTATTCCAGATGAATCTAACGTGCTTGATGGTATTTCCTAGTCATGTCCTATTTTTTTTGGCAATCTGCATTGATTGTTGAGCGACTTTTTCATGATTCCTTTGAACTAGTGATAATTTGCGTGTTATGAAGTATTTCTGGTGGTGTAGCATGTTGTGGTTGACCTTGGTAGGATTTTTGGTGGATGTAATCATTCGGGAATTTAAATTAGGATTGTTAGGATTCCCATAGATACTGAGAGGGGGCGGTGAATCAGTATCTAACCAGTGATAAGAATTTCTTAATTTAAAACATGTAGAACATAAAATAGCAGTATACCGGTATGCAAGAATTAATGCAATTAACAAAATCAGAAACATCCACATGAAAAGAACACCATAACACAAGATGTTTAACGAGGAAACCCAGTTTGGGAAAAACCTTGGTGGGATATGTGACACACAATATTCACTCACTGGCCAATAAGAGAATATTACTTACAATAGGGGCCTGCACATGCAGGAAGGCCAATTGCCTAGAGCTCACTGCTCAATGAGAAGTCACACTGACTTACAATGAGGATTATACTAATCCAATGACTTGTACTACTTTACAATAGCATCTCCAATGCCAGATTCAACTCTATTCTTTACATATACCCTTGACCTATAATTCGCACATTAGGTCTGCCTAATAATTTTCTTTATTCTCGCTACATTACCCCTCTAAATGTATACAATGATCTCCTTTATATACAAGAGTCATTTTACAATTTTCCAAGTTGGCTTACAATAATAAACAAAATATTACATATCAAAAGTCCTGTCGGCCTCTATGCTAGTATACATCTTTTCTTCTGTGCCGGTGCTAGTGCCGGTGTAGAGTGATCTTGTTGATGTCGGTGCACTATCTTGCTTGTGTAATGTTTTGTCGGTATGATGTCTTGCCAGTGCCATAGGATTGCAAGGTTGCCATCAATGACAAAACCTTCAATCACATACAATGTCTCATTGGAGTATCCATATGCCAACAATCTCCCCCTTTGGCATTGATGGCAACACTCATGAGAAATTTCAAAAAGTTTCCAAAAGGTGTAGTCCAAAAAATTTACCAAAAAGAATGTTTACCAAATATATGAAGGGCTCCTCCAGAGCATATGATTCCTATCTTTGAACTTTCTCATCCTACTACTCCCCCTTTGGCATCAATGACAAAGGTTATCAAGATGTTAGTAGAGTTTGTAGTTACATCTGTCCATATCCTCAACCCTGTAGTTGGGTAGTTATTATCTGAAAAAGATCGCCCAAAATTAAGTTTATACTATCCATAAACTTTTTGCTATCTTTTATTGTTGTTTCAGTCCTCTTCACAGTACCGGTGAGATGCTGCAATTGCTCTGCCGGTGTTTTACTTTCCTATGCTAATGCCTCTGAGATTTCCTTTCGTAGAGATGCTAGATAGTCCAATCTTGGACTCAGTTTAGATCTCAAGTGTTTTGCCTTGTTTATTATTCTCTCTTTCTCTCTTTCCTATTTAAGCAATTCTTCCTCAAAATTTGCTAACTTATCTTCAAAAATAGATAGTGAATCCGATGAGTTGACAAAATTGTCTGCAAGCTTATTTATCTCATCCTGTGTCTTGCTTATTTTCTTGTCAATATCTACAGTCAAGAAGTTTGTTTTGCATGTGTCTTTATACTGTTTTGCATGTGTCTTTATACATATTTTTATACTCTTTCAACAAACTACATAGTTCTGGTAGAAGTGTGTCAAAGTCTCTATTACACTTCTTTATTTCTTCATCAAAGAATTTTTGTTTCTCCTTTTCTACCATGTCCTTTACTGATTCTTCCTTTATTTTGTCAATATTTCCAGAAATGTATTTACATAATGTATCCAACTATCCTAAAGAATCTTTATTATCTATATTACAATCAAGAGCAATTATCTTCAAAATCGGTATTGAATCATCTATTGCTTTATAAGCTTGTGAACTGTAGTCAGTTATTTTCTTAATGGATTCAAGTAATACCTCAGTCACATTAGTTGACTTGAATGTTGATGATGATCCAAGAGTTTGAGTGCCGGTGGAAATAACCATGCTTGTATTGACCTCTAGTAGGTCAGTTTGTGTTTGCATTTCTTTTAGCACTGGTTTTCTTGCTTCATTGCTTACCAGTGGCATTGTTTCCTTGTGAGCCTATTCTAGAGCCTTTAGCTCTGTTGGTTTCTCTGTTTGTGCCTTAGATTCCACCTTTTTCCCTGTATCCTCTGTTGGTTGCTCTGTATCTCTTGTTACCAAAGGCTCTTTAGCCATATTTGACTTTTCAGTTGTATCTTTATCAACTGTTATGTTGATCTTTTGGGTATCAACATTTATAGTGTATAGGACTTCAGGATTTGGATTGCTATCCTCTACATCCATGCTTTCTGCTGCCAGTTGGCTTTCAGGGGTTGTAATTTTTATAGGTGGAGGTAGGTTGTCTTTAACCTTTATGCTTGGAGGTCCACCAACTTTGCCTTTCCCTTTGTCCTTATCCTTTTGATATACCTTAATAGGCTTGGGATTCTTGTATTCTTCTTGTTTTTCCTTTTCAACTAGGAATATGTCCTAACAATCTTCTATTTCCTCTGTAACTTCTGTAACTCTTCCTACCATTAGTGAAATATGCTGGTGTGTAGTGGAGAAAATTGTCCGGTTTGCCTAAGCAATCAGATCATAAATTTCCTTTGGAGAGTTTACCGGATATACAACAAGTAGTTTTTCTATTTTTATTTTCTTGTCTAATTCAATCACTCCTTGCCTTCTCGCCTCAAGTCTTTTGTATAAATCATCAGAAATTTCATTGATTACTTCCATCAAAAATGTTTTGAACATGTCCATATGCAGTATTACACTCTCCTCAACTTGCCCTTTCTCATTAGCAGATAGAGTGTCATAAATTTTCCCTATGTTATTCAATTTTCCTTCCTCTGTGATCTCATTTAGCAAAATGTCTAGAGGTGCCAAGTCAGTTTTTGCCTTTTTCTTTTTCTTAGGAGTTAGCTTCTTTTTAGGTGTGACCTTTCTGACCCGAGATCTCACAGCTTGTTGCTTTTGCCTTGTCCTTCTAGGTGAAGGAGTGGTTGCCGGTGAGGGATCTCTTTTCCTAACAACTCTTTTAAAGGTTGTTGGCATGTCACATTCTGAAGAAGTACCTACCGGTGATAGATGAGCTTCAGGTTGTGGGGCTGCCAACTCATCTTCTGTTATGCCAATTTTCTTTAATACATCTTCCTTAATGGCCTTTGCTTGTCTGGATCCTTTCCTCACAAATGCCTCTACCTTCTTCACTCTTTTCTTGGACTGTATTTGGCTTTCTATGGTTTCAGCACTATGAAATACTTCTTCCTTAGGTTCTTTGGGGCCTTGCAGAAGTGCTTTGGCATAAGTTTCAACTATGTGGTCATCTGTCTCATAGCCCATTTTGGTTATCTAGATTTTCCTTGGGATGACTGCTTCCATCCATATTTCATCCTTTTTAATAAAAAAGCATATGTCATCTTTGTATTTATCTACAATTTTCTAAGATAACCTTATCCTTTTCTTCATTTTTGTCTTCAATGCTTGGAAAAACTCATGAATGTTGTTTTCTTTGTTCTCACCCATGGTATTGAACAGTTCTGTCAATTGCTTTCCTACCGGCATGTCATATCCTAATTCTTTATATCCTATACCAAGAACCTGTTTTGTTATATGAAGCATTAGGCATAATAACAGATTTCCAAATCAGAAAGTTCCTTTCTTATCCTTCTTTATCTTTCCAAGGTTGTCTATCAGTTCATCCTTTAACCATTCATAGATGTCAGTTTTTGCATTGTCTGTCACCATATCATAAGCACTCTTAATGCATAAACTTGAAACTGAGTTAAGTCTATTGGCATGAGTGGCTTTGTAACCTAATATAATGCTTATGAATCTCACATTTGTATCCTTTACATCATTAACCCTTAGAGATCTCTTATCAAACGTTGCACTTGTTAGGTCTATGACTAAATCATTTGAAACCTTCTTGTTTTTGTTTGGTCTTTTATCGGTGGCTGGTAACCCCGTGACAACCTTTACCACTTCCTTGGTGATCTTATGAATTGCATCTAACCAGAAAAATTCTCCATGAACTCTGCTTAACACTATCCTAATCACATCCTTAGGAAATTCAGGAATGCTAAGGATTTCTGTGAATCCTAGGGTTTCAATAACCTTGTGTTCAGTTTTAACATTGCCGGTATCATCACATATCTCGGTTTTATATATGGTTTTGATTTCCTCATCTCCTAACTCTTCAATGTTGCAGTGGATGTACATTCTAGGGTCTTCAGCATATACAACACCTTTAGGGATTTGAGAAAATGGACCTAAGGTATCATCCTTCTTTGCTATTTCAGGGACTAACTAAAATACGGGCCTAGGTCTTTTAATTACTTCCACAATAGTAGGGTTCACTATGTATTTAATTACAGAGGTGGATGCCATGATTAAATACCTTTTTCTGTCTTGGATGGATGATTGCTTGGAGTGTGCTTGCTTCTTGCTCGAAATGCCTTGGCTCGGAATCTTCGCGATTCTTTGAAAGTTTGAAATCGCAATGAAATGAACTGGAGCCAAAACCTTATTTTATAAAGTCTTTTTCGCTATCTACCACATTAATTGCATGCCGGTTAAGTATTCACTTAACATTGTTTGCCGGTAATAAGTGATTTTCCACTCCTTATCTCTAACCGAGGGAATAATAGCACATGTGTCATTAGATTGCCAAACCCTCAAGGAAATTTTCTTCAATTAGATGAAGAACTTCCTGCCGGTGGAGCACTGCTCTGTCTTGCCGGTGAAGCATCACTCTGTCCTGCCAGTGAAGCATTTGTTGGTTCTACTAGTGGAGGAGTATTCCCAATGTTTAGATCAGCTTTTCTAATCCATTTCTTTGAGAATTCTTGCTTAACCTCTTCAACGTTTTCTTTTCCTTTCAAGCTAGCACCTTTGTTGTCTACCGGTGTACCTTTACTTCTACAAAATTTAGCAATATGCCCAATCTTGTTACATGCATAACAAGTTACATTATTTTTCTTAATAGCTTTCCCATAACCTATGCCAGTTTGTGTTCTGCATTGATTAGATAAATGTTCAAATCTTCCACAAACATAACATCTCACATTCATTCTGCAGTTTTTAGAGTTATGACTAAATTTGTTGCATTTGGAACATTGACTCGTGGGCGTATTGATATTCTGATAATTCCTAGATCTACATTCATTTGCCCTATGACCATAATTATTACAGTTAAAGCATTTTCCATTTAATTTATAAGCATTAGGTGGTCTTACCAGTTTGCTGTGATCCTGAGTATTTGCAGTATCGGAGCTTTCACCAACTTCAAAGCCAATTCCAGAAGTGTCACCTTTAGGTTTTTGATTCTTCAATAAGGTACCAAGTTCTTCTGAGCTTTTCTTGAATTTTTCTTTATGTTGATTTGCAGTTTCCAATTCCCTTTCCAAGATTTATTTTTGTCTCATTAGTTCATTTGAGTCATTCTAAGTATGCATCAGATCTGTCTTCAACATGTCATTTTCATAGCTAAGTCTTGTGTTCTCATTTGCTGCATCACTTAGTCTTCTGGTCAATTCATCTTCTTGCTTCTTTCTGTCCTCAATCTCTTTGCAAAATCTCATAGTCATATCCTGCATTTCATTTTTTGTTGTCATGATCTCTTGTTTCAGCTTGCTTATCATATCATTAAGAGATTCCTTTACATCATTCTCATTTTGCAATTTTTCACAAAGTTCTCTTCTCTTATTTCTTGTAATAGTAAGATTTTCTTGAAGTGCCTGAATGATATCTTGAGCTACTCTTAAATCATCTTCTAATTTGATATTTTTCAACTTCTCTGCATCATAGTCAGTAAGAGCTCCTTCAAGTTGCTTCATCATATTTTCCATCTTTACCGATGTCAAGATCTTCCTCAAGCTATTAGGCTTCTAAAAATAGAGGACCAAGCTTTGATACCAATTGTTAGGATTCCCACAGATACTGACAGGGGGGGTGAATCAGTATCTAACTGGTGATAAGAATTTCTTAAGTTAAATAATGCAAAACATAAAATAGCAGTATACCGATATGCAAGAATTAATGCAATAAACAGAATCAGAAACATCCACATGAAAAGAACACCATAACACAAGATGTTTAATGAGGAAACCCGCTGTGGGAAAAACCTCGGTGGGATTTGTGACCCACAATATTCACTCACTGGCCAATAAGAGAATATTACTTACAATAGGGGCCTACACATGCAGGAAGGCCAACTGCCTAGAGCTCACTGCTCAATGAGAAGTCACACTGACTTACAATGAGGTTTATACTAATCCAATGACTTGTACTGCTTTATAATAGCATCTCCAATGCCATATTCAGTACCGGTTCTAACTCTACTGTTTACATATACCCTTGACCTATAATTTGCACATTAGGTCTATCTAATAATTTTCTTTATGCTCGCTACATTACCCCTCTAAATGTATACAATGATCTCCTTTATATACAAGAGTCATTTTACAATTTGCTAGGTCAGCTTACAATAATAAATAAAATATTACATATCAAAAGTCTTGTCGGCCTCTATGCTAGTATACATCTTTTCTTTTGTGTCGGTGCCGGTGTCGGTGTAGAGTGATCTTGTTGATGCCGGTGCACTGTCTTGCTTGTGTAATGCTTTGCCAGTATGATGTCTTGTTGGTGCCATAGGATTGCAAGGTTGCCATCAATGACAAAACCTTCAATCACATACAATGTCTCATTGGAGTGTCCATATGCCAACAATTGCTAGGGTATGTTGATGTTAGTAATGTCAACATATTCTTGTGAGTTATTTCGGTGAGTTTGGAAAAGGTTTTTGGTTTGGTTTTGTCGATCACTATTTTGCAAAATTTGGTATTCCCTTCAGTATATTCTGGTGTGATCAGATCTTGTGCTAAGATTTTGTATTATTCTTTAGGATGATCTTGTGTATTTTCATTTCAGATGGTTTGTGATTTGGTGCTCCACAAGTTATCTTTCTTCGTGATAGTTATTGATTGGTTGTGTTCTTGAGATTTGAGACGTTGACTAATGGAGATTTGAAAAGAGATGTTGGTGCAACTGTTCTAGATGAATCTAACGTGCTTGATGGTATTTCCTAGTCATGTCCTATCTTTTTTGGCAATCTGCATTGATCGTTGAGCAACTTTTTCGTGATTCCTTTGAACTAGTGATAATTTGCATGTTATGCAGTATTTCTGGTGGTGTAGCATGTTGTTGTTGACCTTGGTGGGATTTCTGGTGGATGTAATCATTCAAGAATTTAAATTAGGTCTATGTTATGTAATGTAAATCATAATATTGGTCTGGTGGTCAATCTTTGTATGATGTAATGTAATTTTTTTAATTATGAGTTGATGGTTGAGGGTTTAACTAACCTTGTTATCAAGGTTGATGATTTATATATACAAGTGATATACTTATGTAATTTAAGTGTCAGTATCATGTTTGCATTATCAAAGAGAGGTAAATGTGCAAACAAAGGATATATCATTTAGTGAAGTGTTGTGGTGAGTTTAGTGTTGCAGAGCAGACAAATGTGCTTAACCAGAACTATCATCTAGCATTTGTAGATGCTATTATTATAGTTTATTCCTTTTTTATTGTAGTCTAAATCATATTTTAAGTTCAGGGATGTATTCTTCCAGCCATATATCTTTTGAGCAGTGAGCTCTAGGCAATGTGCCTGAATGCATGTGCATTCCCCATTGTAATATTTTCACATACTACTGTAGAGTATCTTCTTATTGTGGGTAGGTCCCCAACATGGTTTTTCCCTTAACCATTTTTTCCATGTCAAAATCTTGGTGTTGTTTGTTATGTTGTTAAATTTCTTATATATTATTCTATGGTTTATCAGTTTATGTTTTGGAAGTTTAATTTATGTATCCGATGAAGACTGACTTAGCCCCCCTCTCAGTCTTCTTTCTTGATTGATGCCAACATAATACACATTATTTCTATATGTAATGAATTTCATATTATTTTAAGTTCTGGATTATTCATATTAGGTTATGTTAATAAGTTTTTCATTCATTACTACTTAAATTATATATAATTATAAAATAAATCATTTTCTCTTTTGTGTGGTCTAAGATTAATTCAATGTCGTGTACACAAGAAAACAAAAATTAACTTAGACCTATGTAAGAAATATGAAAGTTGGATATCCCCCTAAATGTGGACCCAAAGCAGTGTAAAAAGGATGAGATAAATATTGATAGGCTCCTGGTTAATTCAACTTCCAACCAAGAGAAATGCTTCCATTGGGTTATTAGTGAAATTGACCTCCTTAAATAGGGCATCAAGGAGATCATTGGCACTTACACTGAGAATCCAATGCTTGATAAAACGGAAGGGCTCCTCAAGTTGACTCAAAAAATAATGGAGGACATCAGGATTATGAAAATAGAGAACAAGTCCAGGATTGCCAGCATGGAAAATGGTATAGAGGAATTAATGGGCAAACTCAGGGGACTGCTGGAGATTAGCAAAGAGGCAATGCTCAATAGTGTGGAAGGCCTTAAAATGGTTAATCAAAAAATTGCCATACAGAAATCCCAGCCTGTTAGTTTTGATCCATCGTCAACTACCAATTTGAACAAAAAATACCAGGAAATGTAGACATCTATGGGGCCCTCTACCAAGACCAAAAGCAAAAAATCGGAAAGAGGCAGCTCTAGATTTATTATGGAGGAGCTCGAATAAATTAACAACAATATGATTTAGAAGAATAATGAGCTCATGAAACCTCTTATTTAGTTGTTTCTTACCTTTTTCTTGATTTGGTTTTGTCTCTTTTTGATTGGTGTTGTGGGGTGCATCCCCTATTTCTGTTACTATTTGGTAGTTGTTTAGACTTTGGTTTGCGATTGGTTATATTTTTGTTGGATTTGGGTTTCGGGTCCCTGTAAAACATATTTATCTTAACCAAAAACTAAGAAAATATTAGGGAATAATGCATTATGATACATAAAGTTATATTAAAAATAAATTTGAGGGAGAATAGGTTTTCTTATATATAATAAAATCAAATTATACATTTACACATATTTGTTGTTTAAAGTTACTTTATATTTTAAATATAACATACATAAATTTAAAAAACATATAAATAGATAATTATAAATTTAGAATTTTAAATATAGATCATCTTTATTTTTTTAGATTTTAGTACTTATGACATAATAATATATAATAAATATAATATATAAATAATAATTTATGTTTAAAAATTGATTTCTATGTATCATCCAAGTGAACAATTTAAGCTACTTAGGACACATCCAAATCAATAAAAACACTCAATTATTCCTATATTTTGTTTTTTTTAGTTTATAGGGCAATTTTTAAGCTTCACCAATAAATAGACTAGAGGTTGTCTTATAAGCATATGGATCTCCCTTCATACGTAGACTCAAGAATCTCAAACATATTGATCAACATCACTTTCCTTTGCCACTAGTATATGTAATTTAAATCCATTTCCATCTCTATCTTCCTCTCTATCTCTCTCTCCTACCTCTATCTGCTTAGATATCCCTGCAACTCTCTATCTCTCCCATCTCTATCTCCTTAACTATTCTCAGAACTCTCTCTCTCTCTCTCTCTCTCTCTCTCTCTCTCTCTCTATATATATATATATATATATATATATACATATACTTCTCTCTACATCTCTCTATATATCACTTCCTTTATATTTGTCTTTCTATTTCTCCACCTAGCCCTCTCTCTCTCTCTCTCTCTCTATATATATATATATATATATATATATATATATATATGTATATGTATATATATATATATATGTATATATATTAATGTATATATATATATATGTATATATATATGTATATATGTATATATGTATGTATATATATATATGTATGTATACATGTATATACATATATATATACATATATATATACATATATACACATACATATATATATATATATATATGTGTGTGTGTGTGTGTGTGTGTGTGTGTGTGTGCGTGTGTGTGTGTGCGTGTGTATGTATATGTATATATATTTATCTATCTCACCCCCTCTATCTTTACGAAGTTATATATCGCTCTCCTTTATAGCGTCGTCTCTCCCTCTTTCTATCCCTATCCTTCACTCTCTCCCTATGACTTTCTTCCTATATCTATGTACATCTCCTCTCTCTTTTGTATATTTCTCTCCATCCCTCTCTCTCTCCATATCTCTCACTCATATACACACTCTCTATTTCTCCCTTCCTATGTTTATCTCTAAGTCTATCCCTCTATCTTCCCCCCTTTGTATATCTCTCTCCCTTTCTCTCTATTGCAATCCATCACCTATTTTTCCTCTCACTCCTGCAGTCTTTATCTCTATCTCCCTATCTCTCCCCCTATATTTATAACTCATTGTCTCTACCTCTCTCTCTTCTTCAACCCATATTTACTACTCTATCTCTCTATTTCTCTCTCACTATTCTCTCTCAATATCTTTCACTATCTCTATCTCCCTATCTCTCTCATCTCTTTCCCTATCCTTCTCCATCTCTCTATATCACTCTTTGTATATATCTCTCCCTCTCCCTCTCTATATATTATGTTATTTCCCTCTTTTCCCCCTCTTCTTCTCTTTCCTCTTTCCATTCTTTTCGTTCTCTATCTCCCTCCTCTACTTATATTTCTCCCTCTATCCCCTCTATCAATCTCTACATATCTACCCCTCCCTCCCTCACTCCCTTCCTATCCCTCATCCATATCTCTATCTCTACCTCTATCTTACTCTCTATGTATTCATCTCTACTTCTCTTTATTTGTTTGTCTCTTTAACTATCTCTTCGTTTCTATATCCCTCTACCCTCTATATCTCCTTATATCTCTATCTACACATCACTATATATCTTACCATATATATGTCTCTATCTCCCTGATTAATAGGTTCTCAATTGTGTTGGATTCCTATAAATGGATTTAAAAAATCAATTGCTAAATGGCCTACCAATTGACCTCATGTACTACAAAATAATATTAAAAAATTAGACATTTTTTTTCATCGACTTTCCACATCTCTATTTTCGATGCACCCATTGCACACCAAGATATGATTGCTAATTTTAAAAATATAATAAATAACAAATAGAACAATTTAAAAATTAAAACATAAAAATGTCTTTATAATGTCAATCTATTATGACATAATTTTTACATGAGGATTGATGACTTTAATTTTATCCCAATATTCTCCACCTACTTTAAACATCTCCTCTAAGTTATCTGATTTTTTATAATAGAAAACCTTCAAACATTTTAACAGCTCCAGTCCCACTCCCACTTTTTTGACTTTCCTACAATTACATAAATAGAACTCCTCGAGACGTGTCATTGCCCCCTCCTCCAATTCAGGAAATTCCTCTAATTCATTGAACCAATCAATTTTTAAGAAGCGCAGGTGCATAAACCCTCCCCGTTGCCCAAAAGCCTTTGGCAGTTCTTTGCAGTTGTCATTTCCGGACAACTCCAACCTCACTAGGTTGGGCATTGTTTGCAACTCCAGATAATGACTACCACCACAGCACTTTAACTCGAGTTCCCTCAGATTTGCCATACCACATATCCAACTTTCCACTGCAAACTTGAATACTATAAGACTTTCCAGACCTTTCATTGCTATCATTTTCTTGGGAAGCTTCAATTCTTTTACAGTGCTCTTACGAATTGTCAGACGCCTCATCTTTACCAGTAGGGCAAGTATCCCTTCTTCTATCCTTGAATCCATATCCTTGTTAACATCTAAGCATAGTTCCTGAAGCTGAGTGATATTCACAAAATCCTCTGGTCTCATGAATCTGTCGCCTTCACTGGAAACGTCCAACCAATCTGATCGGAGTGTTCTCAAACCGATCAGCTTTGATATTCCTTTTGGGACGCGTGTAACACCCTTGCACTCTAAATGCTGAAGACATTTAACTTCATTTATCCATACTGGTAATTTCCTACATCTTAGAGGCAGAGCTAGAAACAAGAGACTTCTCAGGTGTCTCACACACTCTGGTACCTTCTCAATTTGTGTATCATTTAAATTCAAGACTTTTAGAAGTTTCATCTTTCCAAGGCTTTGAGGCAATGTACAGATGTCCGTCCCGCTCAATTCGAGAACACGCAGTCCTCTCATAGCCATAAACATGTTTCCCGGAATGCAAGTAATCCTCCAATTTTGAGACAATGAAAGGGTGCGGAGCCAAACAGGACGCCTCTCTGATATTTGAGCGTCATTTACATCTTTCATACCCAGGAAAATCCGACAGCAGTCACCATTTTCACCTTTACATGCTTCCTCAAGTGAAAAAAAACATTTATTTTCTTTTGATATGGTTATGGCCAAATCATGCAACAAATCGTGAGTTCTACAATAATTGGTTAGTCTATCCTCATATTGTTCCCATACTTGAAGCAAACAGAGATTGGCAAGCTTATTTATACAATCCCATGCCGCGTCCCACTGGTCCTCTCCTGCTGGAATAAATCCTTCCCCGATCCACAGATATACTAGATACTCACAATTTATCTGCTCAACCTTGGGAAAGAAAGAAAGATAAGCAAAGCACGCTTTAAGACGTGCAGGCAGTGAGAAATAACTGAGTCTGAGAATAGGCATCATCTGATCATCATCGGTAACAACTACCTCTTTAAGCCGATCGAGCTTGGCCTCCCAGTCCCTTGGCATCGTGGTCTTCGGCAGAGATGCAGCTACCATTTTGATAGCTAGCGGCAAATTTCCACACTGCTTTAAAATGTCACGGCCAACTTCTTCAAGCTGATGATTTGGCACTTTATTTCCCTTAAACGCATAGAAGCAAAACAGGCTCCAACTCTCTTTCTCCGACAAACATTGCATCTCGTAGATATGAGCATCCAGAATTGTACAAACCTCTTTGTTTCTTGTGCTAACCAGAATTTTGCTATGCCCATTGTCTCCAGTCAAGAGGCCAAGCTTACATAATAAATCTTCCCTTGCCTCCCACACATCATCTAACACCGCAAAATATCTCTTTCCTTGCAGATTTTCATGAATCAGCTCTGCTGCTCTCTCTTGAGACATTTCCTCATTCTTAATTTGCGGTCCTAAGCCTAAGTGGGAAGCTATGTCGCATTGCAAGGTGGAAATAGAATAAGACTGAGAAAATGAAAGCCATATACACTTATCGTACCTTTCTTTTACGATGCGGTAAACATGCTGAAGAAGATAGGACTTGCCTATGCCCCCCATCCCAACGACCGCAATAATTGGAGAGGAATTGTTGTCCAGCAATCTGAGCATGTCATCAACTTTGGTCTCTATTCCCACTGAGTATACACTCGGCAGAAGATAAGATTTCTTGCGGTCTACACTATGAGATGTATTGGGCGATACTTCACTTGCAGGAAGAACTTCACGCAATAGCTTCAGCTTGTTGACATCTTCGATAATATATCTCATGCGCTCCTTGATGTCCTTGATTTTCCGCCCTATCCTATAGCGAAAAATCCATTGATTACAACTTAGCCCACAAGTTTGAGCATCATTTCCATACATAGATTCTATAGCGCATTCCTCACAGATGTCTTCTGCAAGGAAGGAAATAACGCGAACCTTCTCCAGCCATTGCTTTACACCCACATTATGTGGAGACTGTTGATCAGCATCTTGCAGAAAACCCCTTACATTTGTGAGATTATCGTTTAACCACGAGAAATCATTGCTGAAATCCAGTAGTAGCTTTGCCTCATCAGTTAATTTCTGGACGGCCATCTCCACGGCCATCTCACAAATTTTTCCTACAACAGCTTCTCCAAGAAATGCCATGTTAGAAAAGTGAGATTGAACCAAAAATTCCTCTCTCAACTTTCTATGCAGACAAAATAAAGTGACCCAGACACAAAAAATAGAGTTGATGGGCACAAGAAAAATGACGCGGACTTGATAAGGCTGGATTCGATGTGAGAATGATCATTTACAAACTAGCAATTTATAAAAACCAACTTCTTCTCTTTACTTGCAATGCTTTTCTTGATACCTACGTAAACGGATTTATATTCTTTTACTTTTCTTGAGAAACGAATAAGACAATTGCACAGGGATGGAAAATCGAATGCTAAAGAGAATTTTGTTGCTGTAGACACAGTAATAAGTCATAAGTCATACCAACATACATAGGTTAGCTCCAAATGGATAAGAGTTGCCAAAGTGTCTTTTTCAAATGAGATATAAATCTAAAATTGCAATAAGTGTATTTTTTAATACCAGCTATAATTAGAATTAGAGGCTATAATATCAGCCTAACGGAAGGAGGAGAAGCATCTTTGCTTATTTTTCTTATTCCACTCAGAATAAAAAAGCTTTCTCGGAGAACCTCAAGCACACTCAAGTTTTGCAATCACACATTTCCCCTACCGACCGACAGAAAACAGTCTCTAAAGTAAATCGAATCCAATCTCTACATTGAATATTTTGATGAAAGGACTGAGCCCACCTTGTTCTTTGTAGAGCTAATTTTGAAGCATTTTCCTTCCTTCCTATAATTCACCTCGGATGTTCCGAGGAAAGGACTGAACCAAGGGCATCTTCTCCATCATCTCACAACTAAAATATATAATTTAATGCTTTCTTGGGAATATAACTTATTAAAGCACGTAAATGGCCGACTCAAGATGTAAAACAAAGAATACATTACATTCCTTTTAAGGCAATCAGATCGACGTTCTTTTATGAGTTCCTCTTCAAAATTTGCAGTGTTCGAGCATCTAGTTTGGATTATGAGAGAATCACTTACAGGTGTTTTGGCTTTCTCAGTGAAAAAGTAAATCTCGATGAAGTTCTGATTGTCTCTAGATTATTATTTATCATTAAAAGCTCTACATAAATTTATGGAGCTATTGATTTTTTGAACTTCTTTGAAAGAGAATCCAGATTTATAATATATAGAATGTATTTTTAGCTATCCGAAGATTTCCAATCCAAATTTTCCGTTTACAAATTCTTTTCTATTCAACCATATTAAACAGGGAACACACTTCTTCTTAAAGAATAGAGAGGACTCTTTTAAATATTTGTCCATTGTAAATTTCAAAATCAATGGATAAATGGATTTGAATAATGAGAGAATATCTAGTTGTGTTAAGGTTTCGATAAATGACCTTCAAGAGCTAAAATTTGTATCCGTGAAAGTGTTGTTTCATATCAAGCTCTAAATCAAACAAATTTTATGGTATAGAAATTTTAATAAAAGTGGATTTTATTGAAAACAAAAGTTTATATTTTCTAATAAATATATTTAGTTGTCAATTAATGATGCATTAATTGTAGATAATTTTGCTAGTTATGTTTTGACAAAATATTCTAAAAATTATATTTTTAAAAAATAGTAATTGTCTGAAGTGATTTATTATTAAGTGCTATTGATGTATTGCTACTATAAATTACACCTTTAAGTATTCTACTCTATTGTTTATCAGCATGGTATTAGAACATGTAATGGTTAATGTTCATTGAAATCCGAAATCCATGTAAATGAGTTGTAGTGCAAGGTCAAATTTCCAAGGCAATGGGATGCACTTTGAAGATATAATGTCAAGGAGACTTCATCATTACTAAGAATTGCCACTAGAGGATGATAAAAATGCAAGAAATATGATTTAATAGTGAATATAATGGATGTTGGGTAAACGGAAGCACTAATAGGAGCTGAAAGTATTCTAGTCTAAAATAATGTTGCTAGGATAATATAAGGCATCCTTTGAAGTAATAGGAGGTTAAATCATTATAGTCTAAAACAATATTGCTAGAGTAATATAAGGAACAATTTCACTACCTATCTCTACTAGTGTAAGGGAGAAGATTATAAACATGATATATATATGTTACTGAATGTTAATAGTATAATTTTACATGAAGAGATAGATGATTGCAATTTAAAAATATTGATTCAATAACTATGTTCCATTTCGAGGAAATATGTCTAGACATAGGGAATTTAGCAAACAATGCTAAATTGGTAATTTCCTTAAGAAGCATGTTAATATTTGTGTCTCTTGGTAAAGCAAAGATTAGACTTGGAAATATTAAAACTATAGATAGTTTGATATTGAATTCCTCATCCTGAAGATGAGAAGGGCTATAGTCTAGATAAAGATCAACATGGATAAATTTTGCCTGAATAGTTTGGGAGTTTAGAGATATTGGCAATTATACTCATGAATTTTTACACAAATAAAATTGCAACTAACAATTTTTTTTATATATATATACTATACAACAACATCTATCATGATTAACCTAGTAAAAGAACAACACACTTAAACATATTACACATGTAACATTTTTATCAACCTTATCCTAAGAATGGGGGAGAAGTAATAATTGAAAACACGATTCTAATTATAAATTATTGGCATACTAGAAATCATGGATCTTGAGTAAGGTTGGCTTTGTAGTTGGCTCTAAAACCAAGGACAAATACGAAGGGTCCTTGGCTGCAAGTCAACTCTCTGCACGGGGGCTCCCGAGCCTACTAGGAGGCCCCCACATTAACTCTTGCTCGTGCCTCCATTTATGGAGAGCAATAAAGATGGTGCTTCAAACACAGAACACTAGAACACTAGCAGCAACACCGTGGGCTCCAAGAAATCCTTCTGCCAGGCTGTTGCAGGGCTTCGCACATCTTTTCTAGTAGAGGCTAGATTCAAGTCAAAGATTCTCAACAATGTTGCAGAAAATCAAGTCGGCAAAGAAGGTGAGGTTGCCTCGTCCTCGAAGGTTGTCATTAAGCCAAATTTTTCCATGTCTGTCTGCATTTCTAAGGAAATTATTAGACAAGGATTCTGTGGTTTTTTTTGCAGCCCTTGATGTAGTTAGAATTCCATCTAGGCAATTTATGAACAAACAGTTTCAAGATATTTGAGTAAAAAACTTGGCATTCAATTTTCCTTTTGGAGAATGTTGCAAAAGGGTTCGTTCATTTTTTTTTTTAATGATATGAAAATGCAGAAGAAAGTGCTTGATAAACAATTTTGGAATGTGGGAAATGCTTGTTTTAGGGTTTTTCCATGGACCCCTGTTGCATGTAATGAGGAAGTCATGGCAGTTTCTAACACTAAATGGGTAGTTATTAAGAATGTTCCTCCTCTTTTATGGAACTATATCTCGAAAATCACCGAGCCTTTAGGCAAAGTTCTTAGAATTGATTCTTCTCCTACTTTGTTGCCCCATATGGATGCGAGGGTTTTTATTGCTTTCAACCCCTATTCGGCTTTGCCTTCAGAGATTGACATTTGTTTTGAAAAACCATCATTACTCTTTCCCCTTAGAATATTTAGGGGGAATTAATGCCTGTCACAGGTGTAGGATAAGTGGACATTTCCTAAAAAATTTCCCTCTATCTGGGAAATTTTTTTGATTCCTTCCAAGCTGGTCTCGACTCATTTTCCTCTGTATTCTGCCTCGGTTAATCCCTCAAACTCTGTTCACTCTGACCCCATTCCCTCTCCCCTTATCCGCCCCGACTCTTCATCTCCTTCCATTCCCGACCCTCCACCTCCACCTATCTTTGACACTTCACCTTTGCTCAACATTCCCCCTGATTACCCTATCTCATCTGATGAACCTCTCTTGATTGCAGAGAGTATGGTTAAATACCAGAAGGCCATAGGAGAAGCCAATAACGTTGCTAATTCTTCTCTACCTTTTGATTCAAATGTGACTGTGGATTCTACTCCTAATAGTGGACCTAGAACTCAAAATGCACAACAACTTATCTTAGAAAAGTTGAAAGTGGCTGCAAAGAGTAGGAAAAAAACTTGAATTGTCCTTGGCCATTCAAAAAAGGGAGCTCGAGTCCACTACCATTCCCTTCCTTCGAGAGTTGATTGGAGGGGATGATGGTGTGGCTCTTATAGCCAACAATACCATTAGTGATGAACAACAATTGCCCCTGGGGTCTGGATGCAATGTCAATTCTGACATTCACAGGGAGATGAATATTCCCCCCATCTTGTTTGTTTTCAAAACCCCCTTCGACACCAAGGTGGAGTGTGAGGGGCCACAAGATCCAATTAGATCCCCTGATATTACATCATGTGGCATTTATGGGAATAAGGGTCCTATCACCCTCCCCTGTGACCAAACCTTAGGGGATGATCATGGTATTGGGCTCTACCCTAACACAGGGATTGATGTTGATAACAACAATTGTGGGGAAAATCATTTCTCCCCAGAAACTTGAACATTTGATTTTTGTTCTACCAGTGTGGGAGATGATCTATCAGGGAATAAATCTAAGAAAAAAATGAGGAAACGGTTCCCCAAGACATCGAAAGATGTCTCTATTAGGAAAGAATCATTGGGCCCTGAATAGCTTTCAAAACTTAGGAAAAAATGAGGCAAACTACTCTCAACAGTTGCATTTGATGCCAATAATCTTACTAATCATGAAGAGTGGCCTAAGTGTTTTTGAGGGCTTTAATCCCTCCATGAATACTTTTGACTAATTCTTCTTATGTTGAAGGCCATTTCATGGAACATTAGGGGCCTGGAGGCCCTTGATAGGAAATATGCTGTCAAAAGACTCTTAAATATGCATAAAGATGTTGATTGCCTTATGCTTTGAGAGCTGAAATCTATTGGCTTTAATTTAGAGATTGGCCTGAAATGTATTTGGAGGAATGCCACTCCCTACTCTACCAACCATCCTAAGGGTAGAGGTGGATTTGAAATTTTATTGAATCCTAATTGGGCAAATAAGGTTACAAAATGGGGACAATCCTCTTGTGCAAGGGTTGTGTGGGTGATCATTTAGACTGATGAAACTACTTTTGGCATTTGTTAAGTTTTTGCCTCTAATGATTACCAAGAGAGAGGAGATATGTGGGAATGGCTACCCAATCTGGAGGATATACCTTGGCTCATTGGAGTTGATTTCAACATGGTGGTAAGTGCACAAGATAAAGAAGGAGGGTGGAAATTTGAGTGGAAAGTATTTGAGAGATTGCAATGGAAAAGGATGATTAATAAATTGAGATTTATTGACCCAATAGTGTGGAAAAAGGGAGCTCTGAATTCTATTTGGTATACTTGGTGTAACCATCAGCAACATAATAAGAGTCTATTGTAGGCTTGATAGATTTTACTTCAATAAGGAATTTTTTGACATTGTTAAGAATGATGATGGTCTTCAATATTTTGTTATCCCATTCACAGTATCTGATCACCATCCTATTATGATCAAGTTGAGAATGGCTGGGAATAGTGAGACCTCACCAAATATTGCCTCTCCTTTTAGATTGAATTCTAGTTTATTTTTGGATGAGGATCTCAAATGTGCTTTGTGTCTTGTTAGAATGTTCAATAAATATGGAAATCATCAAATGTCCAACATTGACAAATGGAATCAAAATATAAAAACCTGGACCCTATTTTGTTAGACTATGGGTAAAAAGAAGGCCAAGGATGTCAGGGCTACTGAGATGCAACTACACAATGCTCTCCACTTGGCTGAGATGAATTTACAAAATGACCCTGAAAATG
The DNA here is from genome assembly GCF_030272615.1 of Cryptomeria japonica. Classification (NCBI taxonomy): domain Eukaryota; kingdom Viridiplantae; phylum Streptophyta; class Pinopsida; order Cupressales; family Cupressaceae; genus Cryptomeria; species Cryptomeria japonica. Next base: position 284,173,212 of record NC_081408.1, on the reverse strand, counting down.
ATTCCCTAACCAACAAACTTATTGTTGCCAAAGCTGATCTTAGGAGGTTGCAAAATCAGAAAATCAAAGGGTGGAGAACTAGGGATAAGCTTAACTAGTTGGAGATTGGAGATAGAGGCTAAATTTTTTTCTTCCAAATGCTTAAAATGAAGCAAGCTATGGAAACAATTAGCACCATCTAGGATAAGGACAAGTTCTTTTCTGACCCTAGTGAGATCCTTGAATGTTTCACACTATTTTATAAGGATATGTTCTTTGCTGAACTGGTTAAGGATGAACAGGATAATGCCAAGATGATTGTCCAATCTCTTGTTCCCAAATTGATTGGCAAGGAGGATTATGTGTTGCTAGGGATGCCAATAACAAAAGAGGAGATTAGTAATTCTATTTTGGCCCTTAGTAATGATAAATCCCCAGGTCCAGATGAATTTCTAGTCGAATTCTATAAGGAAAATATCATTTGGGTGGTTGACGACCTACACTCAATCTACACCAAGGCAATTCAAAAGGGCTCCCCGGGGAAAGACATCAATCAAGGACTTATCAAATTAATACCTAAAGAGGGAGACAAAACCTTGCTTAAGAATTGGAGACCAATCACACTTTTGAATATTTCCTATAAAATCTTGGCTGACTTGATTGCCTGCAAATTGGAAAAGATTCTTCCTATAATTGTCAGCACTACTCAAACTCGGTCTCTTAAAGGGTGATATATTCAGGAAAACCTAATTACCTGTTGAGAGTCACTCCACTGGGCTAAGGAATCAGGACAAAATGGGGCCATGCTTCTTATAGATTTTGAGAAATCCTACAACAGAATTGAATGGGAATATATTATTCAGATGCTCCATTCATTATGGTTTCCTGCTGAATTTTGCAGAATGGTTAAAACTTTGTTAAGTGATGCCAATGCCTCTGTAGAAGTTAATGGTATAAGATCTCCCAGATTTTCTCTCACTAGATCAATTAGGCAGGGATTTCCCCTTACCCCTGCCTTATTTTTCCTTGTTGTTGACGCTATATTCTATATCCTAAAGGATTTCTCTATCACTCTACCAGTTGAAGGAATCTCCCTCCCTAATAGAGATGAAATTGTTAATATTCAATTTGCAAATGACACTGCAATTTTACTTAACCTAGAAGAGGATAACCTTGATGCACTTTTGAAAAATATTGAACTCTTCTGCCTAGCATCTAGTAGTAGAATTGCTTTGCATAAATCCAGTCTTCTTGGCTGGAAGGATGACCCCCCATGTTGGTTCTCCAAATTCTCCCTCAAGTGGTTGGGCCCAAGATAGATTATCAGATATCTTGGCATCCCATTTTCTGTTCTACCAAATCTGAAGGAGATGTGGGATTGGGCAAGAAACAAAATTGATAAGAAGCTCTCCAAATGAAACAAAAATTTTCTTTCCCTTGCTGATAGATTCTAGGGTGTGTCAAAACATCCTTGCATCCTGTAATATATATTTCTCCTCTGCACTTGGCTTTTTAGCAACTATCAATTTAACCATATCCAAAAGTAGATCAGAGACTTCCTATGGTCTAATGGTAAGGGAACTAAGAAACAACATGCAGTCAAATGGGAGTGGTGTACTATGCACAAGTTATTTGGTGGTATGGGGGTGAAAGATTTGAAGTTGCAAGGAATAGCTCTCACTTCTAAATGGATACTTAGGGCCATGGAGAGTGGTGAACCCTGGAAAGTTCTTATAAGGTACAATATTTAGAGCTCTGCTCCTAAGAAGGCAAAGAAATGGAAAGATCTTTCCATATTGTACCTCCTTTTTGGAAACTTTGATGTGGCTCCTACAGGATCTGATATCTTTAAATTATTATGGAAGGCTTGGGGCTATGTGAAACATTTGGTTAAGATCAGTATAAATGGTAGTACACAGGGACCTCTTGCTGCTAACAGATCAATATGGTGGAATGTCTATCATAATGAGAAGCCCTTGACCATTCTTCAAGGATGCTCTTCCATGAAGTGGCACAATTTGGGCATCAGATGTTTTGAGCATATTTTTGATAATGGTCATCTGATTTCTTTGGAGGATCTATCTCTTAGGTTTAGTATTCCCCTCTCCCATGGCAAAACATATAACATTCTTAAGGCATCTCTCTCCCCTATTCTCTCACTTCCTTCTGTCCCCCTTTTGCACTCCCCCACCTCTACCTTATGTTGGACTGATGATACCCCTCTCCCTTCCCTTAAAGATAAACACATTTACTCCTCCCTCACTGAGTCTAACTCTATATTCTTGCACTTAAACAAATGTTGGGTCCTAAACTGGGAACCTAAGGCTTGGAAGGACATCCTCAATAGATTCATGATGGGACCTAATGAACCTAAAATGAACCTAAAAATAATGATGCACCAACAAAGTGAATGTACACATTGAGGTGACACATAACATAAAAGAGAAACCACTAGATATCACATGATTTAATATCTTATGTTTACTTCATGTGTTTTATCTCCTATTTTTACATTAAAGCTAATCTTTATTAGTAACTACTAATTTCCCATAATGATTGATGTCTTATACTTTAATCTTTGTTCTAGTTTATGATCTTCAAGACTATTTGCTTCACATGTATGTTCATATAGTGTTTTTTTTATCTTATTAAAGCATTATCTTATGTTTGTATATTGGTTAATCTATCTTCTTAAAGTATTATCTTATGTTCATACATTGGCCTATTATTATAGAGAATATAATAGATTATCACTATTTGATCACGCATTTTTGCATCTTAATATCATATGATTGTGCCTCACATGATGATCTTATGATCATATCTTGGTTTATAGAGCATAATGATCTTACATTTCAATATCTTATTTTAAGCACTTATCATCAATCCTTATATATTCTTACACTAGAAGGAGGATCATCTTATTTCTCACTTCTTTATTGGTCTTATGTATGAAATATTTTATATTGATTTTAATAGTTGATGCATTTTACAAGAAATGAATTTATTAAATTGAATATATAATATATTTATGATGTTTCATTGAAAGATTTTATTAAGTTTTGTGCGCAAATTTTATATTTAAAGATTCAATAGTATGTACATGTATATTTTTTTAAGTTCAATATTATATTATATATTTCATGTGTATCTCATTCAACAACATAGAAATATTACTATTTATAAATTAATTTTTTTAATTTAGTAAAATAGATTCTTCTTTGACATAGAGTTGTATATAATTCATGTATATCTTTATATATGCAGGAGCTCTTTGTTATCATGGATGTCTTTGACATAGATGAACTATTAGGTGAAAATCTCCCACCACAACCCCCTCCTCCTCCTCCTCCTCCTCTACCTCCACCACCACCAGCACCTCCACCTCCACCCCCTAGATTGGATGAAATTCGTTTAAGAGAACGAATTAATGAAAACCTACAAGTGATTGAACAAAACATTGCTGCTATCCAAAATGAACAAATCACGCCACCCCATCTTGTAGAGTTTGCAAAATCAACGCAAACTGTTGTCGAGTCAGTTAGATCTGTTGATTCTCAATTAGATCAATTTCATAGACGACGACAAGAGTTGCATGATTTTTATGCTGATGGTTTAACTTATAGGCAAATCACTGATTTGAAAATAAGCAAAGCTCATTTATGTCCATATTTTACTAACCCAAAAATAAGAGAACCAATGCAACCTAACCAAAAAATAATTTCAATTAGGTGGTGTGTACATCCTGAAATGGCTAGATACTTTTGGGATAGATGGTGGATGGATTTTGATTATCCACCACATCGTAATTATGAGGTCTCTTTTTATTTTTTGAAGAAATTATACTGTGAGTTTGTAATGAACCAAAAACCAAATTATTTTGACATTAAGTCATTCCAGGGTGTTGGTCGTGGAATGCCACAGCATAGATTAGGGGCACAGAGTAACAATCCCCTACCAGATCCACCTATAGTTCCACTTGTTGCTCCATCGATTCCTGCAGATGTCCAAAATACATCATTCATTTCGACATTAGATGCTTTGACTTCCCTCACAGGTAACCTAAGTGAGCAAGTTGCTCACATGGCATCTACTCCTCAATGGATGCCACATATGTGTTCGAGTTGTCATGAGACGTGTGTGTAGGTCCTACTGCTTCTGCAGGATCTACTTTAGTTCCAGCTGAGCATGATGTAGCAGATGATAGTATGATGACATCTTATATGGATTTTCTTTGCTCGGATGTTCATCTTGACCAGGTATAGATATATATGCATGTACATGTCAATATTTTTATACTTCATTAAATATAGGTATAAACTAAGTGCATCTCTTTTTTTATACAATCTAATACTTCATTAAATAAATTTTGTTTATGTAGATAAGGACTACACCTAATATTAGAGTCAATATTGCATCTACTAGAACGCAACTCGGCACACCTTATGGGGTATAGTATAAATTTCTATCTAGACATTGTACTATCTTTTTAAGTTAATATGTTATCATCGTATACTATATGGGCAAGTGCAAGGTAATGAGTCACAAATTTGTGGAAGTCTGTGCATTGGAAAATGTGCTCTTATAAATGGGGGCCCGTTTTCAAAAAACGGGCTCCCGAGCCGAAAGGTAACGGGGGTTCGAAGCAAAAAAAATGGGCGCCCATTTTGTTTAAAAGCAGGCCCCCATTTTAGAACAAAACGGGGGCCCATTTTTTAGAAACAGGGGCTTGTTTTTAAAAATGGGGGCCCGTTTCTAAAAACGGGGGCCCCCGTTTTGTTTAAAAGCGGGCCCCCGTTTCTAAATGGCATTTTTCCTTTTTTTTCCACAAGCCGCCCTTGTTTGAAAACGGGGGCCCGTTTTGTGGAACTTGATTCCACAACCTTCCACTTGGCTCGGGATTAGGCTCGGGATAGCCCTGGGATGGCCACACCTGAGACATGGACCTGCAAATTCAAATCTCCATGAATGAAAGCAAAAAGATGAACTTCAGAAATAGTTTACGCACCTCTAATAAGATAATTTTTATACGAAATTAAAACCCATTTTAGATTATACTATCTAGATTCTAAATATGTAAATTTATTTAAAAATTGATTATTTTAACTATTTTTCATTTAATTTATACTAAATCGGGTCCATAAATTTGAAATATTAACTAATTTTGTTAATTTTATAACTTTTTTATTTTAAAGAATTTTGGAAAGAAAATTATATGTCATCAATCTGCACAAAATTCTTTATTATTTAAAAAAATAAAAAATAAAAAAATGTTAAAGTTTACATCAAATTATGTGGGTCGTACACGTCAAATTTTTAAAAAGATAATTACGGCCATTAAAAAATTAATTAAAAAAAAATATTAGAAAAAAAAATACAGAAAAATATGCTTATCAATCTTCAGTGTGTTACAAACCATTTCCCAAATTGGTTTGAGAAAATAATTTTAATTGTGTCAAAAAGTGTGGGTCGTACACATGCATGGTATGGTCCTGAAACAGGCATTTTTAAAACATAGTTTTCAGGACTCCATTTAAAAAGTTATTTTTTATTATGTGGGTATTAAAATAAATTATATATTTGGAAAGTACACTCAGAGGGCTATCTTTTATATTATTGACTTTTTCCAAGATTCAATCTCTAAGTGTTTCAAAATTTAAGCTCAAATGAGAGCAAATTTGAAAATTAGGGAAAACATTTCCACTTTTTGGCCAAAAAGTGGACTCATCTTCTTGCACTGACCCATATAAATTTTCATGTTGATACATTGAATGCTTCTCTCTCCAGGATTTAGGTCATGAGGGACCCTCTAAATCACATCGAGAAGAGGGTTTGACTACTGTGACACCATCTATGGTATGTATCTTATAATTCTTAAATTAAATATGAACTCTTACAACACTGTAACTTAACTTGAAATTATTTAGTACACATATATATGTTCACTAAATATGATTTCATTAAATGCATGTATGCAGGTGAACACTACCATTAGGATAGGTTATCCTCATAATTTTGATCAGAGCCAATTTGAATGCACATCGACATCCTTTGAGGTATTAATATGTAATACTTAATTTGATCTTATTTTGACTCTTAATTTAAGATTTAATTGGACACTTTGAATTTGACCTTGTACAGGAGTTAGCTAGCACTACATTTGGTGTTGATACTGCACAAGATACTGCTAGAGGATCTAATGAGCATATGGTAAGTTTGTAACTTAATTTATGAATTCTACTATATTTGATAAATGATTCTTTTAATAGTTAATTTCAAGTAATATTTTAATATTATTTTTTTATTGTACAGCATGAGACGGGTGGATCTGGACCACGTCCCGGGGACAAGAGAGATACTGCTAGAGGATCTGATGAGCATATGGTAAGTTTGTAACTTAATTTACGAATTCTACTATATTTGATAAATGATTCTTTTAATAGTTAATTTCAAGTAATATTTAATATTATTTTTCTATTGTATAGCATGAGCTGGGTGGATCTGGACCATGTCCCGAGGACAAGAGAGATACTGCTAGAGGATTTGATGAGCATATGGTAAGTTTGTAACTTAATTTACGAATTCTACTATATTTGATAAATGATTCTTTTAATAGTTAATTTCAAGTAATATTTTAATATTATTTTTTTCTTGTACAACATGAGATAGGTGGATTTGGACCACATCCCAGGGACAAGAGACCACGAGATGTTATTGATGATAGCACTTAGATTTTACTCTTTATTTGGCTTTGATATGTACTTTTTAATGGACTTTACACATTTGTTTACACGTGCACATACTTTATATATATGGATAGTTGCATAATAGGATTAGATCATTTATATTTTGTGCATACTTTATATATTTTGTTCACATTAGATATTATGTGGAGTGAACATCATGTTACCATCTAGATATATTTATGGATTAGATATTATATGGATTATGTGGACTTGAAATTTTACTATTTATTTGGCTCTAATATGTACTAGTTTATGGGCTTTACATATTTGTTTACACGTGCACACATACTTTATATGTATGGATAGTTGCATAATAGGATTAGATCATATATATTATGTGCATACTTTATGTGTATTGTGCCCATTAGATATTATGTGGACTTGAAATTATGTGCATATTAGATCATATATATTGACTTGAAATTATGTGGACTTGAAATTTTGTGCATACTTTATATATTATGTGGACTTGAAATTTTATTTATGGAAGTTATGCTTAAATACTTTATGTGTATTGTGCCCATTAGATATTATGTGGACTTGAAATTATGTGCACATTAGATCATATATATTGACTTGAAATTATGTGGACTTGAAATTTTGTGCATACTTTATATATTATGTGGACTTGAAATTTTATTTATGGAAGTTGTGCTTAAACAACTTTATAGGCCTTATGTGGACTTGTAATTTAATTTTTGGAATTCCATTTAAATAGTTCTTGTGATTAGATAAACTAAAGGTGCATACATCATGAACTAAGTATCAAAACATATCTTATAATTATAACATATTCTAAATTAAAAAGTATCAAAACAAATATAATGATTAGAACTTGATTAAAACATAATTATCTCATTCATAAATTTGACCAATAGTCTCTCATTTATGTATATTGTACACAAAATGTAATCAAGAAGACATATCTAAAATAAAATAAACAGTCTATTTAAATTATAATAATAAGTATTTATATCTCTCAAAATACAACATAAAGTATGCACAAACAATAGTAGTCATTGAGGCCAAGTCTACTCTGAGAGACCTAGAAAAAATAAATACATAAGATTAATTTTTATAATCAGGATGCATTGAATTTAAAATACAAAGGGATTTGCCTTAAGGGTACCAAAATTTAACTTACTTGTAATTATTCAAAATGAAACATAAAGTATGCACAATTAACTTTGTTTTCATTGATGCCTTTTACTTGTGGTAGACCTGAAACAAAATTTTACTAGATTAGATTTTATAATTATGATGCATGATATAAAATGCTATATAGAATATGCATCATGACTTTTAAAAGGGAGGTGGATTAAGGGTTTAAATTATAACTTACTTGATATTCATTTTGTTATACCATCTGCATCCTCTCTCTTTTGCAAAGCATCTATAATTGTCTCGTGCTCTTCCATAGAGAGAGTCCATAATTGTTTATTAGCAGGCCTGCCACGATATCTATCAAATTTTATATTAGTTGCCACTACCAAATGCGAGTAATGTATAATCTTCTTCTCTAATTCATAATCTTCAAATGTGGGCAATCCATTCTTTCTTGTTAGATATTTGCGTAGCCAAGTGCCAACAAGAACCACAGATCCTATTGGATAGTCATGACCATCATCATCTACTCGAGGAGTGGTTAGCCTATGTTTTGGCTCTACACGTCGAGCCAAGCAATACTCTGTCCCCTCTTCATTGTCCTCTAGTGCAACAACAACATAGACATGTACTGTGCACAAAATTTTTTTATTTTAATATTTAATGAGAAATAAAAACAAAAATATACACTGTATGATTTCATAAATATGTACTATTTAATAAATCAAAACAAATTTCAAAAATAATTTTACCTTTGTATAAGATCTGAAATGCGATCATAGTCATTTGATGCAAACATTTGATCCATATCTTCATTAGTTCTTTCATGTGGATCATTTACATCTATGGGTGTCAATGCTCTTTGTTGCCATTCTTCAACCCATTCTTTATTCTCACAAAATTCCCAATCTCCGGAAACACAAAACTGACAAAAGTAAGCAAGTTGCCTTGTGAATATAGTCCATGTGTTTGAATTAGAACTCTTAAATGAATGCCATTTAGCTGATCCAATGATGGTATTACAATCATGTCGAATAGGAATACTATCTTCCTCTATCAACCAAAATAAACATCGAATTGTAGAGTTTTCAATTGATCCTTTTGACAACTTTGAATTGCTCCAATCTACAACTGCACGAGCATCTCTGAATTTCACTGCATCCTCAAATTTCAATTGTTCTCTAGCAAGAGCTCTTTTTATACAAGCACCGGCTCCATCGTGTTCCCCCTTACCATGTCCCACTTCAAAAAAACTCCATAAATGTTGGACATTGGTTATCTTGTGAACTTTGCATAGCCAATAAAACATTCTTGCATTTTTGAATTGCCTAGTCCAATTATCTAACAATATCATATGTTGTTTCATGTCAACTTCTCTTTCCTTAAGATTATCATAAAATACCTCGAAGCAATGTTGAACAAACTCTGATGAGTGTAATCGATTATTAGTAACATAGAAATGATACTCCCTCAAAAATTTTCTGTTATCTTTTGTACTGTCATGGTCATGTCTATATATAATGTGCACAAATATGGCCACTTGCACTGAGTTTTAGTATTGTGATTGAGTTTCCTCTTGTGGTTTTAGAGTATAATTTTCTGCAAAATCCACAACTGATACTATTGTGCCAACTGGAAATGTGTTCTTGCATATGTGAAACTGTCCATCAAGCCATCGGGCATGTTGGGAATGTTTCACATATTTTGGAACAATATGAGTTTTAAACTCACTAATAAATGCATTCACACTATTATGTTCTGTAATCAATTATAAATGTTTCCCCATCTTTCCATCCTTTAGAGGGTATTCTATAAATTTAAATCTCCTAACATCAACCATTTTTTGTCCAAACTCAGATGAAACATGTTCATGCAAACATTCACCTATTGAAGAATAGTTCCCACATAAATTGCAAAGGCCATAAATGCATGAACTGGAAAGAAAATATTTGTTCATTAGGTGGTTTACAAAATAAACTTCCAATAAAATCTTTTATAGTTTCAGGTGGAACATAAACACCACAATCCTGCACAAGATCATTACCATGCAACATACAATGTATGTATCGAAAAACATCATAATAGTAACGAAACTAAACATGAGTTTTACAACAACAAGATATTCTTTGTTTATTGATTTCAGCATACCAGGGTTTGCATTTTTCAAATGATCTTTGACTAATTTGTAAATTCATTAACTTAGATTCATCACTAAATTTTTTAAGGAATTAAATTTGAGTCATGTCAAGAAGATGTTTTGGATGAGGATCACGAATTTTTGATCCCACCCTTAACTTTAAAACATCTCTAGCATTTGATGAAACTCTAGTGTTATCATGCCAAAATTTTGCAATTAATTGTTTAGTTTCATCATTTAATTTCATGTCCGACCTTTGAAGTCTACCACTAAAACTCCAACAATGGTTTAGTGGATCAATTTCAATTGTGTCTCTTCTTTTGGCCTCTCTTGACAAGGTTCTACGATGTAAGTTTAAATAGCCACTTATATCACTTAACATTCTTTTACTAACAATCATTTTGTCAACTATAGCAGTCGTTATAACTCTACGTGCTGCATTCTTATCTTTAGATCGACTTGTTTTTCCTATAGAATCGATGGCACTGGCAACAGTCGATACAACTTGCTTATATGATTCATCTTTTCTTTTTAATTTTACATAAATACCTATTTTTTGCATGACTTTACGCATTTTTAACATTTTTATTAATTGTAGCATTAATTGACATTGGAATCCTAACTTTTTATTATAAAAAAATTGTTTATATAATTTGTTCGCATGTGTTCTGATTTGTCTCCAAGAAACTAACCCATTAAGATTATCTAGCACATTGCTATCAATAGTAAACAAATTACATTCATTTTCTTTCAGAGAGGGTGGTGTAATATTTTCAATTTTTATTTCTTTTCGTATTGGTGTATGAAATTTATATCCAGCTTCATTTAAATCAGCAACTTCATTGGCATCATAGTCATTGGGATTTAAAAACATACCAGGATTGGCATCCACATCAACATTTGCATCGACAGTCATACCCGTGTGTGGTTCTACATTTCTTGCATCCATCATGATGTCTTCAATGCTTTCATCTACAACGAGCACTGAACTAGATGCTTCAGAAGTGTTATTCAATTGTCGTTGTTGTGATCTTCGATCTCTTTGGCGTTTTGCCTCCTTCTCTCTTTGTGCTTGAATTTTGTCCACTGTCATTGTCCTCTTTTTTTTCTTTTGACGTTGTTTAGAACCCATTTTTACAAACTCGTCTTCAAAAAATAATATCTTTTTACTGAGTTCTTCAAAAAATCGTGTAAAAAATATTAAAAAGTACTGCCAAATGATGTAAAAAATCTTTGTCAGTATGGATTTCAATGATAGTGTGGTAAATCAATGCAATCTATCTTTTTTTTTACAGTAATGGTTATTTAGAAACGGAGGCCCATTATTAAATCCAACAGGTAAAAAATGGAACGGGCCCCCATTTTAGAAACAGGCCCCCGTTTATAATACGGGGTCCCGTTATGTAAACTTTGAATCCACAACCTATCACTTGCCTCCGGATTAGGCCCGAGATAGGCCTAGGATGGCCACACTTGAGACATGAACCTGCAAATTCCAAGCTCCATGAATGAAAGCACAAATATGAACTTCTGAAATAATTTACGTGCCTCTAATCAGAGAATTTTTATACAAAATTGAAACCCATTTCAGATTATACTGTCTAGATTCTAAATATGTAAATTAATTTAAAAATTGATTATTTAAACTATTTTTCATTTAGTTTATACTAAATCGGGTCCATAAATTTGATATATTAACTAATTTTCTTAATTTAAAAACTTTTTATTTTAATGAATTTTGAAAAAAAAATTATATGTCATCAATCTACACAAAATTCTTTTCTATTTAAAAAAAAAAAATTCAGAAAATGCTAAGTTTACGTCAAATTATGTGGGTCGTACACGTCAAATTTTTAAAAAGATAATTACGGCCATTAAAAAATTAATTTAAAAAAAAATATTTGAAAAAAAATACAGAAAAATATGCTCATCAATCTTTAGTGTGTTACAAACCATTTCCCAAAATGGTTTGAGAAAATAATTTTAATTGTGTCAAAAAGTGTGGGTCGTACACATGCATGGTATGGTCCTGAAATAGACATTTTTAAAACATAGTTTTTAGAACTCCATTCAAGAAGTTATTTTTTATTATGTGGGTATTAAAATAAATTTCATATTTGAAAAGTACACTCAAAGGGCTATCTTTTATATTCCTGACTTTTTCCAAGATTCAATCTCTAAGTGTTTCCAAATTTAAGCTCAAATGAGACAAAATCTGAAAAACAGGGAAAACACTTCCACTTTTTGGCCAAAAAGTGGACTCATCCTCTTGCACTGACCCTTGACTATGATTAGAAGGTAGGTAAATAAAATAAGAAATTAATGAGAGGGTAGGTAGTGTATGAATTAAGAGATGAATGGCATGTGTCATAGGTAGAAAAGGTTAATGAATTAATTAAATAAATAAAGATTTATTTAACTAATAGAGGAAGTGGGATAATTAAATAAATAAGATATTTATTTAATTTAGGAAAAGGATAATTTAAATAAATAAAAGTATTTATTTAAATGAGAAATAAGGCTAGAAGAGGATAAATGAATTAATTAAATAAATAAGGATTTATTTAATTAATAGAAGAATTAGGCTAAAGTAATTAAATAAATAAAGATATTTGTTTAATTAGACTGGACAATTTTAGGTGTCTACACTTTGGTTGGCGTATGTTACTGAATAAGCTTCATCTAAAGGATAATGATGGTCTTTTTTTCTGCATGAGGATTTGGTCCCTTTTACTAGCGAGGTTGATGGGTTATGCTTGTTGTGGTGGTTCTGGTGGTGCCTTCTACTCCTAATCATCGTGTTGGTGTTGAGATGGGGTTTTTCTCAATATTTTTCCTGTGTTAATTTTGTGTTTGGTGGGAAAATGTTTCCCTTTGCAACTATTGTAGAGCGTTCCATGGTGTCTATTTTTTGAATTTTAGTTTGAGCCAGAGACTTGGATGATCTCCACTTTTTAATTTTTGGAGCTAGTATTTTTACTAAATCTGCTCTTGATGGTCAGAAGGTTGCTAAAAGTTTCAATGGCCCGTTCTCGTCTTGACTTAGTTTTTTTTTTTTTGGGGGGGGGTTAGAATATGTTTTTATATGGGTCGTTCTTTCACAGTCATCCTACGTGCCGTTGTTGCTGAAATTTCTTGTTGGACGTCTTTGTTTTGTTGCTCTTGGTTGTGGGAGGAGTTCTCTCCGATCCCCCTCTCTTGCTTCCTCTACCTCTTACCGTTTCCTTATCTAAGTGGGTTCATAGTTGACTTCCCTCTATGTGGTGGGGGAAAGCTATCGTGCTCCTTGGGCTACATGAGGGTTTGGTCCCTTTTACTAGGGTTCCTTTTAGTAGGGAGGTTGATGGGTTATGGTGGTTGTGGTGGTGCCTTCCACTCTTAATCATCATGTTGGTGTGGAGATGGGGGTTTGAGATGGGGTTTTCTTCATATTTTTCCTGTGTTAATCTTATGTTTGTTGGGCAAATGTTTCCCTTCGGAGATCCATGGTGTCTATTTTTTGGAGTTTAGTTTGCACCAGAGACTTGGATGATCTCTACTTTTTTAATTTTATGATTGGAGCTGAATCTACTTTTGATGGTCAGAAGGTTGCTAGAAGTTTTCAAGGTCCCGTTCTGATCTTGACTTGTCTTTTGGTTAGAATCTAGTTTTATTAGGGCTTTGTTTGTCCCTCCTTCATTCAAAAGGGCTCTTCCTCTTGATTGAGCTCTTTCGTACATGGTTTCTATGGAGGTGAAGTCTGCCCTTATTGAGGTGGGGTCTTTGATGGTGGCACTATTGGGGAATGGCATATTTTTTTCTTGTTGTTATCTTTCCTGTACCTAATTGAGATGGGGGCTTCTCCTATTGAGGTGGGGATCAGCTTGTGGAGAGAGGATGGAGGTTGCTCAATGTGGTATTCTCTCCACTGTTGTTGCTTGGTTGCAAGAGAGATACTAGTTTGGTTTGCCCTTTGCTCTATCATCTTCTCTTCTACTTCTTTTTTGGTGGTTTTCTCTCTTATTGAGGTGGAGAGGATTTTGGCATGCGAGGATCTATTTTGTGGTTGGGTTTTTCAGACTAGTAGTAGTTGGTAGTAGTTGGTTGGTTTTGAGAACCTAGGAAAAATCCCTCCCCATTTTGTACCAGATTGCCTGGGGTTTTATGTTGCAAGATGGTTTGATGCCATCAAACCATCTTTGTTTCTACCTTTTGAGATGGTTATTTTCTAGAAGTGAAGGTTTTTGGTGAATTGATAAAACCCATGAAGGTTTTGGGTGCCTTTTAGAAATGCTGGTAATTTTTAGGGACTATTTGGTGCTTTAGCTCATATTTGTTCTGTCGAGCTTTTCCCTTCCTTCTCTATATAGGGTTTACGACCATTTCAAACCCTGTTGATCTAATTAAAAACATTTGGTTATCTCTTCTTACTATTAAAATTCTTGTGTTTATTACTATTAATGCATATATATGTGCATAAACTGGTATTATATTATTAAATTCATAGGGATTAACACATTATTTAGGGGTGATAGGAAATGGAAAAGGAATCTTTACCATTTAGCTAAACATTTCACTCACCTCACTCATCTTGTAGACAAACATAGCCTTATTGAAAGCCGCATATTTCTCTAAGTGCATAGTGGAGTCTCTCCTACCATAATCATCTACTTGATTATCAATAAGACATTAATCTACTTACAGTTATGAACATGCTCAAATGAAGTAGTAGATTAACTTTCCTTATGAATTGTAATCTTTTTGTACTTAACATAGTAGTTTTATGTGTTTCCTTTGAAGATTTTTTTTTTCCATGAATACTTAAATCAAAGGTATATAGATCACTAGTTGGTTCACATTTATTTTATTATTATAATTATTACTTTTATACTAGTTAAGCAAGCTATAACTACAACTAGTGCTAGATACCACTCTTTTTAGTTGTGCTCCTCTATAATCTAATCATTTAGTTTACTTTTATTCACAATATTTTATTTTATGCATAATGGAGTCTGTTTTAGATGTCATGCCAATCTAGTGGGAGGCTACATGCATGGTGTTCCTGACCTCGACAAGCATTCAAATTTTGCTTACCATTTGTTATCCCAAGCTTTGTATCAAAAAAGGAAGCAACTACATAATAGATTGGGATGTAGTCATAAAATAATAATAAGAGATAGATATTAACATGAATGCCCAGCTACAAGAGATGATATAAAGTGCCACTAGAAGAATGATGGCAGGAGTAAGTTTGGTAGGAGTAGTGTGTAAATTTCAGGGCATTGTAGAAGAACTCGAATGTCAAAAATGGGGAGATTGGGTGGAGATAATATATCTAAGATCAGACACTTCAGAAAATAGAGGAGATTTATGGGAAAACCACATTCCATAGTGGGATTTTGAACAAGGTAGATGAGTAGATAAATGTGCACCAAGTGGTGGCATGTTTGAATAAGATAAGAAATCCTCAGGATATGTGATATTAAAGAAATTAGAATAATAACACCATATATTTTTATCCTTCGCAAAAATAAAATAGAAATGCATTTGGTAGAAATTGTTTCGAAACATGATCACAAACAGGAAAGGAAACATGCATCTTATAATCACAACTTTAAGAGAGATAGCTATGGGTAGTTTTGGCAAGATAAAAATGCTAGCATGAATAGCTCAAGCAATTGGCAAACCACTCACGTGGAGGGGACAAGGAGGCAAAGATGTGATCGAACAAGAAATCCTTGTTGGGGTTCAAGGGACCCAAAAATCAAATGGGGCAACACAACTACAAGGAAACACAAGGTAGGATCTTAAACACTAACTCTTTGTTGGTCAATATAAAAATTCAAAACCCTAGAAAACAACTTAGTAGAAAGGCTAAAAGAAGTAGGAATGATAATCATATTCAAGTGGGGGATGGCCAACTCTATGTTAAATGAGAGAATGGTGTCACGATAGGTGGGGGGACAATAACAAAATTTAAACACTATCAAATGATTATTCCCTAGTGGAATTTACATCCTATAAAGAAAAATGGGATTCTCTCAATACTGGATTGTACTTTATTAATGGTTATAGTATGTATATTAGGGATTGGTCCCTAATTTTGATCCTTTGGAAACACAAGGCTGATTGTAAACTAATTTGGATAAGATTATACAATTTACAAGTGTAGTATTGGATGAAAGAGGCTCTTACAGAAATAGGGAACAAAGTGGCCACCTTTATTTCAATAGATGAGATAATGGAGGATATAAACTTGGGTACATAGCCCAGGATATGTTTAAGCATAATACTTAAAGGTCAAATCTCACTAGAAGTTGAACTAGATTTGGAAGGGATCATATGGACACAATAAATATAAAGGTAAGATATCTTGTCATTATAACCTAAGTGTAAGTCAGAGAACCATGGAGCACTTGATTTCTAGTTAATAATTAAAACTAACAAACAAAGGGAATCATTATAGTATAGAATAGATTGAGGAGCCACTATTCAAAGATCTATGTATGGGTCACCAAATGGGACCTAGACTTGAGTGGTTATTGGCATAGGACCCAAGAAGGAAATAAGGTATTGGAAAATTCAGTAAAAAGGTCAGAGGAAAGTGGGATGAGTTTGACTAAGATGCCACTGGTTCATCTAGTCAAAATGAGAATGTTGACCTGGAAAATGAAGATATTGTTACTTAGGTCACAAAAACCTATAATTTGGAGGAGATATTAATTGAGAAGGAGGAGGATCATCAGATAAACACTACTAAAGATGATAATCTTTTGGAGGAAATTGAGGAAATGATTGCAACTTCAGCAAACAAAATCATTTTTGCAATTACCTCCATGAGAAAAGTGGAAGAAAGTAGGGAGAATGAAATGGAGGAGTAGAGGATAGATTCAGATTCAGGATTGGATGATAGCTATGAAGGGGATCAAGTTGACATATTGGCTGAACGATGCATAGAGAAAACAAAATCCAAATTAAAGAAATGAAACATATCATCCAAGAAGAAGAGGGGAAAAAATCAATAGAGTAAAATTGGAAATCATAGCCAATGCCAAAGGACAGAGAAAATTGAAAAACAAAAAGGAGATAGTCCTTGCCAAGGAGAAATGAGGTTAATAATGTGGAATGTTATGGGCATCAACGCCCTATCAAATGGCACCTTGTCAAGTGCAAATTGATCTAACCAATGATGACTTGGTATTACTGCAACAAACAAAATGGATCAGGGAAGAATGTGGGAAAAGAATGAAGTCTTGGAGACAATGGGAAGGAGATTTGATTGAATCCAATGGAGCATTAGGAGACTTAGGTATGACATGGAACTAACTAACTAAAATATAAGCATAGTATTGGTAGAAAGAAATAAATAGATGGTAGTAAGGTGCAAATATTTAAACAATAATAATATTTTTTTGGTTGTCAATATTAATGGTCCAATTCCACAATTGCTAAAAGAGACTAGTGGTACGAGGTCACATAATGGTTGAAATATATGGTATAAGAAAAGGCTATTATTAGAGGAGATTTTAATGTGACGTTAGATAACTCAGACAATAAAGGTGGGATTTAGAACATATCTAGAGTATGACAAGACTTCCAAGCACTCGTGGATGAAAACAACCTTAGGGATATTCCAACAAAGAATGGGAGATTCACTTGGATGAATTGAAAGAAGGATTTCACTAGCATTGTAGAAAAATTGGATCATTTTTTTATATTCAGGGATTGGGATAAAACACCAAATTGTTACGAGGCATCTATTTTTCTATTTATAAGAACTGATCATTATTTGGTGCAATTAGTAATCAAGCTAATGGACTCTAGGTGTGGTATTCCTTTCAAACTTGATAATATGTTGCTCATAAATCTAATTCTATATGATCTAGTTTGTAAATGGTGGAAAGAAGTTAGGATTGGAAATCACCTTAGAATTTATGCATTAAGCAAAAAGGTTTCCCACATCAAAAGAAAGTTAAAGGTATGCAAGAAGAAATGGTCCAACGATATCTTTGAGGAGATACAAAGAGTGGAAAAGGAGCTCGAAATATTAAACAGTAAAATTATTGATAAAGGTGTGAGGGTGGTAGAATATGGAATGTATAAAAAGATGAAAACATAACTAGATGAGATTATGGCCAGAGAGGAGTGCTACTAGCACCAAAAATCTAGAGAGATCATGCTAAATGAGGGAGAAAAGAACACAAATTATTTTTAATAGGTCTACAATAGTTTATAGATGTGAAAAAATAATTGTGGAAATTAAAAAGGAAGATGGATTCATGAACAATTCAATGAAGGAATCCAATCAAAAAGTTTTCAAATATTTTCAATCCATAGTAAACTAGGAAATGTAGATCCATGAAAGAGAAAGAGATAATATATTGGAAAAAATTACAACTTTGATTAATGAAGCCAATAATGCAAAACAATACAAATATATTACAATGAAAGAAGCTAAAAGGGAAACCTTCCAACTTAGCCAAGATAAAGCACCCAAGCCAGATGGCTTTCCAACAAATTTTATTCAACACTTCTCAGATATTGTTAGTGATGACTATTAGGTCCCAGAGACAACTAAGAGGGGGGGGTGAATCAGTTGTCTAATAAATTCAAACCAAAAACAACTTAACCAACTTAATGCTTAATACCGGTAAACTAGTTTAATATGTCGGTAGACAGATTTAACAGTTAATTGCTATACCAGTAAGGATTAGTGCATGAAACATAAAGACAAAGTCATCCACAACACATAATGCCAATATTTGTACATGGAAACCCTGTAAGGGGAAAAACCATTGTGGGAAACCTTACCCACAATCAGATGATACTACTGCAGATAGTAAGTGTACATAAATGGGGACTGCACATGCAGAAAGGCCAAGCGCCTAGAGCTCACTGCTCAATCACAAAATGGGAGTCACACTGACTATAATTGGATGGTTAAATCCAACAAGAATGTATTGCACAAAATAGCATCTTCATATGCTAGATTCAGTACCGGTGTAGTTCTGATTGTCTTCACAAAAACCATCCTTCAATCTTCAAATGATGTCTGCATGTATAGCTTTCCTTATTCTCGCATATACCTTCACACAATCCTTTTTCGCATTCCACATTTGATCTTACAAATAAGATCTTACATTTATACCATACCCTAAGACCAGTTTTAGTAGGTCGGCTCTATAAGATATTACAATAAAAAACATTTTACAAATAATACAATATTCGATGCAATAACCGATTCAACATGTCGGCTTAATGCATTTACAACAATAATTAATCATCTCCATAGTGTGTCGTGCTGATTTGGAAAAGATAAACCTACTTGTGTAACCAGGACCTATTTGCCAGTAACAACAAATATGCAAATGCTAATGTACCAATAAATAAAACTCCAAAACAAAGTGTCCACAAGATATCTTCAACATAACCAAGTGTTTTCCATATTATTCCAAGTGTTAGTGATCATTATATCTTGCCAGTGTACTAGATACCGGTGACTATGCATGAGTCACTTGCTTGCTGGTGAATGTTGTTGATTCTCCAAAGTGCCAGAGTTGATAAGTGTTTAGTAGGTGTTGACATCAATGACAAAACCATACCAAAATACCAACAATCTCCCCCTTTGGCATTGATGGCAACACAAGATGGAAAAACCATCAAAGTGCCAAAATAGAAATGCCAAATACAAAAAACCAACAATCTCTGAAAAGAGATCATAACCAGAAATCAAAATACAGATACAAAGAGTAATAATCTCTCTCAAACAAAAATCTCTCCCCCTAGGAGCAACATGTGTTTTCCTTGTGCTTTTCCATACCAATCTCTCCCCCATTGACATCAAATGCCAAAGTTCTTACCAAGCCAAGTTCATATACAAAATACCAATCAATTTAGTATACCAACTACTGCCCCTGAGAAGTGGCTTCCCATCAGAGCCGGAATAAAGATTTCTTTGTTAATTCTATTGGTTGGTGACAATCATCAACTCTCTAAGTATCTACCGGTGGGGGTATGACCCCAAGCTAATCTCTGAGATATTCAAAGGTCTCCTTAGGCAGAGGTTTAGTAAAGATATCTGCAATCCGCTCTTTAGTATTCACATCAACCAATTTATTTCCTTTGCTTCAACATTTTCCCTTAGATAATTCAGTTTGATAGAAACATGTTTGGTTTTAGAATGTAATACCAGATTCTTAGATATATCAATTGCTGTAGTGTTATCACAATAGATAGTAATAGGTTCCTTGCATTTTACCTTTATGTCTTTTAACATTTTCTTAAGCCATCGTATCTGTGTACAGTTAGTTGCTGCTACAACATATTCTGATTCTGCTGTTGATAAAGATGTACAACTTTGTTTCTTACTCAACTAAGAAACTAGTTTGTTTCCAAGAAAGATTGCTCCACTGGTGGTTCTTTTTCTATCATCCACATCTCCTACCCAATTTGCATCTATGTATGCACATAATTCAAAGTTTTCATCTCTAGGATACCATAACCCAAGATTTATAGTACCTTGTAAGTACTGGAAAATCCTTTTTACTGCTGATTCATGATTTTCTCTAGGATTACTTTGAAATCTTGAAACAATACATATTGCATTCATAATATCAGGTCTGGTTTGTGTCAAATATAGTAAACCTCCTATCATAGATTTGTATCTAGTTGGATTAACAGGTGTAGATTCATCCCTTAGTGATAGTTTGTCATTTGTAGTCATAGGTGTGCTTACCAGTTTAGAGTTCTCCATCCCAAATTTATTTCGTAACTCTTTTAAGTACTTGGATTGACTCAAGAATATACCTTTATCAATCTGTGAAATCTACAATCCTAAAAAGAATTTTATTTCTCCAATCATAGACATTTCAAATTCTTGCTGCATTTTAATAGAAAATTCTTTACATAATCCATCTTCTCCTCTAAAGATTATGTCATCAACAAATACTTCTATAATCAAGATGTCATCATTAGTCACTTTATTATATAAATTACTATCTGCATTACCTTTAGAAAAACCAATCTTCAAAAGATACTTATCCAATCTTGCATACCAAGCTCTTGGAGCTTGTTTTAATCCATACAAAGCTTTTCTTAACCTGCAAACCATATCTTTGTTATCTGTCAAAGAAAATCCATCAAGTTGTTTAATGTACACTTCTTCTTCAAGATCTCCATTCAAAAATGCACATTTAATATCCATTTGATATACTTTGTAGTTCTTATGTGCTGCAAAAGCCAAAAATAATCCGACTGCCTCAATTCTAGCTACCGGTGCAAAGGTTTCATTGTAGTCAATTCCTTCTTTCTGAGAATATCCCTTACACACTAGTCTTGCTTTATTTCTGACAACCTTACCATTTTTATTAATTTTGTTTCTGAATACCCATTTGGTTCCAATTACATTTTTATCTTTAGGCTGGGGAACTAATGTCCAAGTGTTATTTTTCTCATTTTGTTCTAATTCTTCTTCCATAACTTTAATCCAAAATTAATCTTCACAAGCCTCATTAACTGATGATGGTTCAATTTGTGAAATAAGACATACCTCTTCATTTTTCAATCTTCCTCTTGTCATAACTCCTTTAAACTTGTTTCCAATTATCTGATCTTCAGAATGATTTAGTCTTACATACCGAGGTGTCTTTGTTTGTTGCTATTCCTTAGTTACTGTGGAATCCTTAGATGATACCGAGGTAACTGGATCTTCATTCTATACCGGTGGATTCATAGTAGCTTCATTTGTTAAAATTTCTATTGCTGGTTCAGAGTCTATATACCTTGAAGTTCCTCTGAATTGTTCATCAATCTTTACATTTGTACTTTCAACAATTTTCTGCAATCTTTTGTTAAAACATCTATATGCCTTGCTCTTAGATGAATAACCAATAAATATTCATTCATCACTTCTAGGATCAAATTTGCCAATATACTCATCTCTTTGATATAACATTTACTTTGAAAAATTCTGAAATATTTAAGAGTTGGAGTAATACCAAACCATAGTTCATGAGGGGTCTTACCGATTTCACCTTTGATGTGAACTTTTTTGAATGTATAGACCATTATACTGACTGCCTCTCTCCAATATACATGTGGTAGGTTTCCTTCTGATAACATACTTCTTTCTGCATCCAAGATAGTTATGTTTTTCCTTTCAACAACTCCATTCTGTTGTGGTGTCCAAGGTGCTGATAGTTGTCTTTTGATTCCATTTACTTCATAGAATCTATTAAATTCCTTATATGAAAATTCTCCTCCTTGATCTGATCTTAGATATTTGATTTTCTTACCGATTTCATCTTCTACCGTTGCTTTGAACAGTTTGAACTTTCCCAGTGCTGCTGATTTTTCTCTAAGAAAAGTAACCCAACACATTCTAGAATAGTCATCAATGATTAGCATGAAATATCTATCACCTTGTAAGCTTTTAGTTCTAGCTGGACCATATAAATTAGTGTGAATTAAATCAAAAGTATTATTGGATTTTTATGGAATACTTTTGAAACTAGCTCTAACTTGTTTTTCAAATCGACATTCCTTACATACTATATTCTGAGGTTTGATAATTTTAGGTAAATCTCTAACTGCCTTAGTAGTACTGATTTTCACCATGCAATCAAAGTTTACATGACAGAGTCTCTTATGCCATAACCAACTTTCATCAATATGTGCAATTAAGCATGTCTTTTCAATGTTATTTAAATGAAAGATATTACCTCTAGTATGATTACTGGTTGCAATTTTCAAACCAGTTCTATTCATGATTTTGCATTTTCCATTTTTGAATTGTAACCGAAATCCTTTCTCAACTAATTGACCAACACTCAAAAGATTATGCTTTAATCCTTCAACATAGTAAACATTGTTAGTTTTATGCTTACCATCAAGAGATATTGTACCCTTACCTTTGATCGAATAAGCTTTGTCATCTCCAAATCTCACTAAGCCTCCATTGTATTCTTGAAAGTTCAAGAATTTACCTTTGTCTCCTATCATATGATGCGAGCATCCTGAATCGATGATCCATTTATCCTTTACTTCAACTTTAGCTGCCAAGGCATGTAATACCGGTTGAGCAGTAGGTGTCAGTTGATCTTCTGTTATAGAAACAAAAACCCATCCATTGTCTGCCAGATCCTCATCAAAATCATCAGTCACACCTTCATCAGCAATGTAACAAGATTTGTCTTTATTCTTCTTAAATTTGTATCTCTGATATTCAGGGTTAGGCTTGTATGTTCTTCTAGCTTCTTCTCTTCATCTTGCATGTCTATCTAGGCATCTTGAAGCCATATGACCAATCTTATTGTAGTTAAAACATTTATAGGGTGCTTTACCTTCATACTTACTTCCAGCTGGACCTTTAAGCATTTTTCTTGCAAATAGTGCTTCAAGTTCTTCATTTTCTTTCCTGCTTTCTTCAAGTTCTCTTGCAAAAAAGGTTTTCCAATCAGATTTGTCAAATGATGGAGCAGATGATGTTGATTCTTTAAAGGCCAAATTTGTCTTTATAGTAGCAACAGGACCAAATTCTTCAATTTCAAAAGCTGAAAGTTTCCCAATCAATGTATCCCTAGTTACTGATGTATTAGGCATTGTTCTTAACTCATTTATAGCAGTGACTTTCATTTTATAGGCTGGTGGCAATCCTCTTAAAACTTTTGAAACAATTTCATCCTCACTTAAGGTTCCTCCACAACATTTAATACCCAAAACAATCTCATTTACTCTTTTCATAAAAGCAAAAATCCTTTCATCTTCTTCCATTTTCAGATGTTCATACCTAACCCGAAAGCTTTCAAGTTTTGCAATTTTGATTGTGGAATCTCCTTCATTCAGTATTTCCAAATGATCCCAAATAGCTTTAGCAGTAGACCTATCTGATAGTCCCATGATTTGTTGATCTAATAATGCACTTAAAAGTGCTTCTCTTGCTTTGCAATCATTTTCCTCATCTTCTGTCAAGTTGGGTAGATTGGGCTGACTTTGAGTAGGAGCAATAAAACCATTCTTTGTAACAACCCATATGTCCTTTCTAGTGCAATTTAGATGTGTCTCCATTCTGATCTTCCATATGCCATAATTAGTTCCATCAAGTTTAGGACTATCCTTTCTAAAATAGTTAGTAGACATTGGATCTCCTCAAGCTATTAAACTTCTGCGAAAGAGGACTAGGCTCTGATACCAATTGTTAGGTTCTGGAGAAAACTAAGAGGGGGGGGTGAATGAGTTGTCTAATAAATTCAAACCAAAAACAACTTAACCAACTTAATGCTTAATACCGGTAAACTAGTTTAATATGCCGATAGACAAATTTAACAGTTAATTGCTATACCAGTAAGAATTAGTGCATCATGATGAATACTAAGAGGGGGGGGGTGAACTAGTATGCCAAAAATCACTGCACTAATACACTTAAACAGTCTGAAGGCAAACTGCTAAAAGAGTTTAACAGATAGACCGGTTATCACACATGCAAACCAAAATGCAAGTAAAGCATCAACCCACAAAAGCAATACAACCATAACACAAGATATTTGATGTGGAAACCCAAATGGGAAAAACCACGGTGAGATGGAACTCACAAGTCACTATCTATAGAATAGAAACCAGACTAGTTAAGGTCAGGCCAGTTAAGGTCTTACAATGTTCTTCACCAGAATAGATCCTGTTAGGAATCTCAATCTCTATTAGGAGATAAGTCTGATTAAAGACTACCTTGCTAGAGGATTTTAGATTCACAGAGGTGAACCACCTTGTTAGAGGATTTTACAAAGGCTTTTGGGCCTACCCAGTTAAGAGCTATAGAATTGTCAAAGATGTGAGTAATCAACAAGTGTTTGATCTATCTAATAGCACAAACTGCTTGGTTAGATCCAGTATTGCTCACTGTTAATGCATTCCAGCATTACTTCAGTCTTCTCTATCTCTCTCTCAATTACAACTTGATCTTCTCTGATAAGATTTCTCTTACAACAACTCAACAACCACCTTAAACCCTAGCACAACATAAACCCTTTCAGCAACTCCCTAAAATCCTAGACATGATGTCCTTTTAAAGGAATCTAATTTCATGTCGGTCCAATAGGATTACATTATAATTTCCTAGGTTCAATGAATCTAGACATACTTAGTAACACGACACAAAAAGCACCGTCAGTGTGTCAGCACCATCAAACAATCGGTGGATTGGTAACTCATCACAAGATGCCGGTTGGTAACTCATCACAGAGTATTACTGGTTCATACAAAATACCGGTTGCCGGTTTGACAAAAATGAAGACTGGTAAGAATGTGTTATGCCGCTTTGCTCCCTCATACCACTTGAGATCTATGAACCGCTTGGGGTCGACATACCGCTTTAGACTGGGAAACACATTTTGCAAAATCACCAATAGTCTAAAGACTAGAATACAACATACCGGTTGGAACAGATACCAGTTGAGCTCTAGCTCATACATATAGAGTGGATCTCAATACAAGTGTGTGTCCATCAATGACAATCACAACATAAACATAAAAAATGCCAACAATCTCCCTCTTTGGCATTGATGGCAACCCTTAGGAAAATAAAATTTTGACATCTAAGTGTTTTACAACAGAAAACATGCCATTAACAAAATTGCTCCCCTTAAGCATATACACTATCCCTTAATCAATACAATGTATAGCAATTTTGCATATACAGCATAAACATTGAGATATCAAAGCATATAGCATATATCAAAACTTATATCAAAATTTTAAAGCCAGATACTTCTCCCTATTCTTCTCCAAAATAGATAGAGTACTTCTCCCCCTTCGCCAACAATGACAAAGTACCTCTGAACAACCCTATTTCCATGTGATATTAAAATAATAAAAGTTTATGACAACAATGAATAATACTTGTCAAAAATTGATTTATAGTCCTGCAAAAATTGTTTCATTGATAGAGACCAGGACTCTAGTAGGGAGGTGGCCACTTCTTTCTCTATTTGCATCTGGGATACCTATTCCTCCATGGCATCAACTGTGCTCAGCTCCTGCGTAACTATCAAGGCATCCAGTTTCAGATAACACTTTAGAAGAATTTGCAGACATGAAAGTAAAACCAGTTGAAGCTCCTGCAAATCCCTAGACCGTGTATTGATCTCCTGCTCCATTTTGGCTGACTGGATCTGAAACTGATGAATGGTTTGCCCATAGGTTGCAAAAGAATCATAGGGTGGCTTAAATGTGCTCAAGTAAGATTGTAAGTCCATTTGAAGCTTTTTCTTTAGAGCTAGCACATCATCGCAGAATAGATGGGGTTGACAGATTTTGCTTAGTAGCAAGTTTTCCTCATCCAAAGCATCCCTTATATCCTTTTGGTCTTTTAGAAGTTTAGACCGGAGCTAATTCAACTTTTTCACCAGAGCAATGTTAAGAGCCTTTTAATGCTCTTTCTTGACATTTGCCTCAGCTACTTCTTCCAAGCTTTGCACCTAATCATCCACTATAGTACATAGTAGCTTAAGCTATGCTAGTGATGATTCAGTGCTGGGAAGATTGGTACCGGGGATCAAACCGGTAAGGGTGTCTACAGCCACTTGAATGATATCTTGCTCTTTTTTCCTTCATATGATTTCAAGGCACTCTTGAGCAACCTTGATGCTCTGCATAAGCTCCAACTCACTTGCAGACTAGAGATTGATAGGACTGGAGATATCAGCCGGTTTGGCTCGACTCTCGATTACCTTTAGAGTCTACATTTGTGTACTCTTCATCACTTCCATTGCCTTGTTTTCTTCTTCCTTCTTCCTTTTCTCTACTTCCTTCTTCTGTTCTTGTTCCTTGTCTTCCTCTTCTTTCTTTTTCCTCTATGCTTCCTTCCTCTTCCTTCTTCTTCTTTTCTTCCTCTTCCTTCTTCTTCTTTTCTTCCTTATCCTCTTCTTCTTTCTTTTTCCTCTCATCTTCCTCTTTCCGCTTTCTCTCATCTTCATCTTTTCTTTTCTCCTCCTCCTCTTTTCTCTTCTTTTCCTCTTTCTTCTTTTTCTCATCTTCATCCCTCTTCTTTTTCTCTATCTGTTCCTTAGTCGCTTCTTGTGTGTCCTTGGCTTGCTCACTGCCTTGTTCAGTTTATTTCCCATGTTCTATTCCCTCAGAAGGTATGTCCTGAGTGACATCTTCTATGTCCAGTGCATCAACATCAATAGTGTCGATTGGTTCTTCAACTAGGTTTCCTTCTTCATCAAAAACTTCATCCGATTTGGAATCAACCGATTCTTTTTCCGCTTGCAGGTTGGCCATACGTGCTTTGTGAGAATTGATAGCATAATCCATATGCTGATGAGTGTCTTTTTCAACATCATCAATTCTCCCCTCTAATAGCCAGAGTCTTCTTCTCCTTGTGAAGAAGAGTCCTTTATTTTGATCCAAAACATCAAATAATTCTGAGTTTGAGAGGTCGGGAAAGTATTGTGCAAAGAATTTCTCCCTAATCTCCTATTCTTTTTCTATGGTAATGCCCCATTTATTATCTAATGCCTTATATAATGAATCTGGTGTTTGAGATTTAATCTCTTATGGCGACCGGTCATTTTTACACAAATAAAGAATAATTTCCTGTAGTACTTCATCTTTCTCCTCACTATTAAAATCATCATAATAATCTACTAAATCATGCAGTAATTTTCTCCTAATGTTCTTTATTGTCCTTTGAAAATGTGTCAAAGGTTTGTATGAGGAGATATCAATATTTACCAGTGAGGATGATGCCGGTTCATTCTTCTTCATCTTCTTTGTCTATTTGGCCTTCTTTGGCATTTCCTCAGACTCAGTCTCTTCAGAGTCTGGTTCATTTAAATTAGTCTTCCTTTTTCTTTCAAAGACTTTTGCCGATGTCACTTTCAGTTTCCTCTTTGCAGGTGACCGCTTGGTCACTCTTGGAGTTGCAGTAGTAGTCAGTGCCAATGCTGCAGGCACTACCTTTTCTTTCTTTGCTGCCGATTCTTTACCTTTCTTAACAGAGGGTTCCTCTACCAGTGCAATCCTCTCCAGATAGGTTCTCATCCTCTTCACCTTAGGATCAAGAGGCAAGGAAATAAGGGTTGAGGAATACCCTTCCAACATATCATACATCACCTCATAGCCCATTGGCTCCACTTGCTCCATTCTAGGCTCAATAGCCTCCATTAGGCATTTGTCCACCTGGATGGTGAAACAGATGTCATCTTCATATTTCATAACAATATCACCTGAGATCCTCACCCTTTGACTCATGTTTCTTATGAACTCATCAAAATACGTGTTCAGTACATCAGGGTAACTGGTTCCGATAGCTTGAATGCTTTCCTTGATCTGTTTGGTTACTAGTTAGTTAGGGGACCACTAGACATCTCCTACTCCAAGAAAGAAGCCTTGGAAATAGAAGAACAACCCAACCAATAGTTGTCCAAATTTGAATCTCATTGTATTATCCTATTTAATTGACTTCAGGTTAGACAGGAGTTGCCTCTGCATACCGGTGCATAGGTCAAATGATGCATTCTCTTTAATCATTCGGTAGGCTGCATTTACCGCTGCAACAGATATAGAATTAATCCTGCTGGCTGAGAATGTTCTGTAGCCTATCACCATGTAGGCATAATTCACCAGATCATCCTTGATAGGATTAACTATCATACCTCATGAGTCACTTGTTGAACCGGTGAGCTTGGCCATTTCTATTTTACTTACCGTTCTAAGGGCTGGCACTTCCCTTGTGTTGGAAAAACCAATGACTGCATGAATTGCGTATGGCATGATATCATACATCCTCTCTAGGTACATCTTGTCACCATGGACTCTGCTCAAGATGATCCTAATATGATCCTATGTAAAGTCTTCCAGAAAGTATATTACATTATGGAGTTTCTTCTTCTCTAAGATACTGAATTCCAATTTGATTTTCTTGTCCTTGCTTCAAAATAAACCTAACTAGGTGTGAATAGCTAAAGACCCTAGGTCTTCAATTTATCAATCAATAAAGTCCAAAATTCCCTCTTCTACTATGACTCCAGCCGAACCTTGTGATAAGGCATTATATTTGGACTTCCTTTGAATGAAACTTTTCACCTCAATGGATGTGCTAGAACTAGTATGTGATGCGGAAGCCATTGTAGAGTATTTCAAAAACATGAAAAATACCTTTAAAACACAAATTTAGGGCTTCCTGATTCTGCTTCACTCCACTCTCCG
This sequence comes from Cryptomeria japonica, assembly GCF_030272615.1. Taxonomy (NCBI): domain Eukaryota; kingdom Viridiplantae; phylum Streptophyta; class Pinopsida; order Cupressales; family Cupressaceae; genus Cryptomeria; species Cryptomeria japonica. The sequence goes on along the minus strand of NC_081408.1, from coordinate 284,144,064 downwards.
TCGGTTGCCAAATCACCGCTTTGTGTTCCCCACGACCATTTGCAAACTGAATTTGAATCTCCTTCAAGAGTTGTCAATTTCTTGAAATCTTAGCTCAAATCACCTTTTCTTCACTCTGCACTTTAAAAAAAATTCTTCACTAAAAAACAGATAGAGAGAAATGATTTGAAATATGCTTTTATACATGTCTCTCACCTATCACCATTAATGCTCCTCTATTAGGGTCTAAACCCTTATTTTCCTTTTTACCATTTCTAGTCTTTTGCCAAGAGACAGGTATCATACACCGGTTAAGGTCTTTTACCGGTGTAAACTGGGGTTCGAAAAAATTTCGCCGTTTGCTCCCCCTAAGCCTCTTTGGAGCTTAGTTTGCCAGTTCTGATATTTCCACACTAGGTGCAAAAACCGGTTCCTCTTCCAACATTGTTGGTTTCTTCTTCTAGGTTTTGTTCATGTCCCTTGAACTATTTCAACATCAATTTCTCCTTTTTGAGTGATCGGTATATCATCAGATATACTCTTTTTGCTTCTGTAGAATCTTGCAATGTGACCCGGTTTGTTGCAGTGATAGCAAACCAATCCAGGTGCTCTCTAAGGTCCATTGTTCATGTTCCCATTCTTCCTTCTGCATGTAGCAACAGTGTGACCATGTCCATGAAAAATCCAACAGTTTTCTCTCCATTCGGTTGCTGGTTGATAACCATTGTTACCTGGTTGATAACTGTAAGCATTAAACTGGTTAGGGTTCTGGTTCACAAAAGATTCTGAACCAGCGCCTTGGGTCCTCTGAGGATATCTTTTGGTGTTGTTCATGACAAACCTGCAATCAGATGCTCTATGCCCAAACTTGTTGCATGCATAACAATGACCATTGAATTTATTAGATCTAGGTACATTGTTAATAAAGTAAGGAAACTTATTGTAGGCTTTGCTCCTACATACATTGGCAGTGTGTCCTTCTTTAAGACAGGTAAAGCAAACAGGTTTGAATTTTTGCTTACCTTTTCCTTTGAATGTCGGTTGCTTCTTTGATGCTTCAGCATTTGTTCCTGAGGATTCTCCTTTCGCATGTCCAGAGAAATCAAGTCCATTGGTATTCTTTACCGGTCTAGATGACTCAAGCTTTTTCTCTAGCTTGACAGTACTTTTGCTGAACTTAGCAAGTATTTCCTTTAACTCAGAGAGTTCTTTAGAAATAGTAGTATTTGTCTCCACTAGGCTTGCATTTTAAGAGATGGCTATGTTCAGTTCATCTTGTACTCCTTCATTTTCCATTCTGCTCTCATGAAGGCGAGCAGTCAGTGCACTAATCTCTTGTTTCAACTTGGAGATCTGATGATCTCTGTCCTTTACCAGATCTTCAGCTTTCCTTCGGTTCTTAAGCTCTTGACTAAACCGGATAGTCAGTCCTTTCAACTCATTTCTCAAATTGGAGTTTCAATCATTCAGCTTATTTACTTCTGCAATCATGGCTTCCATATTTGCTTCATCTTAAGAACTATTTTCAGATAGCTCCATCAACTTCTCTGCATGTTCTCTCCTTTTTTCTTGAGATGCCTTGTATTTGACCATAAGATCATCATAGGCTTGCTCAGACTGAGTGAGTCATTGAGTAAGTTCCCTCAAGGTGTATTCTACCATATCTCTTTCCAGGTGGTTAAAATTATAGAAAGGTGAGCTTTGATACTAATTGATGAATGCTAAGAGGGGGGGGTGAATTAGTATGCCAAAAATCACTGCACTAATACACTTAAATAGTCTGAAGGCAAACCGGTAAAAGAGTTTAACAGATAGATCGGTTATCACACATGCAAACCAAAATGCAAGTAAAGCATTCACCCACAAAAGAAATAAAACCATAACACAAGATATTTGACATGGAAACCCAAATGGGAAAAACCACGATGAGATGGAACTCACAAGTCACTATCTGCAGAATAGAAACCAGACCGGTTGAGGTCTTACAATGTTCTTCATCAGAATAGATCCTGTTAGGAATCTCAATCTCTGTTAGGAGATAAGTCCGATTACAAACTACCTTGCTAGAGGATTTTAGATTCACAGAGGTGAACCACCTTGTTAGAGGATTTTACAAAGGCTTTTGGGCCTACCCGGTTAAGGGCTCCAGACTTGTCAAAGATGTGAGTAATCAACAAGTGTTTGATCTATCTAATAGCACAAACTACTTGGTTAGATCTAGTATTGCTCACTGTTAATGCATTCCAGCATTACTTCAGTCTTCTCTATCTCTCTCTCAGTTACAACTTGATCTTCTTTGATAAGATCACTCTTACAACAACTCAACAACCACCTTAAACCCTAGCACAGCATAAACCCTTTCAGCAACTCCCTAAAACCCTAGACATGATGTCCATTTAAAGGAATCTGATTTCATGTTGGTCCAATAGGATTACATTACAATTCCCTAGGTTCAATTAATCTAGACATACTTAGTAACACGACACAAAAAGAACTGTCAGTGTGTCGGCACCATCAAAAAATTGGTGGATTGGTAACTCATCACAAGATACCAGTTGGTAACTCGTCATAGAGTATTACTGGTTCATACAAAATACCGGTTGCCAATTTGACAAAAAGAAGACTGGTAAGAATGTGTTATGCCACTTTCCTCTCTCATACCGCTTGAGATCTATGAACTGCTTGCGGTCGACATGCCGCTTCAGACCAGGAAACACATTCTGCAAAATCACCAATAGTCTAAAGACTAGATTACAACATATCAGTTGGAACAGATACTAATTGAGCTCTAGCTCATACATATAGAGTGGATCTCAATACAAGTGTGTGTCCATCAATGATAGTCACAACATAAACATCAAAAAGGCCAACAAATGAAACATAAAGACAAAGTCATCTACAACACATAACACCAATATTTGTACGTGGAAGCCCTGTAAGGAGAAAAACCACTATGGGAAACCTTACCCACAATCAGATGATACTACTACAGATAGTAAGTGTACATAAATGGGGTCTGCACATGCAAAAAGGCCAAACACCTAGAACTCACTACTCAATCACAATATGGGAGTCACACTGACTACAGTTGGATGGTTAAATCCAATAAGAATGTACTCCACAAAATAGCATCTTCATATGCTGGATTCAGTATCGGTGTAGTTCTGATTGTCTTAAGAAAAACCCTCCTTCAATCTTCAAATGATGTATGTGTGTATAGCTCTACTTATTCTCGTATATACCTTCACACAATCTTTTTTTGCATTCCACATTTGATCTTACAAATAAGATCTTACATTTATACCATACCCTAAGACAAATTTTAGTAGGTCGGCTCTATAAGATATTACAATAAAAAATGTTTTACAAATATTACAATATCCGATGCAATAACCAATTCAACATTTCAGCTTAATGCATTTACAACAATAATTAATCATCTCCATAGCATGTCGTGCTGATCTGGAAAAGGTAAACCTGCCGATGTAACCTGGACCTATTTGTCGGTAACAACAAATATGCAAATGCTAATGTACCAATAAACAAAACTCCAAAACAAAGTGTCCACATGATGTCTTCGACATAACCAAGTGTTTTCCATATTATTCCAAGTGTCAGTGATCATTATATCTTGTCGATGTACCAGATACCGGTGACTGTGCATGAGTCGCTTGCCGGTGAATGTTGCTGATTCTCCAAAGTGCCAAAGTTGATAAGTATTTATTAGGTGTTGACATCAATGACAAAACCATACCAAAATACCAACAATGACTTGCTTAAAGTGATGAAGGAATCTAGGAAAAAGGGTACTATGCTAGGAGCTCTTAATCATACATTTCTTTCTCTTTTTCCCAAGAAGAAAGAAGCAAACTGCATAAGTGAATTTTGACCCATTGCATTATGCAATATAGTTTACAAGGTGTTGACCAAGATCATCACCAATAAATTGAAAAGGGTGTTAAATAAGATACTTTCAGATGAACAGGGTGGCTTCTCGCTAGAGTGATCAATTGTTGAAGGGGTTATTATAGCACATGAAATAATACACTCTACTAGGAAATCTAGAACTTATAGTATGGTCATTCACTTGGATATTCTAAAATCACATGACCTTATTGATAGGAAATTCCTATTAAGGGTACCATAAAAAATATTATTTGGTATTAAGTGGATAAAATGGATAGAAATTTGCATTAACAACCCCAAGTTCTCAGTGCTAGTTAATGGAGTATCACTTCAAGGTGTATTAGGCAAGGGGATCCCTAGTCCCCCTTTCTTTTTATTATTATAGGAGAGGCCCTTTGAAGAAACACTTCTCACCTTAGATTACAAGGACATTGGAGAGGAAATGATGTAGCCCTTGGACTTGATCCAACAACACATCAACAATTTATTGATTATGCAATCCTATTTGGAAGTGCTAGTAGAGTCGAAGCAAGAAACATAAGGAAGCTATTGGGAGACTATAGCAGGGAGATCCCACAATAGTGGGTTACACTTTGTGATACATCCTGATTTTGGTTGAAATCATACACTTTTTAAATAATATAATGATTTAAGCTTTAAGAGGTCCCATTTGAAGTAATTAATTGAGGAGAGTTAGATCAAGGGCTCTTAGATCAACATTTCTTGGATAGAGTCTCTCTACTTCTAAATCATACCTGCAATAGAGACTCCTTCTCACCTATCAAAATACTGATAAAAAGCCACTTTTACATTAGCTTTTGCGGGGTCAAATGAATTCATTTAGAAGTATTGTATTTTTTAATATTTTGTCCTTACTATAAGATTTTCAAATCGTACAACTTTTCATATATTTATTTTTTATTTCTTATGAATGTAGGTTTTTCATCAAACATTAAGGATCGTGTTTCACACATGTGGAAAAATTGAAAAATAGAGAAAAAAACTATAATTTTTTTTCCCCTAGGTATTGATATCCCCATTTCAATACAAAAATAAGAAGTTAATTCAAATACATACAAAAAAAGTTATGTATTAGAGAATACACCTCTGTCCAAGTTATAGTTACTTTGTCTTAAAAAAATAACTAATAAAAAATAGATGTTTAGTGTCCTAAATTGCACCCAATGCATTTATGACACTTATTCATGGCACCTGGTGCATTAATGATTCTCATGATCAAAATCCTATCATTTTAACATCATGAGCCTCGAAGACAAAGCACCCGCATTTATCCTAAAACCCCATTTGGGCTTATCTTTGGTAAGACAACAATGTATCGTGCAGATGTCTATGCACTGCGCTAACATCGTGATAAACTCACAGAATCTCGAGTCTTGTACTGAGTTGGATGTTTGCTGACACATGTCTTTTTAGCTCATATTTAGCTATAACAACTCTCTTCACCTATCTCAAGTTTAAAAACCTTTATTTTTCCATCTAAAAGGTTCTATGCTATCATTTTATCTCTCCTTGGCTTTTGTTTTTCTCATTGATCTATTGATGCTCGACTGCACTATCAAGCTACAATGATCTTGCAACTATCTTACCAATAATCACATATCTTGAGCTTCATCATGCTTTCATCTCAAAAAGGGGGGTTTGGTTGTATGCCTTGTCTTCTCTTTATCATTTGTTCATATTTTATCATTGCATGCAATGTATCTATTGTATCCTTGAATGTATCTACTATCTAAGTGCATTTGAATTACCAATCCATCATTTTATCTATTTGCAATAGGGCTTTGCTTCCATTAAGCAGAGTATAGTTTCTATTTGCATATTTATCAATTATCTTTTATTCCAATCTATCTATTTGGATTTTTGTTTTGATGAAAAGAGCTAAGTGAGGGTCTAACTGAGGCAGACCCCTATACAACTCCAACAATTTTCCCTTGTCTCTATGTGTGTAGGTGGTGAACAAATTTTGTGTAGTGGAAAGAAGTTATTGTTGATTTGTCAGGATGGTTCCATGTTTCTTAGTCGTATAGATAAGAGTGTGTCATGCTAGTGTCCGTACACCATGCTAGCATCCTAAAACCAAGGCCTTCCAAATTATATGGTATAATATATTTAAATGAGCTTTACATTGTTCTGTTAATTATGGTTTTCATATTTCTTTATTTTTGTACTTCAAATTATCTAATTATTTTCACTCTAGCATTAACATTAATTATATTATCCCCTAGGTCACCTTACCACCAGTTTGAGTGAGGTAGCATTAGATTGATTTTCTCTTTGGGATCCACCATCCTAGAGGTAGAAAATCCTGTCCTCTACATTTTGGTGAACCTGACAAGAAGCACCTAATGTCAAAACGTTTTCTCTTAGAGTTTGATGTTTTTATAAAAAACTCTCTAACAATGACTTTGATATGTTGGATGAAGTTTTGGATGACTTCTTAGAGGCACCTCTTTCTAAAAGAAATGTAAAATAAAATCCATCCTTTACAAAATCCTCATTCGAAGATGAAAAATCAATGAATGTTTGTTGTCTCTATAGCTCCTCAAAGGCCTAAGATACCTTACATTCATGTAATTGTAGCGAGTCCTTCTCCAAATAAAGTTAAAACCTTTAATGGAAAACCTTTTAGAGGAGAAACTTTGGACTTATATACTCTGTTCATGCAATCATTTCATGATACCATTTCTTATACATATAACACTTAGAGGAATAAAAAAAATCTTGATCAACCACAAGTTTCTTTACCACCTTCCCAACCTTGTCTTCCGTAAGCACCTTTATTGGCAGATAAGCAACCTAGTCATTATGATCTTATCGAGAAACTTAAGGTTAGTCCTGCTAAGATCTTGCTCTAGGATTTTCTCCAAACTGCTTTGATATATCAAGGTATGCTACAAGAATCCTTGTAAAATATTTTATTTCCTTCTTCTATGAGAGTAATAGATGTGAATGCATTGATGGATCATATTCGTGCAAATTTGTTGAATATTACTTTCTATCACCATCAAATTCTATCTCTAGAAGTGAGAAATTTTGTAGATCCTTTAATGATAATTGCTCATGTGAATGGTCTTGGTATTAAACAAACACTTGTCGATATAGGTTTTGCACTTAATTTTTGTGGCCTAGATTTGTTACCAAAAATAAAGGTGGATCCAAACTCTTTGGTAGCCTCTTGTTTATTTATTTAAGGATTTGACAATAGTGGTAAAATTTCTATGGGGACCATCATATTGTCCTTGAAGGTTGGGCCAATTACTATCCCAACCCTTGTGCATGTAATGTCAAGCCTTCTATCCTATAACCCCCTTTTGGGTAGACCATAGCTTCATGCTTTGGGAGCTATATCATACACACTTCATGGATTTGTTAAGTTTGTAGCTAACAACCAAGTTTTCACCATCAATGATGACTCTGAAGCTATGCACCTATGTCAAATAGCATCAGTGGGTCAAGCCTTGGTTGCACCTTCCTTTTATAATTATGTTCCCACTCTATCTTCTTCACTGACAATTTCTACCTCTATTTCATACCCTAAAAAGGAAGAATAGAAGAAGGAGAAGGTCCCTAGAAAGTAGGATGTCATAGAGGAGAGGTCATCTAGGGAGAAACATACTCTAAATGAAGACTCCTTGAAGGTGGATCTCCCTAAAGTGCAAATGCTAGAATCTACTTCTATTAAGTCTTCTTTAGCTATATAACCTTCTTCATCAAAGGAAACAACATGCTTGAGTGATGATTGGGGTTTCTTATATTTCTTTGATTCTAATATTGGTGAATATAAGGTTGACCCTATCCATATAAAGTTTCCTAATATTTCATTCACCTTAGCTACAAAATATGACTATTTCCATAAAGATAGGTGATGCTTATCATGTTGATCACTTTTTGTATACATAGCCTACTTCATTTAAGGAATTGGAAGATATTTATGGTCCTAGATACAAGCCTATATCATAACTTGGTTATGATGGAAAAGGTTATGGATCCAATGAACAAGGCATTCAAATTCCTTTGGAACCCGAACCTCATCACCACAACACTAGATTAGGATATCGCCCTATGGGTCATAACATGAAACAATTGTTAGTTGTTAATAATATTTTGGTCCATCCTCTTCCTCTTAAGCTTGTTCATACAGAACTTATTGATAATATGACATCACTTAGTGAAATTCCTTTGAACCTTTTTCCTTTGGAAGAGTCCTTGAAGGAATTTCTAGGCATGGATGATGATTTGCCCTCTTATCACCCTAAATGTTGATTCCATTATTATTCGAATACCCAATTATATTTTAGGAAATCCATTGAGTAGGGGGCACCCTTATCTTGCAAGGAGGAGCATATACCCATATCTCATCTAGAAGTCCATAGTGAACTCATTAATGCCGAAACTACTCATGCCATTATGAGTGATAAAACTTCTAACAAAGCCATCAAAGTGGGGAATTATTTATCTCCTAAGGAATTTAAGGAGTATGATGATATTTTACATCAATTCTCTAACATCTTTTCTTGGTCTTATGTTGAAATTATTGATATTAATGAGTCAATTGAGGTACATAATATTGTAGTTAGTCCCGATGTTAAACTAGTGAAATAAAATATTCAAAAGATGAATCCTAAGGTGGCCTTATTTGTCAAGACAAAGATAGAAAATATTTTGAAATATGGTTTTATTCATCCAATTGATTATTCACCTTGGATCTCAAACATTGTCTCTATCAACAAAACTGATGGTCGAGTCCGCATTTGCATTAATTTTTAGGACTTGAATAAAGCCTCTCGCAAGGATTACTATATGCTCCTGAACATCAACATGACTATAGATTCAATTGCATGATATGATTTTCTCTCTTTCATGGATGGCTTTTGAGGGTATAATGAGATTCGTATTAATCTAGATGATTAGTATAAAACTGCCTTCACAACCCCTTGGAGAACCTTTTGCTATGTTGTTATTCCATTTGGGTTGAAAAATGTAGTAGAAACCTATCAACAAGCCATGACCTCGATATGCCATGATTTAATCCATAAGATCTTGGAAGATTATATCGATGATATTTTGGTAAAGTCTATCGCTCACCAGATACATATTAAAAAACTTTGGTTGGTCTTTGAAAGACTTTGACTATACAAGATGAGGTTGAATCCTCTTCAATGTGTTTTCATTGTAGACGTCGGGAAAATTTTGGGATTCATTGTATTTCGTTGAGGAATCGAGATAGAAACTGATAAAATTGATGCAATTGTAAACATGCCTCCACCTAGGAACATCTCCCAGCTTCATAGTTTGCAAGGGAAGATTCAGGCCATTCGTAGGTTCATGGCACAATTGGCTGATCGTACCCATCTTTTCACATGATTATTGAAGAAATATATTCATTTTGAATGGAATGAATAATGCTAGGAAGCTTTCAATTCTATTAAGGATTATTTTGCTAATCCTCCTATTCTAATGTTGGCTATGTCTGATAGACCATTCCCTCTCTACATCTCTACCTCATCTCATGCTCTAGCAACCTTATAGGCTCACTGCGATGATGAAGGAAAAGAAGCAGAAGTCTATTATATTAGTAGCACTTTGATAGTATATGAGACTCGATATTCCATTGTGGAAAAGAAATGTCTAGCTCTTCTCTTTGTAGTATAGAAATTAAGACATTACATCCTCCATGCAGAAACATGAGTTATAGCTAAGAATGACGTCCTTAAGCATCATTTTTCAAAGTCTGATCTTTCAAGAAGGTTTGATAAATGGGTGATGTTGCATTTTGAGTTTGAACTAAAGTTCATAACTCAGAAGTCAATCAAAGGGTAGGTCATCACTGATCAGTTAGTTGACGCCCCATCTAAAAAATATTTTCCTACCTTAGACCTTTTTCCTAATGAAGACATGTTAGCCATTGATCATGAATCTGTATGGGACATGTATTTTGATGGATTGAGATGTCAAACTAGTTTAGGAGTAGGTGTGGTCTTGGTCTCACTTAAAGGAAAAGCAGTCCCTCTCTCATTTCATTTAGAATTCCATTGCACTAACAACATCACTAAGTACAAAGCCTTGATTGTGGGGCTACATGCCGCGATTGCCATGGGTGTGAAAAACAGCCACATTCATGGGGACTTTGAGCTTATTGTAAATTAGGTTACAAGTATATATCATGTTAATAAGTTTAAATTATCTCAGTATAAGGATCTGGTCACAACCATACTGAAAATATTTTACTACTTACACGATCGACAGTATTTCATGGAGACAAAACACTCATGTGGAAAAAATGGCAAGGATTGCTTCCCTTGTAGGTATGAACTTTGGTCAGGATGAATATTGTTTCATGGTGGAAGTCCTCCACTCTCCGATAGTCTGACTTACTAGACCCAATTCGATAATTTCATGTGTTCTCATACTGATTTAGAAGAATGGTTTGCACACATCTATAATTACCTAAGATTGGAAGCTTTCCTAATGGAACCAACAAGAGCTCACGTATAAAAATTCAGAAGCTAGTTGCTCACTATATTCTCTTATCTAATGTTCCTTATCAATATCTTATAGTGGTCTCCTTTTGTGTTGTTTGACGAAAGCTGAAATACCCCTTTCCCTCCAGGAGGCCTATTCAGGATCTGGAGGTGGGCATTTTGGGGGAAAATTTTTGATCCATAAGCCGATCCACATGGGTTACTATTGGAAAAAAATGGAACAATATTCCTTTTCCTTTGTCAAGAAATTCCCCCAATGTAAACAACACAGTAACTTGATTTGGGCCCCACTTTTGAGTATATGGCCTAATTTTCCCTCAAAATTACTCTCGACCATTTTGGGATAGTTTTGGCTCATTTTCCTTCCTGTTTTCCCCCATCTCATTGAGGGAAAAAAAGAGGGGGAATGTAATCGCCTTGATCTAATTTTTCCTTCCCACTTGAATTAACACTCCTTAAGCATTCTTCTCACTAAAGTAGCTTCCTCTATTTTCTGTCCTAACAAACTTTCAAATTTAGCAGTATGGAATTCATCATGTTGATTATTATGGTTTATAATGTATATTTGGGGGAATTGTCCATGATCACCAACTCAGCCTTTGCAACCTCTATAGCATGCTTTTGGGGATAAGTATTTATTGCACTTATTTCATTCATTCCACTACATAGGCTTAATGAATTCATCCTTTTGAAACTACTTTAGTGCACCTTATCCTTTGAGTCGATCAGTCCACTAAAGTGGGGAAAAAATGTAGTGTCCTAAATTGCACCCTATGCATTTATGACACTTATGCATGATGCCCAGTGCATTAATGGTGAACTCATGATCAAAATCATATCATTTTGACATCATCAACACTGAAGACAAAGTGCCCCCATTTATCCTAAAACCCCATTTGGGCTTAACTTTTGTAAGATGGTAGCATGTCATGTAGATGTCTATGCATTGCACTAATGTCTTGATAAACTCTTTGAATCTTGAGTCCTGTAGAGAGTCAGGTGCTTTCCAACGCATGTCTTTTTAGCTCATCTTTGGCTATAATGACTCTTTGTGCCTATCTCAAGTTTAAAAAAAATTCTTTGCTCATTTGAAAGGTTCTATGCTCTCATTTTTTCTCTTCTTGGATTTCTTATTTCTCATTGATCTCTTGATGCTTGACTAATACTATCAAGCTATAATGATCTCACAATTATCTTGCAACTATCTTACCAACAAGCACATATCTCAAGCTTCATCACACTCGCATCTGAAAAAGGGTGGTTTGGTTATACGCCTTGCCTTCTCTTTATTATTTATTTATATTTTATCATTGCATGCAATATATCATTTTTATCTTTCAATGTAACTACTAGCTAGGTGCATTTAATTTACCAATCCATCATTTTATCTATTTGCAGTAGGGGTTTTCTTCTATTAAGAGGAGTATAGATTTTATTTGCATATTAATCAATTATCTTTTATTCCATTCTATCTATCTAGTTGTCCCTGGTGGTGGAAATACCTAAGCAAGGGTTTAACTAAGGCAGACCCCTATACAACCCCAATAATTTTCCCTCGTCTCTATGTGTGTATATGGCTAACAGATTCCACATAGTGGAAAGAAGTTACTATTGATTTCTTACAATGGTTCCATGTTTCTTGGTCATATAGATGATAACACATCACGTTGTTGTCTACACACCACCTTCACATCCTAAACTCGAGGCCTTCCAAATTTTGTGGTATAATCTATTTTGAGTTTGGCATCGTTTTGTTAATTCAGGTTTTCATATTTCATTATTTCTATACTTCAAACTATCTAATTATTTCCACTCTAGCATAAACATTAATTATATTATTCCCTAGCTCACCTTAGCGCCACTTCAAGTGAGGTAGCGATGGATCAATTTTCTCTTTGGGATTCATCATCTTGGAGGTATCAAATCCCATCCTCTACAAAATGTAACAAAAAATTATGAAAAAATATCCATTCACTAGATATTGGAAAGACAATTCTATATTTCTAAAATTAGAATTTATTTGTTGCTATAAAAAAAGTTATGCATTACAAAAATGTCACTTCTGAAAATTGTTGATTACTATAAATATTGAGTTATTAAAAGTTACATAACAATATGAATAATTAATTTATAATAATTTAAATAAATATATATTTAGAATCTATATGAAAAATCTCATAAATTATTAGTTTACTTCATCTTCAAATAGTTAATGGTTTAACTCTTGTAGGTTTTAGAAAGTAAGGATCTAATGCAAAATGTTGATTATAGTGTCAAAGTTGGCCAAAAGTGTAACCCAGTATTATGGGATCACCCAACATGGCCTCTCGATAGAACATTAATTGGAGGAAATCTGAGGTCTCTTTCCTAAATGTTCAACCTAGCATTCAATGGGAGATAGTCCAAATTCGTAATTTAAAAGTGGCAAATTTTTCAAAGAAGTTTTTGGGGATGCCATTATTTGGATGGATCAACAAAACTGTTATTGGGAAAATATAATTAATAGCTAGAAGAGGAGAATAGAAATGTGAAACGGGAAATGGTTGACCTCTACAAGCAAAATTCTAATGCTTAAGGCTATGTTATCATCCATTCATGTATACTCTATATGTCATGTATGTGAATCCCAAATGCATTTGATAATGCTTTAAAATTAATTATGCAGTGTTTTATTTTTGGAAAGGGACAAATGTCTACAGAAAAAATTCCTCTTATCTCATGGGCAAGTATATGTAAACGAGAAGGAGCTAAAGGGTTAGGTATAAAATATCTCAACATTATGAGCATTGCTATCGAAGTGAAACTAGTATGGAAAATGTATACCAACTTGGTAATCAAAGGTGGGTGGAGATCCTTAGGAGGAAATATATGGAATAGATGATCCAATTTATAGACTCATTACAAGGGAATCCCCTCATGGATCTATAATATGCAACTACATTCTAGAATGTGGAGGTTATAACAAAAGACATCACTTAGGAAATTAAGTATGGCATATGTGCTTCATTTTGGGAATATTCATGGGAAGGGTTCCCTACTTTAATCAACACTTTGAATTTGAAAGACATCAAGAGAGAGGCGAGCACTTCTTAGGCTAGAAAACTCTGCAATTATGCGGATATTATATTCATTAATGGCATTTCGACATGGAAATCAAAATCAATGCAAGAGATAAATGTGTCCCAAGACTAGAAATATTTTTTATTATTTATAGAAACATTTGTTTTTCAATATTAGAATAGGATGATGTCATCTAGTGGTGCACATCCATGAATAGGGCGTATAAAGTAAAAGTTGGTTACAAGATTAGAGAAATAGTTATGGATGATCAACAATTGCTGAAAGAGCTTATGTGGAGTAAAAATTTCTTACCCAAAGCTAGGGATTTCTCTTAGATTTCTATATTAAACAACATCCTCACCTAGGATAGATTATTTAAATTGGGATTTGTTGATCCATGAAGATGTTGCATGTGTAAAAGTCAAGAGGAAAATTTGGAACATAGTACTCTTGACTTGCCTATATTTAGAGACATGTTGTCATTGTTTCCTAAATAAACTATGTTTCCAATGTCCTCTTCCACATATATTGAAAGATTGGTTTGGCATGTAGACAAAATGAGTAAAAATTAGCCTTTTTGCTAGTTTATGGAAAGTTATTCCCTCCTCTATCATTTGGGAGCTATGGAAGGATCATAATAAAAAGATTTTCCAAGATAAAGCAATGTCCAAACAAAACCTTATTAGGATAATGGATGCCCTAATCATAGAGATGGTTAACTCTGTAGTTAGGAACATGCCTCTAGAAGGCAACATTTTTACAAGCTAGGATGATGAGATTACCAAGATATTCAAAGAACTAAAGATACCCACCAATTAATTGAGGTAGCAATAATAATTTAGCTAGGAATGTGAGGGAGAATGTTGGATAGAGCACCCCTGATGCTGGTTGGATTAAAATAAACTTTAATGGAACATATAAAGGGAATCTAGGCTCGAGTGAAATTAGATGTGTAGCAAGAGATGAATCAAAGAATGTCATAGTTGAAAGATTAGTTTTCATTGGGGAGACAACTAACAACATAGAAGAATTCAGAATGGCCTTTATGGGACTAGAATTGGAGAAGGAAATTGAGACAGATAAAATCCACTTGGAGGGTGATTCATTAATCACAATTAATGTCATTAGACAAAATTAAACACCCAATTGGAAAATGGGTAGATTACTGGTACCTATGAAAAAGCTAATTGATGGATTGAAAGAATTCAATAGTTGTCATATATATAGAGAAGGTAATGGAAATGGAGACAAATTAGCCAAAGAGGTAGCAAATATGGTTGAGTTGAGGTGACATGGCTACGATAGATATTTATATGATCAATGGTTGATGATGTGGTAAGGATCTAATGAATATTGTCATCTTGGAACAATAATTATTCAATAATTATTCAATAATTATGCTACTCTAATTGCCATATTTATGAAATCTATTAGCATGATGGAGTGTACCACACTTGTTATTCCAATGATCAAACTTTTGTTGATAGATGAAAAGATCAAGTGTGAAATGGTTCATGAATCCCATTGTGGTAATGGTGTTGTAGTTAGCAAGAGGTGGCTTGTGTTATAGAAGAAAATTATGCGAAAAAACATGAAAAATTAAGATTCTAAAATCTAGAGCTGCAATGGAATCATTAATTAAAAGAGTGAAGGATGGTTAAGGCAGCTAGGACTTCAGGAAAATGTTATGGTGGTAAACATCATTTTAAAAACCATTTTAGAAGTTAGTTGGAAGATTATAGATATGCCTATGTTGTTAGAGTCCACCAAACAACAAATTATTTTTCTAGGAGATATTACGTACAAACAATTGGTCTCTATTATGTTGCCAGGACATCCATTAGTTCTTCATATGGTTAAATCTATTTTAGGAGAATATTTTTTTAAGGCATATCACAACTATAGGGTGAATATTAATATAACAATGATTTTTGTAGCTATCAATCTATATTTTGAGGTCTTGAAGGAAAACGCTAAGTGTTGCCCCCTACTTTGTTTTTCCAAAATACCCATCCATATTAGTAGGAAATTTTTCCATCCTTATCTCACTTGCCCTATTGGATAAATCCTAACATGTCGGAACCATGTGTTTGAATTTCCCAAGTTCTAGTTTCACCCGATATCATAATAGAAAGAATTTTTTTTTTGTCAAGCAATGACCAATAAACCCCATAGTTCCTACTTTTATCTCCTCGCAATACCCGACACTCACCCATGGACTGATATTAGAGTATTAGAGGTGGCATAGGAGCACCCCAACAATGAAGCCCCTTTTCCATTTTCATTTTTGGTGTAATAAAGATCCATTTATGTAAGACTAATTGTCAAGTTGGTACACCTATAAACCACTTGGTCAAACTTCGTCAATGGATCTATAGTAGACTAGAAAGAGTCAATTTTTTTGTGTTTTTTGTGCTTAGGGTTTATTTGGAAACCTTTGGAGTGCAGGAAAATGCATAAATGGTCGATAGACCAAATGATGCAAAAGGCTGTAAAAGTTGCACTATCAGTGTAACTTATCCCGATATAGTCATCTTTTTGAAGAGTTGTCATCAGGTATCAGTGTAACCCATTTTGAGTGCCACCTGATAACCCGATGGAGGGTCGACATTTAGAAGGAGTTTTCATCGGGTATCGGTGAAGCTATTTTGCTCCACTCACAATAACCCGATAGAGTAGCATATCAAAGGAATCAGCATTGGGGATCAGAAGTTGAGGATCCTGACTTACCCCAATGACCCGATAAGTCAGCACACTTGGAGTTTTGGCATCGGCAATCAGAGGAGCTCTTTGGAAGTCATCCCAATGGCCTGATGGAAAAGAAGACTTGTGTCCACTAGTCATCGGGCATTGGCAAAGTGGGTGGTTGAGTTACCCCGAAGAGCTGATGGAAAAACACACCAACTTGAGAACATTTCATCGGACATCGGATGGAGAATTTTGAGTTACTCCAAAGACCCGATAGGAACGCACCACTGGCAAAGTTTGTGATCTAACATCGGGAGCCTTGTTTTTGAGTTAACTCAATGACTCGATCAAACCGCATGTTTGAAAAAATTACCATCGAGCATTTGAGGTCATGTTTTCGACCTATATCGATGACCCGATGGAAGTTACCAACTTTTAGAAACTGTAACCGAATAGGAATTCAGTCTCCCAACTCCTCCCAATGGATAGGCCGGTTTGAATTTTGGTTGAGGACATTGGTGGAGACCTATTTGAATATGTTTGAATCTCTTCCAAGAGGGAGCAAATTTATTCCATGATTGTAATGTGATCTTTTGGTGCGGACAGAAATACAGTTGTAGGTTTTTGGTTTCACAGAACATCTTTTGTGTTGAAAAATCAATAAGTTGTACTGGTAGGACTTGGCATGGGTATGAAGGTTTAGAATTGCTTAATCCCATTTTTTTTCAATTCTCTTAGGGTCTAGGTGGACATGTCCGAGTCAAAAATCCTTCTGTTTTATTCTGACAACCAGGGTGAGGTGCAATCAAGGTTTCATCAAGCAATGGCTCTAACTTGAGATCTGTGAATTTGACCACAATGGCCATTAGAGGAGTTTAAGTTAGAGCAATGTATCTTAGGATTCTGGTAGTTTTAGCCTGAGGAGTGTCAGCACTTAGGTTCCACACCATACCCTAGGCCAACCATGCCCATGTGCTTGGTCTCAGAAATTAGGAAGTAGGAGTGTAGAAGGACTTTGGGAGTGGATTGAATCAGTCTATGGCTGGATTGTGTGTGTAGGAGCATCCTTAGACCTAAAATAAATGTTTATTTATCCTTGTGAATGCATTTCTAGTTTGTTGTTTCAAAACCAAACCTAGTTACCCTTATTAGGCCTGTGTGGCCTAAAAGAGTTCAAATGTGTACAAAAGGAGTTGGACCTTGTCCTTTTGGAATCTGAAAGTACTCAATAAAGGGTACTCAGATCTGAAGTTTTTTTCTTCATCCTTTGGAGAAGTTGCAGCTATTTTGCAGAAAATAGTGTTTGGAGGGCTACAAGCTGAAATGAGTCTAGTATGACACTAAAGTAGCACTTGGGTGTTGTGGGTCTAGGAGCTATTGGAGATCAACTTGGTTGATCAAAACTAGTCTGAAACAAGATAGGAGAACCCTTTCCACTCCCTAAATTGAAGGGTTGAAGTATTTCCATGGTTTGCTAAGTAGGCTAGTCAGCCTTTAGCCTTAGCATGCTAAGTAAAGTGACATTGTTCACTGGGTCAAAGTGAACAAAGGGATCAATCATTAATATAAGGTTAGAGTTAGGACTTAATTATGCTTCCCCTACTGACCTTTGCATCAAGTGGTATCAGAGGTTAGGCAAATCCTAAGGGAAGAAGTAGTTGAACATGTCTGACCAAAACCAAGAATGAGAGGAGGAGATCCTTAGGATCCCTTCGAAGGTGACCAACACTGAACTTGACAAGATAGTGCAAGGATTGAGCACTGAACTATGAAATTTGAAAGGCAAGCTTGCAAGGAGAGAAGAAGGTCTAGTGGAAGAAAGGGGAGAAGAAGAGGAGACCCCAGAGTAGGATGAAGAGGAAGAGGAAATTATTGCAGACCAGAGATACCTTGTGAATGCCCTCAAATGTATGGCTAGAAGGACTTCAGAGAGTAAGTTGGACTTGCCCATGTTTACTAGAAAGATGGACCCAGACCTAGTCATGGAATGGGTGGATGCATTGGAAGTTTTCTTCAAATGTGATGAGATCCCTAAGAACTAGAGAGTCAAGATAGCAAAGACAAAATTGAAAGGTGCAACATTGACTTGGTGGAACTTCACTCAAGGAGAAAGGTTGTAGACAGGAGAGAACATGATCACTTCATGGAAGGTAATGGTTGCCAAGATCAAAGAAGCTTATGTACCTGAATATTATGAAGTACAACTTCATAAAAAGAAATGGAACTTGAGACAAAATGAGATGGATGTCAATAGCTATACTGAGGAATTCCAAAGGGTATGTCTAAAATCCAAGACAGTGGAAGGTGAAACTAAGAAGGTAGCTAGATACCTGAATGGCTTGAGAGTAAACATTCAGGATGAACTGAACCTTTGTAACCCAGAGATGGTGCAAAAGTGCTATCAATTGCCACTGAAGGTCGAAGAAAAGCTCAAGACCAGAATAGTAGGAGAAGAGGCAAAAAGGACTTCAATAATAGAGGTAAATGAATGTCTAGTGGAAAGGGACAGAACTTCAGACCCCAAGGAGAGTCAAACCAAGAGAACTCATAAGGAGAGAGAAGTTATAGAGGTGGATACAGAGGCAGGAGATCCAATAGAAGAGGCAAATCTGGTGGGAGAAATGGAGGTCCTATAAGGTGCTTCAATTGCAACCAAATAGGCCACCATGCCAATAGATGTCTGGAGAATATAGGATCAAGCATGCAAGAAATAGGAGAACAAACTTGATCCAGGAGGATGCACAAAGTTGCCACTCACCCTCAAAGGATTTGGATCCAGAAGAAGGAGTATGCCTAATGATGAAGAGGACATTGCTGAAGACACCAACACCACAAGAACCACCACAAAGGAAGACATTTTACAAGACCAATTGCAAGAGCCACGGTAAGGTGTGTAAGCTTGTTGTTGATTCTAGTTCAACTAGGAATTTAGTGTCTAAAGAAATGATAGACAAACTCAAACTCTTAAAGTTTCCCCATCCCAACCCATCCCATGTATCTGGGCTTTGAGAAGGCCAACAAACCCTCATAAATGAATAGGCTTGGGTTGAATTCTCTATAGGAGAATATAAGGACAAAGTACTATGTGATGTTGTAGACATGGATGTGTTTCATTTGTTGTTAGGTCACCCTTGGCAGTATGAACTCAAGGCACAACATGATGGGATGAAAAACACTTATACCATTAAGAAGGTTGGAAATGTATACACCATGAAACCATTGCCTAACCCAAGGAATGAAAAACAAAACGAACCAATGGTATTATTGGTAGGAGAAAGGGAGATGGTAGAAACCATAAAAGAAGCCAAAGGAGACTATGCCATAATCTTAAAGCCCAAAGAGCAGGAAAACCCTAAGAAGGTACCCATAGAAGTGCAAGAACTTCTCGACATTAACAAAGGTGTAGTTGCAGGAGACATGTCAGATTCCCTACCACCTTTAGGAGATATATGTCATCACATTGACTTCATACATTGTGCTTCACTACCTATCAAAGAATCTTATAAGCTTACCCCTGATCAGACTGCATAAGTCTCAAGACAAGTCTAGGATCTACTGGATAAAGGTTTGATTCAAAAGAGTAAGAGCCCATGTGCAGTCCCTAGTGTATTAACCCCTAAAAAGGATAGAAAATGGAGGCTATGCATTGATTCTAGGGTAGTGAACAAAATCACAATCAGGTACAGATTCCCAATTCCAAGGATTGAATATCAACTAGATCAGTTAGGAAGTGCATGTTACTTTTCAAAGATAGACCTTAAATCAAGCTATCACTAGATCCGGATAAGGCCAGGAGATGAGTGGAAAACTGCATTTAAAATCATAGGGATTATATGAATGGATTTTCATGCCATTTGGCCTTAGTAATGTACCTAGCACATTCATGAGGCTGATGAATGAATTTTTTTAGGACTTCAATGGAAAGTTTGTGGTTGTATATCTTGATGATATAATTTTTTTAGTAAGACCAAGGTAGAGCACTTGGAACATCTCAGTCAAGTCTTAAAAAGACTTCATGAATAGAAATTGTTGATAAATCTAGACAAATGTGTTTTCATGCAGAAAGAACTCACATATTTGGGAGTTGTGATATCCAAAGGTACTCTAAAGATGGATCCAGAGAAGGTAGATGCCATCTTGACTTATCCAACACTAAGGACACCGGGAGAGGTGAGAAGCTTTCATGGGTTGGCAACATTCTATAGGAAATTCACTAAGAATTTCAGTCACATCTATGCACCACTCCTTGACACCATTAAGAGAGGAAGGAAGGTAAAGTTTGAATGGACAACCAAAGAAGTGGAAGCATTTAAATACCTAAAAGGTAGAGTGGCACAATTTTCTATTCTTACCCTTCCTGATTTCAATAAACTATTCACAGTAGAAAGAAATGCAAGTAATTTGGCCATTGGAGCAATCCTTAGCCAAGAAGGTAGGCTGGTTGCATTCTTTTTTGAAATATTGAATGAAGCTAAACAAAAGTATAGTACACATGACGTGGAACTGTATGCAATTGTGAAAGCACTTAAAAAGTGGAGGCATTATCTTTTTCCCAAAGAATTTATTGTTTTCATTGACAACCATGCATTAAGCTTCTTGAATGGATAGGAGAAACTAAGTTGCGGGCATATGAAGTGGGTTGATAAGTTGTAGGCCTATACCTTCACTATAAAACACAAGAAGGGAACACAAAACATAGTGGCAGACACACTCAGTAGGAGATTCCATTTGGTGCAGGAGGTTCAGATCCAAAGTATTGGGATTGATGCCCTCAAAGACCTATAAAAATGTGATGCAGATTTTGGTGATATACATGAGGTTTGCATTACTTTTTCTGATGCATATCACACTTTGTATTCTGATTACATGATTCAGAATGGCTTATTGTTCAAAGGGGGACAATTGTGTATCCCAAAGTGTTCAATGAGAGGAAATCTCATTAAGGAGAAACATTGTGGTCCTATGGGAGGTCATTTTGGCAGAGAGTTTTTTAGTGGTGAATCTTTGCTGATTGGCAAATTCTGCACGAATAGTCTTAGGCACCATCATGGTCAAATCGCCCAAAATTTTGGGGTTAATGACACACTGTAGAAACTGGCTTCGCCATTGACCACACACCATCGATGTGCATGCCCATAATATTCACCTAGAATCACTCGGATGTGGGTATTAGATCACCTCTGCTATTCGCCAGCAATAGTTAAATGACCACGTACCCAGGACCTAATTCACCAATGGTAAATTAAATGTTCATTGCATGTGTCGGCCAAATTCACCAATATCAAATAAAACATTATAAGCATTCGAGGACCCATTTCACCTCACTTAATTAAATGTTCATTGGACGCCCACACAATTCACCAAAAATGCAATTAAATTAAATGTTTATTGGCAATTGCGACACCCGGGCCCCGCACAATTCACCAAAAATGCAATCATGGATTGCTATAAATACACTCTTTCTTACACTCTTTCTTACAATTTGTTCATGTCTGATTAGTAAATTGAGAGCTCTCAGAGTCTTGAGTCTCAATTCGCATTCCGTAAATTGAGTTGAAAAGTCAAAGTTCATTGTAGGGTAGAGGACCAGAGTTACAATCCTGCAATAGAAGCCCAGGCATTCATTCCTAATTCCTGATTTAGAGAATTGAGAAGGCATAAAGGTGAGTAATTATTTCTTCATACTTGATAGTATTAGTTTTAACTTTTAATTCGTAATGAGAGGTCAAGACTCAAGATGTCACAATCAGACATGGGTGAGACTCCTCAGGGTGGTGAAGGGATTGGGATGTCAAACAAGGGTAAGACTCCTTAGGGTAGTGAAACTGAAGGAATTGGGAGGCCATCAAAACACCCAAAACTTAAAATTAAAGATAGAACCATAAAGTCTTTTTTTGGAAATGGCAAAGTTTCTATTCCATCAACCTCTGTAGTTGCATAACCCATTCACAGTAGCTCACCACCACCACAAGGTGGGATTGTCATTGAGTTAAATGTATCAAATGAGGATGACAATACCGACATGACAGAAGATGTTCTAAGGGATACACACAATGAGCTACCATTGGTGAATGCAAATGCTAGTACTGAAGATGATGTTGGTAGGAAGAAAAGAAAAAGGAAAGAAAAAGGAAGATTGATTGGGTAGAAAAGTACCCATTCATTGAACTGGTCCCAAACAATGATGAGCAACCAACAGAATGCAGGTGTAAGATTTGTAGCTGGAAAACTAAAAGAGAGAAGAAGATGCAGCTAAAGCTTGACACCATAGAAAAGCATATTGGTAAGGCTTATGAAAAATATATCATAGACGAAAAGGAAACACGAGTAGTAAGATGGAAATCAAAGGAAGAATGTCTTCATGTTAAGTATGCCGTTGAATATGAAGAGCATAACCACAAAATGACACTGATTCGTAATAGTGGATTTGGAAATACAATCAAGGTTGGGCTTGAACATGCAGCGAAAGATGCAAACCTAGTAAAGACTATTCAGATGAGTGTTGTTTTTCATATTATGTCAAGAGGGCATCCTATGAAAGATTTCCCATAATTTAGTAATTTATTATCTTTTCTAAATGCTCCTCACTATCCTATGTCACATTGGTCAATAAATGCTGGATGGGAAATGGCAAACTGTCTCGCTAAGGTGGAAAAGGAAAATTTACAAGAGAGTGTAAAAGAGTCAAATTTCATTTCATTATCCATAGATGAAGTTACTGTGGTAGATAACACTGCTTGGGTTTTTATACATGTGTATACCATAAAAGAACATGTCCGTCGAGCTCATCTACTCTGTGTTTGTAAAATGAGGGGCAATTCAACAGCAGAAAATTTATATTTGGAAGTTAAGAAAGATTTGAATGAAATTGCTGGTATGGATGACTTGACAATTTCCAAGAAGTTGGTGTGTGTTGGAGCTGATGGAGCTGCAGTAATGCAAGCTCAAAGGATCGGTCTTTGCGCAAGATTACAAACTAGTATTGCATGATACATGGTTGGTATTCACTGCATGGCCCATCGAATTAATTTAGCATATATAATTGTAAGCAATTTCCCTACAGTGTCAAAAGTTGAAGATCTAGTCCATGAGCTCCACTCATACTTCTACCGAAATCCTAAATGTTTTGCAGAATTTTAGATTTTTGCTGAGGGAGTAATAGGTGGAAACAAGCTTCTCAGGGATGTTGAGACCAGATGGATCTCCTTGCATGGACCAGCGGAATGAGTTCTAACAGAATATCAATCCTTGATCAGACTAATGTATGAGTCACACCTCACAGTAGACAAAGCTCTTGATCACCTACATAAGTTAAGTGATATAGAGACTTTGTTAACTTTAGCTAGTCTTCTCCCCATGCTAGATTCAATGAAAAAACTTGTTAAGAAATCCCAAGACAAAACTATGTATATCAATGAGTATAGCACTCTACACAAAATGACATGCTTGAGCCTGGATGGTCTATATTCTTATCTAACAGGGCAAAGCCCAAATTTTTTTAAGGTGGCCGATAATTACAGATTTGAATCATGCTGAAAATTTTTTACATTTCAATACAAAAAATGAGTTATGTGTCTTTGTAAAAGGATTTTAGATACCAATGCACCAATCTAACATGGGCAAGCGAGGCAGAGAACTACCTATTGAAAAGGAAGATTTTGATAGGATTGTTAAATTTGTTAGTGATAATTTGAAGTCTATTGCATATGAACTTTCAACTGAGATTCGTGAAAGATTCCCTTGAGAAGAAATACTTGAAGCCATGGGTTGTGTGTATCCTCAATTTTGGCATTCAATTGGAGATAATCCAAATGATGCAAAGATGTATCATAAAAAACTAGAGGAATTGATATTGACATTTTCAAAAGATGCATATTGCAATGGACAACCAATAGAAGGAATTTTAAATTTAGATCATCTTAGAAAATAATGTAAACAGTTTGCATTGGTTTTGAAACAACAGTTGGTTAACTTGGAGAATCCATTTGAACCTGGATCAATCACAAGGCTTTGGAAAAGGATAGATCAAAGTGAAGCATTGCATAGTGCAATACCAGAATATTTGAAACTTGCTGATTTATGTCAAATAATGATATTGGGGTCGGTGGAAGATGAGAGAGTTTTCAGTGCATTAGGGCTTTTGAAATCAGAGATCAGAAACAAATTAGACAAGAATTTGGAAACTTGCTTGAGGTTGTTTGTAACCCAGTATAATATTAGAGATTTTCCATATGATAGGGCACTGTCAATCTAGAATTCCATGCGTGATAGATGAGGGGTGTGCAACACTTTAAAAGTTGGTGGTGCTACTGCTAGTGCTAGTGCTAAGACAAATGAATATGATGAATCACAGACTCAGAGTCAGCATGAAGACGAAGACATTTTTGAATACCCGACTCAGAATGAAGATGAACCTATTAGTACTCGTCAATTTCCAGATCTTGAGTCCATTTAGGATATAGAAGCCTCAGACAGTTGGACTGAATCACTGAAGTGAATTAGCAATCAGTTTATAGGTATTTATAATTATACTACAATTCTTGAGTCATATTACAATTTCAATTTGCAAAATTGCAACACTATAGTTGTCATTGATGATTTTTGATATTGGATTACTTGAATTTGTCAATTAGAAGTAGAATGGATACTTATTTCATATTTTTAATTGTAAATTTGAATTATTACTAAACAATTGAATTAATAGTAAATTGGTATTTGGTTCCACATTATGTAACATGTTGATTGTTGAACATGAAATGCAACAAATTTGTGTCACAAGATCCATAAAATTATTCATATTGCATAACTATTACTGCTACAAACTTTCTACTGTTCTACATTAAATGCTTAAAATGATGTTCATGGCAATTAGGGTTTTGTGTTTGTTTTTTGTCTTAGTTGGCTAGTAAACCAAAGTTGTCGTGCGTAGAAAATGTAAGGTGTCCTCTATTTATATGTCCATGTCAACATCAAGTGTGGTCAAATGGTTGGTCAGACATGTTTAATGGTTATCGCTACCTTGCAGGTCCTTTATCATCAAGTCAGTTTAAGTCACGAGCTTGCGAGTACTGGGATATTTTAGTTGTCACTAGCTTGCAAGATGTTTTGCACTTGACCATTTTATGTTGCGAGGTTGTGAATGGGTATGATTTTATGTTGTCACATGGTCGCGAGGTGTTGATGGTTAAGTCATTTTAATTTGTGATCATGTGATGTAGTTGGTATCATAGCTTAGTTGGTTTCATTGCTTGCTCGCAGGTTTTGAAGTTGTTTAGCATTTTAAGTTGCGATCGGGTGATAGGTAAGTTTTGGTCTGATTTTGTGGTCATCGCATGCTCGCAGGTTTATAAGTCTTAAGTCAAAAAGTGTTGTGAGCATGCGATGGCAGTTAAGTGCCTTGTTATTGCAGGATCACAAGGGTTTAAGTCAAGTTAATTTTTGAGTTGCGAGCTTGCGATGAAATAAGTTATTTTGTTAGATAAATGGCTATCGCTCACTCGCGAGATTCTATGAGGTTTCGTAAAAGGGGTTGCGAGCTTGCGATTAAGACAATTTGGTAGCATTGTCACTAACTCGCTAGTTCCTTTCCTGATTGTTATAACTGGTTGAGAGTTTGTGATTAAAGATGGGGATTGACACATGGACTTGTTTGTCGGGTTCTGTAAAAATTTTGACACGATCGAGCCAAGATTTTGACATTTGTACAATCACATTAATGCATTCTATCAATTTAATTGAATTAATGCCACACTAGCTAGTTCATGCAAGTGTGACAGTTAATGAGACTTGAGAGAAGTGACAGTGCCCAAATACCATTTTATGTTGCGAGATTGCGACTGGGTGTGATTTTATGTTATCGCAAGGTCACGAGGTGTTCGCGGTTAAATAATTTTAATTTGCGATCATGCGATGCAGTTAAGTCACTTGCTCGCAAGTTTTAAAGTTGTTTAGCATTTTAAGTTGTGATCTGGCGACAAGTAAGTTTTGGTCTGATTTTGTGGTCATCACATGCCCATGGGTTTTTAAGTCTTAAGTCAAAAAGTGTTGCAAGCATGAGAAGGCGATTAAGTGTCTTGTTGTCGTGGGATCACAAGGGTTTAAGTCAAGTTAAGTTTCTAGTTGTGATCTTGCGATGAAATAAGTTGTTTTGATAGATCAATGGTTGTCGCCCACTTGTGAGATTCTTTTAGGATTTGTAAAAGGGGTTGTGAGCTTGTGATTAAAAGGATTTGGTAGCATTGTCACTAACTCGCTAGCACGTGGACTTGTTTGTCGGGTTCTGTAAAAGTTTTGAATGCCAATCGCCAATCAAATAAAAGGGCATGAATTCAAATTTCACTCGAGTACTTCAGTTTGAAGTTTGAATTAATGCCACAATAGCTAGTTCATGCAAGTGTGGCAATTAATAAGACTTGAGAGTTGAGAGAAGTGACGGTGCCCAAATAGTAAATACTATAAATTGCATGATTGAGCCGAGGTTTTGTATAATTGCATTAATGCATTCTATCTTTGAGGTAGTCCAGTGAATTGAGCTCTGGAATAACGTTGGAGAATTCAGAGTGTTGGGTGTGAGAAAATTTCAGAAAATTGGTTAAGTTTTAGTCCTGTAGCTAAAATGAGCTAAGCGATGAGTGGTACTGGAGGTTCTAAGCCCAAGCCCAAGCCCAAGGCCATGACAAGTGGAGCAGGTTGTAGGAGGACCTGGAGGTTCCAAGGCCAGTGCCACTAAGGAAATGATGGTTAAGAAATACAAAGATGAATTTGTAGATTTGATGCCAGGGACTTCCATTGCTTTGAATACAAATCATTTGGCATGGAGAGATTTATGGAGCCAGTGCAGAAACCCTACCATGCTTAATATGATTGGTTCTACTCTGTTTCATTATTTCTAGAAAAATAGGGTTAAGGGTGTCCCGATGTCAAACCCTTGGGATTTAAATATGGTAAAGTTAATTGTGCTAGATGTGTATGTTGATGTGGATTTGATCAAAGATTTGGGCAAATGCTATTGCCCAGTATCTAGGGTAATCAGAAGAAAGATCCAGTTTGCCCTAGTTTCAATTAATAGAGCTAGCTTTGTCGAAGCTTTCCAGATTACTAGTGCTGCATGTATAGATATAGGTTTGGAGCGGATTGTAGAGGATTATGACAAATACAAAGGTATTATCAAGAAGCATGCAATTCCCAGATACATGCCTAGGGTGAATAAGAAGCCGGTTATAATTCCAGAGAGTATTGAACCACCATTTGACATCACACCTTTCCACCATTATATGCATTGTACAATCTATGGATTATGCAGAGTGTTGGGTTTTGATGGAGATTCAACAGTGTCAGTTGAATTACTGATGATGGCTATGGACATTCAACCCCCAGATGTTAACAATGATTATGATTATGTGGGCTATGTGGTTGAACACATTCATAATGCTCTAGTTGAAATTCAGAGTGGTGCACCCAGCCCTACATTCAAGCATTATTCATTGCGGATGCATTTAATCTTGTTCTATAATGTTGAGTTCGTGGATAAAGAATTGGAGCTTTTGAAAGAAGAATTCAGTGTCTTAATGCCAATACAAAGATGGACCTAGGTTTGGGATAGTAGTTCTCCCCATTCTTCTTTCCTTTTCTTTGAAAATTGGATTGTTTCGCCAATTATGGAAATGCTAGGAATAAATAGGGAATGATTGTCAATTAATGCTAGGAGAGTTTTGAGACCTTACCAGTATTTTCCAAACTGGCCTATTTCGCATAACTGGGGGGACTTTTATTTTTTTGATAAATTTACTGTTATGAGAGTCTATGGGTGTCCTTAGCCTCCCCATATTTTACCAAAATTTGTTCCAATTAGGATTGCTTTTATGGAGTTTATCTAGCAATTGATCCTAGTTGAAAAAGAATACCTTGATAAACACATGAAGGGTTCTTCTCTTCCTAGGCTTTGGGTTGTGTCTGATTTTACCATTGGTAGGAGTTCCTTTGATGAAGCAAACAATTTCCTTAAACAGTATAGGTTGGTTAATGTTGTTTCTAGATTCTGTGATCCAGAATAATTTATTAAAGTTGCAATGCCAAAAATGACACCTTGGGCCACAATAAAGGACCATGAACCATTGGATGATGAAGACGTGGTTAGAAATTTGCTGAGAAAAGATGAAGTACAAGAAAGGAGAAGAAAATGGAAAAATTTGATGAGAGTTGAAGCAGAATTGTTGGCTGCTGACCCTAGTTTCTTAGGTTTTTGCCCTGATAGCCCATACTTGGAGAGGATTAACAAAATGTTGAGTTTATATGAAACTCTGATGGAACAAATGACTCAAATTCTAGAAGTGACTGCTCAGCAGCAAGACCCAAAAGATGGAAATTCTTCACATGGCAAGAGGCCACTTAGTGTGTCTGCTGATGATTTAGAGAGTGGGGATGAAGTTCAATCTACCTGAGTATCAGTTGCAAAGAAACAAAAAACCACTGAGGTCGGTACAATTGTGAGGAGAGACCCTGCTAGAGCAATTGTTATAGAACAAGGACACTACTTTCATCAAATAAGGACACATCTGAGAGAAGCAAGGCAAAATGAAGAATAGGGAGAAATAGACAAAGCCCTTGCTCAAGGCTTTGATGAGCATGTGATGTTGTCAAATGAGTTCATGAAAGATGATGACTTTATTAAGTCAAATGAATTGAAAAGTTTTTTGACAAGGTTGAAACAAAATCAATTTAAACAAAATCTGATCATAGAGGAAGCAAATGAAGAAAAGAAAGAGGAGATCATCAAGGTACTACATGAATATGATCATGATAGGGAGTAAACATCTGTGGAACAACCAAGACAATTGATAAAGAGTACTAGTATGATTATGATACCTGACTGGGATATCCAGTCTATTTTTATTATTGATCAGATTAGGAAGCGAGAGGACCCAATGTTTAGAATTGAATTTGAAATTGGAGATGTAATAAGAGGATTGGGATTTAATCATAAGTCAAAGACACTTGCTGCTTGGTCTTTGGCCCCTTCCACTCAAAATCCCCACCTTCTAAATATCCAAGTAGAAAAGAAAGCTGATAGAATGATTTGGAACTTGCAGAACACAACTGACACAGAGATTGCCTCATTTTTTACTCAAGTTTCTTTCATGAATTTATCAAAAATAAAGGATTTGTCAAGAAGATACATAGAAACATATACCCAATTGATTGCATTGTCTAAAAAATATGAAGAGAAGAAGGGCCTTGTGGAGGAAGAGTTAGTGGAGTTGAAAGAAAAAATTGCAAATGAGCCCCCTCCAATACAGATTACAGAACAAGTACAAGAAATACTAGTTGATGTGATAGCAAAAATGGAGGAATACTTAGGGAAAATTGAAAATCTTGAAAAGGAACAAAATGTCAAGGCTATCTCTATTGTGTCAGGAATTCTAAAACATAGGATTAGTGTATTGAAAGACAAATTGATGGTTGTGCATGATTTGTACATTTCTTTGAAAGAGGAAAGCAAAACATCCTCTGAGGCTGTCGCTTTTCTTGGACCTTTGTTCAATGTTTGGTCAGGAAGAAGAAGATTAATGGATAAGCTAGATACTACAATGATGTATAGTGACGAGTTCCCTCCCAATATCAGTGACACTAAAGACATGGTGGAGGTAATGAATGCAGCTTATGCATTTTTCACAGGGAAGGATGTGCTTATAAATGAAAAATTGCAAACATTTGGGGAAGGTTATAATAAACTGGTGCCTCCAATTTATGGTAGAAATGGAGATTTGAAATCAGTTTCTGATTGGACCGGCAAATTTGATTTGATTCTAGAGAAAGAAGAAATAATCAAGCATGTAAATGAATAGGTTGATGTCGATTTCCTTAATGGTCTGCTTGATTCACTATTCAAGGTTGAGGTTGACCATGCAAAGTTTATTGTTGAGTCTAGGGAAGTTACAAATGCCAGATGGATAGATTTAGTTGCAAAGTTAGAAGAGGTAAAGGCATTCAGTTGGCTAATAGACAAAGAGGTGGATAGCTGGCAAGCCATGCTAAAGCCAAAGAAGAAATCTCACGTTGAGGTTGCTACCCAAGATTCCTCGCAGTAATCCTAAGCTTGTTGAATCCTCAGGTTGAGGTTGCCACTTTTATTGATCAATTATGTTGATCTTGAAAACTCTTATATTAATATAGTTATAATAGCTCAACTCTTCAAGAATTTGATAAATGCATAGTTGAATTGCATTGTGAATTTACTTTCTGATATCATTATGAATATAATATCAATATCATTTGCAGTTTGAACAATGCGATCTTCACATGATTGTCTTTGTGTTGAATTTATGTTTTCATTGTGAATTGAATGGTCAAGTGTTTTTCAGTTTACATATGAATCTAGGTTGTGTAACTGTATGTAATGGCATTATTCATAATTTCATTCCTAGTTATCTACAAATGAATCTTATTGAAGTTTATTATCAGGTTGTCTTGATTGTAAGTGACTCTATGCCCTAGGATAAGGTACTGGTCTGTTGTCTTGATGTTTTACTAATTATGTTGTATAATTGTATTCCTATCTAATAATCTATTATGGTGTTTAATACTTTCATTCTTAATACTCTTATGATTTTATATGCTATTGATGTTTATGTAATATATATGGAGGTGTTCTATGACTGTCTATAATCCACCCACCAATTACAATGAGGTGAATCCTTAATTATTTAATATGATTCCAGACTAACAAAAATTTTGCATTCCTGGGCATAATAGGATTAGGAAGCAGTAAATGAAAAATTACATACACCATAACAATGCAACAAATGAAAAAAATTAAATCTCATGATTCTAGTCATTTGAAAGAGATAGAATTATACACAAAATAAATTTATATATAGACAAATCTTGACACTAAATGCTTTTCATTTTCTCTGTAAATGACTATACAATATACAACTTTCTTCATTCATCTAGAGTCTAGAATCACTACTGGAACTAGAAAAGGAACCCTAATGACTATACAACTTGCAAAACTTCTTGAGCCATGCCATTATCACCCTGATGCCTTCATTTCAGATGGAATGTGAGATGTTACAATCTGTCCAAGTCCAACTGATCATTTCCAAATAGAGGAGGAAGCCTTCATGCCTAGGAATAGAGAAAATGGAAAGAGGAACTTGAGCCTTCATGCCCATGATCAGGGAAAGTGGAAACAGGAGCTTTAGGGTAAATGTAATCTGTTGGGGGTGAGGGGTGTTGCAGCTTCCATGTCATCACAAAGATGACTGGTTGCCACTCCCCACCCAAACAAATCCTTCTTTCATTCTTTTCTGGGCTCCTTTTTTAAACCCCTTGCCATTTTATGGTAGAGTAGAAGCAGAGGATGTGCCATGCTTGGCCCTTCTTGACAAAAAAGGCTTTCACACCCCCTATGGCAATCCTTCTCACTTTCACAACCCCTCTGACAATAAACAAACTCACATAGAAGAAAACAAAAAAACACCCATCCG
Organism: Cryptomeria japonica; assembly: GCF_030272615.1. Lineage (NCBI taxonomy): Eukaryota > Viridiplantae > Streptophyta > Pinopsida > Cupressales > Cupressaceae > Cryptomeria > Cryptomeria japonica. Next base: position 284,112,440 of record NC_081408.1, on the reverse strand, counting down.
GTATCACAGGGCACACAACAAGTACAACTCCATGCACAATCCTTCTCAAACATCATCTTCCTTTCTGAGGAAAAAAACCACTCTCAGAAAATGAAAAAGGTTTATTTTCTCTTCTACCAATTAAGTCACCACTCCATTGTATTTATAACATTTTCACACTTCATTTGGTGATGCTCACTCTACATTCACGTGAAAAATTATCATTTTGGTGGTTTTCAACATGACTGTAGACTCTAGATTCCTAGAAGTCAACATCATGCCTATCAAATCCACTACATCCTACTAAGGCTCATCTATTGTGAATGATTTTGTTCTAATTTTATTCCTCCTTGATTGGACAAATTCTGCTTCAAAATCCCTAACAACAAGCAACCTAAGCTCTTATTTCTTAGAGAAATCTGTGATCTCCCATCTCTAACTCAGAAGATATCAAATCCTTTTATGCCTCTAAAACCGTCGTCCTCGCTTGTCTAATCAACCTTGACTCAAGAGAAACCTTCAAACTAGTCCCTCAAGAACGAGTCAACATCCAAGCCTTAAAAATTTTAGGTTGTGAGCTAGCGACCGGATAGTTTGTGGTTAAGTTTTATGGTTATCGCCAGCTCGCGAGGTAAAATGTCTGAAGACATGATCAAGCCGCGAGTTGGCAACAAGTTGGTTTTGGTTTACATCACGAGGTCTCTAGCTTTTTGGGTGTTAGCGTTTTATGTTACTGAGCTAGAGATTGTTAGTGAAATTGCTTTGTCGTGAGGTCTCAAGTTGGTCTGAGATAAACAGTTTTATGTTGGCGAGTATGCTACAAGGGTTAAAGTTACCACTATCTCCAAGTCACTGCAGTGACAAGGACTTAACATTTGTGGTTGAGAATTGGTGAGTGCCAGTTCAGTTTCCCTAAGTCGCTAGATCTCGAGGTTAAGAAGGCTTAGCATTTTCAGCTTCCGAGTTGGAGATAGAGAGAGTTGATGACTGTGAGAGGCAAAGAGTTGATGATAGTGTGCCATGTGTTTTAATTACTTAAAGTTAATATCTTAAAATCGCCAAAATTTTATTTTTATGGTTTGAAAATAGCTTGAAATCACCAATATTTTATTTTTATGGTTTGAAAATAGCTTGAAATTGCCAATATTTTATTTTAATGGTTTGAAAATAACATGAAATCACTAATATTTTATTTTTATGGTTTGAAAATAGGTTGAAATTGCCAATGCAAATATTTTTCTGGTTTTAAAAACATTACCATTCGCCCATGCAATTATTTTTTGGGTTTTAAAAATAGTACAATTCGCTAGGATTTTTAACAAACTTTGAGTGATCACGGCTAATTCGCCAATGGGGATTTTTATTTTTCTACGTAAACCACAAAAATTTGCCAGTAAAATTAAAATTTTCCTCAGAATTATACAACTTTCGCCAGGTTTTTACACCTTGTCCAAGGGGGGGTTTTCTTAAAGTTTTCCCTACATTTTGGTATTGATAAAACACTAGAGTTGGTTAGGAGGCACTACTTTTGGCCTAAAATGCAGACAAACATTAGGAATTTTCTAGAGTCTTGCACAATTTTTCAAAGAGATAAGGGAGTTAGCACAATTCAAGGCCTTTACCAACCATTGCCAATCCCTACAAAACTGTGGAATAGTGTGAGTATGGAATTTGTTATGGGTTTGCCTAGGACAAGACAAGAGTTTGACAACATTTTTGTCATTGTAGACAGATTCAGTAAAATGGCACATTTTGTACCCTACAATTCCACAAATGATGCATCTCACATTGCAAATTTATTCTTTAAGGAAGTAGTCAGAATCCATGGATTGCTTTCCTCAATTATCTTAGACAGAGATGTAAAGTTTCAAGGCCATTTTTGGTGAACTCTTTGGAAGAAGTTAGGCACAAATTTGTCTTTTAGTTCTGCCTACCATCCTTAGAAAGATGGGTAGACTGAAGTCGTAAATAGGTCTCTTGGAAACCTACTTAGATGTCTAACTAAGCAGTATGCACAAGCTTGGGATTCAATTCTTCCACATGCAAAATTTCCATTTAATGATACTATTAATAGGAGCACTGGAAAAATCTCCTTTTCAGATCAACTATGGTATTCATCCTAGAGGGGTGATGGAGTTAACCGAGCAACCAATTTATTTCAAAGCAAGTGCTCAAGGAGAATATTTGGCATAGTTTATCAAACAAGTTCATGAACAAGTGAAGGAGACTTTGAAATCTACTGCAAAGAAGTATAAGGTACATGCAGATCACATAAAGAGATATGTCAATTTCAAAATAGGAGATCGAGTGTGGGCTTATTTGAACAAAGGCAGGTTGCCTAAAGGCAAGCAAACCAAGTTTTAGATGAGGAAGATTGGTTCTTGCCAAATCATCAATAAGTTTGGAGATAATGCATATGAAATCTCTCTACCACCTAATCTTTCTATTTCTCCTATTTTTAATGTTTGTGATCTCACTCCATTTATGAGTATTGCTAGTGATAACAATTTTTTGCAAGAAGCTGATGATGAACAAGTTGAATGGCTGAAGGAATTTCCACCTAGCCAACCACTCTAGTTGCAAAAAGTGTTGGACACTAAAGTGGTCAAACAGACCAGGAAGAACACCTACAAGGAATATCTGGTCAAGTGGAGAGGTTTACCAGATTTGGATGCCACTTGGATGGATGAGCAGACAATCCTCAAGCATGGAACCACATTGCAAGAGCTACTCTCAAGTAGGATCTTGAGTTCAAAGCAACAGAGAGAGTATGGTGTAGGTGCACCCCAACAATTAAGCCCCTTTTCCATTTTCATGTTTGTTGTAATAAAGATCCATTTTTGTAAGACTAATTGTCAAGTGGGTACACCTATCAACCACTTAGTCAAAATTGGTCAATGGATCTATGGCAGACTAGGAAGAGTCAATTTTTGTGTGTCTTGTGTGCTTATGATTCATTTGGAAACCTTTGGAGTGCAGGAAAATGCATAAATGGTTGATAGACCAAATATTGCAAAAGGTTGTAAAAGTTTCCCTATCATCGTAACTTATGTCGATAGAGTTGCCTTCTTGAAGTGTTGTCATCGGGTATCGGTGTAACCAATTTTAAGTGCCACCCGATAACCCAATGGAGCGTCGACCTTCTGAAGGATTTTTCATTGGGTATTAGTGCATATGTTTTGCTCCACTCATGATGACGCAATAGAGTAGCATACCCAAGGAGTCGGCATCGAGGATCAGAAGTCAAGGATCTTGACTTACCCTGAGGACTTGATAAGTCAGCACACTTGGAGTTTTAGCATTAGCAATCGAAGGAGCTATTTGGAAGTCATCTCGATGGCTTGATGGAAAAGAGGACTTGTGTCCACTAGTCATCGAGCATCGACAAAGTGGGTGGTTGAGTTACCCCAAAGAGTCGATGGAAAAGCACACCACCTTCTGAACATTTCATCTGACATTGAATGGAGAATTTTGAGTTACTCTGAAGACCTGATAGGAATGCATTGGCATATGTGCAGAATATGTTGAAATGATGATATTGTGTTGTCATTGATGTCAGTATGCTGAAAGAGAATCGGTAATATGTTGAAGAGTTAATCGACATATGTGAAAAAGTGAAGCGGTATGCTTGTCCAAGTGAACCGATATGATGTTGTGAACCAGAACCAGTATGTTGGAATGAGAACTAGTATAAGGAATGTTTTTCATCTAGGGTTCATATGGCATAACTACTAGTTGGTAGTCTCAGCTTCAGGGTTTCCGATTGAAGTGTTTCAAGCTTGTGTGTTTCAACCAGTGGCATTATGTGATGATTTAGCATTGTAATGGAGATCAAATTGTGTTGCCACGTCAGCCTCATGCACATGAAGTATCTTGCATGAAGGAGATTGATCCTATCTACCTCGGGAATGTGCGAAGTCTCTACAAATGGTGGAGAAAGCGTGATGGGTTATCACCTCTGAGAAGCGGCGAAGAACGAACGATGGAGAATATCTTGAGATCTATTCACTATTGTTGTATTCAAATGCAAAGTGTTCAATGGTCAGGATTGAACCAACTAAATTTATCAACCTAAGTGTTTTAGGGTTTAGGGTTTATGCTACCGACCTATCTATTTCCTATAAGGTCGATATGGTGTTTCATGCTAAGGTTGTTGGCAAATGTTGTGTGTGTATCTATGTATAGAGATACGTGATTCTTGCCAAACCAATTGAGAGGATTGATACCTGCATAGTGTGTGTGTAGAAGGAAGGAACTAAAGTGGATCTACATTGGCATTGAGTGCTAGTACCAGATCATTGTAATACCTATTAATCTCTAATCACTTCAACAGTTGGAAAATCCCTTAATAGGGTAGCTTTAACCAGCTTGCTGTAAATCCTTTAATAGGGTGACTCAAAGCCATTGAGTTCATAAAATCCTTTAAGAAGGTAACCTCTAATAGGGTTTAACCCTTAACCAGGTATTCTAGCCATCCCTTAACCAGGTGATCCCTAATAGGATCGGTTCCTAATAGAACCTGATGTAACAGTCCTTAACAGGACTACGCTCCTAATAGAGTGGACTTCTAAAGAGTTCAAAATAGCTTGTCGGTATTCATCCCCACCATCATTTTTCCCAGTTGGGTTTCCACATGAAAAATATGTGTGTCATATGTGATGTCTTTTTCATGTGATGTTTTGTTGTTTTCTATCAAGTGGTGAATCATGTTGATCTAGCAAGTTATTATATCTTTGGTGATAGATTATCTCTTTATGCATAAGGTCAAAGTGGAAATGATGGAGTAGGTTGTATGAAAAGATAAGAAGATTGACCGGTTCATGTCTTTCACAGTTTCACTGTGTTTAACTAGTAGTAATCTGGTTTGGACCGGTGTTAGGGATTACCCATAGTTTATAGTCTGCAATCAAACCAATTTGAGAAAAGTAGTTTGTGCCTATATTGATTCACCCCCCCCTCTCAGTACTAGTTTGGTACTTACTATTCATCATTGAGTTATCAATTGGTATCAGAGTGTCCTCCAAGTCCTCTTTTTTGTAAGCTTAACCGCTTGAGGGAAAGATCCTATTATAATGATGAAGAGGGAAGGTCCAAAGTTCAATAGAGATAACTTTAAAATATGGAAGCACAAAATGAAGATATACATCAGAAGCATGGGTGCTCAACATTGGAGCTATGTTGAGAATGTTTATGTTATCCCTATTGATACTCTCACTGATGACGAAAAGAGAGAGATTCAGGAGAATGGGCAAGTCATGAAAGCCCCAACTAGTAATTTATCTGACATTGAGTTTATTGATGTCCAGGATAAAGAAAATCCCAAAGAAGTATGGCATACTCTTGAGAATATCTATGGCGGTGATGAGCATGTAAAACAAGCTAAGGAAGAAAGTCTTAGAGGGAAGTTTGAAGACATGCGGATGGTTGAAGGTGAGACCATTCAACAATATGGAATAAGAATCAAAACTATTGTTGGAGATATCAAGAGTGCAGGTGGTAAAATGGAAGATTCCACTGTTGTTAGTAAAGTTTTGAGATCCTTATTATCGGTCTATGCAATAAGGGTTGCTGCTATTCAGGAGTTGATATCAATAGACAAGACTAAGGTATCCCTAAACTCCATCATTGCAAAGTTGATAGCCTATGAGCTAAATAGTTTTGATGGCAATGTTCAAAAGGCTGAATCAGGTTTTAGAGCATCTGCTTCACCATCCAGAAAAGGAAAAGAACCAAGCACCAATGGTGAACCAAGAAAGAGCAGAGAAATGGAGGATGAGGAGATTCTGATGGAATTTGAAGCTCTTCTTGCCAAGAGACTTCCTAAGGGAACTGGAAAATACAAAGGTAAGCTTCCTTTGAAATGCTTCTCTTCTAACTAGATAGGACACATCACTATAAACTAAAGGTGTCTCAGATGAGGAATCAGAAGATGAATAAAATGAAGATATTGTATTTGTTGTAGTCAAAGAGGATGTGTCAGACAAAAAGGCTCTTGTCTCCCGCTTTGATAATTCCAATGAGTGGATCATTAATAGTGGTTGTTCTCACCATATGACTGGTGACTGGAGCAAGTTCATATCTCTGGAAGAGTATGATGGTGGGGTGGTTTGTTTTGGTAATGATGCACCATGTATAGTCAAAGGAAGAGGGTCCATCTCTCTAAATGGAAAGAGCAGTGCTGACAATGTGTATTGGGTGAAAGGTCTCAAACTCAATCTATTAAGTGTTGCCCAACTGAATGACAGTGGACTCACTCTAGAATTCAAAAATGGAGACTGCAAAATCAAAAGAAAGAATGGTGAACTGATGGCCAATGGTATGCAGACCAAAGGTAACTTATTTCAACTGAATGCAAATATAAGTACATGTCTTATGGCTAAGTTTGATGATAGTTGGATATGGCATAGGAGACTCTACTAGATAAACTTTGATAACATAGTAAAGGCCAGTAAGATCAAGGTAGTTAGAGGACTACCAATGCTAAGAAAACCAAAAAATCCTTTGTGCAGAGAATGTCAACTAGGGAAAATTTCTTCCTCAACCTTCAAAGGTAAATCTTTCACTGTAGACAATTTACTTGATCTTGTGCATACTAATTTGTGTGGTCCTATGAAAACTAGGAGTGTGCAAGGAGATAGGTATTTTATGATTCTTACAGATGATTTCTCAAAATAGATGTGGGTCACATTCTTGAAGGACAAGTTTGAAGCCTTTGGAAAGTTCAAAGCTTTCAAAGCACTAGTAGAAAAGGAAAGTGGTAGAAGAATCAAATGCCTTAGAACTGATCCAGAAGGGGAATTCACTTCCAGTGAATTCAACAAATATTATAAAGAGAATGACATCAAGAGGCATTTGTCTGCCCCCCAGACTCCACAGCAGAATGGCCTAGGAGAGAGAAATAACCAGACTGTGGTTGAAGCAGCTAGAACTATGTTGATTCAAGGAAAGGTCACTCACACCTTTTGGAGAGAAGCAGTGAGCACTGCAGTCTACACAATGAACTAGGTACTCATGAAGAAAGGAAAGGATAAGACTCCTTATGAGTACTGGACCGATAAGACACCAGTGGTGAGCTCTTTCAGAGTGTTTGGTAGTAAATTTTATATCAAGAGGAGTGACAATCAGAGCAAGTTTGATGCTAAATGTGATGAGGGAATATTCCTAGGGTATTCCACTAAGAGAAAAGCTCTCAAATGTTTCAGTAATAGGACTCAGAGAATTGTTGAAAGTATCAATGTTACGGTTGATGAAAACTCTAAGAAATTAGAGGAAACCGGCAGAGAGCATGTAGGAGATGAACTAGTAGTAACCTTCAAGGAACTGGTTGCAAATCAACCCAGTACCAGCAATTGTGCTCCTACACCGGTAGATGCTGATGAAGATGAGGATGATGAAGAAATGCAAGAGGAAGCTATTAAGAGCATAACTAGGTATGTCAAACTCAATCATGATCCAAAGCAAATCATAGGAGACAAAGATGCAGGAATTCTTACAAGAAGAAAGGTCAGAGAAAGCTCATGTATGATCTTTGAATTTGAGCCTAAATCATTCAAAGAGGCACATAAAGATGAAGACTAGATCAAGGCAATGGAGGAGGAACTTGATTAGATAGAGAAGAATGGTACATGGTCTCTAGCACACAGACCGGAGCATAAAAATGTCATTGGAACCAAATGGGTCTTTAGAAATAAGTTGAATGAGGATGACATGGTGGTAAGGAACAAAATCAGACTAGTATGTAAAGGATATGCCCAAGAAGAAGGAGAAGACCATGGTGAAACCTTTTCTCCAGTAGCAAGATTGGAAGTAGTTCATATGCTTCTTGCATATCCAGATTTTAAAGGATTCAAGGTATACCAAATGGATGTAAAATCTACATTCTTGAATGGAATACTTGAAGAGGAGTTGTATATAGAACAACCAGATGGGTTTGCTCTATCAAAAGACAATGACATGGTGTGTAGGCTACATAGAGCCTTATATGGACTGAAGCAGGCATGCAGAGCATGGTATGAATGCTTGCATTCTCATCTTGTGAAGATTGGATTTGAAAGAACAAGTGAAGATAGCAATGTCTACTTGAAATAAGAAGGAGATCAGATTATGATCTCCGAAGTATTTGTTGATGACATAATCTTTGGTGGAGATGACAAGATGAGTCATGACTTTTTTGATGAGATGAAAAAGAAGTTTGAAATGTCACTCATAGGGGAAATTTCAAAGAGGTGTTGAAGACATTTGGCATGGAAGATAGTAAACTGGTTGGTACACCAATGGTGACCAGTTGTAAACTATCAGAAGAGGATTACTCAGCATTGGTAAATGAGAAGGAATATTGATCAATTATTGGTAAGTTTCATTATGTCGAGCATAGCAGACCAAACATTGCACATGCAGTGGGTATTACCGCTCGGTTTCAGCAAAGCCCAAGAGAATCCCACTTGGTAGTCGTCAAATGGATTCTTAGATATCTGAAGGGAACTATTGACTATGGGTTATGGTATCCATACAATAATGATTTCAACCTGAAAATGTTCATAGATGTTGATTAGGCTAGTAATGTAGATGATCGGAAGAGCACAACCGGTGGTGCATTCTTTCTTAGTGGTAGACTGGTCTCATGGATGAGTAAAAAGAAGAGTTGTATCTCTTAGTCTACAACAAAAGCAGAGTATGTTGTAGCTTTTATGAAATGTACCCAGACTATTTGGATGAAGCATGTGTTGAATGGCTTCAAAGTTCCTGTATCTGAACCGGTAAGTATATTCTCTGACAATACAAGTGCAATTAACATATCCAAGAATCCAATTTTACATGCTAGAACCAAGCATTTTGAACTGAAGTATCATTTCTTGAGGGAAAAGGTTCAGAACAAAGAGGTGGTATTGGAACATGTTTCTAGTAAGGAGTAGTTAACAGACATATTCACCAAGCCTCTACTAAAGGCTACTTTTTCCTATCTAAGAGGTGAGCTAGGGGTGTTGCCCTTTCAAGAGGTAATCTAAAGGTTTGTGCTCCACATTAGTCAGATCTTACTTTGCTATATATTTTCAGGTTTGATGTGTTGAAGGATGCTACTCCTCAGGGGGAGAAGCATAGTGGTGTTAGGGTTCCCACAGATACTGAGTGGGGGGGGTGAATTAGTATCTGACCGGTATTATAATTTTCTTAAGACAAAACATGTAGAACATAAAGTTACAGTGTACCAGTATGCAAGAATTAATGTAATAAATAGAATCAAAAGCATCCACATGAAAAGAACACCATAACACAAGATGTTTAACGAGGAAAACTAGTGTGGGAAAAACCTCAGTGGGATTTGTGACCCACAATATTCACTTACTGGCCAATAAGAGAATATTACTTACAATATGGGCCTGCACATGCAGGAAGGCCAATTGCCTAGAGCACACTGCTCAGTGAGAAGTCACACTAACTTACAATAAGGATTAAACTAATCCAATGGTCTGTACTACTTTATAATAGCATCTTCAATGCCAGATTTAGTACCGGTTCTTGCTCTGTTCTTTACATATACCCTTGACCTATAATTCGCACATTAGGTCTGTCTAATAATTTTCTTTTTGCTCGCTTACCTATCCTTACAAATGTCTATAATGATCTCTTTTATATACAAGAGTCATTTTACAATTTGCCAAGTCGGCTTGCAATAATAATCAAAATATTACATATCAAAAATCCTGTCAACCTTTGTGCCGATACACATCTTTTCTTCTGTGCCAGTGCCGGTGCCGGTGCCGGTGTAAAGTGGTTTTGCTGATGCCGGTGCACTGTCTTGCTTGAATAATGCTTTGCCGGTAAAATGTCTTGCTGGTGCCATAGGATTGCAAGGTTGCCATCAATGACAAAACCTTCAATCACACACAATGTCTCATTGGAGTGTCCATATGCCAACAATCTCCCCCTTTGGCATTGATGGCAACACTCATGAGAAATTTCAAAAGGATGTCCAAAAATGTGTAGACCAAAAATTTACCGAAAAAAATGAGGGACTCCCCCTGAGCATATGATCCCTTTGTTTTGAATTTTCTCATCCTACTACTCCCCCTTTTGCATCAATGACAAAGGTTGTCAAGATGCTACTAGAGTTTGTAGTTATACCGGTCCATGACCTCAACCTTGTAGTTGGGTAGTTATTATCTGAAAAAGATCACCCAAAATTAAGTTTATATTGTCCATAAACTTTTTGCTATCTTTTATTGGTGTTTTAGTTCTCTTCACAGTGCCGGTAAAATGCTGCAATTGCTCTGCCGATGTTTTACTTCCCGATGATAATGCCTCTGAGATTTCCTTCTGTAGATATGCTAGATAATCCAATCTTGGACTCAGTTTAGATCTCAAGTATTTTGCCTTATTTATTATTGTCTCTTTCTCTTTCTCCTGTTTAAGTAATTCTACCTCAAAATTTGCTAACTTGTCTTCAAAAATAGATAATGAATCCGGTGAGTTGACAAAATTGTCTGCAAGCTTGTTTATCTCTTCCTATGTCTTTCTTATCTTCTTGTTTATATCTATAGTCAGGAAGTTTGTTTTGCATGTGTCTTTGTACAGGTTTTTGTACTCTTTTAACAAACTACACAGTTCCGGTAGAAGTGTGTCAAAATCTCTGTTACACTTCTTAATTTCTTCCTCAAAGAATTTTTGTTTCTCCTTTTCTACAATGTCCTTTATAGATTCTACCTTTATTTGCTCAATATTTCCAGAAATGTATTTACATAGTGTATCCAACTGTCCTAAAGAATCTTTATTATCTATATTACAATTAGGAGCTATTGTTTTCAAAATTGGCATTGAATCATCTATTGCTTTGTAAGCTTGTGAGCTATAGTCAGTTATTTTCTTGATGGATTCAAGTAATACCTCAGTCACATTTGTTGACTTTGATGGTGACCCAACAAACTGAGTACCATTGGAAGTGACCATGCTTGTATTGACCTCTAGCAGGTCAGTTTGTGTCTGCATTTCCTTTAGCACTAGTTTTCCTGCCTCATTTCTTACTAGTGGCATCTGTTCTGGAGCCTTTAACTCTGTCGGTTTCTCTGTTTGTGCTTTAGATTCCATCTTTTTCCCTGTATCCACTGCCGGTTGCTCTGTATTTCCTATTACTGAAGACTCTTTGGCCATATCTGATTTTTCACTTGGGTCTTTATCAACTGTTATGTTGATCTTTTGTGTATCAACATTTACAATGAATAGAACTTCAGGATTTGTTTTGCTATCCTCTGCATCCATGCTTTCAGTTGCTGGTTGGTTTTTAGGGATTGCAATTTTTACAGGTGGAGGTAGGTTATCTTTAATCTTTATGCTTGGAGGTCCACCAAATTTCCCTTTCCCTTTGTCCTTATCCTTCTGATATACCTTAATAGGCTTGGGATTCCTATATTCTTCTTGTTTTTATTTTTCAACCAAAAATATGTCCCAACCATTTTTTGTTTCCTTTGAAACCTTTGTAACTCTACTTGCCATCAATGAAATATGCCGGTGTGCAGTGGAAAAAACTATCCAGTTGGCCTGAGCTATCAGATCATCAATTTCTTTTGGGGAATTTACCAGATATACAGCAAGTAGTTTTCCTATTTTTATTTTCTTGTCCAGTTCAATTACTCCTTGCCTTCTAGCCTCAAGTCTTTTGTATAAGTCGTCAGGAATTTCATTTAAGACTTCCGTCAAAACCTTTTTAAACATGTCCATGTGTAGTACTACACTCTCCTCAACTTGCCCCTTCTCATCAGCCAATAGGGTGTCATAAATTTTCTTTATGTTCTTTAGTTTTCCTTCCTCCGTGATCTTATTTAACAAAATGTCTAGAGGTGCCAAGTCAGTTTTTGCCTTTTTCTTTTTCCTATGGGTTAGCTTCCCTTTAGGTGTGACCTTTCTAATCAGAGATCTCACAGCTTGTTGCTTTTGCCTTGTCCTTCTAGGTGAAGGAGTGGTTGCAGGTGAGGGGTCTCTTTTCCTAACAACTCTTTTAAAGGTTGCTAGCATATCTCCTTCTGAGGAAGTACCTACCGGTGATAGATGAGCTTCAGGTTGTGGGGCTGCCAACTCATCTTTAGTTATGCCAGTTTTCTTTAATACATCTTCCTTAATGGCTTTTGCTTGTCTAGATCCTTTTCTCACAAAAGCTTCTACCTTCTTCACTCTTTTCTTTGATTGAATTTGGCTTTCTATGGTTTCAACACTACCAAATATTTCTTCTTTAGGTTCATTTGGGGCTTTCATAAATGCTTTGGCATAAGTTTCAACTATGTGGTCATCTGTTTCATAGCCCATTTCTGTTACCCAGATTGTCCTAGGGATGACTGCTTCCATCCATATTTCATCCTTTTTGATAACAAAGCATATATCATCTTTGTATTTGTCTACAATCTTCTGTGATAACCTTGTCCTTTTCTTCATTTTTGTCTTTAGTGCTTGGAAAAAGTCATGAATGATGTTTTCCTTATTCTTGCCCATGGTATTGAACAGTTATGTCAGTTGCTTTCCTACCGGTATGTCATATCCAAAATCTTTATATCCTATACCGAGAACTTGTTTTGTTATATGAAGCATTAGACACACTAATAGATTTCCAAATTTGAAGATTCCTTTCTTATCCTTCTTTATCTTTCCAAGGTTATCTATCAGTTCATCCTTTAACCATTCACAGATGTCAATTTTTGCATTGTTGGTTATTATGTCATAAGCACTCTTGATGCATAAACTTGAAACTGAGTTGAGTCTATTGGTATGAGTGGCTTTGTAACCTAATATCATGCTTATGAATCTCACATTTGTATCCTTTACATCATTAACCCTTAAAGATCTTTTATCAGATGTTGCACCTGTTAGGTCAATGACTAAATCATTTGAAACTTTCTTGTTTTTATTTGGTCTTTTATCGGTGGCCGGTAACTCTGTGACAGCCTTTACCGCTTGCTTGGTGATCTTATGAATTGTATCTAACCAGAAAAATTCTCCATGAACTCTGCTTAATACAATCCTAATCACATCCTTAGGAAATTCAGGAATACTAAGGATTTCTATGAATCCTAGGGTTTCAATGATTTTGTGTTCAGCTTTGATATTGCCAGTATCATCACATATCTCAGTTTTGTACATGGTTTTGATTTCCTCTTCTCCTAGCTCTTCAATATTATAGTCAATATACATTCTAGGGTCTTCAACATATACAACACCTTTAGGGATTTGAGAGAATGCACCTAAGGTATCATCTTTCTTTGCTATTTCGGGGACCAACTGAAATAGGGGCCTAGGTCTTTTAATTACTTCCACAATAGTAGGGTTCACCATGTATTCAATTGCAGAGGTAGATGCCATGATAAAATACCTTTTTCCGTCTTGGATGAATGATTGCTTGGAGTGTGCTTGCTTCTTGCTCGAAATGCCTTAGCTCGGAAATCTTCGCGCTCTCTGAAATTTTGAAATCACGGTGAAATGAAATGGAGCCAAAACCTTATTTTATAAAGTCTTTTTCACTACCTACCACATTAATTGCATGCCGGTAATGTATTCACTTAACTTTATTTGCCGACAATAAGTGATTTTCAACTTCTTTTCTCTAACCAAGGGAATAATAGCACATGTGTCATTAGATTGCCAAACCCTCAAGATAATTTTTTTCATAAGTGGAACAGGGAAACTTGTGCCTCAACTTTGCCATTGTTGTCAAAGGGGGAGAAGATGTGAAGTGGAAAAGATATCTACAGTATTAAGGAGAAGATGTGATGTAGAAAGAGAGATATCTTTGTATATTGCCATCAATGCCAAAGGGGGAGATTGTTGGCATATGTGCAGAATATGTTGACATGATGATATTGTGTTGTCATTGATGTCAATATGCTGAAAGAGAACCGGTAATATGCTGAAGAGTGAACCAACATATGTGAAAAAGTGAAGCGGTATGCTTCTCCAAGTGAACCGGTATGATGTTGTGAACCAGAACCAGTATGTCAGACTAAGAACTGATATAAGGAATGTTTTGTATCTAGGGTTCATATGGCATAACTACCAGTTGGTAGTCTTAGCTTCAGGGTTTTCGGTTGAAGTGTTTCGAGCCTGTGTATTTCAAATGATGGCATTGTGTGATGAGTTAGCATTGTAATGGAGATCAAATCGTGTTGCCACATCGGCCTCGTGCACATGAAGGATCTTGCATGAAGGAGATTGATCCTATCTACCTCGGGTATGTGTGAAGTCTCTGCAAATGGTGGAGAACGTGTGATGGGTTATCACCTCAGAGAAGCGATGAAGAATGAATGATAGAGAATGTCTTGAGATCTGTTCAAGACTGTTGTATTCAAATACAAAGTGTTCAATGGTTAGGATTGAACCGACTAAATTTCTCAACCTAAGTGTTTTAGGGTTTAGGGTTTATGCTACTAACCTATCTATTTCCTATAAGGTCGATGCGGTGTTTCATGCTGACGTTGTTGGAAAATGTTGTGTGTGTATCTATGTATAGAGATACATGATTGTTGCCAGACCAATTGAGAGGATTGATACCTGCATAGTGTGTGAAGAAGGAAGGAACTAAAGCGGATCTACATTGGCATTGAGTGCTATTACCAGATCATTGTAATACATGTTGATCTCTAATCACTTAAACAGTTGGAAAATACCTTAACAGGGTAGCTTTAACCAGCTTGTTGTAAATCCTTTAATAGGGTGACTCAAAGCCATTGTGTTCATAAAATCCTTTAACAAGGTAACCTCTAACAGAGTTTAACCCTTAACTGGGTATTCTAGCCATCCTTTAACCAAGTGATCCCTAACAAGATCGATTCCTAATAGAACCTGATGTAACAATCGCTAACAGGACTAGGCTTCTAATAGATTGGACTTCCAAAAACTTTAAAATAGCTTGTGGGTATTCATCCTGCTGTGGTTTTTCCAAGTTGGGTTTCCACGTGAAAAATATGTGTGTCATATGTGATGTCTTTTTCATGTGATGTTTTGTTGTTTTCTGTCAAGCGGTGAATCATGTTGATCTAGCAAGTTATTATATCTCTGATGATAGATTATCTATTAATGCATAAGGACAAAGTGGAAATGAGGGAGGAGGTTGTATGAAAAGCTAAGAAGATTGACCGGTTCATGTCTTTCATAGTTGCACTATGTTTAACCGATAGTAATCTGGTTTGGACCGGTGTTAGGGATTACCCGTAGTTTAAAGTCTACAATCAAATCAGTTTGAGAAAATTAGTTTGTGCCTGTACTGATTCACCCCCCCCCCTCTCAATACCAGTATGGCACTCACTATTCATCAATGAGTTATCAGAATGCACCACTCACAGAGTTTGTGACCGGACATTGGGAGCCTTTTTTTTTAGTTAACCCGATGACCCAATAAAACTGCATGTTTGTAAAACTTGCCATCGGGAATCGGAGGTCATGTTTTCAACCTATGTCGATGACCCGATGGAAGTTACAAACTCCCAAAAACTATAACTGAATAGGAATTCAGTCTCCCAACTCCTCCCAACAGCTAGGCTGGTTTGAATTTTGATTGAGGAAGTTGGTGGAGACCTATTTGAACATGTTTGAATCTCTTTCAAGTGGGAGCGGATTGATTCAACGATTGTAATGTGATCTTTTGGTGCAGACAGAAATACAGTTGCAGGTTTTTCGTTTCACAGAACATTTTTTGTGTTAAAAAATCAATAAGTTGTACTGGTAGGACTTGGAATGGGTATGAAGGTTTAGAATTGTGTAATCCCGTTTATTTTCAATTGGCTTAGGGTCTAGGTGGACACATCTGAGTTAGAAATCCTTTGTTCTAGTCTGACAACCAGGGTGAAATGCAATCAGGGTTTCATCAAATAATGGCTCTAACTTGAGAGTCCTGCATTAGACCACAAAGACCATTAGAGGAGTTAAAGTTAGAGAAATGTATCTTAGAAAACTAGTAATTTTAGCTTGGGGAGTGTCATCACCTAGGTTCCACACCATACCCTAGGCCAAGCATGCTCATGTGCTTGGTCTCAGAATTTAGGAAGTAGGAGTGTAGAAGGACTCTAGGAGTGGATTGAATCAATATAAGGTTGGATTGTGTGTGCAAGAGTATCCTTAGACCTAAACTAAATTTTTATTTAGCCTTGTGAATGCATTTGCATTTTTTTGTTTCAGAACCAGACCTAGTTACCCCTATTAGGCTTGTCTGGCCTAAAAGAGTTTGGAGGTGTACAAAAAGAGTTGGAGCCTGTCCTTTTGGAATCTAAAATTACTCAATAAAGGGTACTCAGATATGAAGTTTTTTTCTTCATACTTTGAAGAAGTTGCGGCTATTTTGTAGAAAACAGTGTTTGGAGGGCTACAAGCTGAAATCAGTCTGGTAGGACAATAAAGCAGCACTTGGGTGTTGTGGGTCTAGGAGCTGCCAGGGATCAACTTGGTTGATCAAAACTAGTTTGAAACAAGATAGGGGAACCCTGGCCACTCCCTAAACCAAATGGTTCAAGTATTTCCATGGTTTTCTAAGTAGGCTAGTCATCCTTTAGCCTTAGCATGCTAAGTAAAGTGACATTGTTCACTGGGTCAGAGTGAATAAAGGGATTGATCATCAACAGAAGGTTGGAGTAAGGGCTTAATTGTGCTTCCTCTGCTAACCTTTGTATCAAGAGGTTATCAAGTTCTCTTTCTATCGGTCTCTAAATCAATCCACCACCATGCACAATTTCTAAAAAGTGAATCAAAGGATATTTGCAAACTACCATCATTAATGATAGGTTAGATGGTTAATAGAATGCAAATTTATTGGCATGAGTGGTGATTCTTGATATTATTAATTTTCTAGAAATAGAATTAAATGCACCACCCTTGAAGACTGATTGAAGGAATGCACACCATCATGAGCTCCCTCTGTCAAAATGGTTTTTCCCCATGATAACAAACTACCATTTGATAACCTAGACTTGAATTGGTCAGAGAACCAACAAGGAAATATCATCCAAGGGTTGCATGCTCTTGCATGGAAATAGTAAATTGATTTTGCGGGATATAGAAAGACAATTTCTTTATTAAGAAAATTTACCGAGAAAGCCCAAAATCATGAACAACATCTACAAGAAGAAATAGTTGCTAAGAGAAATCCTGGTGATTAGTTTGTGAGGCAACTAAGAAAATAGTTCTTAAGGGGAAAGGTTCCATGATACAACTTGATGTTGAATATATGCAGGGTGACATTCTTTTTGAATTGATCGACTTTGCTCGAGAGCTTATAGAAGATGAAGATGAATTTTTAGTAGTCTTCTGGGTACTCATAGAAGAGGAGATGAAGGAAAAGATGATCTACAATCAGATTGCTAGTAGAGCCTAGTGCCTAAAGAAGAAGAAGTGTGAAGTTGACAGTTGTTTATAATATAAATTTAGTCTTGGTTTTGGTAATTTCTATTTTTATCTAAAGTCACGTTTAAAAGGTCATTGACAAGACCTTTACTTTGGAACAAACTGTTTCTTGAAAATAGAAAAAGGGTTTTAGATATAAAAGGGGTAGATAGTAGATGAAGATTGGGGGGGGGGATTCTAGAAAAAAAGACTTTGTGTTATTTTTTGAGTGACAAGTTGATGATGTTTTTTATCTTTGGATATGGAAATTTTGAAGTAATTTATCAATATGATAAAACTTTGTGTTACAGTAGATAAGTTTTGTGTTTTTCTTATGTGGACACTTCTTGTTCAAGTTTTCATATGATGAGATTTTTAGACTTGTGCCGCCTAATTCATTCATTGTTGTATAATGTTCATCTTTGCATGATTACTATATGAGAATGGTTAGCTAGTAATTGTTTCGAGGGATTAACTCATTATCTTTATGGTTGGTTATCTCACCTTTAGAACTTTCTAGTTATAAATTGTTCCTTTGCTTCTTTTTGGTCAAAAGCATACCCAAAAAAACCCAAATTTACATCATAAAAGGGAGTTGTACCTCTAAAATCTAGAGGAAAGTTGCAGAACAAAACACAACTTCTCCAACTATTGATTAATGGTTTGTTCCCTAGTCCAAGGCTAAGAGTCATATTCTTATATTTTAAAGGGAACAAAATTTGTTAACCAACAAATTTTTGGTGACTCTGTGTTGGGTGAATATTTTGTCACTATTGTAATAAAGAAAAAAATATATGTTTCACACACAACTATGATGAGACAAAGTCTCTCCTCTCAGCAAGGGGAGTTTCACTAATAGTACTTGATATTTCAATAATTGAAAATTAAAATCTAGGGTAAGCTTAGTGTGAATAATCCTCTTTTTTAATAATTAACATTAATCCTTTCACTTGTTACAATCTTCTTACAGTAATTAACTACACTTGCATTCTATAAGTCACATTACTCTATATTAACATAAGCACAAAGTCTTATGTGAAAAAAGATACTATTTTCAATCTAACTAAAAATATCTTGCAGCCCAAAGTCTTCAAGATAAATGACTACAAACTTCCAAAGTAACCAATAGTAGCCCAAAGTCTCCCACATAATCTCTATATCACAATAAAGCTCTAAACATGTAATATAACACAAAGTTTATATCAGCACTTTAGAAAAGTATTTCACTTACACAACACATACAAATACCATCAAGTAAACTAGAAACACATATAAGAAAATGGCATAAGAACATTTACTCATAAGATACAATTCTTGCCCAACACAAAGTTGGAGCATAAAATTGTTTTCTTTATTCACTAGATTAATTCAAACATAAGATAACACATAGTTTTGCTTGAGGCAAAATTTAAGCAAAGTTCTAGTTTGATTGCAAAAGAAATATTAGAAATGAGGCTCCTCCTTTTATAGTAAAGGAGTTGAGAAAAATGTGGGCATAGTTGATTGATATAACTATCAAATTCAAAAAGCTTACAACTTGTGCATTAAATAAAAGTGTAGCTAGATGAAAATTTGTAGTAAAATAAAATGCAAATACATGAACCTAAACTAATTAGTGTATAGAGGACACTTTATTATTCATTTACTCATCATTTGTCTTATGGAATTCTTCAAATTTAGCTAGTGTGGCCTGCATTTTAGATTTTTTTGGAGCTAATGTTGAGTTGGCGATCAAGTGAACATGGGAAATAGAGTCTCTAATATTCACACATTCCTTCTTGGCCTTCTTAGCACAGTCACAAGACCATCCAAGTCACCTTCAATTTTGATCAACTTATCAACTGTAGCTGAAGAGAACTCATCATCGACTAGATGACTTATCATTGTAGAGAATTCATGTACAATGGTATCAAGGAAGAGAACCTTTTGTTCATCATCATATAACTAGCATGGCAATTCAATAATCCCTGATGAGATATTTGAAATTCCATCATAACGTGCTTGTTTATCCTCATCCAAGTCATCAACCTGTTGTTCCAATAATTCATTCATGTACTTTAATAATTCTTGAGTTTGAATGTATTCACCTCGAGTCAGTATAAAATTATTCCCTACAAGGGTATTGATATTGTATTCCTTCATCTTATCCCAGAATTGAAAATATTTTCCAAGCTCATCTACTTCTTGGGATAACATTGTGTAGATCTTGTACTTGAGTTTGCATAGTTTCAAAATCAATCATGAGTTTTTTTGTCACTCAGGATTGCACCCATGATGCTAAATTTAAAAATAAGCAATCTTGTGAAACATGGAAACACCTTTGAGCCTGTGGGTTGCTCAAAGTGAAGGTGAATCTCTAGAGATTAGGTTGGCATCCTATTCTAATGGATCTCCTGTAAATACTTTTGATAAGAAAAGGGATAGAAAGGGATAGAAAGATTGCATGTGATGAAAATATATTCTAATGGAGGTGATACACCAAAATTATGTAGTTCTTCTTGCTGTCCTAAAACTATAACCAGCTGCAACAAGACCCAAAAATTTTCTCACAAATAAAATAAGATTATGAAATTCATAAACATTTCATGTGAAGGCTCGAAGTTATCTAACTTCTGCATGTAGGAAAAATGATTTTTTCACAACATGCAAAGAACCAGAAACCTAATGAACACAACCCACAACTTGAATTTACTATGAAATCTTCCTATTTCTACAAAGAATATATGAGACAAAGAAAAGGATTCAAAATTAAATCACAATGACTTTGCCTAATCATTCATCTGACAATGGAAAAATAAGAAATAATCGACAAGGAAACTGAAACTCTCTATTGCAAACTGAAATAATCTCTATTACAATGCTGAAAACTAAAAAAAAAAGTGCTAAGATACAATGCTTTTTGTTGTATGTGTAAGCAAAAAGAAAGAACCAGAGAGAAAAAAAGGAGAGAAGGAATATATAGAAATCACAATGAATCCCCTTCAAAACTCTGAAATGACTGCATGAGAAAACCCTTGGGCGAATTTGTCCCAAAATGGCATAAAAACTCATGCATAATACTGTAAAATAATACTTTTTATAAAAGAGACATGCAATTGATCTTGCATGAAGAAAAGCCCTCACTGCTAAATGTAGAATCACCAGTTCGACCCCAAGAAATCATTAAAAAAGAAGAAACCACTGCTTCAAAAGCCTGCATATCGAACTAAGTTGTGACTATATTAAAAGAAATTCCATTGGAAATATCAAATGTATTCCCTGGCAACCGCTCTTCATGCTGAGACCTCTGGTAAAAATAGTTAAAAAATATGAACTGTCTATTTTGTGGGCTTTCCAATGGTATGCAACACTTGCATATTGGGAAAACGATCAATGTCCTCATTCATCTCCCTCCTTGGCGGGATTTACCGTGTAGATGACCATTCTTCACGACCTCTAGAAACAATACTATCAGGTTAATGATAAATAAGTCATGCATGGTATCCTGATCATCAGATCCTCTTTGATTTTTTGTCTACATTTTGTCACATGGCATTTTCTGATTGACTCCAGGGCTCTGTTCTTTTTCCTTGGCATGGCCTTACTAACCGCCCGAAATGAAAGCTACTGCTTGTCGCCAAGTTGTGACTGATACCCTTCATGCAACTTCAAGCCATGGTATAGCGAAGTCCATTGATTTTGTCAGAACTTGCTTGATTTTTATCTCTCGAGCTGCTAGCCATCTACCTTGATCGCCTTTGTAAACCATTAGATTTTATTTTAACTACCAGGGCTTCTAGCAACTAGTCATCATGTTGTGGTGATTAAGGTCTGGGCACTTTTCCTTTGCAGTATAGCGACAACCACTAGATTCATCTAGAGTTTCTCAATATTTATCTCTTATTTTCTCTTTTTGAAAACAGGCCCACTAGTCAGATGATCGTTGCCGCATGCTCCCTTCTGATTTGTTTATGGCTCCACTTGGGCATCACTAAAAAATCTTAAAACTCTGGAATGGGCCCACCTCTTTCTTAACAATCTTAAAAATCTTTACTCTTGGTCTGCCCATGGTTCTTTGTCTTCTCTCTAGCATGTGGCACATCCTTATTCATTCTAAGTCCACCTGGATGGCCACATCATCAATCACCAAGTCGCAGGGGATGACTATCGAGCATCTTCATCATGCAGTATAGCGATGTCTATTGATCTATTAGGAACCTGCTTGATCTTTAACTCCTTAGCCGCTCACCTTTTCAGGACATGCTTAGTTGCTATGATAACTGGCGAGCTTCTTTCTATAGCGGTATAGTGATGGCTCTTAGATCTTTCGAATGACCTTTGAACTTTCTTGAACATGCTCGACCTTTAACCCCAATTGATTTTGTCTCTTCTGTCACGTGTCAATGTGTGTCACCCTCTAATTGGCTCACGAGATCGACCTGGGAACCACCTGTCTGTCGGGCCACCATGCATTTTTCTATGCTAGATATCCTTCTTTCGGCCAAAGTGTTCCTTCGATGATCCATTTATTAGTCTCATCGAGCCTGCAGTTTCATCGATATTGTTATGTCGATGAAACTGAGCTTTCGATGAAAATTTTTTGGGACTTATCATGGCCAAGGTCTACTCGATATCACCCATCCATGCCATGTCACCAGCCACTGGATCACCAAATATCTACCACCTATCCTTGGTCTGCCACCTATCTGCCAACTGAGCACCACCTTAACCACCACGTCATTAGTCAGCAAGTCATGGCAATAATCTGGTGTGTATCTTTTCATAGTGCCTTAGCAACAGTCGTTAGATCTTCACAATCACCATTGATCTCTCTTCAACTTGCTCGCTCTTTAATCTCTTCCCGCCAGCCAATTACAAAATTAGAACACCTTGAGATGCATGCACATGCAGGGTGCACTAAGCAATGAGCCACTTCTTGTCAAAAGCCCATAAGCTTTGACACTATAGTTACATGTGATATTATATTTAAATGTGAAAAACTCTCCTTGTACTACCAATGTGGGATAAACCATTTTCACGACCTTGAAACTATTATTATTCGCCCTGCACCTATGCGTTTGTTATGAAGATCTTTGTCTGATAGTTTGTACCTATTGCATCCTGCAGTAGAAAGAGTTTTGGTATTAGTATAGTAGCACACTGATCTTAACCAATTCAAGAGCCCATTTTAACGCACATTCTATTTAACATTCATTCCCTGTATTTGCGCATGAAGCAAACAAGCTAGATAGAACAATACATTTCTTCCTGGTTCATGATTTGGACCTTTTCAAAATGAATGAAAGGCTTCATTAGGGCACCAAATTTTGCATCGTGCAAAATTTTGGTAACATTTTTGGTGACCTCTCAGGGGTTTTTGCCCATTAAACATTAGAATCTAGTAGCGTAGTATATCCATGGGGCATTGAGTCAATTTTTCCTTTCTCAAAATCTGGAACTGCATCTCAGCATTCAAAATGAATCTAAGAAGGAAACTCTAAAGGCTTTGCATACAACTGAGCCTGCACACTATGCTATCTGCACTTAAGGAAAATAGAAACAAAACTAGATGTGCTTGAAAGAACTTATTCAATTTAAACTACTACAACTCTGCTTATGGCTGAACCTTAAAAACTGCTGAAAACAAAGAAAAGCAACTATTCTACTATGTACATATGCAAACTGTTAATACTTAATAGCATAATTTGAGGTGAATCCCATTAATAGGGATTGGAAACACCTCTCCATCCAATTTAGCAAGCTGGAAAGTATTATTCTATTTCCATTCTGTAATAACATACAAACCATCCCACATGGCATCAAACTAGGTATGCCTACCAGGTCTATTCTTCAAATCATCCCATTTGAAAACAAGATCGCCTTGATTAAATATGCGGGGTACAAATTTTCTATCAAAGATTCTCTTCATCTGAGCATGGTGAATTTCTAATTTTCTATATGGTTCCCTGTGAGTTTCTTCTAACTCCATAAGCTGAGCAAGCCTAATCTACATTGGTTGCTCTTCAAGTAACTCAAACTCTTTCACATAATTTGAATTTGGCAATTCAACTGAAATAGGTAACCTGGCTTCTTTGCCATAAGTTAAAACATAAGGAGAGTTATCTGTTGATCTCTTTGGTCTAATTCTATTAGCCCAAAGGGCTAACTTGAGCATTCATGCCAAGTTCTCTGATTCTCAACAATGGTCTTCTTAATGATGTTGATCAAGTTCTTGTTAGTTGATTCATCTTGTTCATTACCCCGAGGGTAATAATTGGAAGAAGTATTCAAATATATATTATGCTTAACTAACCAACCTGAAACTCTAAGACCAATGAAAGCTAAAGCATTATCAGAAATGATTGATTGTGGGGTACCAAACCTAGACACTAATTCTCGATAGAAATTCAGAACAGAAGTCTCATTAGCTTCTTTCAATGGAACTACTTCTCTCCACTTTGTGAAATAATCAGTTGCTGTAAGAATCCATTTGTGACCTGCACTTGGAGGTGGATTAATAAGTCCTATAAAATCAAGCCCCACTTTGCAAAAGGCTTCTCTACTTCGATTGGTTGCAAAGGCAAGGTTGCCAGCCTCTGTTTTCTTGCAAATAATGAACATTTTTCATATTTCTTTACCCATGAGTGAGCATCCTTAAACATTTCACAAATGGATCAAGGGTTACCAAACCCTTGGGCAGCTTTAAGGGTTACCAGATCTTGTACTTGAGTTTGCACAGTTTCAAAATCAATCATGAGTTTTGTTTTCACTGAGGATTGCACCCGTGATGCTAAGTTCAAAAACAAGCAATCCTGTGAAACATGGAAACACCTTCAAGCCTGTGGGTTTCTCAAAGTGAAGGTGAATCTCCAGAGATCAGGTTGACTTCCTATTCTGATGGATCTCCTATAAATAATTTTGATAAGAAAAGGGATAGAAAGGGATAGAAATTTTGCATGTGATAAAAACCTATTATAATGGAGGTGATACACCAAAATGATGCAATTCTTCTTGCTATCCTAAAACTATAACTAGCTACAACAAGACCCAAAAATTGTCTCACAAATCAAATAAGATCATGAAATTCAGAAAAATTTCATGTGAAGGCTTGAAGTTATCTATCTTCTGCATGTAGGAAAAGTGAATTTTTCACAACATGCAAAGAACTAGAAAGCAAATGAACACAACCCACAACCTGAATTTACTATGAAATCTTCCTATTTCTGCAAAGCATAGATGAGACAAAGAAAAGGATTTAGAATTAAATCACAATGAATTTGCCTAATCATTCATCCGACAATGGAAAAATAAGAAATAATCGACAAGGAAACAGAAACTCTCTATTACAAACTGAAAATAATTTCTATTACAATGGTGGAAACTTAAAAAAAGTGTTGAGATACAATGCTTTTTGCTGTATGTGTAAGCAAAAAGAAAGAATCAGAGAGAAAAAAAGGAGAGAAATGAATATATAGAAATCATAATGAATCCCCTTCAAAACCCTAAAGTGATTGCATGAGAAAATCCTTGGGTGAATTTGCCCCAAAATGGCATAAAAACTCATGCATAATACTATAAAATAGTAATCTTTTTACTCAAGAGACTTGAAATTGATCTTGCATGAAGAGAAGCCCGCACTGCTAAATGTAAAATCACCATTTCACCCTAAAGAAATCATTAAAAAAAAAGAAACCACTACTTGGAAAGCCTACATATCGAACTGAGTTGTGACTGTATTAAAAGAGATTCCATTGGAAATATCAAATGTATTCCCTGGCAACCATTCTTCATGCTGAGACTTCTGATAAAAATAGTTAAAAAATATGAACTCTTTGTTCTATGGGCTTTCAAATGGTATGAAACACTTGCATATTGGGCAAACGACTAATGTCCGCATTATCTTTTCCTATAGATATTCATCTCTCTCCTTGGCAGGCTTTACTGTGTAGACGACCAGTCTTCACGACCTCTGGAAACAATACTATCGGGTCAATGGTAAATAAGTTATGCATGGTATCCTAATCATTAGATCCTCTTTGATTTTTTGTTTGCATTCTGTTATGTGGCATTTTCTGATTGAGTCCAAAGCTCTATTCTTTTTCCTTGGCATAGCCTTACTAACCACCCGAAATGAAAGCTACTTCTTGTCGCCAATTCGTGACTGATATCCTTCATGCAAATTCAATCTATAGTATAGCAATGTCCATTGATTCTGTTAGAACTTACTCAATTTTTATCTCTCGAGCCGCTAGCCATCTGCCTTGACTTCCTTTGTAAACCGTTAGATTTTCTTTTAACTGTTGGGGCTTCTAGCAGCTAGTTGCCATGTCACAGTGATTAAGGTCTGGGTACTTTTCCTTTGCGGTATAGTGACAACCACTAGATTTATCTAGAGTTTCTCAATCTTTATCTCTTTTGTTCTCTCTTTGAAAATGGGCCCATTAGTCACATGACTGTTGCCACGTGCTCCCTTCTGATTTGTTTACGGCTCCACCTAGGCATCACTCAAAAATATTAACACTCTGGAATGGGCCCACCTCTTTCTTATCTCTGTTCAGCAAGTATTTCGGTGAAATTTTCTCTTCGGCAAACAGTCTACAAGACTCATCGAAATCCAAGTTTCACCAAAACCACATCCTCACCGAGCCCCACTGCTTAGGTTCAAGGTTCATTCTGGGTCCACACAGACGAGTGAGGATAAGGAATCCTGAACCAGTTGAACCACTTCAACCTTTGAACCATCGAACCATTGAACCATTTGAAAGTTCAAGTTCAAAGTTGAATTTAAAAAAAAATAGACATCCACTTGTTTATAGACATGTGTCACCCTCTGATTTTCTTGTAGGTTCACTTGGTCTACCATCTGGACTGCCATCTAACATTACTCTCTTCATCGAGTCATTGGGTTTGTACTGAAATAGTAATTTCGATGACCGATGATACCTCCAAACTATACCTTTTTTTTTATGTTGTTCTATCAGATTATCAAACGATAACCAAACATGTTATACCGATACTCGATAGCTCAACCTTGACTCACTCCAATCCGCAGACGACCTCATCAGGTCATCAGGTTATCACTGAAACAATAATTTTGATGGCTGATGTTTTCCTCATTACCTCACACTTTTTCCCACCTTGAGCTGCACCTTCCATCGGCTCTTCGAGATAACATCATCAAAGGGTTTCCAATGTCTGATAAGCTGGCATTGCCTCACACCTTTTATCCTACTTTGCACTTTCTAACCTTCATCTCAGTTTGTCTCCAAGTCACGGTCATTACCTAGCTTGCATCTTCCTCTTGCGGTATGGTGACATGCATTGATCTTCGTCCAAAGTGCTCAAGCTTTAACCCTGGTTTGCCACCTGTCTGCAAACTGGGTGCCACCTTAACCACCATGCCATTAGTCACAAAGTTGTGGTGATAATCTGATGTGCATCTTTTCATAGCACCTTAGAGACCACCATTAGATCTTTTTCCTGATTGTTGGATGTAATCAATATGCTCAAACTTTACTCTTGGTTCTCCCATGGTTCTTCATCTTCTCTCTACCATGTGGTGCATCCTTATTCATTCTGAGTCCACCTAGATGGCCACATCATTAATCGCCAAGTCCCAAGGGATAACTATCGGGCATCTTCATCATGTGGTATAGAGACGTCCGTTGATCTATCAAGAACCTACTCAATCTTTAACTCCTTAACTGCTCACCTTTTTAGCACGTGCTTAGTCACCAAGTCGCTATGATAATTGGCGAGCTTCTTTCTATAGCAATATAGCAATGGCCCTAAGATGTTTTGGATGATAGTTGATCTTTCTTGAACTTGCTCGACCTTTAACCCCGAGTGATTTTTTCTCTTGTGTCGCATGTCAACATTTGTCACCCTCTGATTGGCTCACAAGATCCACCTGGGAACCACCTGATTTCTGGGCCACCACGTGTTTTTCTCTATCAGATATCCTTCTTTTGACCAAAGTGTTCCTTCGGCGAGCTGTTTACTAGTCCCATTGAACCTGCATTTTCATTGATATTGTTATGTCGATAAAACTGAGCTTTCGATGAAACCTTTTTGGGACTTATCGCGGCCAAGGTCTGCTCGATATCGCCCATCTATTCCATGTCACCAACCACTAGACTGCCAACTGTCTGCCACCTATTTGCCAACTGAGTGCCACCTTAACTTCCACGCTATCAGTCACCAAGTCATGGCGATAATCTAGTGTGCATCTTTTCATAGCACCTTAGCGACAGCCGTTAGATCTTTGCGATCACCATTGATCTCTATTCAACTTTCTCACTCTTTAATCTCTTCCCACCAACTGATCACAAAATTAGAATGCCTTGAGATGCACGCACATGCGGGGTCCATTAGGTGACGAGCCACTTCTTGTAAAAAGCCTGTAAGCTTTGACACTATAGTTACATGTGATCTTATATTTAAATGTGATAAACTCCCTCTATACTGCCAATGTTGGATAAACCATTTTCACGGCCTGGCAACTGCTATTGTGCAACCTCCACCTAGGCATTTGTCATGAAGATCTTTGTCTGATACTTTTTACCTATTGTATCCTATGGTAGGAATATTTTTGGTATTATTACATTAGCATGTTGAGCTCAACCAGTTTGGGAGCCCATTTTAACCCACATGCTATTTAACTTGCATTCCCTATATCTGCACATGAAGCAAACAAGTTAGACTAAACAATGCATTTCTTCCTGGTTCATGATTTGGACCTTTTCAAAATAAATGCAAGACTTCATTAGGGAACCAAATTTGGCATTGTTTAAAATTTTGGTAACAAGTTTAACTATGAAGATCAAAAGATGTGTACCTTTTGACATTTGATGATCAATCCATTCACCAACAACGTTGGCTTTAGCACCCACATTTTCAGCCCTTTTGAAAGATGCTTCATTTATGGAAGAAGCAAGAGGTTCTACTTCATGTGATGATTGTGTTACCTTGAGGAAAACATTGGTAAGATGCTCACACTTTTGTTTCCATTGAATTTTTTTAGTCTTTTCTTCATTAAACCTTCGTATAAGAGCATTCACAGAGGCTTTTATATCTTTCTTAACACTTTCATGTGTCCCTATTCCCAATTCAATAGTTTGCATGACATAATGAGAAAGTTGAAATTCATCTCTATCCTTATCTAGAGGCAGTATGAAATTTTTTTGAATATTTCCTTTTACAGACTGGATCCACCAATACCTTAGATATAGTCTTTTCCTTCTTGGATATCTTTGTTTTTAATGGAACAAGCTGACCAAAATCAAATCAATTTGGAGAGATTATCTGCTTCTTCCTTTTTCAAGTTACAATGCCCAACCATGGTCGAAGGCTTCATTGTGGTTGAGGAGTTTTGACTTTTCCTTGAGTAGAAGCAACTACTTATGACATACCTTGAGTACTTGAAACAAGCACTTCAACTTGTGTTGTTTGATCAGTGGTAGTAGTGACAACAATGGTAGAAATAGGAGGTGGTTCCTCCATAGTAATGGAAATGGAAGGAGTTTATACTAATTACTTGGCTTGAGGAATCTAAGCCATTACTTCATTGAAACCTAGGATAGACACCTCAATAATGGAAGCTAGAACATCATCAAAGCTTATGAGGCTTGAAAGAGAAACAAATGCAGTTTCACCTTCTCCCTAAGAAACTGAAAGTGCTAATTCTACTTCATCATCCTCATAAGAATCATAATCAATATAATAAATGGTCATGTGTAGAAGATGATGGAATTTAAAAATCATGAGCAGTAACCTATGGTGTAGAAGAAGGATTCAAAGGGATTGACTCCTCTACATCTTGCATTTCTTCTTCTTGTGGGATTTCTCCTTCTTCTTGCTCTATTTCTAGATCATCCTCAATAGGTTCATTAGAAGCAAGTTGTTGTATGTCCTGAGCTACAAAAGACTCCCCTCCCTTAGATCCCTTTACTATGAAATTATATCTTGGAGATTTTCCTTTTGACTTAGCATAAGAGATTGGTATTAATTCCTATGTATGTTGTTCATTCTTTGTCCTTGATTTTGACCTTTTTCCCATATGACCTTCATCATCGTCTTCATTACCAGAACTCACTGGAAGTTGTTTCATCCTTATTCATTTCTTTGGTAGCTGAGAATTTGTATCTGCCATAATGGGAGCAAACCTTGCTGAAATTGATTTATTTTCCTTCTATGACCACTAAATTGTAGGCAAAGGAGTGTTAGAAATATTATATTTGTAGTATCTAGGGTCTATGATATCATCAGTATCTTCCATTATCTCTTGAATCTTGGCCAAATCTATTTTTTCAATTTTAGATCCAATGTGAGACTACTAAAATCCAATCTTCTTACTTCTTCTTCATCTCTGCACTCAACCCTAACATCCTCAAATCTATGCACATGTACATAGATCCTCTGGATTTTTTTCTTCATCCCTTGAAAATCAAAGTTATCACAAGCCTTAAACCTTCTCATTGTTACCCATTGTATCTCATCCTCCATAATCTTGGCTTTTGGAGAAGTTAATACTGAATACCTTCCTAATGCTTGAGGAAATTTGAGACCAACCTTGTGGGACGTTGATTTCCTTTCATGCACATGAATTAGCTGTCTGCAAAGCTCCATCACAATGATTTTATCTGATGGATATCTTGGTATGATAAATGGAGCAGCAAAATAGCAACCAACATAGATATAAGTGAAGGTTAGGAATTGGAGAAAAACACAACCATACTTACTAACCTTGTCATGTGCTACTTGTGGGAGTCTCTTCTTTTGAAGTTCCTTGTCAAACATGCACTTCCATATACCAAAGAATTTATCATTGATCCTTTTGACGTGACTTTCTAGTTATTAATGGTCAATTGATAATAATGCTCCCACGTTGGTGTTTGTCTCATGTCTCCCCTTGTAGACAAGCCTTGAAAATACCTCATAGAGGAAACTACATACACTAGATAGGAGGTCATGTAAAATTTGAGAGTTGTCCTGACCTCTGTCAACTGAGCGTATATGGAATCATTGTTCTATACTCCCTAGTTAATCTTATCATTTCCTTTTCTGATGATATTCATGTACTAGAACATCTAGGTTTGGAAATGGTGCGAATTAGGAATGCCTTTGGTTATTGCCAGAAACATAACCTTAACATTGTATTCCATGTAAATATCACTTCTATGGAATGATTTAGGCCATTTCTATATGGTGGAAGATCTAATAGAGTGCAAGAAAAGAAAATGGTATTAATTGTCTTCTTACACAAGACAACTGGGAGAAGGGGGTGAATAATCTGAGTCCTGAGAAAAGCTACAAGAAACCAGTGGCAAAGGTCATACCAGAAGGTTTGAAAGAATTGGTGGCAAATGTTATACCAATAGGTTTGAAAGAACCGGTTGTAGAGATTATACTAGAGGTTTTGAAGAAAGATCTAATAGAACCAACTATAGAGATTATACCAAAGGGTGACATGAGTTGGCAGAAGGATCTGACAGATGAATCTAATGGACAAATGGAACTGGATGATAGAGAGCTCATGGTAATAAATTGAATAAGGTCTTTTGGTAGAACCAAATCAGAATTGTAGACACAAAGGCAATGTGTAGATCTGAAGCAAAGAAAGAGAAACAAAGAGAGTCATAGGTTAGAGAAGCCGGTTGAAGCACCGAGAGAGATAGAGAAGAGATTGGTAGATAAAGAAGATGTTTGGATCAGAAATGAGCATCAGATCTTCATCCCAAATCCTTTTAGATTTTCATCAGTTGCCTCTCATGGAATATGTTTTTCTACCTAGGTTATCTAATGCAAGAGCATCCCCGGTCGATGAGCAATCTTGCATCAACCAAAAATATTTTTCCTTTCTTGTTTAGTTCTTTGTGCAGTTTTAGTATTCTTAATGGTATGTACCAGTAGTTGCTTGTTCTTCATGGAAGATCTTGTTTGCAATTTATTGCTAGTTTCATGTGGTTGATTCTAGATTTCTAGTTCATTTGGGTTCTTCTATGGTCAGTTATCGCTTCCGGTTGGTTGTTCCTAGGTTTTAGGGATAGTTCTTGTGCTTACCAGTTGGTTTTCCTTCATTACCAGTGTGATTCTTGGCGTGTGGATCCATCTTGTATTTTGTTCAATCTTTTTTGCCATGTGGGCAAGCTTCTTACTAAACCACATCACTTGGTTATTATTTTCCAAAAGGATTTCTTAAATCTTAGGGCCGACCTAATTACACTTTTCATTTTCCTGCATTGGTGAATGATATCTTTTGAGGCTGACTCGAATATGTTCTGGTGGGTATAAATATGATGTTATGTAATAATTTGTAATGGTAGAGTAAGTATAACTGGGAAGAAGGATTGAGATTTGCATGTTGTGATCCGGTTGATTCTTAGAGTCCTAGTTGGATTGTATATCGCTTGAAGCCTGCATCTAACTGGTTAACTACCTGATGTTCTTTCATGATATTATGATGATTACCGGATGATTACCGGAAGTTTTATGGCTTGAATATGATATGTTTATATGAATTTTTATTTTTTTTTGTTGTTTTCATTGTGTTTCTCTCGCTGCATAAGCCAGTTGACTCTCCTGAGGGTTTTTAACGGTTATAGTTGCATCAATTGGTATCGGAGATGGCTATGGACCGGCTAGTGGAAGATTCATTTGCGAACATTGAGGCATTCCTTGAGGTGGACAGATCATTGATTGGAGCTAGGATGCATGTGTGTTCAATAGATTGCCGAGGGGTGGAAATTGAAACTGGTAGTCAAATTACCGAGTTGACCCAATTCACTAGAGTGGAAGGAGAGATGACGCTAAGGAGAACAAACCCGCAAAGGGTAGAGAAGATGATGGAAGCCTTCATGAATTAAGTGAGGAACAAAATTCAGAATGCTTTGGCCAGTTTGGGAAGGAACCCTAACTCTGAGGATGAGTATGATGAAGTTAGTGAAGAGCTTGAGGAAGCTAAAGGATCAGAAGATGAGAGAGAGGAAAGATTCCTAAGAGCAGTGGCACAAGAAAATAAATTGCATAAAGTTGAGGTTTCTAATTTTTCCAGACACTAAACCTAGAGGATCTGATTGATTGGATCAGAGAGTTGGAAGATTGTGGTGGAAAGAGTTGTAGAAAGATAGAGTGGAGAATCATGAATTGAAGATCACCTAGTGGAGACAGACGGTTGCAAGGTTGAAGGCCAAGTTTATACCGGGAGACTATGAACTGGAGTTGTTCAAGAAGTTGCAGAACCTGAAATAGAGAAACATGATGGTGAAGGAATATACTGAGGAATTATAAAGGTGGTAATCAGATCTAGACATAGAGAGATGGATAGAGAAAAGGTAGAGAGGTACAACAATGGGCTTTCTTTTAGCATTCAAGATGAGATGAGTATGTTGAAGGTTTCAATAGTTGAAGAAGCTTACCAGTATGCCTTGAAGGATGAGGAGAAGGTGAGAAAAAGAAAATCGAATAAGGGTAAGGACAAATTCAAGATGAATGATAGTATGAAGAAACTAGTTGAAGAAGAGGATTAAAAACCTAAGTGGAGTAAGGAACCAAAAGAAAAGACACCAAAGAAGGGTAGCAGTAGTACCAGTAAAGAATTTCTTGGAAAATGTTTCAAGTGTGGAGAGACTGGGCATAGATCCTATGAATGTAAGGAAGGAATGGCAAGAAGTTGTGTGGCAAGTGAAGAACCAGATGGTACCGAATCTAAGTGTGCATTGGAACAAGGAGAATCCCTTATGTTCAAAAGAAAGGATACCAGATCTACTCAAAGGAGGAGTCATTTCCGGACTATATGCAAATCAGGTGGTAAGTGATGCAAGGTAATTGTAGATAGTCAGAATACTAATAATTTAGTATCTGAGGAGATGGTTTAGAAGCTTGGGTTGAAGAGGCTTGAGCATCCTTGTCCTTATGAGGTAAGTTGGATACAAGATGATTTGAAGGTAGAGATAAGGGAGCAGTCTTGGGTGAGTTTCAATATTGGGCCTTTTAGAGATAAATTTTTATGTGATATTGTGTCAATGATTGTTTCTCATGTCTTGTTGGGAAAACCTTGGTAGTATGATAGGGGAGCTATTTATGACTATAGAAGAAACCTAGTTGTTAGGGTTTCTAGCAGATCTGAAGAAAATATGAACTAACAATTATATGTAGATTTAAATACAAAGGATAAAGGAATAAAATAGGACACAGGTAACATAGAGATTTAACGTGGTTCACCTAGAATGGGTTACGTCCACCATACATAGTACTGGTATAAGTTCCACAATTATCAATCAACAAGACCAATGGAAACTGATGAAGAAATCAGCTTCTCATGTGGAACTGCCTTCATGAACATATCGGTAGGATTCTCACTTGTGTGAATCTTCTCAAGCCATAACTGACCCTCCTCCAAAATAGTCTGGATATAGTGGTACATGAGCTAAATGTGCTTTGTCGATGAATGAAAAGCAGAGTTCTTTTCAAGATGAATGGCACTCTATCTATTGGTATACAATGGGCAATCCTCCTGTGTCGTACCCAATTCCTCCAGAAAAAATTGTAGCCAAATCATCTCCTTGCTGGCTTCTATAGCAGCAACATACTCAGCTTCAGTGGTTGAAAGTGCAACAACCTGTTGCAGCCTAGAAATCCAACTGACTGCACTTCCCCCTATAGTAAAAATGTACCCTATAGTACTCCTCCATGAATCAATATCACCTGTCAGATCAGAGTCAACAAATCCACTCAAAGCAGCATTAGATCCTCCTAAACATAATGCCTTCATAGTAGTTCCTTTCAAATACCGAAGAATCTATTTCACAGCATTCCAATGTTCCATACCTGGATTACTCATAAACCTGCTCACAACTCCCACTGCATGTGCAATATCTAGCCTTTTGCATACCATTGCATACATCAGACTGCCAACAGCTAATGAATATGAGATGTTAGACATTTTATTTACCTCTTCCTGTGCCTTTGGGCACATCTCCTTAGTCAATTTGAAATGACTAGCCAAAGGTGTACTGACTGCTTTTGCATCATGCATGTTAAATCTTTTCAACACCTTCTTTATATACTCACTTTGGGACAAATTCAAGGTTCTATTTTTCCTATCCTGAGTAATCCTCATACCGAGAATTTTCTTAGCTGCACCCAAATCCTTCATAGCAAATGACCTAGCTAATTTCTGTTTAAGATCATTTATATGTTGTATGTTAGACCCAACAAAAAGAATGTCATCAACATAAAGTAATAGGATAATATAACTACCATTATCCAATCTCTTAAAATATACACAATGATCAGAATGACATCTATGATAACCGTGTTCAGCCATGAAACTATCAAATTTTAAATACCATTGTCGGGGTGCTTGCTTTAAACCATACAAACTTTTCTTCAACCTGCACACCAAGTTCTCCTTACCTTTGACATCATATCCCTATGGTTGCAACATGTAAATTTCATCCTCCAAATCTCCATGGAGAAAAGTTATTTTGACATCTAATTGTTCAAGATGTAAATCATCTACAACCACAAGACTAAGTACAATTCTAATTGAAGTCATTTTTACAATTGGAGAAAATATTTCATCATAATCTATACCTTTTTTCTGTGCAAAACCTTTTACCACAAGTTTGGCCTTATATATTTTCTAACCTCCTTCCTCCTCCTTCAGTCGATAAACCCATTTGTTAGGAAAGGCTCTTTTTTCTGTAGGTAAATGGACTAAGTCCGAAGTCTTATTTTTCATCAAGGAGTCCATCTCCTCTTTCATGCCTAGCTCCCACTGTTGTTTGGCATCCACCTTTATTGCTTCTTCATATTCTTCTGGTTCACCAGAATCAGTTAATAAAATAGAATACAAAGAAGGAGAAAATATTTCAAGGGGTCTACTTGACCTCATAGAACGTCTAACACTTGCAGGAGTTTGTGGAAAAATCTGTTGTTGTTGACCATCAGGTACCTGTGGCATATCATTTTCAGGAATCTCATCCAACACCACATATTCTTCTTTGTCATGTTCATGCTTCTTTTCCTACATATGTTCTTTATACATAACCTTCTCATTAAATATAACATCTCTAATTCTAATTATTTTCTTATTTTCAAAATCCCATAACCAATAGCGATATTCATCTATCCCATATCTAATGAAGGTACATTTCAGAGATTTAGCATCAAGCTTGGTTATGTTTCCTTTATCAACATGGATTAAAGCTTCACAACCAAAGGTTTTCAGAAAAGAATAATTTACCTTTTTACTAGTCCATGCCTCCTCTGGAATACCACCATCCAAAGGGGTTGAAGGTCCTCTATTTATCAACTAGACAGCAGTATGTACAACATCTGCCCAAAAATGTAAGGGCAATCCAACATGCAATCTCATGCTCCTCGCACGTTCCATGATAGTCCTATTCATTCTCTCTGACACACCATTTTCCTGTGGAGTTCCTGGAACTATCTTTTGCTTTCAAATCCCATTTAAGGAGTAGTAATCTTCAAATGCTTTGCTGCAATACTCGCCTCCATTATCCGATCTGAGACACTTCAACTTTTTTCCTATCTCATTCTCAACCAAAGCCTTCCATTTCTTAAAATTTTAAAAAACACCTGATTTTTGTTTTAGGAAATATACCCATGTTTTTCTGGTTGAGTCATCAATAAAAATAACATAATAACAAGACCCACCAAGAGATGATACCTGAGCCAGTCCCCATACATCTAAATGCACAAGCTCTAACTTCTCACTCTTCTTCTCTTTCCCAACCTTGAGAAATATGACTCTTTTCTATTTGCCATAAACAAAGTTTTCATAGAACTCTAAATCAATATTATTTAGTCCTGGCAATAGATTTTTGGAGTGAAAGATTTTCATCCCTTTCTCACTCATGTGCCCAAGCCTATGGTGCCACATTATCAAATCTGTTCTTGCAACATCTATTGTTGTTGTCCCTGTAGTAACTTTATCTATAGCAGCTAGGGTAGCTTAAGTGTTACAAGTACATAGATATAATGTGCCTACCTTCGCACCTTTAGCTACTACTAATGATCCTTTATTGACCTTCTAGATACTATCTGAGAAGGAAACTATGCAACCTTCACTACCCAGTTGCCCTGCAGAAATTAAATTTCTTCTTAAATTAGGAACATGTCTTACCTCCTGCAGAAACTAGTCATTTCCATTCTGCAGCTTGATCTTTATCTTTGCTTTTCCAATAATTTGATAGGGCTTATCATCACCCAAATATACCTGTCCAAAATCACCTTGAACATAATCTAGAAAATATTTTCTATGGGGTGTAGTATGAAATGAAGCCCCAGAATCTATTACCTAGAAATCATTAACATTATCCAAACATAAGATTAAAGCATCTTGTAAAGTATTACTTGCAATATTAGCTTCCTTACTGTCATTTTTATTTTTGTTTCCTTCTTTGTTTTTTTGAGACCAACAGTCTTTCTTTAGATGACCAGGCTTTCCACAGTACCAGCAATCTTTCTTTCCTCTAGATTGAGAGCGTCCTTTCTTTGACTTCCCTCGTGACTTCTCATTCCAAGGGCCTTTTCCTCTTTCCTTTGATCTTCCTCTATTCTCCACATTCAAAACACTACTTGATGATGTTGGAGTCTCATTTGTGCTTTTCCTTCGCCACATATCAACACTAGTTACTATTGAAAAGGATGGGAAAAAGGTCACAATGATTTCTTTCAAGGAGAAAGAGAAGGAGGTGAAGAATCTAAGTCCCAAGAAAATTTGTTGGAAACTGGTGATAGAGGTCATACTGGAAGGTTTGAAAGAATCGGTGGCAGATGTTATACCGGAAGGTTTGAAAGAACTGATTATATCGGAGGGTGACATGAGTTGGTAGAAGGACCAGATAGATGAGTCTGATGGATAGATGGAACCGGATAATAGAGAGCTGATGGTAACAAACTGAATAAAGCCTTGTGGCAAAACCAAATCAGAATTATAGAAATGAATGCAATATGCAGATCTAAAGAAAAGAAAGAGAAAGAAAGAGAGTCATAGATTAGAGAAGTCGATTGAAGCACTAGGAGAGATAGAGCAAAGATTCATAGATAAAGAAGATGTTTGGATCATATATGAGCATGGGATCTTCATCCCAAATCCTCTTAGATGTTCATGAGTTTCCTCTCATGGAACCTCTTTTTTTACCTGGGTTTGATGCAAGAGCATCCCCAGTCAATGAGCAATCTTGCATCAACAAAAAATATTTTCCTTTCTTGTTTAGTTCTTTGTGTAGTTTCAGTATTCTTATCTGTAGTTGTTTGTTTTTCATGGCAGATCTTGTTTGTAATTTCCTAGTGGTTTCATGTAGTTGATTCTAGATTTCTAATTCATTTGGGTTCTTTTCTAGTCAATTATCGCTTCCAATTGGTTCTTTCTAGGTTCCCAAGATAGTTCTTGTGCTTACCGCTTGGTTTTCCTTCATTACCCGTATGATTCTTGCAATGTTGATCTATCTTGGGTCTTTTTTGATGTTCTTTGGCATGTGGTTGACCTTCTTGTTGAACCACATCACTTGGTTGTTATTTTCTAGAAGCATTTCTTAAATCTTAGGGTTAACCTAGTTACATGTTTCATTTTCCTACATTGGTGAATGTAATATTTTGAGGCCGACCCGGATATGTTCCGGTGGGTATAAATATGATGATATGTAATCATTTTTAAGGGAAGAGGAAGTAGAATTGGGAATAAGGATTGAAATTTACATGTTGTGATTCGGTTGATTCTTAGAGTCCTGGTTGGATTGTATCTCTCTTGAAACCTGCATGTAACCAGTTAAGTACCATATATTCTTTGATGATATTATATGATTACTAGATGATTACCAAAAGTTCTATGCCTTGAATATGATCTATTTATATGAATTTGTTATGTTTTCTTATTGTTTGCATTGTGTTTCTCTCGCTACATAAGCTAGTTGACTCTTCTAGGGATTTTTACCAGATATGGCTGCATCAATTGGGAGAAGGAGGTGAAGAATTTGATTCCTGATAAAAGTTGCAGGGAATCAGTGGTAGAGGTCATACCAGAAGGTTTGAAAGAACTGGTGGTAGAGGTTATACCGGAAGGTTTGAAAGAACCGGTTGTAGAGATTTTAGTAGAGGTTTTGAAGAAAGATATGATAGAACTAGCCATAGAGATTATACCTGAGGGTGACATGAGTTGGTAGAAGAAATTCAAGATGAATGATAGTATGAAGAAACTGGTTAAAGAAGAGGAGTCAAAACCTAAGTGGAGTAAAGAACCAAAACAAAAGACACTAAGGAACGGTAGCACTAGTACCCATAGAGAATTTCTTGGAAAATGTTTTAAGTGTGGAGAGAGCGGACATAGATCCTATGAATGTAAGAAAGGAATGGCAAGAAGTTGTGTAGCAAGTGAAGAACTAGATGGTACCAGATCTGACTGTGCGTCGAAGCAAGGAGAATCCCTCATGTGCAGAAGAAAGGATACCGAATTTACTCAGAGGACGATTCTTTTCTGGACTATATGCAAATCAGGTGGTAAGTGCTGCAAGGTCATTGTAGATAGTAGGAGTACTAATAATTTAGTATGCAAGGAGATGGTTGAGAATATTGGGTTGAAGAGGCTTGAGCATCCTTTTCCTTATGATATAAGTTGGCTACAAGATGATTTGAAGCTAGAGATAAGGGAGTAGTGTTGGGTGAGTTTCAATATTGGGCCTTTCAAAGAAGAAGTTTTATGTGATATTGTGTCAATGATTTTTTGTCATGTCTTGCTGGGAAAACCTTGGTAGTATGATAGGGGAGCTATTTATGACTATAGAAGAAACCTATTTACTATTAAAAAGGATGGGCACTAGTTCACATTGATTTCTTTCAAGGAGAAAGAGAAGGAGGTGAAGAATCTAAGTCCTGAGAAAAGTTTTTAGAAACCAGTGGTAGAGGTCATACAGGAAGGTTTGAAAGAATTGGTGGAAGAGGTTATACCGGAAGGTTTGAAAGAACTGGTTGTAGAGATTATACTGAATATTTTGAAGAAAGATCTGATAGAACTAGCTACACATATTATAGCAGAGGGTGACATGAGTTCATAGAAGGATATAACAGATGATTCTGATGGATAGATGGAACTAGATGACAAAGAGTTGATGCTAGAAAATTGAATAAGGTCTTGTGGTAGAACCAATTAAGAATTGTAGAAACAAATGGAATGTCCATATCTGAAGCAAAAAAAGAGAAACAAAAAGAGTTATAGGTTAGAGAAGTTGGTTGAAGCATTGAGAGAGATAGAGCAGAGATTGGCAGATAAAGAAGATGTTTGGATCAAAAATGAGAATGGGATCTTCATCCCGAATCCTCTTAGATGTTCATGAGTCCCCTCTCATGGAACATCTTTTTCTACCTGGGTTGTTTGATGCAGGAGCAATCTTGCATTAACCAAAAATATTTTCCTTCCTTGTTTAGTTCTTTGTACGGTTTTACTATTCTTACCAGTAGTTGCTTGTTCTTCATGGAAGATCTTGTTTGCAATTTGCTTGTGGTTTCATGTGGTTGACTCCAAATTTCTAGTTCATTCGGGTTCTTCTCCAGTCAATTATCACTTTTGATTGGTTGTTTTTGGGTTCCTGAGACAACTCTTGTGCTTACCGGTTGGTTTTCCTTCATTATCAGAGCATTTTTCACAATGTAGATCTATCTTCGATCTTGTTTGATATTCTTTGGCATGTGGCTGACCTTCCTGTTGAACTGCATCACTTGGTTATTATTTTCTAGAAGGATTTTTTAAATCTTAGGGCCTATTATCACTGGGTAAAAATGGGCTTTTCTTTTCCCATGATTGGCTATGGTTTGTTGAATTTTTGAATAGGATGTAGTTTCAAATGCTTCGGCTTTGTTCTAGACCTCAAGGGTTTAAGGGTTTTTGATTTTAGATCCTCTTGTGTTCGATTTAAACCCTTTGGTTTCTAATCTTTCGTTACTTTATTCACTTAAGTAATGGGTCATGGGGTCGTAGGAATTGTTCCCCCTTGTTGTTTACCTAGGCGGTTATGTTAATTAATCAAAAAATTTATGCCTTATATGTTTTTCTCCTAAACTTGTCAGGGCCAGTAACTAGTGCGCATGTCACGGGTGGATCCACGGCACGCGTTATTTTGCTAGGCAAAGTTGTGCGTAATTTAAAACCAGCAAAGTTGTGAAAATGACATGGCATGCCACATAGATGGTCCAACTGGTTGATGATAGCGAGTAAAATGGCAGCACGCGGTAGAAGTCACAACAGTCAGTGGGCCCACCCCTCCTGAAAGCCTTTTCAGATGGGTAAATGCCGATCAACTTAACAGATGATCCGATGGCCCGCGCTATTTCGCAAGGGTAAGGTGCTCGTTCTTTATACCCCATGAAATAATGAGACTGAATGAGAGCCATCCATGTGTCATGATGGAGGACCTGGAGGATATAGCTATCAAGAGTTTAATGGAGCCCTGTGGTTCTCTTTTAGCGTATAAAAAAGTGACAAGTTAGCTCCGAAGGTGACTAGACGCCAGGTGTTCATAGTGAGTCAGGAGGCCCACCCCTCCTGAAAGCCTTTTCAGACAGTTAAATGCCGATCAACTTAATAGATGATCTGACAGCTCACACTATTTCGCAAGGGTAAGGTGCTCGTTCTTTATACCCCATGAAATAGCGAGAGTGAATGAGAGCCGTCCACATGTCATGATGGAAGACTTGGAGGATACAACTATCAAGAGTTTAATGCAGCCCTGTGGTTCTCCTTCGGCATATAAAAAAGTGACAAGTCAGCTCCGAAGGTGACTGGACGCTAGGTGTTCACAGTGAGTCAGTGGGCCCACCCCTCCTAAAAGCCTTTTCAGATGGTTAAATGCCGATCAACTTAATAGATGATCCGACGGCCCACACTATTTCGCAAGGGTAAGGTGCTCTTCTTTATACCCTGCGAAATAGCGAGAGTGAATGAGAGCCATCCACATGTCATGATGGAGGACCTGGAGGATACAGCTGTCAAGAGTTTAATGGAGCCCTGTGGTTCTCTTTCGGTGTATAAAAAAGTGACAAGTCAGCTCCGAAGGTGACTGGATGCCAGGTGTTCACAGTGAGTTAGGCCCACCCCTCCTGAAAGCCTTTTTAGATGGTTAAATGTCGATCAGTTTAAGAAATGATTCGATGGCCTGCACTATTTCGCAAGGGTAAGATGCTCATTCTTTATACCTCACGAAATAGTGAGAGTGAATGAGAGTCATCCAAGTGTCTAGTGACACGTGGTCTAAGAAGAAAGTTGTGGGCCCACCAAGGTGGAACCGGCAGTATAAAAGAAAGACACATGGCCAGTATCAAGTGGAATGCGAAGGAAATTTCAAGGCCAATGGTTGGGTACCACGTGGTATCATGTAGCCAATAGAAAAGCGAGACCCAGCACGGAGCCAAAGCTATTAGTTAATCTAACGGTTGATCAAGTTTCTTTTGATCGGACGGTCGGCGTTATCTCATAGGATCAAGCTGCCCGATAGTTATGCTTCGTGAAGTTGTGAAAGAGCAAAATGAAACACTTGCAGGAACATTGTGACCCGTTGGAGCAAAAAATATGAATTCTCTTATGAATTCAATTTTGAAGGGATGGCCAAAGCATGCGGAATCAATGTTGTAGTTAAGACCCTGAGTACAATATTTGATTTCCTATCAACCGAGTGAAGATATCTTTTAAAGATTTTGCAGAAGAGCAGATGCAGAGTTATTTTTTTTTAGGTACAGAGCAAGTCAGTTCAGTTGCAGAGCGAATTCCTTCAAGCAAAGAACAGGGTCTCTCATATTCCATTTTTTTGAAGTTTGATAAATATTTTGCATCCAAGATAAGGACTCTCCTCTGCTCTGAGAACTGAAGAATCCCCAAAGTTCTCCTAGAATTCATAAGACCAAAAGAATTCACAGAGAACATAAAAATTGTTCATAACTGGGGTGACATTTACTTGTATCTAGTCTCCATAGTTTTTAGAGTGTTTGGTTTCAGAGGCATCCCATTTTTGCAACCTTACCAGGTCCCTCTCAAAGTGGGAATTGCAGAGATCCTTAGACAAATTGGTGGTTTGCAGGTGGTAGAGTTGATAGGTAGGGGTAAAGGGACTATTTTCCCTATAGCTACCATAGCCCACCAATTTGTAATAATAAAGGGAGGCTAGAATTGCTTTGAGGATTTCCTCAAGCCTTATCATTTGTCCACTGTAGTGTCTAGGTGTGCTGATCTAGAAGACTTCTTCAACGGTATGTTTAGAAAGAAGATAGCATGTAGAGGTAGGCCTCATCAATTCCAGTTTCCTGAAGACCTCATCAAAAATGAATTTGATCTAGATGAGAAGGAGCTAAGGAAAGAGAAGTGGGTGGCTTATAAGAAAGCCTTGGATTTTGTGCATCAGTTTGATGCCAGCTATGACCCATTGTCTAGCTGTTTCCCTCTGGAGGAGAAAATAAAGTTTTTGATTGTCTGCTTTGAAGATGTGATGCAAACCCTAAAGGAGAAGAGGGAAGATGTAATCAAAAGCAACCTTGAGAAGGCAATAATGATCCTAAGTAGGTCAGCTTCTAGCAAAGCAATCCCTCTTGGTGATTATACACTGCATAAGAAATCCAGTTATAGTGTGTTGATGCCTACAATAGGGGAGCCCTCTACATCCAAAGGAAAGAGGAAGATACAAGATGTCATTGACATCCAAGAAAGCCCAAAGAAGTAAAGGGTGGGGAAAGAAGTACAATCGGATACACTTTTGTATTCCCCATCCCAATCCCTAATCCATATAGGAAATGAGCAAGCAGCAGCTGAGCGACTCCTACAGTTAGGTAGTCTAGGGGAAATTGCCTACACTTATGATGAATTTGAGGAAGGAATGCCAGAAGAACCCATTGTTGCTGAAATGGATATCACTACCACTGAACTCAAAGGCTAGGAGTGGGATCCTGAGATAAAGCAGGTGAGTAATGCCTCCTTAGCTGATAACAATTTTGTTACATCAGAAGCATTTATGCAGTTTATATGGAAACAACACATAGATAAATATAATGCTAGATGTGAAAAGAGAAAGGCTGAGCAACCTAATAAAGATCCAGCCCTAGTGGAAGAGGAAATAAATTAAGAGATGATTGAAGAATTCAAAACCATCACCCCTGAGCAGGGAAGAGATATGGTAACTTAAGATGGAGTGCTTATTTTACCTGAATGGGATATAGTAGATGCCCTGGTACTAGATGCAGTGAGAAAAGAGACTAAACCCATGGAGGGGATTGCTTTCAATAAGGATAATGCTACACTCGTCATGTGGTCTCTCAAGAGAAATGAGA
This sequence comes from Cryptomeria japonica, assembly GCF_030272615.1. Lineage (NCBI taxonomy): Eukaryota > Viridiplantae > Streptophyta > Pinopsida > Cupressales > Cupressaceae > Cryptomeria > Cryptomeria japonica. The sequence goes on along the minus strand of NC_081408.1, from coordinate 284,068,805 downwards.
GTAAGAAAGCCAAAGACACCCCAGGGTCAAGTTACCTTGGTGGGATGATGGAGAAGAGAGTGTAGAGTACAGAGGTAGTGGAGGCTTCTAGCACTGTGTTAGAGATTGAAAAATTTAGTGTTGCAGTAACAGAGAAGGAAGCCAAAGAGAAAGAAGCCCTCCAAATCAAGCTGGAAATAGTTTTGAAGGCCAACAACAGTGCCAAGGAGGAGGCAAGAGGCAAGGATAGCATCATTGCCAAGCTGCAGAGCCAGTTGACTGGACAATACCATCAAGGTGAGTCTTCAACACTAATGATCTCCTTTTCTCCTACAAGACCTCCACCTACTAGCCCTATCATTGAGTTTCCACCATCTCCAGTACCTTCTAGCTCTCAAATGATTGAAATTACTCCTCAAGAATTAGAAAACTTGAAACAGGCTCAGGCCTTATATGCAAAGAAGTATGAGGAGAAAGTAAGGGCTACAATTTCTAGTTTTGCAGATACAATAAATGCCTCATTGCTCTACAACAATGTCAGTAAAATTATGGATATATGGAATGAGCTCAAGAGAGACAAGGCCATTTTGACACCTATTTTTGACAAATGGAGGCCTAGGGAGCAAGATTTAGAGTTTATGTGTGTATCCTGCGATGAAGTAAGGGCCAATCCCATCATCAAATCCACTTCTGATGTCTCTAAAGTCTTAGTACAATTAGCAGCGGAGGTGGATAATGTTGATAGGAAGGTTAATTTGTGCAAAAAGGAGTACACTGATCAAGTTTTTGAGTTGCTCCCAGGAGTTTTTGCTAGCTCGGATCAATTAAAAGATAAAAAAATGTGGCTTAAGGAGATAGAAGCTAAATTGTCAGCAAGAGTTAAAAGAATTATTGATCTAGATGATGCTTCTTTCTTTGTTTGGACAATACAAGAGATAGAGGAAATTAAGTCACATTATGGCTTTCTCAATTCAGAAGTCAATAAGATGAGAAATTCTTGGAAAAGGTTGACTAAGACCAAGGATAAAGTGATTAATTTCTCATGGCCGACAGAAGAGGTGTACGATGAGTGGGAAATTAAATATGCCACCCATGATTCAGAATAGTTGGAGAGTGCCCCTGAAAAGGTAGAAGAGGTTGCAACTGAACAGTTTGTTGAAGAAACTGCAGAGGCTGAAAAGAGCTTGTAACTGTTTCTGTGAAAAGCTTGTAACCTCTTTATTTTGAAAGAAATGATTGTAACAAACTCTCCTCGAGAGGTCTGAAGCTTTGTGCATCCATATTGTTATAAATGGATACTAGGACTAGAGGAAGAGGGATCGCAAAAGAATTGTAAGAAAAAGCTACAGAAATTTATTTGAGCTTTTCCAAGTCTCATGGAGAATATTCAAAAACTTTTTGTAATATTTCTTGAAACTTAATATCAATATACAGACCATCGGTTTTGAGTGAAGCTTTGTGTTGTCTTCAAGTGTGTTTACAATTTGTTTGTTGTTTTCATTCTGAATAATCCAGGGTTGTTCTGTTTGAATGGAATTGCAAAGCAATTTTAGTAGGAGTGTTTGTTAGCTTTTCTCTTTAGGAGGGAAATTAAAGATGCAGGGATCACTCATACCAGTAAACTCTTTGGAAGAGACTTCAAATTTTGATGATCATAGCTTAATTTGGAATGTATGAATTCCTGTAGGTGTCAAGGATATACAAGGATTAATAGAAACCAAGCTAATAGGCCGCATAAAGATGTTTTGTTTGAGGAGTCTTATTTGAGTTTAGATGACTTTGTGACCTTGGATAAGGCACTGGTATTGATTGAAGTTGTTTATTGCATGTTTTATTGATCGAAATGCTGAATTTAAGTATAATTTCCATTCTTTGTTTCCAGTTGATTTCAAGGTGAATAGATCTACTAGTTTTCTGGACTGGTTTGCAGGGGGTTTATGTTTGAAAGTGTGAATTCAATTCACAAAGGTATACCCACCTGGGCTTTGAGTAAGTCCGAAGTGTAGAAGGTTCAATCAAACCTTGTCATATGTTGTCTTGAGAATTTCCTTATCTTTAATGTCTCTTCTGCACCGAGTTTAACCATATTATTTTAAGGATGTTAAAGGGAATCAGATTTTGAAGACAACAAAAGTGGTGACTCTACTGGGGAGAGTTACAATAAAGATATAAATGTAGATCTATGTTGAGGTTTATAAAGAAAATTATTGTGTGTTTGTGGATAAGACTACTTGTTTTCATAATTCCCATAGTTTTGTGGGTGGCAACTCTATTACTTTTGAACCAGTCCTTGTGAGATACAAATATTTCTAAAAGGAAGACAAGCGAGATGCAAGGATGAAAAAACACAAGATCATTCATGAAGAAACATCCTCATGAAACCTTGCAAGAAGGTCTGCCAGAATAGTCACAGAGAGGTTAGAAGAGATCTGTGTTGCATGAGCCATCAAATGCTGTTTGGGTGCAGAAAAACAATAATATTGGTATGATGCCTAATTGACCTGTTTATGCAAAGTCTAATTCATCTTCCATAGATTCAAAACATGATATTTTAGGTTTCCATTTAGGATTGTTTGGAAATATTGATGATGCACCTATTTTAAATCAAGATTTGTCTCATGTTAGTGTTTATGCAAAAGATAGAACCAGTTCAAATGCAATTAGGCACTCCGTTCCTAGGACAATTGATGGGAACATTAGTCTGATTGACATATATCAAGTTAATGCATCAGACTTTGAAGAAAACTTCCCTGATGAGGACAAAGTGTCTCAAGAGATTGAAGATTTAAATAGAAGAGTCCATCATTTAATCTCCCTAAGAGCCCAAAAGGAGGCAAATAAGGAGAAGGAAGTCAAAGCTAAACTAATGGAAAGAGATAGGCTTCTTAGACAGATAGTTGATCTTGAAGTGCTTGTTAAGGAGAAAGAAAAAAGTGATGAGGAAGGCCCTATGATTAGAGAAATCCTAATTCCCAAAACTAAACAAGCTTGTAATAAGTCAGTAGCCCAGCCAACTAGGGAAGTATTTAATGATTCCCAGCTTCCTAAAGCCAATCTAGATAAAGGAAAACAAAAATGGGTGGATGATGGAATAGAATCTAAAACTGCGGAAGAAATCTCTCATAGGCTTTTAGCACATGAGAGAGAAATGGAAAGGATGAGGAAAGAAAAGGAAGATCTCCAAATGGAATTGGAAAAGACTAAGTTAGAAGCGGCGAATCAGGAAGTGAAAAGAAAGATTAATTACTTAAAGGATCCCCCTATTATATTTCCATCAGAAGATCTTAGGAAGCCTAACCCCCAACACATTTCCTTTCCTCAAGTTAATACTCAACCTGCAGTACAAGCTAATATTTCCTCAGTAAGCCAAATACCTGTGAATAAACAGTACACCCAAGCACCTCAATCTCCAATCCCAAAAGTTAAAATGACCATGGGAAATAATAGTGCTATTACCCCTTTTCAAAGAAGACCGATCAATTTAGAACAATACAGACAATTGTTCTTTGATGGGATCCTGAGATATCCAAATCATGTTCCCACTGAGTTAAGAGAAAGACTCCATAAATTTCCTGGGAACAATGCAATTAGTGCTGAGGAACATCTGAAATCTTTTGGGGATCTAATAAATGATTATGAGATAGTAGATGAAGATGTTATTATGAAACTGTTTGTTCAATCCTTGGTTGATGATGCAAGAGATTGGTACAGAGGTCTTCCAGTCAATAGCATAGGTTCATGGGAAGATTTTTAAAATTGCTTTCAAGAGCGGTATGGTGACAAGACTAATGTGAGTTTCATGCTAAATGAGTTCAACAATATTAGAAAATCTGAAAATGAAATGGTCACTGATTTCAATGCCAGATTCCGGAAAGGCCATGCACAGATTGTATCAAGTGATGAGGCTGGATGATAACATGTGTCTTAATACATATTAAAATGCATTTGATTCCAAAATGGCCTATATCTTGAGAGATAAAAATCCCCATAACTTGAGAGATGCTTTTAGAATTGCCATAAATGTAGAAAGTAATAGAAAAGCATATGGAAAATTAGGAAGAAGGACAGATGGTAGATTATGGCAAGAAACCAAGCAGCAACCTAACAAAGTTGTTTAAGAGGATGATAAGATAGAAAAATTGGTGACTGCTATGAAAGATTTGACTGCCAAGGTTAACAAAAATGATAAGCCTCATTATAACTAGCAAGATAGACCCCCTAGATTACATGATATGCCTTATAATACAAATTGGAAGGATGGTAAACCCCAAATTGAAAAGCCCAAAATTACCCAAAGTCAAGACACACCGGATCCTTTGAAAGGGAAAACTATTCACAATATAGAAAATACTCTTTGGTGTATTGCTTGTGATGGACCACATTCTACTCATCAGTGTGCAATGGCTCAAGCTCTTGAAGAATCTATGAGACCAGAAGCAGAGCTTGACATTAATATGTTTGAAACCATCATAGAAAGTGATGAGGAATCTGTGCAAAGTGAATATAGTGATGTCCTGGATAATGAAAAGTTAGTGCAAGGATAGTTAGCCTTAGGTTGGCATCCTACATTGAATGTGGTAACAATTGAAGATGAAGAGGTTCATCTTAGGAGGCCCAGTGAGGAAGAAGTTAGAAATCTCACTAAGGCTGCAATTGCCAAAGCAAAAAATAACTATAATCTGAGAAGCACTAAGAGAGACACTGATCAGGGTGAGTCAGGTTCTATGTTTGTAAAGGAAGTTACAAAAAAGGGGGCATCAAGTAGTGCTACTACTGTTCCTAAGGTCGGTCAAGAGAAGGGAGAACAAGTTAAGAATGTACATAAAGGCAAACATGATAAAAATGTTGGTGATGTACAAGGAGCAGAGACAGTAAAAAGGGGAAGTCAATTCAAAACAGAAAAAGTTAGGACTAATACTGAAAAATGCAATAGTTCTACATTTGACATGGCCCAAGCTTTAACCCAACTGAAGGTCACTGTTCCATTAGTAGAATTACTAAAGATTAAAGAACATAAGGATGCAGCTTTGTCTTTATTATTTAGTATATTTGATAGTGACACAGTATCACCCACCAGTTCAGCTAAAGTTGGAAAGGATCAAGAGTTCCAAATCCCAGAGGTTTATGTTGGAACCACTATCACTTAGGAGCCTTCTCAAGTAGATCCCTTCTATGTTACCTTGTTAGTCAATAACCGGTTGATTAAAAACTGCATGATAGATTCAGGAGCTGCTGCTAATGTAATGCCCTATGGTGTTATGAAAGAATTAGGGTTATCAATAACCACTATGTATGGGAAATGCTATGCCATGGATAACAGAGAAGTACCTGTGATAGGTACAATGAAAGATGTAGAAGTAAAAATAGCAGCATTCCTTGAAGCCACTTACAAAATGGATGTTATTGTTACTGACACTAAACCCCACTATGGTATGTTACTTTCCAAGCAGTGGGCAGCAGCAGTAGGGGGAAATGTTCAACTGGACTTATCTTATGCTACCATTCCTATTAGTGGTAATCAAGTCAAATTATACAGAGAGCCACAAGCTCCTAGGGTAATTGAAAATGTAGACCCTAGTATGCTTAATTGTATGATCAATGTAGATTTGGATAACTTTAGACTTCAACCAATTTCACCTCAATTGAAGAATACTGACCCTATTGTGGTTGAGCTACAAGCACAGTAGTACGGGTTGTGGCAAATGTATTTTGATTTGAGCTTGCTCTAAAGAAGGATCTGGAGCAAGGGTTCTTTTTGTGTCCTCATCAGGTATAACTTTTAAGTACTCATTTTTATTAGCATTCCAGTGCACAAATAATACTACAGAGTATGAAGCCCTATTACTAGGACTTGAGGTTGCAAAAAGGCATGGAATCCAACTGTTGAAAGTAATGGGGGATCAAAATTGGTTGTTTCTCAGGTGAGATCTAAATATGCATCCAAGAATGATAGATTAAAGCAGTATAAGCATGCTGTTTGGGATGTTATTGAGCATTTTGATGCATTTTCTATTAATTGGATAGAGCGAGCAAAAAATATTATGGCAGATTTCCTAGTTAATGTTGCTTTGAAAAATGATGATGCAACGCTAACCGGTATTTCCACTGTGGAAATAAGATCTAGGCCTGCTATTCCTGATAATGTGTACAATTGGCAAGTTTTTGCTGATGATGAAGACATTCTTAGGTTTATCCAATGTGTTGATGATTATGATGGACAAAAGATTGATTGTAATGCATTGGTGGAAGTGGTAGACAACAAAGAGATAGTGTTTAGAAATGATGTGGTCCAGTTGGAAACCAATGAAATACCTAAAGGGCTGGTGGGGCTGGTGGGGCTGGAGAGCATGTTTAGCTATAATGATAGTCATTTACATCAGTAGTCTACCACCAAGTTGGAAGAGTTAGAGGAGGTAAACCTGTGGATAGAATCATCCCCTAAGTTGGTATATATTGGAAAGAAACTACCCCCTCATGTCAGGACTAACCTTATTAATTTATTGAAAAGGTATAAGCATGTCTTTGCTTGGTCTTATGAAGACCAAAAGGCATATAGACAAGATCTTTTTCAGCATAAAGTTCCTTTACTTCCAGATGCTAAGCCTTTCAGAGAGAAACAAAGGCCTATCAATCCCTTGTTAGAAACTAAAATGCAACAAGAACTGACCAAATTGAGAGAAGGGGGGATTATCAAACCAATAAGGCATTCTTCATGGGTCTCCAATTTGGTCCTAGTGAGGAAGAAGAATGGAGACATCAGATTGTGTGTAGATTTTAGGAATTTAAATGTTGCTTCCTTGAAAGATAACTACTCGTCCCCAAATATGGAAGACATGCTACAAAGAGTGATAGGATGTGATCTTTTATCCATGATGGATGGTTTCTCAGGATATAATCAAGTGTTGGTAAAGGAGTCTGAACAGTTTAAAATAGCTTTCACTACTCCATGGGGAACTTATGTATATGTGAGAATGCCTTTTGGATTAAAAAATGCAGGAGCTACATTTCAGAGACCTATGGATGTAGCTTTCAAAGAATTCATAAACATCATCATGGTGGTTTATCAAGATGACCTAACTTGTTTCTCTAAGAAAGCTAATGATCATTGTGGACATCGAGAGAAGGTGTTCAATAAAGCCTTGGAATTTGGTGTATCACTAAATCCCAAGAAATGTCATTTTGGGGTCACTAAGGGAAAGCTACTGGGACACATAGTTTCCAAGGAGGGGGTAAGAATAGACCCTGAGAGAATTGAAGCAATCAATAAGGTGTCTGAACCTAAAATTGTGAAAGGTATCCAATCCTTTTTAGGTAAAGTAAATTTTGTCAGGAGATTCATTGCAAAATTTGCAGAGATAGTGAAGCATGTCGTCAAATTGCTTAAGAAGGATACAAAAATTTATTGCGATCAAGAAGCTTCAAAATCTTTTGCTGAGATTAAGAAGGCAATCCAGGAGGCACCAGTGTTGAAATCCCCTGATTATAGTAAGCCTTTTTCCCTGTTTTCTTTTGCTTCATATCATACGGTGGGTGCAGTATTACTACAAAAGGACAATGAAGGATATGAACATCCCATAGCCTTCTACAGTAAGTCTTTGCAGGCGGCAGAACGAAAATATGAAACCATGGAGAAACAAGCTTATGCCCTAGTTAAAGATGTTAAGGCTTTTAGGCCATATTTAGTGAATGCAAATATCATTGCCTATATCCCACATGCTGCAGTTAAAGATATTTTGTCTCAGTCTGAGGTTACTGGGAAGAGATGCAAATGGATTAATAGAATTCAGGAATTCAACTTGGAGATAAAGATCACCAAATTGGTGAGAGGTTTAGGTTTGGCTAAGCTCATGACTGAGTCGAATCTCATGAATGTAGAAATACACAATGTTGAGGTTAGAGATGCTTTGGTCACTAGTATTGAGAGGCAACCTTGGTATATAGAGATAATCCAAATTTTGAGAGGTGATACACTCCTAGAAGAAATGACATACAATCAGAAAAGAACTCTGAAACTCAAGTCCCAAAAATATGTGCTCATTCAGGGTGATCTTTTCTGGAGGAAAAGAGATGGAGAGTTACTAATGTGTTTGGATGAATTTCAAGCTAAACAGGTGTTGACTGAAATGCATGATGGAGTATGTGGAGGTCACTATTCTGCTAAGACTACTGCTGGTAAGATAATCCGGGCTCGGTACTATTGGCCCACCTTATTTAAAGATACTCATGCATATGTTCGGAGATGTGACCCATGTTAGAGATTCTCATCCAAGCTCAAGTATGAAGGAGCTTACCCCTAAATCCAGTCTCTATAGAAGCTCCTTTTGTCCAGTGGGGCATTGATTTTGTTGGAGAGATTGTTGAGAGGTCAGGGAGAGGTTGATGGATGGATCATAGTGGCCACTGACTATTTCACCAAATGGATAGAAGCCATCCCTACAAGAAGAGCTACTAGTAAATTTGTCATTGATTTCCTGATGGATAATATTGTAACTAGATTTGGAACACCTGCAAAATTGGTGATGGATAATGCCATGTGTTTCAGATCAGAAGAATTTGTAGGCTTTTGTACTAGTCACGGTATACTCATGTCATACTCTTCACCTTATCATCCTCAGGGGAATGGACAAGCAGAATCCAACAATAAGAACCTGTTGAATATCATCAAGAAAATCCTAGAAGAGAATAAAAGATCTTGGGATCAAAAACTGAAGTTAGCTCTGTGGGCAGATAGAATAATAGTTGAGAAATCCATTGGAATGTCACCTTTTGAATTAGTCTATGGCATCCAAGCCAGGTTGCCAGTAAATAACCTTCTCCCAATGTATAAGTTTTTGCAAAATGAGGACATGGAGGTATCTGAACCAATGGAAAACAGAATGATCCAAATTGTAGAAATGGAGGAGCTTAGGACTTCTGCCCATAAGAGAAATTAGAAGATCCAGTTGCAGTCAAAGTATCTTTTTGATAAAAGGACATCACTAAGGAAGTTTCAAATTGATGACATGGTTCTTCAATGGAATGCAAAAGGACAGGGTAAGGGAAAGCATAAGAAATTTGAATCACTATGGATTGGCCCTTTTGTGGTCTGTGACTTAAATGGTAAGGATTCATATTTCTTGAAGAATATGGATGATGAAATGCAGGAATTTCCAATGCATGGACAATTCCTGAAGCATTATTTCTCTTAATGTCCATGCACGGTAGGTCCTTTGTTTGTACATATTTTGTTCCTTTCCTGCTTTTCTATTTTGGTCTGTGTTTTGGTCTATTTCTATAGAGTTTCTGAGTTTTCTTGTGTTGACCTTGCGATCAACCATCCCCAGTCAGAGCCGCTATTATCACAGGTTAAAAATGGGCTTTTCTTTTCCCATGATTGGCTATGGTTTGTTGAATTTTTGAATAGGATGCAGTTTCAAATGCTTCGGCTTTGCTCTAGACCTCAAGGGTTTAAGGGTTTTTGATTTTAGATCCTCTTGTGTTCATTTTAAACCCTCTGGTTTCTAATCTTTCATTACTTTATTCACTTAAGTAATGGGTCATGGGGTCGTAGGAAGTGTTCCCCCTTGTTGTTTACCTAGGCGGTTATGTTAATTAATCAAAAAATTTATGCCTTATATGTTTTTCTCCAAAAGCTGTCGGGCCCAGTAACTAGTGCGCATCTCGCAGGTGGATCCACGGCTTGTGTTATTTTGCTAGGCGAAGTTGTGTATAATTTAAAACCAGCAAAGTTGGGAAAATGACATGGCATGCCACATAGACGGTCCAACTGGTTGATGATAGTGAGTAAAATGGTGGCACGCGGCAGAAGTCACAATAGTAACTGGGCCCACCCCTCTCGAAAGCCTTTTCAGATGGTTAAATGCCGATCAACTTAACAGATGATCTGACGGCCCGCGCTATTTTGGAGGGGTAAGGTGCTCGTTCTTTATACCCCGCGAAATAATGAGAGTGAATGAGAGTCGTCCACGTGTCATGATGGAGGACCTGGAGGATACTGTTGTCAAGAGTTTAATGGAGCCCTATGGTTCTCTTTCAGCATATAAAAAAGTGACAAGTCAGCTCCAAAGGTGACTAGATGCCAGGTGTTCATAGTGAGTTAGAGGGCCCACCCCTCCCGAAAGCCTTTTTAGATGGTTAAATACCAATCAATTTAACAGATGATCTGACGGCCTGTGCTATTTCGCAAGGGTAAGGTTCTTGTTCTCTATACCCCATGAAATAGCGAGAGTGAATGAGAATTGTCCACGTGTCATGATGGAGGAACTGGAGGATACAACTGTCAAGAGTTTAATGGAGCCTTGTGGTTCTCTTTCGGCATATAAAAAAGTGACAAGTCAGCTCTGAAGGTGACTAGATGCCAGGTTTTCACAGTGAGTCAGTGGGCCCACCCCTCCCGAAAGCCTTTTCAGACGGTTAAATGCCGATCAACTTAATAGATGATCCGATGGCCCGCGCTATTTTGTAAGGGTAAAGTGCTCGTTCTTTATACCCCACAAAATAGAAAGAGTGAATGAGAGCCATCCACATGTCATGATGGAGGACCTAGAGAAAACAACTGTCAAGAGTTTAATGGAGCCATGTGGTTCTCTTTCGGCATATAAAAAAATGACAAGTCAGCTCCGAAGGTGATTGGACGCTAGGTGTTCATAGTGAGTCAGTGGGCCCACCCCTCTCGAAAGCCTTTTCAGACAGTTAAATGCCGATCAGTTTAAGAGATGATCCGATGGCCCATGCTATTTTGCAAGGGTAAGATGCTCGTTCTTTATACCCCGTGAAATAGCGAGAGTGAATGAGAGCCATCCACGTGTCCAGTGACACGTGGTCTAAGAAGAAAGTTGTGGGCCCGCCAAGGTGGAACCGGCGGTATAAAAGAAAGACACGTGGCTAGTATCAAGTGGAATGCGAAGGAAATTTCAAGGCCAATGGTTGGGTACCATGTGGTATCATGTAGCCAATAGAAAAGCAAGACCCAGCGTGGAGCCAAAGCTGTTAGTTAATCTAATGCTTGATCAAGTTTTTTTTGATTGGACGGTTGGCACTATTTCGCAGGATCAAGCTGCCCGATAGTTATGCTTCGCGAAGTTGCGAAAGAGCAAAATGAAACACTTGCAGGAAGGTTGTGACCCGTTGGAGCGAAAAATATGATTTCTCTTATGAATTCAATTTTGAACGTATGGCCGAAGCATGCGGAATCAATGTTGTAGTTAAGACCCTGAGTACAATATTTGATTTCCTATCAACCGGGTGAAGATATCTTTTAAAGAATTTTGTAGAAGAGCAGATGCAGAGTTATTTTTTTCAAGTACAGAGCAAGTCAGTTCAGTTGCAAAGCAAATTCCTTCAAGCAAAGAACAAGTTCTCTCGTATTCTTGTGTAGCAATTCCTGTATAGTGTTTTAGATTAGATAATTGATTCGTCACAGAATTGTTTAAGAGTGGTATTCATTTCTTATGTTTTCAAAATGGCTCCTAAAAGAGAATTTTCTGGCAAAGTTAACTATTCAAAAAGGAGTGTCTGTGATGATTTTTTAGAATAGTTGACGTTGTCAACTAATCAGGCATCAAAGGCAAAAGAATTAGTGCCTAGAGCTCCTTGTTTAAAGATAGGAGAATGACTATATGACAAGGGTAACTGGTTGAGAGACCCATAGGTTGGATTGTCTGGGTTGGGGTTGTTTAAAGCTGGATTCGGAATGAGAAATTTTTCTGCCCCACAAAATAGTATCTGGGAATTAGATGTTAGGAAATTAGTGGTCCCAGGGGTATTTATGGACACAGATTTGCTGACCCAAATTGCACTCAACTATGATCCAGTCACAAGAAGCATTCGGGATGTAAATGGGAAAACCCTTGTTGAGATTAATGTTGAAGAGTTCAGGATAGCTTTTGGGCTTAATGAGTTCACCAATTTTCTAGAACCTATAAATTTCACATCATTAGCCCAAATTTATGGTGCACAGAGGAGTCATCTCAGGAATGGGCCTCTCAAGGAGTTTTTTGTGAAAATAGGAGGGTTAATAGTTGTAGGACCCAACACACAAGAGCCCTTTTCATTAAGTATGTTCACCCTAAGGGCTAAAGGAATGTATTGGGCACTTTGCCAAGTTTTGGGAGAAGATGCTGAAGCAAATATGTTGAATCATTACTTGTTAATGATTGCTCAGATTTTGAATCCTTCTCTTGCAATTACATTTGATTATGCCTCTTTTATTGCTGATGCTATCCATGGAGGGTTAATAGGAATCAAGAATGGAAAGGTGGATAGGCCTTTCAGATGGTACTCACTCCTGATGCATCTTTTTCTCTTCAAAAGTGGTGACTACTTTGCCAGTGGACTGGACCTTGTTAACGAGAAAGAAGGAGAAAAAATGTCGGTACAATTATGGAGTACTGTGTTGTCATGGGATAGAGAGGATGCCATTTTTTTTAAGTTTGATAAATATTTTGCATCCAAGATAAGGACTCTCCTCTACTCTGAGAACCCAAGAATCCCCAAAGTTCTCCTAGAATTCATAAGACCAAAAGAATTCGCAGAGAACATAAAAATTGTTCATAACTGGGGTGACATTTACTTGTATCCAGTCTCCATAGTTTTCAGAGTGTTTGGTTTCAGAGGCACCCCATTTTTGCTACCTTACCAAGTCCCTCTCAAAGTGGGAATTACAGAGATCCTTAGACAAATCGGTGGTTTTCAAGAGGTAGAGTTGATAGGCAGGGGTAAAGGGACTATTTTCCCTACAGCTACCATAGCCCACCCATTTGTAATAACAAAGGGAGGCTAGAATTGCTTTGACAATTTCCTCAAGCCTTATCATTTGTCCATTGCAGTGTCCAGGTGTGCTGATCTAGAAGACTTCTTCAACGATATGTTTAGAAAGAAGGTAGCATACAGAGGTAGGCCTCATCAATTCCAGTTTCCTAAAGACCTCATCAGAAATGAATTTGATCTAGATGAGCAGGAGCTAAGGAAAGAGAAGTGGGTGGCTTATAAGAAAGCCTTGTATTTTGTGCATCAGTTTGATGCCAGCTATGACCCATTGTCTAGTTTTTTCCCTCTGGAGGAGAAAATAAAGTTTTTGATTGTTTTCTATGAAGATGTGATGCAAACCCTGAAGGAGAAGAGGGAAGCTATAATCAAAAGAAACCCTGAGAAGGCAAGAATGATCCTAAGTAGGTCAGCTTCCAGCAAAGCAATCCCTACTGGTGATTATACACTGTATAAGAAATCTAGTTATAGTGTGTTGATGCCCACAACAGGGGAGCCCTCTACGTCCAAAGGAAAGAGGAAGATACAAGATGTCATTGACATCCAAGAAAGCCCAAAGAAGCAAAGGGTGGGGAAAGAAGTACAATTAGATACACCTTTGTATTCCCCATCCCAATCCCCTATCCATATAGGAAATGAGCAAGCAGCAGCTGAGCAACTCCTACAATTAGGTAGTCTAGGGGAAATTGCCTACACTTATGATGAAGTGGAGGAAGGAATGCCAGAAGAACCCATTACTGCTGAAATGGATATCACTACCACTGAACACAAAAGCTAGGAGTGGGATCCTAAGATAAAGCAGGCAACTAATGCCTTCTTAGCTGATAACAATTTTGTTACAACAAAAGCATTTATGCAGTTTATATGGAAACAACACATAGATAAATATAATGCTAGATCTGAAAAGAGAAAGGCCGAGCAGCCTAATAAAGATCTAGCCCTGGTGGAAGAGGAAATAAAGCAAGAGATGATGGAAGAATTCAAAACCATCACCCCTGAGCAGGGAAGAGATATGGTAGCACAAGCTGGAGAGCTTATTTTACCTGAATGGGATATAATAGATGCCCTGGTACTAGATTCAGTGAGAAAAGAGACTAAACCCATGGAGGGGATTACTTTCAATAAGGATAATGTTGCACTCATCATGTTGTCTCTCAAGAGAAATGAGAGTAAGAAAGGCAAAGACACCCCAGGTTCAAGTTACCTTGGTGGGATGATGGTGAAGAGAATGCAGAGTACAGGGGTAGTGCAGGCTGCTAGCACTGTGTTAGAGACTGCAAAATTTAGTGTTGTAGTAGCAGAGAAGGAAGCCAAAGAGAAAGAGGCCCTCCAAATCAAGTTGGAAATAGTTTTGAAGGCCTATTATAGTGCCAAGGAGGAGGTAAGAGGAAAGGATAGCACCATTGCCAAGCTACAGAGTCAGTTGACTGGACAATACCATCAAGGTGAGTCTTCAACATTGATGATCTCCTCTTCTCCTACAAGACCTCCACCTACTAGCCCTATCATTGAGTTTCCACCATCTCCAGCACCCTCCAGCTCTCAAATGACTGAAATTACTCCTCAAGAATTAGAAAACTTGAAATAGGCTCAGGCCTTATATGCAAAGAAGTATGAGGAGAAAGTAAGGGCTATAATTTCCAGTTTTGCAGATACAATAAATGCCTCCTTGCTCTACAACAATGTAGGTAAAATTATGGATATATGGAATGAGCTCAGGAGAGACAAGGCCATTTTGACACCTATTTTTGACAAATGGAGGCCTAGGGAGCAAGATTTGGAGTTTATGTGTGTATCCTGCGGTGAAGCAAGGGCCGATCCCATCATCAAATCCACTTCTGATGTCACTAAAGTCTTAGTACAATTAGCAGTGGAGGTGGATAATGTTGATAGGAAGGTTAATTTGTGCAAAAAGGAGTACACTGATCAAGTTTTTGAGTTGCTCCCAAGAGTTTTTGCTAGCCCGGATCAATTAAAGGATAAACAAATGTGGCTTAAGGAGATAGAAGCTAAATTGTTAGCAAGAGTTAAAGGAATTATTGATCTAGACGATGCTTCTTTCTTTGTTTTAACAATACAAGAGATAGAGAAAATTAAGTCACATTATGGCTTTCTCAATTCAGAAGTCAATAAAATGAGAAATTCTTGGAAAAGGTTGACTAAGACCAAGGATAAAGTGATTAATTTCTCATGGCTGACAGAAGAGGTATATGGTGAGTGGGAAATTAAATATGCCACCCATGATTTGAAACAGTTGGAGAGCGCCCCTGAAAAGGTAGAAGAGGTTGCAACTGAATAGTTTGTTGAAGAAATTGCAGAGGCTGAAAAGAGCTTGTAGCTGTTTTTGCGAAAATCTTGTAGCCTCTTTATTTTGAAAGAAATGATTGTAACAAACTCTCCTCGAGAGGTCCGAAGCTTTGTGCATCCATATTGTTATAAATGGATACCAGGACTAGAGGAAGAGGGATTGCAAAAGAATTGTAAGAAAACGCTGCAGAAATTTATCTGAGCTTTTCCAAGTCTCATGGAGAATATTCAAAAACTTTTTGTAATATTTCTTGAAACTTAATATCAATATACAGACCATCGGTTTTGAGTGAAGCTTTGTGTTGTCTTCAAGTGTGTTTACAATTTGTTTACTATTTTCATTCTAAATAATCTAGGGTTGTTCTATTTGAATGGAATTGCAAAGCAATTTTAGTAGGAGTTTTCGTTAGCTTTGCTCTTTAGGAGGGAAACTAAAGATGCAGGGATCACTCATACTAGTAAACTCTTTGGAAGAGACTTCGAATTTTGATGATCATAGCTTAATTTGGAATGTATGAATTCTTGTAGGTGTCAGGCATATACAAGGATTAATAGAAACCAAGCCAACGGGACACATAAAGATGTTTTGTTTGAGGAGTCTTATTTGAGTTTAGATGACTCTGTGACCTTGGACAAGGCACTGGTATTGATTGAAGTTGTTTATTGCATGTTTTGTTGATTGAAATGCTGAATTTAAGTATAATTTCCATTCTTTGTTTCCAGTTGATTTCAAGGTGAATAGATCCACTGGTTTTTTGGACTGGTTTGCAGTGGGCTTATGTTTGAAAGTGTGAATTCAATTCACAAAGGTATACCCACTTGGGCTTTGAGTAAGTCCGAAGTGTAGAAGGTTCAATCAAACCTTGTCATATGTTGTCTTGAGAATTTCCTTATCTTTGATGTCTCTTCTGCACCGAGTTTAACCATATTATTTTAGGATGTTAAAGGGAATCAGATTTTGAAGACAACAGGGCCAACCTAATTACATGTTTCATTTTCCTACATTGGTGAATGTAATCTTTTGAGGCGAACCCGGTTATGTTCCGGTGGGTATAAATATGATGTTATGTAATCATTTGTAAGGGAAGAGGAAATATAATTGGGAATAAAGATTGAGATTCACATGTTTGTATCCGGTTGATTCTTAGAGTCCTGGTTGGATTGTATCTTGCTTGAAGTTTGTATGTAACTAGTTAAGTACTGGATATTCTTTAATGATATTCTGATGATTACCAGATGATTACCAGAAGTTCTATGGCTTGAATATGATTTTTTTATATGGATTTGTTATGTTTTCTTGCTATTTGTATTATGTTTCTCTCACTGCATAAGTTGGTTGACTCTTTTGAGGATTTTTACTGGTTACGACTCCATCAATTGGGAGAAGGAGGTGAAGAATTTGATTCCTAAGAAAAGTTGTAGGAAATCAGTGGTAGAGGTCATACCGAAAGGTTTGAAAGAATTGGTGGTAGAGGTTATACTAGAAGGTTTGAAAGAACTGGTGGCAGAGGTTACACTAGAAGGTTTGAAAGAACCAATTGCAAAGATTACACCATAGGTTTTGAAGAAAGATCTAATAGAACCAGCTGCAGAGATTATACCATAGGGTGACATGAGTTGGCAAAAGGATT
Organism: Cryptomeria japonica; assembly: GCF_030272615.1. Lineage (NCBI taxonomy): Eukaryota > Viridiplantae > Streptophyta > Pinopsida > Cupressales > Cupressaceae > Cryptomeria > Cryptomeria japonica. The sequence continues at coordinate 284,052,123 of NC_081408.1, read as the reverse complement.
TGATAGATGAGTATTATGGACAGATGGAACTGTATGACAGAGAGATGATGGTAACAAACTAGATAAGGTCATGTGGTAGAACCAAATCTAAATTGCTGAAACAAAGGCAATGTGTAGATTTGAAGCAAAGAAAGAGAAACAAAGAGAGTCATAGGTTAGAAAAGCCAGTTGAAGCACTAGGATAGATAGAGTATAGATTAGCAAATAAAGAAGATGTTTGGATAAAAAATGAGCATGGTATCTTCATCCTGAATCCTTTTAGATGTTTATGAGTTGCCTCTCATGGAACATCTTTTTCTACCTGGGTTGTCTGATGCAGGAGCATTGTCGATCAATGAGCAATCTTGCACCAACCAAAAACATTTTCCTTTCTTGTTTAGTTCATTGTGTAGTTTTAATATTCTTACCAGTATGTACCGGTAGTTTCTTGTTCTTCATGGAAGATATTGTTTGCAATTTCCTGACAATTTTATGTGGCTGATTCCATATTTCTAGTTCATTTGTGTTCTTCTCCAGTTATTTATCGCTTCTGGTTGGTTGTTTTTGGGTTCCCAGGACAGTTCTTAGTCTTACTGGTTGGTTTTATTTTATTACCGACATGAATCTTGGCATGTGGATCCATCTTGTGTCTTGTCGGATGTGCTTTGGTGTGTGGCCGACCTTCCTTCTTAACTACATCACTTCGTTGTTATTTTTTGAATGATTTCTTAAATCTTAGGGCTGACCTAATTACATGTTTCATTTTCTTGCATTGGTGAATGTAATCTTTTTAGGTCGACTTGGATATGTTTCGATGGGTATAAATATGATGTTATGTAATCATTTGTAAGGATAGAGGAAGTAAAATTGGGAATAAGGATTGAGATTCACATGTTGTGATCTGGTTGATTCTTAGAGTCTCGATTGGATTGTATCTGACTTGAAGCCTGCATGTAACCGGTTAACTACCATATGTTCTTTGATAATATTCTTATGATTACCAGATGATTGCCGAAATTTCTATGGCTTGAATATGATATGTTTATATGAATTTTTTATGTTTTCTATTTGTTTGCATTGTGTTTCTCTTGCTGCATAAGACGGTTGACTCTTCTGGGGGTTTTTACCAATTATGGCTGCATCACTATATAATATTTATGTACTCCTAGCTATAATATATGAATATTGTGGGTTCTAGCCCCACTATGTTTTTTCCTTTTTTAGGTTTCCACATAAAAATTCTGATGTTGTGGATTTGTGATTTCATTGTTGCATGTTTATATTCATATTTTTTATGCATTGTTAACTGGTGGATAAAGAATAAGTTTGTAGTTTTAATTTTTGGTAGATCAATGATTCACCCCCCACTCTTTGTGATCCTTGATTCCAACAATTGGTATCAAATTTTGGTCATAGGTTCAAATCATGCAGGTCGCAGTGAGTGATGCTAGGAGGGGGATTGTTGGTCATGGGCCAACATCCCTCGAGGGGATTCACGACATGGTTTAACAATCTCTTGTAGATTCTATGAGTCTAGTGGTTATATCGGGCATTGGTAGGTTGATCTTTTGGTGCATTGGCAATCCTATCTTGTAACAACTCTGACTAGGGAATGACCTTTTCTAATGAAGGTTGTAGAATCCAGAACTCCAAGTGCCTATATCCAATTGGCTAGAGCATTAGGAGACAAAAGATAATGTGAAGAGTGGTGCAGGAGTGCCCTTAAAGAAAATTAACACCCATGGAATAACATGAGTATAAATGGTGTAATTAGGTGTTAGAGTTGTGTCAAGGTCCTATGGACTATTTTTATTTTGGATTGTAATACAGATCCAATTGTAAGGCCATTGGCATGTTTGGTGTTCATAAGCCTACATAGACAAATCTGGTCAAGGGGTCAATGATAGGCAGGAATTGTTGTTTTTGAATCTTTTAGGTTATTTTAGATCATGTGGAATCCAAATGATCAGGTTGATAATTTAAGTGATCAAGTTGGAAAGAATGTTACTTCACAACATTCTTGACAACATAATGCAACCATTGTCTTTCGGCCAACCACTCCTCCCAATGGTCATAAAATTTTAAAAATTGGTCGGGGGAGTTAGTTGACACCTATATAAGGCTTTGGAGGCTGAAGACATGTAATGAGGTTGAATGTTGGTGATTGAAGTTAATGAGAATTCTACATTTTCCTGCAATTTATCACTTTGTGTCTAATTATGTATGTGTTATTATATTGTTGGTGGTCTAATTTTCTCATGGATGCATAGTAGGGTGAACTAGGACTGCCTTGGTTTTGGTCCCATACATTTTGGTAAAGTTTGAAGCATTTGGTGATCAAATTACAACTATTGGGTCTATAACCCTCTGTTTTCCTAGGGTTTTGGTTTCCACTACCTCTAACTTGAATTCCCTTGGAGGAAAAATTCCATCCCTAAGGGAAGAAAAATTTAAGGGGATTCATTTTAAGATTCCAAAAGCCTTTTGTAGGAAGGTGTTGGTAGCTGTGAGTTTTTGTTGACCCTAGCCGGGCATCCTCACGTGATCGACTTGTGTTGAAGTGCAAATTGGTGTATAAAATACAAGTTTGGGATGGATCAAACATTGTGATGATGGATTTTGTGTTCTCAGAGTGGGAAATAATTGTTGAAACCATAACCTTACTCTGTTCAAGCCCCTAGTTGTCACTTGCTTTGTAACATGTCCTAATTAGGCCTAATGGACCTAATAGGCTCAATTTGGGGTTCATATATTAGGAAGGAGGATTAGAGTCTAAAAATTTGGACTCTCAAATAACTCCCAAAAGGGTACTCATATCATCCATTTTTTTCTAGGGTCCTTTGGAAGGTTGGATAGATAAGGCAGAAAAGCCAATTAGCCCGATGTAATTCCATTAGGCCTCTTTCACTAGCCCAAAGTGAACAGTCTAGGTTGCAGACCTCAAGGGTTACCAAAAGTCATTAATTTGGTGTATTTCAGCCATTATAGAGCTCCCCTAGTCCATCCCACCTTGTTGCATTGACATTTCATGCTTGTTAGTGTTAACCGGTCTAGATTGAGATATATGGATCTTGTGACACAAAATTTGTGTGGATGATGTTTCTTGCACCATGGAGTCTCTAAGACTACCCTAAGAGGCTTGAAAATTCTAAGATTTAAAGTGGTTGTTGTCATTCAATGGGTAGTTATGACTCTAGGTTGTGGGTGTTGGTCTAAACACACCAAGTTTCCCTGTTGGCTCTTCGTCAAAAGACTTATATACAAAAATGTACACATATACAAGATTTAGAAACATACTCATTGAGTTAAAAGCTTAAGATGTTCTCCATTATGGGGAAGCATGAATGGATTATCATCTAGGTAGACAAGCAAATAACTATTCTCCCCACATATTTGTGGAATTGTGAAAGGACCCCTCCATAGAGAATCAAACTTCCCAGACATTCCCTTTGGTTCTCTCCTCTTGCCCCAAAGCAGGACTTGATCACCTACATTGAATTCATGAGATGTAGCCTTCTTGTCAAAAATTACTTTCACTTGACTTTGGTGAGCGGAAATACGATCCACCACTTCATCTCTTTCTTCTTCTAATTGGTAAAGAAAAATAATCCGCTTATCAAGCGAATTGTGGTAAGTCTCATCTTCTATGGCCTTCGCAAGATTCAAAGCTAGAAACTCTAGTGTGATAGGAATCTCAACATTCATCCCGTATAGGAGTTGAAATGGTGACATAATAATTTCTCTCTTGGGTATGATATGATCTTCCCATAGTGCATCATAAAGTGCTCTGTGCCAAGTCCTCTATTTCTTATCAACAAGTTTCTTGACAGTAGTAACCAAATTCTTGTTGCTTGATTCAGTCTAACCATTTCCAAGAGAATAATAGTCAGATGAATATAAAAGGGTAATACTATAATCAAAACAAAATTAAATGATCTCATAAGATGAAAAACATGAACTTGTGAGGAACACCAAACCTTATAACAATGGTCTCCTTCAAGAACCCAAACCCCACTTCTAAAAAGGCTCCTCAATTACAATAGGCTTAAGAGGAAAGGTAACCAACTTAGCCTTACCAACAAACTGCTAACATTGCTCACATTTGCAAACCCAGCTATTTGCATTCTTGAACTATGTAGACCAATAGTACCTAGCTCACAAAAATTTTGTGTTGTGACTAGAGTAGAAAAATATTCTCCACAAGCTAGGTTATGAAATGATTCAAGCAACCTAACTTATTGTGCCTTATCTACACAACATAGGAAATTTTCATCTATACCTTTCTTATATAAACCATTGTCCCAAAGGACAAAATTTACCACTTTGAGTTTCAAGGTATGTTTCTCTTTGCATGATAGATGTGTGGGACACTCACCATATGCTAGAAAATATGCCAAATTATATTACCATTCATTAGTGGTATAAACAAACAACACTGTAGGAAGTTCTTCTAAATTTCCTTCATTTTCAAGTGCTACTTCTTCTTCATTAGATCTCTTATCAACAATGAATTGACATAAACCTTTACCACGTACAAATTTAGTAGGCCTAATCTCCATGTTATACTTTTGGATTTTTGCAATCCAGTTTCCATGCTTGGTTCCAAACTCTTCCTATGTAAGAATGGTCTTGACAAAAATGTTAGGAACAAGAGCAATAAGATGAGAGTTAAGTATATAAAACCTGAAATGTTTTACCACTTTCACGACAACAAAGGCATGCTTCTCCATTGCAGAAAATTTCAGCTCATGGGTTTTCAGAGGATAACTCATGAAAGCAATAGGTGATTCAATGCCTTCATCATTCCTTTTCATCAGTATAGCTGAACAAGTGTGATTAGATGCATAACTGTACATTATGAATTCCTTTGTATAATTGAAACATACCAAGACCGAAGCATGAGAAATAACCTGCTTGATTTCATTGAAGGCTTTCATTCCTTTGAGACTCCATTTGAAAAGAGATTTTCCTTTCATCATGTCAACAATGTGATGAGTCTATTCAAAAAAGTTGAGAATGAACCTTCACTACAAGTTAACTTTACCAAAAAAAGAAAGAATGATAATGTTACTTGTAGGTAAGGAAAGACTACAAATGACCTTATTTCTCTCGGCATCGATCTTGATACCTTCTTCGGACACAATGTGTCCAAGAAAATTACCCTTCGTAACCCCAAAAATTGATTTATTGGGATTAAGGTAGATCCCATGGTATCGACACTTCTCCAACATGTTGCAAGTGATGAAAATGATCCTAACACTATTTAAAGAAAATAGTCAAATCATCAAGATAAATGACAATGAACTTAACAAGGAAATCACAAAATGTCAGGTCAATTGCACGTTGAAAATTTGCACCTATGTTTGTCCACTCAAAAGGCATTTTGCGGTATGCAAAGGTGCCCCATGGAGTTGTAAATGCAATTTTATGCTGATCTTTCTCAGCAACTTCCACTTGATTGTATCTAGAGAAACCATCAAACATAGACATCAGCTTGGACCTGATAATAGTTTGTAAGACATGATCCATGACAAGCAATGCATAGTTTTCCTTCAAATAAGCTTTGTTTAAATTCCAAAAATCAACACAAATCCATATTTCTCCATTTTTATTTCTCACTCACTCATTGTTAGCTATCCAAGTGGAATGATGGATAATAAATATAATTCTTTCTTTTAGCATCTTCTAAAGTTCAACAAGTATGGTACTTGATATCTTCAAGTTTTACTTCCTTTGATTTTTTCTAAAAGGAGAAAACCCCGATTTAGGGGGAATTTCATGAAAAAGTTCTCCAAGGCAGAATGACTTCAAGTCATTATAGGAATATGCTAGAAAATCAATATATTGCTGCAATAATTAAAAAATGTCTATTTTTCTCCCTTGGAACAACATTTACCAATGTTAACCATTTTCGAATTATAAGTTGTTCCCAAATTCACTTGGTCATATTCCATAGTGCTAGCAGCCAACTTTTGTTGCTTCTTGATATAGTGGTCATGTTTGTCAAAAAGTTTTTCTAGAGAAACAAGACCCTTAGAGATCTTATTACCCTTCAGCTATAAGAACATTTCACTAGTTTGGGAGTCAACGTCCTCTATTGTATCCCTTTGAGGAGACAACCTACCCTCAAAGTAAAGATCATCAAAATTATCAGTAGCTTGGAAGAAATGTATAACATGATGATCATCATTAAACACTTGCCAATGTTCAAGATTATCAGGAACGCTTAGCCTAAACACCATTTCAATAGTGTATTTTTTGTCCTGAAAAAAAATTATGAGGAATAAATAAGGTAGCAAAAACTACTAGAGAATCTAGTCTATCATTGAAATTCCTAGGAATAACTGATATATCAAAAGCATCAAAATCCTCTATCGAATCCCAAACAAGATTTTGATAGTGCTTTGATATATCATTTCTTGTCTGGTAGATATTGCTTACCTAGCAAACTACAAGTTCAACATCTCCTTGAGCATGAAAATTTTTAATTCCCTTCTTTTCAGCGACATTAATGCCCAAAAGAAAAGCTTCATATTCAATGGTATTATTAGTGTTATTGAACTGAAATTTGAATGAGAAAGCAAAAATTATACCATTTGGAGACACAAACACAATTCCTACCCCTGATTTGGTAGAGGAGAAACTACCATCAAATTTTAATATCCAAATGTGATTTGGACTATCCACACTAACAACTTAAAAAATGTAAGAATCTTCTTGTGGAGTTGAAGAACCAGTAGAATCTACAACAATACTTTCACTATCACTTGGATTCACTTCAAGAGAACCCATATCTTCTAGTTCCGATACAACTACAAATTCATCATCAACATATAATAAGTAATTGCCAATATCAGATGACTCAAAGATAATCTGAACCCATTGATCATAAGACTTCACAACTATGTATTGCGATTCTCTTTTAGGATGCAATTTCTTGATTTGTCCTTTTACTAGAATATGAGCCTCTATCATATCAATATTCATCTCTCCACCAACGTCTCTACAAAAAGTCCTTCCTAGAAGAATATGATATGAAGTACATCAGCTACCAAGATTGTCATTTTTATTTTCTTCTCTAGAAAAGCAACAAAAGAAAATTGTGCATCTTTTATCTACTCTATCAACAACACTTGTTTATTATACATAGAAAAACACCTACCAAAAGTCTTAGTCAAAGTGAGACCAAGAGAATTTGCAACCTTTGTAGGAATTACATTATCTGATGCACCAAAGTCTATGACACAATTACTTAACTTGTGGCCGTTAATTAACAATGAGATATAAAATGGTTCAATTTTCTCCAAAAGAGTAGGAGAAGTGTCTAAGTTATTCTAAGAAACATTCAATTTCTATGGAGGATTGGGTGTATTGTTCTTTTCTTTAACAAACTGTACAAGCCGGTCAAATTGATTTGGATTAGACCGTATATACTCCACTTCAAACATTTGAATTTTTGTTTTCTTGGAATGATCTATTATATCAAATACTTAAAAATAATTCATTAAAGACTAGGAAAAGTTCTTACTTTGAGAATTAGAAGTATTACTTGATGCACTGGTCTTCAGTGCAACTGCTAAAAAAATTATAGAAGTTGAAGCTACACTTATGTGTTTAGACTTTGCATTATGTTTCCAAGGATTTGTAAAAGGCTCTCAATGATTGGCAATTATTACTGGCAAACATTAAGAATCTTTTACATGTGTAGAGTCATCACTCTTTGCACTTGCATGTGATGGATTTTCTTGAGTTTGTGAATGAGTGAAAACAATAAAGACATCTCCATCATGTCCTTCTTCTTGCACATGGTCTTCTTCATACTACATGTACCAAATTCTAGATTCGCCGACCAACACTACCTCATCACCTTGTGGCAAATTGGCATTGTCATCGTCAAATGGGCAAAAATTATTATGTTCTACATCATAATAACTAGTGGCAAAATTTTTAGTTGGTTCTTCCAACACAAGATTCTCCAAAGGTGGAGGCAACTTGTTTTTGGTTACGAGAAGCATAGTTGGAATAATTGTTTAGGAATGCCCTCCTTGGGACATCATGATATGGTGCATTCCCTTGTGCAAAGATTTTCTTTTTTAGTGCTAACAATTAGTTAGCCAATTTCTGAACCATAGAATCAAAAGAACTTGAAGTAGACAATAATACAATGACAATTTGATTATTCCTAACCTTGTTAGCTCTTGTGGTTCTTTCTTCATTTGAGTCAATTGTGCTAAAAGTGCATGCTTATCTTTAGTGGTTTTAAACCTCGCTTCAAAACTTGTTTTTGTTAGCAACAACAATGAAGGAAGACTGAGAGGGGGCAATCAATCTTCACCAGAACATAAAAATTTAAGAATAATAATAGATCTAAGAAACTATAACAATAAACAAATAAGAAAATTAACAACACAACACACAACATGAAGATTTTTGACATGTAAAACTTGGTTAAGGTAAAAACCATGGTGGGAACCTACCCACAGTAAGATGATACTCTATATTACTATGTGAAAATGCTACAATGGGGAATGCACATGCATTCAGGCACATTGCCTAGAGCTCACTACTCCAAATATATCTTCTTAGAAGTATGCAACCCTCAGGGAAGCCTCACTGACTTACAACAAGCTTCGAACTACAATCCTAAAGAAATGAACTGAAAGTATAGCATCTCTAAATGCTTGATTATAGTTCTGATTAGGCTCAGTTGTCTACCCTGCAAAACCAATCTCATCACAAACTTAACACCAAATGATAAATCACTTGTTTTCACACACCACTTACTGATAATGCAGACACAACATCAATGTACAAACTACGTGAATAAATCACCAGTATATATACAATTCATCAACCTTGATAACAAGGTCCATTAAACCCTCAACCCTTCATTACAAAATTACATCACATGATAAAAATATTTACCACCAAACTAATAGAATGATTTAAATAGTAGAGGATGGACCTAATTCAAATTCTCAAATGCTCAAATCCACCAAAAATCACACCAAGATCAACTACAACATGCTACACCGCCAGAAACACTGAATAACACAAAAATCAATACAAGTTGATGAAAACAACCAAAAAATCAGACAATAATCAATAAGGATCTCGAAAAAAAATAGGAAATAACTAAGAAACACCAACAAGAATGTTAGAATAATCTAGAATAGCTGCACCAACACCACTTTTCAAATTTTTATTTGTCAATGTCTAGAAGCTCAAGAACACAACCAATCAACAACTATCATGAAGAAAGATAACTTGAGGAGCACCAAATCATGAACCATCTAAAATGAAGATAAATAAGGCCAACCACAAAAATATCCTAAAGTCTTAGCACAAGATTTGATCACACCAGAGTATACCAGAGGAAATATCAACCTCTACAAAACAATGATCAACATAACTAGACCACAAAACCTGATCAAAAAATCTTCCCAAGTACACTGGATTAAATCACATGAATATATTGAAATCAATGACAAAAACATATCCTAACAAAAGCTATGACCAACCATATCCAAAAATCACCTCCTTTGGTATTGATGGCAACATATGAATCTAAAAAATAGTCAATACAAAGAAAGAAGATATCAGCAGCAAACTCCCCCTAAGGTCAAGATAGATAAAGTAGTTTTTCACATGATCTTTTTCCCCCTTTGATAGAAAGACAAATATCTCCAAAACATAAAACATAAATCTCTCCAAAACAAAGACTACTCCATTAGAGGAGTAAAACCAACTCATCAATCCAAATAGAAGAATGAGACTCTAAAATCTATCGAATCGATGCAACTCAATGCATCTAGTTCTCATCAAGAGGAGTGGATACCCCTAACTTCTCTCTAAAATAGGCAAATGTATCTATAGGAAAAGTCTTAGTGAAAATATCAGCTATATATTCATTTTTAGATACATACTCCAACTTTACCTTCTCCTCACTGACTTGTTCTCTCAAGTAATGATATTTGATTGATATATGCTTAGTCTTTCAGTGTTGCACCAAATTCTTTGATCTGTTGATAGCACCAGAATTATCATAATATATAATAGTAGGATCATCATGAATAACTCTGATATCTTTCAACATTTGATTCATCTAAACAACCTAAGTGCAATTACTAGCAACGACAATGTACTCAGCTTAAGCAGTAGATAAGGACATTGAATCTTGTTTCTTGATAGCCCATGAAACCAACTTCTTATCCAGAAAGAATTCTCCACCAGTAGTGCTCTTTTGGTCATCTATATCACCAACATAATCAACATCAGTGTAGGCACACAACATGAAATCATCATTCCTCAGGTACCATAAACCATAGTCCATAGTTTCCTTTAGATATTTGAATATCCTCTTAACAACAGTGACATGGCTCTCTCCTTCGGATCAACTTGGTATCTTGCATCCATACACACAACATGCATAATATAGGGCCTAGTTTGACTAAGATATAGCAGTCCACCAACCATAGATCTGTACAAACTCTTATTAGCTTTTGAAGATTCGTCATTTTTAGACAATTTACAACCAGTCACCATAGGAGTTCCAACCGGTTTGGAGTCATCTAATCCAAACTTCTTGAGCAATTCCTTCACATAGTTTGAGATATGAATATACCTTTTACTCTTTGAACAATCTACAAACTTAAGAAGAATTTCATTTCACCAATCATAAAAATATCAAATTCTTTCTGCATATCACTAGAAAACTTCATGCTCAAGTCATCATCACCACCAAATGTAATATCATCAACAAAGACTTCAATAATTAGGATGTTATCATTTTCAATCTTGAAATATAGATTACTGTCAGTAGTACCATTAGTAAATCCCAATTTCAACAAGTATTTATCTAAACTAGCATACCAGGCTCTAGGAGCTTGTTTCAATCCATAAAGAGTTTTCATCAACTTACATACCATATCTCCATCATCTGACAGTGAAAATCCTATAAGCTATTCAATGTAAACTTCTTCCTGTAGATCACCATTCAAAAAGGTTGATTTGACATCCATCTGATATACCTTGAAATCTTTATAAGCAACATAAGCAAGCAGCAGTCTAACAACTTCAAGTCTAGCAATCGGAGAAAAAGTCTCCTCATAATCAATTCCTTATTGTCGCGAATACCCTTTGTAGACCAGTCTTGCATTATTTTTTACAACTTCACCTACTTCATTAAATTTGTTTTTGAATACCCATTTAGTACCAATAACATTCTTATCCTTAGGTCTAGGTACAAGCTCTCAAGTATTATTATTTTTAATCTAATATATTTCTTCTTCCAAAGCTCTCATCCAACATTCATCTTTACAAGCTTCAACAACATCTTTAGGTTCAACTTTAGAGATCGAACATACTTCTTCAACAACTATCCTTCTTCTTATCATCATACCTTTATTCTTATCAACAATAATATAATTTTTAGAATGATTCAATCTTACATACCTCAAAGTCTTATGTTTGTTCTGATTCTCAGGTTCCTGTAATTCTTCACCACCAGCAACAACATCAAGATTAATAGTTTCTACTAGATCATTTTGCTTAGGTTCTTCAGGCTGAACAAGAGCCAAAATAACATGTTGACCATCATCATAACTGCATGGTTTGATCTCCATCCCAAGATTCTTATCCAACTTCACATTTGCACTTTCAACTATCTTTCTCAATCTCTTATTATAGCAATAGTAGGCTTTTCTCTTAGTTGAATATCCAAAGAAGATACCTTCATCACTTCTAGCATCAAACTTTCCTTTATCCTCATCTCGCTTGATATAACATTTTCTACCAAATACTCTCAAATATCATATAATAGAAGCATGACCAAAACAAATCTCATAAGGGGTCTTATCGGTACCACCTTTGATGTGAACTCTATTGAATGTGTAAACAATAGTACTAATGGCTTATGTCTAGTAGATCTTCAAAACATTTCCTTCAATCAGCATAGTCCTTGCAACATCCAAAATAGTTTTATGAACTTCCTCTCAATAACTCCATTTTGTTATGGGGTTCTAGGAGCTAATAATTTTCTTGTAATTTCATGCATCTCACAAAATGAGTTGAACTCACCAGAATATATTTCTCCACCTTTATCAGATCTTAGATACTTTACCTTCAATCTAGACTTGGTTTCCACCTTAGCTTTGAATATCTTGAATTTGTCTAATGTGATAATACAATGATGAATAGTGAGTACCAAACTGGTACTCATAGGGGGGGGGGGTGAATCAATACAGGTAAAAAAACTTTTCCTTAACCATTTTGACTGCAAACAGTGAACTTGACTGGCAATTACTAACACAGGTCATAAACAAAAATACTACTGGTTAAGCACAATGAGACTGTGAAAAACATTAACCGGAAACACTTATCTTACCACACAACCTACACCCTCATTTCCACATTATCCTTGTGCATAAAAAGGTAATCTATCATCAGAAATATAATAACTTGCTAGATCAACATGATTCACCACTTGACAGAAAACAACAAAGCATCACATGAAAAAGACATCACATATGACACACATATTTTTCACATGGAAACCCAATTGGGAAAAACCATGGTGGGGATGAATACCCACAAGATGTTTTTAAACTCTTTAGAAGTTCTCTCTTTTAGGAACCTATTCTGATTAAAGACAGTTACAATAGGTTCTGTTAGGAACTGATCCTATTAGGGATCACCTAGTTAAGGGATGGCTAGAATACCTGGTTAAGGGTTAAACCCTATTAAAGGTTACCTTCTTAGAGGATGTTATGAAATCAATGGCTTTGAGTCACCCTATTAAAGGATTTATAGCAAGCTAGTTAAAGCTACCCTCGTAAGGGATTTTCCAACTGTTGAAGTGATTAGAGATCAACAGTTATTACAATGATTTGGTAATAGCACTCAATGCCAATGCAGACCTGCTTTAGTTCCTTTCTTCTGCATACACACTCTGTAGGTATCAACCCTCTTATCTAGTCTAGCAAGAATAACGTATCTTTGCACTTAGATACACACACAACATTTGCCAACAACTTCAACATGAAAAATAACATCGACCATAGGAAACAGATAGGTCGATAGTATAAACCCTAAACCCTAGACATTTAGGTTGAGCAAATCAGCTGATTCAATCCTGACCATTGAATGCTTTGCTTTTGAATACAATGGTCTTGAATAAATCTCAAGACATTCTCCATCATTCATTCTTCACCGCTTCTTGGAGGTGATAACCCATCACGCGTTCTCCACCGTTTGCTGAGACTTTGCACATTCGCGAGGTAGATAGGATCAATCTCATTGATGCAAGATCCATCACATACATGAGGCTAACATGGCAACATGATCTGATCTCCATTACAATTCTAACTCATCACACAATACCATCGGTTGAATCACACAGGCTCGAAACACTTCAACCAGAAACCCTAAAGGTGAGACTACCTACCGGTAGTCATACCATATTAAACCTTCATAGAAAACATTCCATATACTGGTTCACTTGGACAAATGTACCGCTTCACCTTTTGCACATATACTAGTTCTCAACATTATACTGGTTCACTTTGCCAGTTTCTTAACTTCAATAAACTTGTTCACTCTTCAACATATTACTAGTTCACTCTTCAGCATATTACTAGTTCACTCTTTTAGCATATTACCGATTCTCTCTTCAGCATATTGACATCAATGACAACATAATATCATCATGTCAACATACTCTGCACATATGCCAACAATCTCCCCCTTTGGCATTGATGGCAATATATAAAGATATCTCTATTTTTGTATCACATCTTCTCCTTAAGACTGTAGATATCTTCTCTGCTTCACATCTTCTCCCCCTTTGACAACAATGCCAAAGTGGAGGCATGAGCTTCCCTGTTCCACTATGCCACTCCCCCTAAGGAGTAGCATCCTTCAACACATGAATCCTAAAAAGATATAGCAAAGTAAGATCTGACTGATGTGGAGCACAAACCTTTAGTTTTCCTCTCGAAGGGGCAGATAGGTAAAGGTAGCCTTCGGGAGAGGCTTGGTGAATATGTCTGCTAACTGCTCCTTACTGGAAACATGTTCCAATACCACCTCTTTGTTCTGAACCTTTTCCCTAAAGAAATGATACTTGAATTCAAAGTGCTTGGTTCTATCATGTAAAACTGGATTCTTAGAAATGTTAATTGCACTTGTATTGTCACAAAATATACTTACCAGTTCAGATATAGGAACTTTGAAGCCATTCAATACATGCTTCATCCAAATACTCTGGGTGGAGTTCGTAAAAGCTGCAACATACTCTGCTTCTGTTGTAGACTAAGAGATACAACTCTGCTTTTTACTCATCCATGAGACCAATCTACCACCAAGAAAGAATTCACCATTGGTTGTGCTCTTTCGGTCATCCACTTTACCAGCCCAATCAACATCTGTGAACACTTTCAGGTTGAAATCATCATTGTATGGATACCATAATCCATAGTCAATAGTTCCCTTCAGATATCTAAGAATCCTCTTGACTGCTACCAAGTGGGATTCTCTTGGGCTTTGCTGAAATTGAGCAGTAATACCCATTGCATGTTCAATGTCCTATCTCTTATGCACTACATAATGCAAATTAACAATCATTGATCGGTATTCCTTCTCATTTAACAATGTTGAGTCATCCTCTTTTGATAGTTTACAACTGGTCACCATTGGTGTACCAACTAGTTTGTTGTCTTCCATGCCAAAGGTCTTCAACACCTGTTTGACATACTTGGACTGAGTAATAAAGATTCCATCTTTCATTTGCTGAATATGCAGTCCAATGAAGAACTTAATCTCCCCTATGAGTGACATCTCAAACTCCATTTTCATCTCATCTGCAAAGTCATGACTCATCTTGTCATCTCCACCAAAGATTATGTCATCAACAAATACTTCACAGATCAGAATCTGATCTCCTTCTGATTTCAAGTAGATATTGGTATCCTCACTTGTTCTTTCAAATCTAATCTTCACAACATGGGAGTGCAAGCATTTATACCATGCTCTAGGTGCCTGCTTTAGTCCCTACAAGGCTTTATGTAGCCTACACACGATGTCACTGTCTTTTAATAGGGAAAACCCATATGGTTGCTCTATATACACCTCTTCAAGTATTCCATTTAGAAATGCAGATTTTACATCCATTTGGTATACCTTGAATCCTTTAAAAGCTGCATATGCAAGAAGCATACAAACTCCTCCCAATCTTGCTACTAGAGCAAAGGTTTCTCCATAGTATTCTCCTTCTTTTTGGGCATGTCCTTTACATACTAGTCTAGCTTTGTTTCTTACCACTGTACCATCCTCATTCAATTTATTTCTGAAGACCCATTTGGTTCCAATGAAATTTTTATGCTCCAGTCTGGGTACCAAAGACCATGTACCATTCTTTTCTATCTAGTCAAGTTCCTCTTCCATTGCGTTGTTCCATTCTTCATCTTTATTTGCCTCTTTGAATGATTTAGGCTCAAATATAGAGATCATACATGAGTTTTCTCTGACCTTTCTTCTTGTAAGAATTCCTGCATCTTTGTCTCATATGATCTGCTTTGCATAATGATTGAGTTTTACATACCTAGGTATATTCTTAATAGATTCCTCTTGCTTGTTTTCTTCATCCTCATCTTCATCAACATCAACATCCATCAATGTAGGAGCACAATTATTGGTTCTGGGCTGATTTGCAGTCGGTTCCCAGAAGGTTACTACCAGTTCATCTCCTACATGCTCTCTCTTATTTTCCTTAGGTTTCTTAGAGTTTTCACCAACCCTAACATTGATGCTTTCAACAATTCTCTGAGTCCTATTGTTGAAACATTTGAGAGATTTTCTCTTTGTGGAATACCCTAGGAATATTCCCTCATCACATTTAACATCAAACTTTCTCTGATGTTCACTCCTCTTGATATAACATTTACTACCAAACACTCTGAAGTAGCTTGCCACTGGTGTCTTACTAGTCTAGTACTCATAAGGAGTCTTATCCTTTCCTTTCTTGATGAGTACCCAATTCATTGTGTAGACTGCAGTGCTCACCGCTTCTCTCCAAAAGGTGTGAGCAACCTTTCCTTGGATTAACATGGTTCTAGCCGCTTCAACCACAGCCTAGTTGTTCCTCTCTGCTAAGCCATTTTGTTGTGGAGTCCAGGGGGCAAATAGTTGCCTCTTGATGTCATTCTCTTCACAATATTTGTTGAATTCATTAGAAGTGAATTCCCCTCCTTGATCAATTCTAAGGCATTTGATTCTTCTATCGCTTTCCTTTTCTACCAGTGCTCTGAAAGCTTTGAACTTTCCAAAGGCTTCAGACTTATCCTTCAAGATTGTGAGCCACATCATTCTTGAGCAATCATCTATAAGAATCATAAAATACCTATCTCCCTGCACACTCCTAGTTTTCATAGGACCACACAAATCAGTATGCACAAGATCAAGTAAATTGTCTGCAGTGAAAGATTTACCTTTGAAGGTTGAGGAAGACATTTTCCCCAGTTGACGCTCTCTACACAAAGGATTTTCCAATTTGCTTAGCATCAACAGTCCTCTAACTACCTTGATCTTACTAGCCTTCACAATGTTATCAAAGTTTATATGGCTGAGTCTCCTATGCCATATCCAGCTATCATCAAAGTTAGCCATAAGACATGTACTTATATTTGCATTCAGCTGAAATAGGTTACCTTTGGTTTGTATACTAGTGGCCATCAGTTCACCATTCTATCCTTTGATTTTGCACACTCTATTTTTGAATTCCAAAGTGAGTCCACTATCATTCAGCTAAGCAACACTCAATAGGTTGTGTCTAAGACCTTCCACCCAATACACATTGTCAGCACTACTCTTTCCATTCATAGAAATGTACCCTCTGCCCTTGACCATACATGGTGAATCATTACCAAAATGAACCACACCACCATCATACTCTTCCAAAGAAAGAAACTTACTCCGATCACCAGTCATATGGTGAGAACAACCACTATCAATAATCCACTCATTGGAATTATCAAAGTAGGAGACAAGAGCCTTCTTGTCTGACACATCTTCATTGATTGCTACACACACAGTATCCTTATTTTCTTCATCTTCTAATTCCTCATTAGTGACACCTTCATCAACTGCTACAAAATAGTTTCTCTGATTTTCTCCTTTGAACTTCTTGAACTTTTCTAGTTTGTCTTTGCTATCACCATTAGGATAGTTTACAACAATGTGTCCTATCCAGTTACAAGAGAAGCATTTCAAAGGAAGCTTACCTTTGTATTTATCGGTTCTCTTAGGAAGTCTCTTGGCAAGAAGAGCTTCAAATTCCATAAAGATCTCCTCATCATCCATTTCTTTGCTCTGTCTTGGTTTGCCACTGGTACTAGCTTCTTTGCCTTTTCTAGATGGTGCAATAGATGTTCTAAAGGCTGATTCAGTCTTCTAAACACTACCATCAAAACTATTTAGCTCATAGGCTGTCAACTTTGTGATGATGGAGTCTAGGGACACCTTAGTCTTGTCTATTGACCTCAACTCCTAAATAGCAAAAACTCTTATTGCATAGACTGGTAATAAGGATCTCAAAACTTTGCTAACAACAGTGGAATCCTCCATTTTACCACCTTGCTTGATATCTCCAACAACAGTTTTGATTCTTATTCCATATTGTTGAATGGTCTCTCCTTCTACCATCCGCATGTCTTCAAACTTTCCTCTAAGGCTTTCTTCCTTAGCTTGTTTTGCATGCTCATCACCACCATAGATATTCTCAAGAGTATCCCGTACTTCTTTGGGATTTTCTTTATCCTGGACATCAATAAACTCAATGTCAGATAAACTACTAATTAGGGCTTCTATGACTTGCCCATTCTCCTGATTCTCTCTCTTTTAGTCATCGATGAGAGTACTGGTAGGGATAACATAAACATTCTCAACATAGCTCCAATGTTGAGCACCCATGCTTCTAATGTATATCTTCATTCTGTCCTTCCATATTTTTAAGTTATCTTTGTTGAACTTTTGACCTTCCCTCTTCATCATTATAATAGGTTTTTTCCCTCAAGCAGTTAAGCTTACAACACAGAGGACCTAGAGGATTCTCTTATACCAATTGATAACACAATGATGAATAGTGAGTACCAAACCGGTACTAAGAGGGGGGGTGAATCAGTATAGGTACAAAAACTTTTCCTGAACTAGTTTGATTGCAAACAGTGAACTTGACTGGCAATCACTAACACCAGTCATAAACCAAAATACTACCAGTTAAGCACAATGAGACTATGAAAGACATAAACCGGAAACACTTATATTACCACACAACCTACACCCTCATTTATACATTATCCTTGTGCATAAAAAGGTAATCTATCATCAGAAATATAATAACTTGCTAGATCAACATGATTCACCGCTTGACAAAAAACAAGAAAGCATCACATGAAAAAGACATCACATATGACACAAATATTTTTCACATGCAAACCCAACTAGGAAAAACCACGGTGGGTATGAATACCCACAAGCTATTTTTAAACTCTTTAGAAGTTCGCTCTGTTAGGAGCCTAGTCCGGTTAAAGACTGTTACAATAGATTCTGTTAGGAATAGATCCTGTTAGGGATCACCCAATTAATGGATGGATAGAATACCCAGTTAAGGGTTAAACCCTGTTAAAGGTTACCTTGTTAGAGGATTTTATGAACTCAATGACTTTGAGTCACCCTGTTAAAGGATTTACAGCAAGTTGATTAAAGCTACCCTGTTAAGGGATTTTCCAACTGTTGAAGTGATTAGAGATCAACAGTTATTACAATGATCTAGTAATAGCACTCAATGCCAATGCAGACTCGCTTTAGTTCCTTTCTTCTACATACACACTCTGCAAGTATCAACCCTCTTATCTGGTCTACCAAGAATCATGTATCTTTGCACTTAGATACACACAATGAAAAACAACATCGACCTTATAGGAAATAGATAGGTCGATAGTATAAACCCTAAACCCTAGACATTTAGATTGAGAAAATCAGTGGGTTCAATCCTGACTATTGAACACTTTGCATTTGAATACAACGGTCTTGAACAGATCTCAAGACATTCTCCATCATTCTTTCTTCACCGCTTCTTGGAGGCAATAACCCATCACACGTTCTCCACTATTTGTAGAGACTTCGCACATTCCTGAGGTATATAGGATCAATCTCCTTCATGCAAGATCCTTCACGTGCATGAGGCTGATGTGGCAACATGATCTGATCTCCATTATAATGCTAACTCATCACACAATGCCATTGGTTGAATCGCACAGACTCGAAACACTTCAACCAGAAACCCTGAAGCTAAGACTACCAACCGGTAGTCATACCATATTAAACCTTGATAGAAAACATTCCATATACTGGTTCACTTGGAAAAACATACTACTTCACCTTTTGCACATATACCGGTTCTCAACATTATACCAGTTCACTTTGCTAGTTGCTTAACTTCAATAAACCTATTCACTCTGCAACATATTACTGGTTCACTCTTTCAGCATATTACTGGTTCTCTCTTCAGCATATTGACATCAATGACAACACAATATCATCATGTCAGCATACTCTGCACATATGCCAACATAATGCTTCTGATTTGTCCTTCAAAAAGATAACCCACATCATCCTAGAGTAATAATCAATTAGTAGCATAAAATATCTATCACCCTGCAAAATTCTAGCATTTGTAGGTCCACATTCTTTCATATGTCAACTATCAAACATAAAGTTGGTTAAGGAGGAAGAGATAAGGAATGATACCAAAAGGTACTTTTCGGATCTTCTGAAGAGGGATCACAAGTTGGATGCTGATGCTCAATCTTCTTTTCTTCAAATATTCCTTGCCTCATTGATGAACAGATGAATGCCTCCCTTTCTTCCATACCTTTGAACTTGGAAATCAAAAATGTTTTTCTTTCTTTTGATGGAAATCAAAAATGTTTTTCTTTCTTTT
Source organism: Cryptomeria japonica (assembly GCF_030272615.1). Taxonomy (NCBI): domain Eukaryota; kingdom Viridiplantae; phylum Streptophyta; class Pinopsida; order Cupressales; family Cupressaceae; genus Cryptomeria; species Cryptomeria japonica. The sequence goes on along the minus strand of NC_081408.1, from coordinate 284,032,148 downwards.
GATGGTAATAAAGCTCTTGGTCCAGATGGCTTCCCCATGTTCTTCTTCCAAAATTTCTGGGACATTGTAGGGAAAGATGTTTCCAATGAGGTCAAGGAGTTTTTTGGGGCTAAAAGACTTTTGAAAGAAATTAATGGCACTTTCATTGCACTAATTCCCAAAATCCAAGATGTTGACTCCATGGACAAGCTCAGACCAATCAGCTTATGTAATTCTTTTTATAAGACTATCTCCAAGGTTCTTACCACCAGAATCATGATTGTCCTTCCCTCTTTGATTAATCATCAACAAAATGATTTTGTACCAAGAAGACAAATTCTTGACTCCATTATTACTATCCATAAGAATATTCATTCTTTTGTAAGGGCTAAAAAATAGGGTCTCATCCTTAAGCTTGATCTCTCTAAGGCCTATGACCAAGTTGATTGGTCTTTTCTTGTGAAGGTTCTTGTGGCTTATGGTTTCTCCACCAAATGTGTTGACCTCTTTAGTTAGCTTATACCTCAGCCTCTTTTCTCGTTCTTGTCAATGGATCTCCATCCCCCTTCTTCCAAGTGTCTAGAGGATTGAGGCAAGGGGATCACATTTCCCCTATCCACTTCATTATTATGGCTAAATGTTTTGGTAGGTCTATGGAAAGCATGGTGATACGAGGATCTTTTAAGGGACTTCAACCTTCTTTAGCTGATCATACCTGCTCTCACCAACAGTTTGTGGATGATACCATTATCATGGGGGAATCAAGTATCTCAGTAGCTAGAACCCTGAAGGAAACTCTTTGTAAGTTTGCCTCTGCATCTAGTCAGCTCATTAATTGGGTCAAAAGTGAATTTTTTTCATCAATACACTAGAGAGAAGACAACAAAGAATCAGTAGAATCCTGAAATGTTGGATTGCTAATCTTCCTACCACTTATCTTGGCCTCCCCTTGGGCATTGCACCTCCTAATTCTTTTTGGAGCTCTCTGGTGGACAAATTTCATAAAAGGATAGCTGAATGGAAAGGAGCCTTGTTAAGTTAGGCTAGAAAGCTTCAAATTCTGAAAGATTCTCTTCAAAGCATACCTATCTATGCCCTTAGCCTTTTCACAATTCTAGTAAAGTATGCTGATGCAATCGAGAAAATTCAAAGAAAATTTCTCTAGTCAGGGGTTGAGAAAAAGAAAAGAATGTCTCTTGTGGCTTGGGATCAGGTATGCAGACTGAAAAGTAAAGGAGGTCTGGGCTTGAGAAGAATTCGGGCCCTAAATGAAGCTCTCTTGTCTAAACAAGTTTGGAGAATGTTCCACTCAGATAGTGAATGGTGTAAAATCTGGAGAAGTAAGTATTCTCTTCCGTCGTCTTCTCTTTTCTCTTCTATCAATTCTGATATCAGTATGAATAGATCCCATATCTGGAATCATGCCTCTAAGTGTAGAGACAACATTGCTAAAGGGGTTATATGGAAAGTAGGCAATGGTAGGAATGTTAAATTCTGGGAAGATCCCTGGCTTTTTGATAAATCTTTGATTGATATCCCATAATGGGCCCCTTATGCCTCCTCCTATATTAGATTGTTTATTCCTTTAGTTGAAGGGTATTGGATAGGTAATAAATGGCAGAACATTGAAAGTATCCACCCAAACCTTATTAAGCTTAAAAACCATCTGTCATTGGCTTGGTTGAATAAAGAGGAAGACTCCCTCATTTGGAAATATGAACCTAAAGGTAATATTACTATCTCTTCAATGTATGGTGTTCTCTCCCCTGCCCCTTCTAAAAAATCCTTTTTGGTCTAAAGCATGGATAAAGGGTTCGATCCCTAAAATCAACTTTTTCTATTGGACTATTCTTCAAAATAAAATCTTGACCTCAGACAATCTCAAGGGTAGAGGATTTTCATTCCCTAATAGATGTGCTATATGCCTTTAGGAGGAAGAGTCCGTGGATCATCTGGCCATCCACTATTCCTATTCTACTTCAATCTGGGAAATATTTCTTAAGATTTTTTGTATTGATTGCGTGTTTCCTAACATTATCAGTGATTTGTTCTACTCCTAGAATTATCATTGGTCTAACTCCTTTTTGAGATCTCTATGGTAGCTATCTCTCCCTCACATTCTGTGGGGGTTATGGAAAGAAAGAAACAATCGTATTTTCAAGGAAACTTCTCTTACTCAAGATATTGTTTTCCAGAAAATACAATGGGCTATAGTGGAGAACATTGGGATCATTGGGGGTCCCCGCTTTTAGGCCAACCCTCTAGAATCTCACATTTTAAGTTCTTGGAGTTTGAAGAATGTTGGTAGTTCTGACCCCAAGCAAAACAAAAGATTAGAAGCAAGATGGCAAACTCCCCCTCATGGTTGGTTCAAAGTCAATTTTGATGGTGCTGCAAAAGGTAATATGGGCCTTGCGGGATATGGAACTATTCTTAGAGATGATAAAGGTATATGCAAGGAAATGATTGTTGTTCCCCTACCTATGGATTGAAGGGGACTCTAACAACATCAGAAAATGCCTCAAGGGGACCTCTAAGCCCTCATGGTCTATCAATAACATTATAAAGGCTGATAGAGACCTCATTAACACTTTTGAGAAAAGTTTCATATCTCATATTTATCGTGAAGCTAATGGTTCTGCTGATTGGGCAGCCAATGTGGCGGTCAATCAAGATGAAATGATTACATGGAAGGGAGAACAGGGCCTCCTAGAGGATGTTAGATTAATCATTTTTAAAGATCGATACAATAGTAACCCAAAGATAATAAATGGACAAAATAATAATGAAATGGATTAAAAGGAGTGCTTCAAGCTATTATAATATTGTCAGTACCAAAATCCAGATCCTGGAAACTATCAACATTGGCGAAGGGAAGTCTATGGCAGATTATGTGGAGGATTTGACAAAAACTATTGCTAGGGCTGAAAATATAAGAGACTCCTTCAACCCCAGATTTGAGCAAATTGAGAAAGACCTGATTGAAAGGAAAGCAAATGCTAATGCTATGGATCAAATAATGGTAGAAATTGTCAGTAAAGTCAGCAAAAGTGAGGAATGCCTTAAAAGTATCACAGAGCAAAGCTTAAACATTCTGAAGGCCTCTACTAACAATACCAAAGCCCTCATTAGCAAATTTGAGGAGAAGGATACCCTAGAAATTGACCCTGACACTGAAGGCACATGAGATGTTCAAGGACCCAGAACAAGAACTAGAGGTAAAAAGAAGGAGAAGAAGCCAAATAAGGACCTGGATGAACTCAAAGCTATTGTGGCCAATTATGACTAGCTGGTGATTAAGGCGAAGGACCTCCTAAAGGCTTTATAATTATGGAGTGGTTTATTCAGTTTTGTTGTTTCTTTCATTTATTTTCCTTTCTATTTACTGGCTTTATTGCCAATCGTTTTGAAAGTTGTTTGTATATGGTCTGGATACTCTTTGATGATCCTTTTTAAACTCCTTTGTTAAAGGTTTCGGATCCTTAAAACCTATTTTTCTTATTAATTAGAACATTTGTAGGTCCACATAGGTCCGTATGCACAAGATCTAGTAGTCCATCAGATGTATACTATTTTCTCTTGAATTAAATCCTTGTTTGCTTACCCAATTGGCATTATTTACATACCGGATTAGCAGGCTTAACAATCTTAGGTAGATATCTAATAGCTTGTGTAGAATAGATCTTAATATTTGAATCAAAGTTTACATGAAACATTCTCCTATGCCACAACCAACTCTCATCTATCTTAGAAATCACACAACTTTTCTCTCCAATTGTTACCTTCAGTCTTAGTCCTAGATTTAATCATAACCCTATCTAACACTCAAAAGATTATGCTTCAAACATTCAACATACAAGACATCATCAATGTTATGCTTACCACCAAAATAAATAGAACCTCTCCCATGGATTACTTAGGCTTTGTCATCTCCAAAACTAACTATTCCACCATCATACCTTTCCATGCTTACAAATTTTCTATTACTGATCATTATATGATGTAGAAAACCTCTATCAATCACCCATTCATCCTTTTCTTCTACCTTATCCACCAAACCTTTCTCCTCAATAGAGAAACTAGTGGAATCAATAGGTATAGGTCTATCCTCTTTAGTGGCAATAAAAACAACTTCATCTCCTTCTGATTCATCATTTGTAACACCTTCATCTATAACATAATAACAATTATTTTGGTTCCTAAACTTTCGGTTAGACTTATAAGGCTTATCTTACTTCTCATGCTTCTCCTATCTATCATTCCTATAATGCTTATCAAACTTATCATGCCTATTATACTTAGCCATTCTCTTCAAGAATCTAGAAGCAAAATATCCTATCCTATTACAAGAGAAACATTTCAAAGCAAAATTTTCATCATACTTACCAGCACCTTTAGGAAATCTTCAAGCAATTAGTGCTTCAAGGTCATAAAGCTCTCTTGTATTCTCTTAAATCTCTTTTCTCTCTCTCTCTCTCTCTCTCTCTCTCTCTCTCATATCTAGATATTCTGCACTCATCGTGATAATACTTCTTTTTACAAGATACAAAGGCATATGCTCTAAATGTTTTCTCACACTTTCCATGTGATTCTCCAAACTCACTCGGCTCAAATGTAGCAAGCTTTCCAACCAACACATCTCTTATCACTATAGTCATACTCAAGATCTCATCAATAGCATCAACCTTGTGTTTATAAGAAAGAGGCAAAGATCTTGTCACCTTGGCAACAATTTTATCTTCCTCAATGCTTGCACTGACACATCTGATACCTAGGACAAGGTCATTCACCTTAGCCATAAAAGAATGTATGTTCTCATCATCTCCCATCTTCAATGTCTCATATTTTCCTTTCAAACTTTGTAACTTAGCAACTTTAACCTATTTTTCACCTTCATATAGAATTTCAAGCTTTTCCTAGATCTCATGTGTGGTCTGAAGTCCCATAACAGTTGTCATCTTTGAATCTATCAGGGCACTAAGTAATGCTTCCTTTGCTCTAGTATTGTATTCTACTTCCTTAACCTCATCAGGAGTAGATGGTCCACTCCAAGGAACAACATAGGGATTCATTGTGATCTTCCAGTAATCTTCTCCAAGACATTTCAAATGCAACTCCATCTGGTTCTTCCATATAGTATAGTTGCTTCTGTCAAACCTCAAACTATCCTTAAAGAGAATATCTTGAGCTACCATCCCAAATCTCCTCCAAAAATAAAGCTTCTACCAAATGATCTATCTTCGATACCAATTGTTAGTAGCAATAAAGAAGGAAGACTAAGAGGGGGGGTGAATCAATCTTCACCGAAACATAAAAATTTAAGCACAACAATAGATCTAAAAAATGCAACAATAAACTAATAAGAAAATTAAGATCACAACACACAACACCAATATTTTTTATGCGGAAAACCCATTTAAGGGAAAAAACATGGTGGGAACCTACCCACAGTAAGATGATACTCTACAGTAGTATGTGAAAATGTTACAATGGGGAATGCACATGCATTAAATCACACTACCTAGAGGTCACTGCTCAAAAGATATTTTCCGGAAAGGCTACAACCCTTAGGAAATTCTCATTGACTTACAAAAGGATTTAGACTATAATCCTAAAGAAATGAGGTGAGAGTATAGCATCTCCAAATACCTAATTATAGTTTTGGTTAGGCCCAGTTGTCTACCCTGCAACACCAATCTCACCTCAGATTCAACACCAAATGATAATTCACTTGTTTGCACACAAACCACTCACTAATAATTCAACCACAACATCGACACACAAACTACATGAATAACTAACCTATATATACAATTCATCAACCTTGATAACAAGGTCGGCTAAACCCTCAACCCTCAATACAAAATTATATCACACGATACAAAGATCGACTACCAAACCAATATGATGATTTACATAATATAATATGGACCTAATTCAAATTCTTAAATTCTCAAATCCATCAAAAAATAACGCTAAGATCAACTGTAACATGCTACACCACCAAAAATGGCTATATGCACGGAGTTGTGGTACCAAAAAGGTGCCACACTTCAAAAAAAATGAAAAATGCTCATAAGGCACACGTACTATAGGGTGCGTGCCTTATAGGCTTGGCACACCAAGCCTATAAGGCATGCACCCTATAGTGCATGCGCCTTATGAGAGAATGTGGGCTTAGATAATGGGTCAAGGGTCAAGGGTCCCATATAACCATTTTTTAGTGCAGCTCATTTGGCTAGCGCCAAATATGGTGCTAACCAAATGACTTCCATCAAAAGCCCCATATTTGGCACTAGCCAAATGACTTCCATTGAAAATTTTTCACCTTTGATAAATTTATACTCTATACCCTATAATATATACTCTATACCCTATAGTTTGATAGCCACAACCATAAAAATTAAACCATTTCAAACCTATAACAAATACCCTAGATCGTATGACTAAATATGCTAAATCCTCGACACTATACAATAACCATAGACTCTATAACCCAATATGCTAAACCATATGAGGTCATTATGGGTCGTATGGTGTCCTAAGGGGTCATATGGTGTCCTATAACCCCTTAGGACACCATATGACCCCTTAGGACACAATGTGAACCCTAACAATGCGTAAGGGGATATATGGTATCCTAAGGGGTCATAGGATACTATATGACCTGTCAGGAGACCATATGACCCCTTAGGACACCATATGACCCATAATGATACTATATGGTGTTCTAAGGGGTCATATGGTATCCTAAGCAGTCATATGGTGTCCTATGACTCCTTAAGACACCATATGACCCATAACAATACTATATGATGTTCTAAGGGGTCACATGGTGTCGTAAGGGGTCATATGGTATCCTAAAGGGTCATAGGACACTATATGAACCATTAGGACATCGTATGACCCCTTAGAACACAATGGTAGGGTCGTATGGTGTCCTAAGGGGTCATAGGACACTATATGAACCATTAGGACATCGTAGGGTCGTATGGTGTCCTAAGGGGTCATATGTTGTCCATATGACCCCTTAGATATCGTTAGGGATCATATTGTGTCTTAACGGGTCATATGGTGTGTTATGACCCCTTAAGAAAACATATGACCCCTTAGGACACCATATGACCCATAATGACACCATATGATGTCCTTAGGGATCATATAGTGTCTTAAGGGGTGAAAGGATACCATATGACCCCTTAGGACATAATGTGAACACTAACAACATGTAAGGGGTTATATGGTATCCTATGGAGTCATAGGACACTATATGACCCGTAAGGACACCATATGACCCCTTAGGACACCAAATGACCCCTTAGGACACAATATGGTGTTGTTATGGGTTGTGTGGTGTCGTAATGGGTCATATGATATCCTATGACCCCTTAGCACACCATATGACCCCTTAGGACAAAATATGGTGTTGTTATGGGTCGTATGGTGACCTAAGGGGTCATATGGTGTCCTATGACCCCTTTGGACACAATATGGTGTTGTTATGGGTCATATGGTGTCCTAAGTGGTCATATAGTGTCCTAAGGGGCCATAGGACACCATATGACCCCCTAAGTGTCGTTAGGGATCATATTGTGTCTTAACAGGTCATATGGTGTGTTATGACCCCTTAAGACACCATATGACCCCTTAAGACACCATACAACCCATAATGATACCATATGGTGTCCTAAGGGGTCATAGGACACCATATGACCCCTTAGGACACAATGTCAAACCTAACAACACATAAGGGGTTATATGGTATCCTAAGCGGTCATAGGACTTTATTTGACTCGTTATGACACCATATGACCCCTTAGGAAACCATATGACCCCTTAGGACATAGTACGGTGTCGTTATTGGTCGTATGGTGTTCTAAGGGGTCATATGGTGTCCTATGACCCCTTAGGATACCATATGACCCCTTAGGACACAATATGATGTTGGTATTGGTCGTATGGTGTCCTAAGGGGTCATATGGTGTCCTATGACCCCTTAGGACACCATATGACCCCTTAGGTGTTGTTAGGGATCATATTGTGTCTTAACGAGTCATATGGTGTGTTATGACCCCTTAAGACACCATATGACCCCTTAGGACACCATACGACCCATAATGACACCATATGGTGTCCTAAGGGGTCATATAGTGTTCTAAGGGGTCATAGGACACCATATGACCCCTTAGGACAATGTGAACTCTAAAAACACGTAAGGGGTTATATGGTATCCTAAGGGGTCATAGGACACTATATGACCCATTAGGACACCATATGACCCCTTAGGACACCATATGACCCCTTAAGACACCATATGACCCATAACAACACTATATCATGTTATAAGGTGTCACATGGTGTCGTCAAGGGTCATATTGTATCCTATGACCCCTTAGGACACCATATGACCCTTTAGGAGACAATATGGTGTCGTTATGGGTCGTATGGTGTCGTAAGGGGTCATATGGTGTCCTATGACCCCTTAGGAGACAATATGGTGTCTTTATGGGTCATATGGTGTCCTAAGGGGTCATATGGTGTCCTATAGGGCCATAGGACACCAAATGAACCCTTAGGTCTTGTTAGGGATCATATTGTGTCTTAACGGGTCATATGGTGTGTTATGACCCCTTAACACACCATATGATCCCTTAGGACACCATATGACCCATAATGACACCATATGGTGTCTTAAGGGATCATATAGTGTCTTAAGGGGTCAAAGGACACCATATGACCCCTTAGGACAAACTGTGAACCCTAACAGCACATAAGGGGTTATATTGTATCCTAAGGGGTCATAGGACACTATTTGACCCGTAAGTACACCATATGACCCCTTAGGAAACCATATGACCCCATAGGACACAATATGGTGTCGTTATGGGTCGTATGGTGTCGTAAGGTGTCATATGATATCCTATGACCCCTTAGTACACCATATGACCCCTTAGGACACAATATGGTGTTGTTATGGGTCGTATGGTGTCCTAAGGGGTCATATGGTGTCCTGTGACCCCTTACGACACCATATGACCCCTTAGGACATAATATGGTGTTGTTATGGGTCGTATGGTGTCCTAAGGGGACATATGGTGTTCTATGGGGCCATAGGACACCATATGACCCCTTAGGTGTCATTAGGGATCATATTGTGTCTTAACAGGTTATATGGTGTGTTATGAACCCTTAAGACACCATATGACCCCTTAAGACACCATACGACCCATAATGACACCATATGTTGTCCTAAGGGGTCATGTAGTGTCCTAAGGGGTCATAGGACACCATATGACCCCTTAGGACACAATGTGAACCCTAACCACAGGTAAGGGGTCATATGGTATCCTAAGGGGTCATAAGACACTATATGACCCGTTACAACACCATATGACCCATTAGGATACCATATGACCCCTTAGGACACAATATGGTGTTGTTATTGGTCGTATGGTGTTCTAAGGGGTCATATGGAGTCCAATGACCCGGTAGGATACCATATGACCCCTTAGGACATAATATGATGTTGTTATGGTTCGTATGGTCTCCTAAGGGGTCATATGGTGTCTTATGACCCCTTAGGTGTCGTTAGGGATCATATTGTGTCTTAACGAGTCATATGGTGTGTTATGACCCCTTAAGACACCATATGACCCCTTGGGACACCATACAACCCATAATGACACCATATGGTGTCCTAAGGGGTCATATAGTGTTCTAAGGGGGCATAGGACACCATATGACCCCTTAGGACAATGTGAAGCCTAACGACATGTAAGGGGTTATATGGTATCCTAAGGGATCATAGGACACTATATGACCCATTAGGACACCATATAACCCCTTAGGACACCATATGACCCATTAGGACACCATATGGTGTTGTTTTGGGTTATATGGTGTCCTAAGGGTTGATATGTTGTCCTGTGACCCCTTAGGACACCACATGACCCCTTAGGACACCACATGACCCCTTAGGACACAATATGGTGTTGTTATTGGTTGTATGGTGTCCTAAGGGGTCATATGGTGTGCTATGGGGCCATATGACCCTTGAAGTGTTGTTAGGGATCATATTATGTCTTAATGGGTCATATGGTGTGTTATGACCCCTTAAGACACCATATGACCCCTTAGGACACCATACGACCCATAATGATACCATATGGTGTCCTAAGGTGTCATATATTGTCCTAAGGGGTCATAGGATACCATATGACCCCTTAGGACACAATGTGAACCCTAATGACACGTAAGGGGTCATATGGTGTGCTAAGGGGTCATAGGACACTATATGACCCGGTAGGATACCATATGACCCCTTAGGACACCACATGACCCATAACAATACTATATGGTGTTCTAAGGGGTCACAAGATGTCATAAGGGGTCATATGGTATCCTATGACCCCTTAGGACACATATGATTCCTTAGGACACAATATGGCATTGTTATGCATTGTATGGTGTCCTAAGGGATCATATGGTGTCCTATGACCCCTTAAGACACCATATGACCCCTTAGGATACAATATAGTGTCATTATGGGTCGTATGGTGTCCTAAGGGGTCATATGGTGTCCTATGGGGCCATAGGACACCATATGGCCCCTTAGGTGTCCTTAGGGATCATATTATGTCTTAACAGGTCATATGGTGTGTTATGACCCCTTAAGACACGATATGACCCCTTAGGACACCATACGACCCATAATGACACCATATGGTGTCTTAAGGGATCATATAGTGTCTTAAGGGGTCAAAGGACACCATATGACCCCTGAGGACACAATGTGAACCCTAACAACACGTAAGGGGTTATATGGTATCCTAAGGGGTCATAGGACACTATATGACCCGTAAGGACACCATATGGCCCCTTAGGACACCATATGTCCCCTTAGAACACCATATGTCCCCTTAGGACATAATATGGTGTCATTAAGGCTCGTATGGTGTCGTAAGGGGTCATATGATATCCTATGACCCCTTAGCACACCATATGACCCCTTAGGACACAATATGGTGTCGTTATGGTGTCCTATGACCCCTTAGGACACCATATGACTCCTTAGGACATAATATGGTGTTTTTTTGGGTTGTATGGTGTCCTAAGGGGTCATATGGTGTCCTATTGGGCCATAGGACACCATATGACCCCTTAGGTGTCATTAGGGATCATATTGTGTCTTAACGGGTTATATGGTGTGTTATGAACCCTTAAGACACCATATGACCCCTTAAGACACCATACGACCCATAATGACACCATATGCTATCCTAAGGGGTCATGTAGTGTCCTAAGGGGTCATAGGACACCATATGACCCCTTAGGACACAATGTGAACCCTAACGACATGTAAGGGGTTATATGGTATCCTAAGGGGTCATAAGACACCATATGACCTGTTACGACACCATATGACCCCATAGGACACCATATGACCCCTTAGGACACAATCTGGTGTCGTTATGGGTCGTATGGTGTTCTAAATGGTCATATGGTGCCCTATGACCCCTTAGGATACCATATGACCCCTTAGGACACAATATGATGTTGTTATGGGTCATATGGTGTCCTAAGGGGTCATATGGTGTCCTATGATCCCTTAGGACACCATATGACCCCTTAGGTGTCGTTAGGGATCATATTGTGTCTTAACGAGTCATATGGTGTGTTATGACTGCTTAAGACACCATATGACCCCTTAGGACACCATATGACCCATAATCACACCATATGGTGTCCTAAGGGGTCATATAGTGTTCTAAGGTCATAGGACACCATATGACCCCGTAGGACAATGTGAACCGTAACAACACGTAAGGGGTTATATGGTATCCTAAGGGGTCATAGGACATTATATGACCCATTAGGACACCATATGACACCATATGACCCATAACGACACTATATGGTGTTCTAATGGGTCACATGTTGTTGTCAGGGATTATATGGTATCCTATGACCCCTTAGGAAACAATATGACCCCATAGGACACCATATGGTGTCGTTTTGAGTCGTATGGTGTCCTAAGGGGTCGTATGTTGTCCTATGACTGCTTAGGACACCATATGACCCCTTAGGACACAATATGGTGTCGTTATTGGTTGTATGGTGTCCTAAGGGGTCATATGGTGTCCTATGGGGCCATATGACCCCTTAAGTTTTGTTCGGGATCATATTATGTCTTAACGGGTCATATGGTGTGTTATGACCCCTTGAGACACTATATGACCCCTTACGACACCATACGACCCATAATGACACCATATCGTGTCCTAAGGTGTCATATATTGTCCTAAGGGGTCATAGGACACCATATGACCCCTTAGGACACAATGTGAACCCTAACGACATGTAAGGGGTTATATGGTTTCCTAAGGGGTCATAGGACACTATATGACCCATTAGAACACCATATGACCCCTTAGGACACCATATGACCCATAACAATACTATATGGTGTTCTAAGGGGTCACATGATATTGTAAGGGGTCATATGGTATCCTATGACCCCTTAGGACACCATATGATCCCTTAGGACACAATATGGTGTCGTTATGTATTGTATGCTGTCCTAAGGGGTCATATGGTGTCCTATGACCCCTTAGGACACCATATGACCCCTTAGGATACAATATGGTGTCATTATGGGTCGTATGGTGTCTTAAGGGGTCATATGGTGTCCTATGGGGCCATAGGACACCATATGGCCCTTTAGGTGTCCTTAAGGATCATATTATGTCTTAACAGGTCTTATGGTGTGTTATGATCCCTTAAGACACCATATGACCCCTTAGGACACCATACGACCCATAATGACACCATATGGTGTTTTAAGGGGTCATATAGTGTCCTAAGGGGTCATCGGACACCATATGACCCCTTAGGACACAATGTGAACTCTAACAACTCGTAAGGGTTTATATGGTGTCCTAAGGGGTCATACGACACTATATGACCCCTTAGGACACCATATGACCCATAATGACACTATATGGTGTTCTAAGGAGTCATATGGTGTCCTAAGGGGTCATCTAGTGTCCTAGGACCCCTTAGGACACTATATGACCCCTTAGGGAACAATATGGTGTCGTTATGGGTCGTAATGTGTCATTATGGGTCATTTTGGGTCGTAAGGGGTCATAGAACACCATATGACCCCTTAGGACACAATGTGAACCCTAACGACACGTAAGAAGTTATGTGGTATCCTAGGGAGTCATAGGATACTATATGACCTGTTAGGATACCATATGACCCGTTAGGACACCATATGACCCCTTAGGACACTATATGGTGTTCTAAGGGGTCACATGGTGTCCTAAGGGGTCATCTAGTGTCCTATGACCCCTTAAGGCACCATATGATCCCTTAGGACACAATATGGTGTCGTTATGGGTTGTATGGTATTGTAAGGGTTCATATGGTGTCATATGACTATTTAGAACACCATATGACCCCTTAGGACACAATATGGTGTTGTTATGGGTCGTATGGTGTCCTAAGGGGTCATATGGTCTTCTATGGGGTCATAGGACACCATATGACCCCTTAGGTGTCATTAGGGATCATATTGTGTCTTAACGGGTCATATGGTTTGTTATGACCCCTTAAGACACCATATTAACCCTTAGGACAACTTATGTTGTCATATGGTGTCCTAAGGGATCATCACACACCATAAGACCATACTAACCCCATATGGAATACTAGGGACTCATATGGTGTCCTAAGGGGTCATAGGACACCATACGAACCATACTGACACCATATGGTGTACTGAGGGATCATTTGGTTTCCTAAGGGGTCATACGACACCATATAACCCCTTAAGACATAATATGACCCCTAACGACACCTAAGTGGTCATATGGTGTCCTATGACCCATTAAGACACCATATGGTGTTGTTATGGGTTGTATGGTGTCCTAAGGGGTCATATAGTGTGCTATGACTACTTAAGACAAAATATGGTATCGTTATGGATCATATGGTAACCTAATAGGTCATATGGTGTCTTATGACCCCTTAGGTGTCGTTAGGGGTCATATTGTGTCCTAAGGGGTCATATGGTGTTCTATGACCCCTTAGGACATAGAGAGAGGAAGGAGTGAGGTGAGAGAGGGAATTAGATGGGTGTAAGGATGAAGAGGGAGATAGTGCAAGGGATAGGAGAATAAGGGAATTGTGAGAGCTAGAGAGGGGAGGGACAAAGAAGAGTATGTATCTATAAGAATGAAGAGCCCAAGAAGAGGTAAGGGGAGAGAGAGAATATGAGATCTAGTTCATAGAGAGAGATGGAACTACGAGGGAAGGGAGATAAAGAAGGGAGAGGTGAGATGGGGGTTTCTATGTACACATTTGGTGCTCTCCCTATTTGGCGCATGCCAAATGTGGAATATGGACCACATTTGGCACGCGCCAAATGGAAAAATCCATTTATCACATTTGGCACACGCCAAATAGGGCGAGTGCCATATTTGGCACATGCCAAATGGCCCGCTTTGGGAAACACCAAACCTATGGGTTGGATTTTCCTTGGGCATCCAGACCAAAGGTTCGGAGGACCATTTAAGGCTAGAGATGTGTTTTTATCAGAACATTGAAATTTTTGACATATTTTTGGTCGTGCTCTTCGTCAGGTTTGAACGTGTTTCAATGAAGTTAAAAAAAAATACTGTGGTAAACTTGAGCTCCCTCTTAACTATCCAACAATGTAATTTATTTCAAATTTTGATTTTGTTAAGTCTTTCATCTATAATTTCTTTTGTCAGTGTGTCCATTTTTTGTCAAAAACCAACATGCACTATTTTGGGTATAGATTTTTACACGTTCATCAGATTTTGAAAAAACTTACATTTTTAGAGACTAGACTATATTCTACACAATTTAAAAAAAAAAGTTTTGATTTTTGATTAGTTTTGAATGATTTTAGGGGGGAGCATGCTCAAATTTCTGTTTTTCAAGATGTTTCCACTTTGAAAATTAGTAAAAAATCATATACTCATTAAAAAATTAGCTGAAAAATCTGGCATAAACTACAAGGTATTAGCTAAATTCTCACCGAAGTGATTTTAAAATTTTTTAAAAAAAGTTAACATTTTAGGGGGGCCACAATAGACGCTATGTTATGTTTTTTGCATAAAAACAGGACCACTTTTTGTGGCCCCCTTTTTGAAGCCCTTAATCTCCACCATTTAAAAAAAAAATTAGTAGTTTAGAAAGTAGACTTGAAGCATTCTGAGTCTTGTTGTTGTTGCATCTTCAAATTTGGAGTGTAACTATCTTCAATTTGTCATTGAAGTTCAAACTTTGCTGATTTTAGAAAAAAAAAGTGGCATCTTAAGATCCCCTTTTGGTACCACAAATTGGTGCACATACCCAAATACCGCATAACATGAAAAATCAATATCGGTTTATGAAAATCACCAAAATCTCACACAACAATCAATGTGGATTGCCAAAAAAAATAGGAAATGACTAGGAAACACCAACAAACATGTTAGAATCATACAGAATAGCTCCACCAACACCACTTTTCATATCTTCATCTGTCAATGTCTAGAAGCTCAAGAACACAACCAATCAACAACTGTCATGAAGAAAGATAACTTCTAGAGCACCAAATCATGAACCATCTAAAATGAAGATACACAAGACCAATAAAAACAATATCCTAAAGTCTTAGCACAAGATCTGATCACACTAGAATATACCGGAGGAAATATCAACCTCTACAAAACAGTAATCAGCAAAACCAGATTACAAAACCAGATCAGAAGATATTTCCAAGTACACTGAATGAAATCATAAGAATATGTTAACATCAATGAAAACAATATATCCTAGTAGCAACAATGACCAACCATATCCAATAGTATTTAGGGTAGCCCACTTTGTAATAGCATTGTTAGGAAGATGATAAAACCAATCATCAACTACACCCTACAAAGTTTCAATGAATAATCTTACCGAAACATCTTCATGCTCAACAATGAGAACACCAAATGCAATATAAAAAGTAGTGATGTGTTCATCAGGATTTTGAGAACCATCACCCAAAAACTTGGGAAAATTATTTTTTGAACCTCATGGAAGTTCATGAAGAAGTGGCGTAAGGTTCAATGGACCAAGCACAGTACCCCAAGGACATTGGGTAGCCATTATTGGTGGATTATATGGGGGAATTACAAAAAGTCTTAAAGTTGGGATAACCTCAACTTGCAAACTTAATGCCTCACTTGGTATAGGAGACCTTTTTGCAGTAGGAAGAAAACTCCTTGTACACTACAAAGGAGATTTTGTCCATGAAGGCAAGAAAGGAAAACTATGCTACTGCAAAAACTCAAAGGTAGGATCAACAATTTCTTCTGCTCTTCACCCAAAAGTATAACTTGGGTCTGCCAAATTAGTACTTTGAGGAAATCAGTAACAAATATAATACAATGGAAACTCTAACACTACAACCCAAAATAATTACACCGGTTTCACATTTGGATCCCCAGCAGAGTTGCCAAAAAACTATTGGGTGAATATTTTGTCACTAGTGTACTTAAGACAATATATACGTTTCACACACAACTATAATGAGACAAAGTCTCTCCTCTTAGCAAGGGGAGTTCCCATGATAGAACTTGATATTTTAATAACTAAAAATTAAATCCTAGGTTAAGATTAGGGTGAATAAGCCTCTATTATTAGAATTAACATTAATCCCTTCACTTGATACAGTCTTCTTATAGTAATTAACTACACTAGCATACAATAATTCACTTTACTCTATATTAACATAAGCACAAAGCCTTATGTGAACAAAGATACTATTTTCAATCTAACAACTAAAAATATCTTGCAGCCCAAAGTCTTCAAGATAGATTACTACAAACTTGCAAAGTAACCAGCACTAGCCCAAAGTCTCTGACATAATAAATGCATCACAATAAAGCTCTAAATATGCAATATAACATGTTGGCATATATGCAGAGTTTGAGGACATGATGATATTGTATGATTGTCATTGATGTCAATATGCTGAAGAGTGAACCGGTATATTGAAGTAAGCAATTTGCAAAAGAACTGGTATGATGTAGTGAACCGGTATATGTGAAAAAGTGAAGTGGTATGTCTATCCAAGTGAACTGGTATGTTGGAATGTGAACCAGTATATGGAATGTGAACCAGTATATGGAATGTTTTGTATCAAGGTTTCATATGGTATGACTACTGGTTGGTAGTCTTAGCTTCAGGGTTTCAGGTTGAAGTGTTCCAAGCCTGTGTGATTCAACCAATGATGTCGTGTGATGAGTTAGCATTGTAATGAAGAACGAATTGTGTTGCCACGTCAGCCTTATGTGCATGAAGGAGATTGATCCTATCTACCTTGGGAATGTGTAAAGTCTCTATAAATAGTGGAGAACGCGTGATGGGTTATCAACCTCCAAGAAGCGGTGAAAAACAAATGATGGAGAACGTCTTGAGATCTGTTCAAGACTGTTGTATTCAATGCAAAGTGTTCAATGGTCAGGATTGAACTGACTGAATTGCTTAACCTAAATTTTTAGGGTTTAGGGTTTATGCTACTGACCTATCTATTTCCTATAAGGTCGATGCTGTTTTTCATGTTGAGGTTGTTGGCAAATGTTGTGTGTGTATCTAAGTGTAGAGATATGTGATTCTTGCCAGACTAGATAAGACAATAGATACTTGTAGAGTGTGATTGCAGAAGGAAGGAACTGAAGCGGATTTGCATTGGTATTCAGTGTTGTTACTAGATCACTATAATACCTGTTGATCTCTAACCACTTCAACAGTTGGCAAATCCCTTAATAGGGTAGCTTTAACCAGCTTGCTATAAATCCTTTAACAAGGTGACTCAAAATCATTGAGTTCTTAAAATCCTCTAACAAGGTAATCTTTAACAGGGTTAAACTCTTAACCGGGTATTTAGCGATCCCTTAACCAGGTGATCCCTAGCAGGATTGGTTCCTAATAGAACCTATTGTAAAAGTCTTTAACCGAACCAGGCTCCTAATAGAGCGGACTTCAAAAGGGTTCAAAGAACTTGTGGGTATTCATCCCCACTATGGTTTTTCCCAGTTGGGTTTCCATGTGAAAAATATGTGTGTCATGTGTTATGCCTTTTCATGTGATGATTTGTTATTTTTTGGTGGTAAATCATGTTGAACTAGCAGGTTATTATATTTTTTATTGTAGAGTACTAGTGTATGCATATGGGTGAAGTGGAAATAAGATGTTAGATTGTGTGGAAAGCTAAGTGTTACCAGTTAAGGTACTTCACCATCTCACTGTGTTTAACCAGTAGTAATCTAGTTTAGAATGGTGTTAGTGATTGCCAGTTAAGTGCACTATTTGCAGTCAAACCAGTTTAGGAAAAGTGATTTTTGTCTGTGCTAGTTAACCCCACCCCACTCAGTACCAGTTTGGTACTAACTGTTCATCATTTATTTATCAATTGGTATCAGAGTGACCTCCAGGTCCTTTGTGTTGTAATCTTAACTGCTTGAGGCAAAGATCCAAGTCTAATGATGAAGAGGGAAAGTCCAAAGTTCAATAGAGATAACTTTAAAATATGGAAGGATAGAATGAAGATATACATCAGAAGCATGGCTGCTCAACAGTGGAGCTATGTTGAGAATGCTTATGTAATCCCTATCGGTAATCTCATCGATGATCAAAAGAGAGAGATTAAAGAGAATGGGCAAGTCATGGAAGCCCTAATCAACAATTTATCTGACATTGAGTTTATTGATGTTTAGGATAAAGAGAATCCCAAATAAGTATGGGATGTGCTTGAGAATATCTATGATGGTGATGAGCATATAAAACAAGCTAAGGAAGAAAGTCTTAGGGGAAAGTTTGAAGACATGTAGATGGTTGAAGGAGAGACCATTCAACAATATGAAATAAGAATCAAAATGGTTGTAGGAGATATCAAGAGTGCAGGTGGTAAAATAGAAGATTCCACTATTGTTAGCAAAGTTTTGAGATCCTTATTACCGGTCTATGTAATAAGGGTTGCTGCTATTCAGGACTTGAGGTGTGTAGACAAGACAAAGGTATCCCTATACTCCATCATTGCAAAGTTGGTAGCCTATGAGCTAAATAATTATGATGGTAGTATTCAGAAGACTGAATCAGCCTTTAGAGAATCTGCTACACCATCCAGAAAAGGAAAAGAAGCAAGTACCAATTGTGGACCAAGAAAAAGCAGACAAATGGATGATGAGGAGATCTTGATGGAATTTGAAGCTCTTCTTGCCAAGAGACTTCCTAAGGGAACCGGTAAATATAGAGGTAAGATCCCTTTGAAATGCTTTTCTTGTAACCAGATAGGACACATTGCTGTAAACTGTCCTAATGGTGATAATAAGGACAAACCGAAAAAGTTCAAGAAGTTCAAAGGAGGAAACCAGAGAAACTATTTTGTAGCAGTTGATGAAGGTGTCACTGATGAGGAATCAGAAGATGAAGAAAGTGAAGATATTGTGTTTATAGAAGTCAAGGAAGATGTGTCAGACAAGAAGGCTCTTCTCTCCTGCTTTGATAATTCTAATGAGTGGATCATTGGTAGTGGGTGTTCTCACCATATGACTGGTGACCAGAGTAATTTTCTATCTCTAGAAGAGTATGATGGAGGTGTGGTCCATTTTGGCAATGATGCACCATGTATGGTAAAAGGCAGAGGGTCTATCTCTCTGAATGGAAAAAGAAGTGTTGATAATGTGTATTGGGTAGAAGGTCTCAGACACAAACTTTTGAGTGTTTCTCAGCTGAATGATAATGGACTCACTCTAGAATTCAAAAAGGGAGTATGCAACATGAAAGGAAAGAATGGTGAACTAATGGCCACTGGTATGTAGACCAAAGGTAACCTATTTCAGCTGAATGCAAATATCAGTACATGTCTTATGGCTAAGTTTGATGATAGCTGGATATGGCATAGGAGACTCTGCCATGTAAATTTTGATAGAATAGTGAAGGCCAGTAAGATCAAGGCAGTTAGAGGATTGCCTGTGCTGAGAAAACTAGAAAATTCTTTGTGCAGAGAGTGTCAACTGGGGAAAATGTCTTCCTCAACCTTCAAAGGTAAATCTTTCACTGTAGACAATTTACTTGATCTTGTACATACTGATTTGTGTGGTCCTATGAAAACTAGGAGTGTGCAGGGAGATAGGTATTTTATGATTCTTACTGATGATTTCTTAAGAATGATGTGGGTCACATTCTTGAAGGACAAGTCTGAAGCCTCTGGAAAATTCAAAGCCTTCAGAGCACTGGTAGAAAGAGAAAGTGGTAAGAGAATCAAATGCCTTAGAACTGATCAAGGAGGAGAATTCACTTATGGTGAATTCAACAAATAATATGAAGAGAATGGCATCAAGAGGCAATTGTTTTCCCCCCAGACTCCACAGCAGAATGGCCTAGCAGAGAGGAACAACCAGACTGTGGTTGAAGCAGCTAGAACTATGTTGATCCAAGGGAAGGTTGCTCACACCTTTTGGAGAGAAGTGGTGAGCATTTTAGTCTACACAATGAACAAGGTACTCATCAAAAAGGGTAAGGATAAAACACCTTATGAGTATTGGACTGGTAAGACACCAATGGTAAGCTACTTTACAATGTTTGGTAGCAAATGTTATATCAAGAGGAGTGAACATCAAAGAAAGTTTGATGCTAAATATGATGAGGGAATATTCCTAGGGTATTCTACCAAGAGTAAAGCTCTCAAGTGTTTTAAATGTAGGACTCAGAGAATTGTTGAAAGAATCAATGTTAGAGTTGATGAAACCTATGAGAAACCTAAGGAAACCGACAGTGAGCAAGTAGGAGATGAACCGGTAGTAACCTTCTAGGAACCGGTTGCAAAATAGCCCAGTACCAATAAATGTGTTCCTACACTAGTAGATGCTGATGTTGATGAAGATGAGGATGAAGAAGAAAAGAAAGAGGAATATGTTAAGATCATCCCTAGGTATGTTAAGCTGAATCATGATCCAAGGCAGATCATAGGAGATAAGGATGCAATAATTCTTACAAGAAGAAAGGTCAGAGGAAATTCTTGTATGATCTCTGAATTTGAGCCTAAATCATTTAAAGAGGCACATAAAGATGAAGACTGGATCAAGGCAATGGAAGAGGAACTTGACCAAATAGACAAGAATGGTACATGGTCTTTGGTACACAGACCAGAGCATAAAAATGTCATTGGCACCAAATGGGTTTTTTCAGAAATAAGCTGAATGAAGATGGTATAGTGGTAAGAAATAAAGCCAAACTAGTGTGTAAAGGATATGCCCAAGAAGAAGGAGAAGACTATGGAGAAACCTTTTCTCCTGTAGCTAGATTGAAAGGAGTTCATATGCTTCTTGCATATGCAACTTTTAAGGGATTCAAAGTATATCAAATGGATATAAAATCTACATTCCTAAATGGAGTACTTGAAGATGAAGTGTATATAGAGCAACTGGATGGGTTTGCCCTATCAGAAGACAGTGACATGGTGTGTAGGCTTCATAAAGCCTTGTATGGACTAAAGCAGACACCTAGAGCATGGTATGAATGCTTACACTCCCATCTTGTGAAGATTGGATTTGAAAGAATGAGATAAGATAGCAATATCTACTTGAAATCAGAAGGAGATCAGATTATGATCTATGAAGTATTTGTTGATGATATAATCTTTGGTGGAGACGACAAGATGAGTCATGACTTTGCAGATGAAATGAAGAAGGAATTTGAGATGTCACTCATAGGGGAGATTAAGTTCTTCATTGGACTACAGATTCAACAAATGAAAGATGGAATATTTATCACTTAGTCCAAGTATGTCAAAGAGGTATTGAAGACCTTTGGCATGGAAGACCACAAACCGGTTAGTACACCAATGGTGATCGGTTGTAAATTATCAAAAGAGGATAACTCAGTGTTGGTAAATGAGAAGGAATACCGATCAATGATTGGTAAGTTGCATTATGTAGTACATAGCAGAACAGACATTGCACATGCAATGGGCATTACTGCATGGTTCCAGAAAAGCCCAAGAGAATCCCACTTGGTTGAAGTCAAGTGGATTCTTAGATATCTGAAGGGAACTATTGATTATGGATTGTGGTATCCATATAGTAATGATTTCAACTTGAGAGTGTTTATAGATGCTTATTGGGCTGGTAATGTGGATGACTGGAAGAGCACAATTGGTGGTGCATTCTTTCTTAGTGGTAGATGGGTCTCATGGATGAGTAAAAAGAAGAGTTGTATCTCTCAATCTACAACAGAAGCAGAGTATGTTGCAGCTTTTATGAACTACACCCAGACTATTTGGATGAAGCATGTATTAAATGGCTTCAAAGTTCCTGGATATGAACCGGTAAGTATATTTTGTGACAATACAAGTGCAATTAACATCTCCAAGAATCCAATTTTAAATGCTAGAACCAAGCACTTTGAGCTCAAGTATCATTTCTTGAGGGAAAAAGTTCAAAACAAGGAGGTTGCATTGGAACTTGTTTTTAGTAAGGAGCAGTTAGTAGACATATTCACCAAGCCTCTACCAAAGGATATTTCTACCTATTTGAGAGGTGAATTAGGGGTGCTTCCCCTTCAAGAGGTCAACTAAAGGTATGTGCTCCACATTAGTCAGGTCTTACATTGATATATCCCTTTTCAGGATTGGTGTGTTGAAGGATGCTACTCCTCAAGGGGAGCAACATAGTAGAGCATAGATGTATATGCCTCCACTTTGGCATTGATGTCAAAGGGGGAGAAGATGTGAAGTGGAGAAGATATCTACAATATTAGGGGAGAAGATGTGAAGAGGAGAGATATCTTTGTATATTGCCATCAATGCCAAAGGGGGAGATTGTTGGCATATGTGCAGAGTTTGATGACATGATGATATTGTATGATTGTCATTGATGTCAATATGCTGAAGAGTGAACTGATATATTGAAGTAAGCAATTTGCAAAAGAACTGGTATGATGTAGTGAATTGATATATGTGAAAAAGTGAAGGGGTATGTGTGTCCAAGTGAACCGGTATGTTGGAATGTGAACCAGTATATGGAATGTTTTGTATCAAGGTTTCATATGGTATGACTACTGGTTGGTAGTCTTAGCTTCAGGGTTTTCGGTTGAAGTGTTCCAAGCCTATGTGATTCAACTGATGACGTTGTGTGATGAGTTAGTGTATACACCTAAAAATGGTCTGAAGATAATTAACTGAATAAGCAATTATTTAATTAATCTCTCCTCCCCAATTTAATTGAATTCACTAAGCAATTTGATTAAATTTCTCTTATTCATCTACTTATTAATAAATCTAAGGATTTATTAAATAGGTTCATTTCATTTCACCCCTTTAATTAATTAATTCAAATTAATTAATTCCCTCCATGCAAAATCATTTCTTCTAAATCTCCTAATTAATTAAAACAAATCAAATCATGAGTTGTTGAGATTAATTAGCCATTTTCCTAATATTTGAATTTCTAAATTCAAATTCTCCTAACTTCTACCACTCCTAAACCTAACCATTCCTAAACGTAACCGATTCTACCTACCACCTTGTCCCCTTTCATCCAACATCTTCTAGAACCTTTGTGACACTTGTCACTAAGTGTTCTCTTTAATCCAACTCCCTTTGCCAACTTCCTCCAATTTAACCATAGATATTTTCAGATCAATCTCAACTATTGATTCATGCCAACTCACCCCTAACCTTGGGAAATCCTATAAATAGACCTCATTTTGGAGCAATAAGGATCCCAATTTGATTTCATCATTTGAATTCTTATTATAGGCATCTAGCTTATAGTTTATCATTCTTAGCAATGTTATCATGCTTATTTTAGTTTAATTGCATCTTCATTCTAGTTCATTTTCTAGATCAATCATGAATTCATATAGCTTAATCATGTTATTCTTGCTAGATCATGCATTTTCAGCATTCAAATCCTCCATCTAAGTGTAGTCAAGTCACTAGAATTTGCATACTAAGATCTGAGAGAAAAATTCATACTCACATTTACTAGGAGGCAATAAGTCGATTAGCTATGGTTTTGTGTTTCATTGATTATATCTTCTAACCATTGCTTGTAATGATTTATTGAGTGCATTGTGGTTGTAGGTACAGGTACACTTCATAGAGCATGACATTTTGGTGCCCACCGTGGGGCCAGAATCATCATTTTCAACCTCCCAAACTTCCTCAAACTTCATCTCTACCAGATCAGAATCAGATTGTCATACGAGTTGCCTTTCTAGCTCAATGAACTTCCTTTTAGTATCGGATGACACCTCATCCTGACTCGTACAAGGTATAATCCTACCTCATACAAAATTTTAGACTGCAAATTCTTTACTCGTACTAGGCTGATCTTGTGTCGTACGAGTTGATTTTCACACTCGTACTAGAGCTAATTTTGTGTCGTACGAATTTCTGGCTATTAAATCTTATTTTGTACGAGTCAATTTTGGTCCTTGTGCAAAATCTAATCATTTGTCATTCTATCTGATAAATCATTTCATACAAGTTTCTGCATCAGTGAATTTTTTTGAAAAAATTGCAAATTAGAAATTTGAAATTTGTCTATACATCAATAATTTGCGTTTTTGAGGGATTTTTGGTCATTTTTAGCCCCTGAGAGTGTCATTCCCTTTGAAAATTACATCTAGAACTCATGGAGACCTTTCCAATGAGCTAAACGGCTTGTAATTTCGAGTCCCGAGCAGAAAGTTATGCCTATCTGAAGTTAGGATAAAAATTTCATATAATTTTTCTAAAAATTTCATAGTTTGGATCACTAATGCTAATCTTGTTATGTCTATGAGATGTTTGCAGCCTAACTCTTCTCTTGTAGATTTTCTTATCGAAGATATGCTTGTCAAAGACAAATTCAAAACATAATCAATGACTACTAATGGATCTATTTTGCAGGTTGCCTAAGGATTCAACAAAAACTTTGTGTATTCTTTAAGATTTTTAGGCACACCAATTTGGGCTTAAATAAATGAACTATCATGTTTTATGTGCTTTTGATGATAGATGAGTATGCTCTCACCTTCCTTAGGTGATCAGAAAGCTAGACTCATCTTTTTTTTTGCTTTCAATATTGCATACCTTTAGCGGGCCTGTCACAGTGGGAAAAAGTAATCACCTTGTGAGAATGACCCAAGTGAGTACAGCTAGACCTGAGCATTCCAAATCACTATAATAAATAGGTCTCTGATGATTAAAGTCTCAGAGGGTGGGATTATTTGAGTTTTCTCTTTGAGATCTCTCATATCGGACATTTTGTAGGGCCTCGTGGTCTCAATCATGTTTACGTGACTATAGCTTGTTTCGGTACTTTGTTGGGCTATAGGCCTCAATCACGCTTGCGTGACTTCAAGGGGTAATTTCAAATAGAATTCCTGACTAAGAACTATAAAAATAGAAGCTACCTGATTCACCTCCGAAAGGGTGATAATCTTTGTGCAAGAGAGATAGTAACTCTCTGAAGACACTTGCCATATCGTGTCCCCATTAGCATTTGGAGTCGGATAATACGGTGTTGAGAATCCATTGCGTGAGACTCAGTGGCTGTATTCTGATTAGCTATTGGGTGTGTACCTAAGTCAGCAAGCAAAGGTTTTCATTCTCAACCAACTTCCTTAGGGTTTAGCTTGATTGAGAGTCATGTATCACATCGTGTGTTTGTTGTGTATTCATCCCTAAAATTGAAAAATTAGACACTTAAAACTCGAAAACCAAGGTGAAACATCAAAATTCAGTGATCAAGAACTCAAACAAACAAACACTTGTTATCTCTATCAGGTTACCTGTCGTACGAGTTAGGAGTCTCTGTCGTATTGCTTGATCTTCTATCGTACGAGTCAAGGTTATATGTCGTACGAAAAACTGATGTTCACATGAAGTCACTAGTCTGTCGTTCTATTTTGTATCTCTTGTTGTCCTAAGCCGAATCTTATGTCGTACGAAACTTTGCATTTGTTAGTCCAGAACTATGTCTTACATGCCTGTTTTAGACTTATCATTTCTACCTGATCAATTTACAGTAAGCATAAACACTTGTTATCTATCAATCTATGCTTAAATTGTCTTCTTGGTTTACTTGGTCAAGTTATCACTCGTCAAAATAAGACTCTAGAAAATATACACCTCAAGATTTTCAAGTGCTTAACCCCAACAAGTTCAAGACCTAAACATCTCAAAGTGCATTATCACCCTCTTTGGTAAACTGATCACTCAAACATAGTTTCTTGTCAGGATCAATCATCCTTTATCATGAGACTAAAACATTGGGTTAGGATAATCTCATCCCACATCGTAGGATATATCATTCCTACTGGACTTGGTTCTTATCAATCATCATCATTGCACTCCTAAATAGAAGATTGGAAAACTTGCAAACTTTTAAACATTTGAATCCTCTTTTAGTGTCATATCACTCTATTGCCTTGAAATTGACAATTGCTCACTTACCCAAAACAACCTTTTGGACAATCAAATCCTAAACAAAATAACACACATGTATGCCCATTCTAACTAGAGCTCAAAGATGAAAGATCGCAGAGACGAAAATCAAAACATTGGAAACAAACATAACCATGGAACATGAAAATGAAGTACAAGTCGAAGGAGAAATAACAGAACAAAACATCAGAGACATCAAGAAAGATCCCCAATTTGACAAATTTATGTAGAGATTATTGGAGGAAGAAAAAGAAAAATACTTTCTAATGCTAGCCAAATCTGGTGCTACACTTCCCCAAGATTTTGATGTGAATAAATTGACACAAAAGAAAAGTGACCCTCCTCATAATAACAAACAATATGAGGACATCTTTGGTCTCTGCATGAATGAAACATCAATTACCAATACCACTAGGACCAATGAAGAAACCGACATACCTGGAAGAGATGAAGTAGAAATCTTGAATAATGTTCAATTCAACGAGGATACAAGAAGAGCTAGAGATGAAACAAGAAGAGATCCCAATCCTCCTAGGATACAAAATCATGGTCATGCAAGAACAAATCATGTCGATAATCCTATCATGACTCTTACACAACAACTGCAAGCAATGCAAACACAAATCCAAGAGATGCAAAGAGGAAATGTTAGACGATTTTCACTTCAAGAAATATGTCCTTATCCTTTGGTCAGAAATCTAAACATGATACCATTTCCAATAGGTTTTGAAACTCTGAGATATGAAAAATATGATTGAAGCTCTGATCCTCAAGATCATATAGGAGAATTCTGTACCATGAGTATGGAGTTTGCACACGAAAATACCTACTTAATGAGACTATTTCCGAAAAGCTTAACGGGACTAGCTATGGAGTGGTTTTCCAAACTTGCACCCGGAATAAGATCATTTTCAGAGTTGGTGGATAAGTTCATTTCGCAATATTCCTACAATATACAACATGAAGTGACCATGCTAGACCTCTGTAACACTAAACAAAAAAGTGGAGAACCCTTCATGACATTCTTACAATGATGGAGACACCTAGCATCACGGTATCCTCGCACATTGCCAGAGTATGAAAAAATGGATATATTCATTGACAACTTAAATGATCAAATGAGTTATTACTTAAAAATGCAAGGAAATCAAAGCTTTCAAAAAATGGCTGATAATGGAATTAGAATGGAGGAAGCTATGATAAAGAAAGGTGAGTTGAAAATATACAACGAAGGAGTCCATCCTCCTAACAACAACAATAACAACAATCACAATGACAAGCCAAAGTTTTGGAATATAAATTGAAATGTTATCAATGATGGAATAGTAGATAACAACAATGTGAAACCAAAGCAACCAGTTTTCAATTTATCTACTCACTTAGCAGCAGTACAACAAAACAACAATCACCAAAGAGCAACTATCGAAACTTTCTTTCAAAGACAATTCACAAACATTGGTGAACCCTTGGGATCAGCACTAAAGACACTTCTCGCAAACAAATTGATCACTTTATCAGAAGAAAGGAATTACGAACCTCAAATCAAACCACCAAGGTGGAACGATAATTAGTATTGCAATTTCCATCGAAACAAAGGACATCTCACAAATAATTGTCAAAAGTTAAAACATGTCATACAAGACTTAATTGATAATGGTGTAATAACTGTGGATGGACATACAACGAATGAATCTCATACCGCCTTTAAAACTCTGCTTCCAAACTATGAGAAAGGTGAGTCATCAACAAAAAACAATGGTAAGGATAAAGCAAAGCTAAACTACACACATACATATGACAATGTGGTGAATGTGATTGTAGTTAAAGAAAAACAAAATCAAGAACATGCTCAGGCTATCACAAGAAGCAAAGACAAAGTTGTTTTGCTGGGTCATACAACAAACACATCATCCACTACAACAAAACAATACAATCTAGTGGAACAATTGCAGAAAACACCTGCCCAAATATCAATTTTGGAACTTTTAAAACTTTCACCTGCACACAAGGAGATTCTTGAACGAGCATTAGTAGATACAACTGTATCCAAAGATCTTGATATTGATCAATTCCAAACCATGATGTGACACCTCACAACCCCTCATTGCTTATCATTCACTGATGAAGATGACATGTCCTTACAACACCCTCACAATGCTCCTTTACATATTGAAGTCCTTATTCACAAAACATGCGTCAAGCGTGTTCTAATAGATGGTGGAGCTGGCCTAAATATTTGCTCATTGAGTCTTGTTCGTGCCTTGGGATATTCAGAAGATGTAGTTGATGTCTGGAAAAGGATCACTATAAAAGCCTATGATGAAGAAGAACGTTCCTCCAAGGGAATTGTGATACTACCAATCAGAGTGGGACCTCTACAAAAAGACACAGCATGCCAAGTTCTAGACTTGGACCTATCATATAATGTGCTCCTAGGGAGACCATGGATACATGGCTTGCAAACTGTCCCATCAACCTATCATCAATGTGTAAAATTTCCCTACAAAGGACAAGAAATCACAATCTCTGCAGATGCAAACCCATTCCAATATTGTAGTAATCTAAAAATGGCTCAGGAAGTAATTGTTCCTCATAATAGGGAAGCAACATCTTCACACATACAATCCAAGGAAAAATCATTTGCCTCTATTCTGTCAAGTATGGAAAATCAAATACAGTTAAGAGATCGAGGGAATGGGGAATACTCAATAGCACAATTACCACTTTCTCCTAAATCCTTGGGAAAACCATCAAGCTGTAAACAACAATCAACTGTGAAACATCTTTCGATATTTGATGGAGCATTTATTAGTGCTGGAACCTTATCAGAGGAGACAGAAGACAAAGATGTACTACAATGGCTATACAAAGATGAAGAATTTCAACAAAAGGTCAACAATGTCAGAATTCCTATAGAAAAATATGGAAAAGGATTCAACATTCTTCGAAAGATGGGATACACTGGAACAAGACCTATAGGAAAAAGAAAAGAAGGTATCTCAGAACCTATTGAGCCTCATACTCAGCAGAAAACTAACAAAATAGGATTAGGGTATGGACAAGTCAATCTACCAGAAAACACATCTTTTAGTCCACAACAAGAGGAAAATAAAAATAGACAAGAACAACTTGCAATTGAAAAGGAAGCAAAATCGGCTAAGTAGCAAGCACAAACAAACCTGAAATGGAAAAAGAAGCAAGTTTCAAATCAGCAAGAGAAACAAACTAAAAACATCTCTCAAGTAGCCTTAAATCTCAATCAAAACAAACATGAAGCTAATATTACTTCAGGAGAGCTCATAGAAAATTTGACAAAACTCAATCTCAGTCCTAAGGAGATTGAATATGAAAGAAGGAAAATCATAGCCAGAAAAGCGGAAGAAATGCTATATGAACAAATTTGTAGATTGCAAGCTGCAAGTGATACAGACTCTAATGAATGGGAATGGGATTCCTATCACTCAGAAGAATCAGCTGAAGAAAAATGCTTTGAAGGAGATATAGAAGTCTATATAGTTCACACGTATGTAGGACAAACGTTAGGAACTAGTTCACTTGAATTAGAACCACATTTGACTAACTTGGACTTAATCGAGGATGATCAGGATTTTCTTATACAAGGTCATTCTGATGAGAGTACTGTTCTAGACATGAACCTACATACTGAAAACTTTGACACATATATCATGACCCTTAATACCCTTGAAACATCTCAACCTAATAATCCCTTACCTTTAATCCACCCTGAGCTTATTGATTGGGAAAATGAAGGACATATCGCAATTGATACCTTTCCAAATGACCATGCCATATCCTTATATCTTAATGCAATCAAACCTGTAACAACCTTCACCAGGAATTCTACTAACGTATCTTTGAGTCAAGTGGGTGCCAAATCTCCTAGTCACAAAAATGAAAATAAAGAAAATAACATCAGGTCTAATGTTGAAAACCATTTATTGGCAACATTAGATCGAGAAAAAGTAAAAACAAAGGACGCATCCAATGGTGAAAACCTCCTTGAGGCACCGAAAGATGGGAGATTTGACACTTTACCTGAGCACTATCAAGAAAGGTCATCCATTCTGATTGAACCAACAGAGGCGGTTAACATTGGCACAACAAAGCAACCAAAGATTCTTCATCCAGCAACTTCTCTATCAGAGAAAGAAATTCAATAGTATATAGAATTTTTTAGACGACGACAAATCAATTTTGCCTGGTCATATGCAGACATGCTAGGGTTAGATCCAGAACTTATTATGCATCACTTGAATGTTAATCCAAGAGATAAACCAGTCAAACAAAAGTTAAGGAAAATGCATCCGCATATTGCTCTTCTAGTCAAAGCAGAACTAAAGAAATTACTGGATGTCGGATTCATCAGACCTATTTTGTAATTTTTTGCTCAAGATTTGATTGAATAATGAGATTCCATTCTAAATTAAGGCTTAGTATCCCAAAGGATAAAGAGATCCCAATTCAAAAAAGTCAAGATCACATTTCAAAAAAAATCAATCTTGTTTCATTTGTCATAATTTAGCATGTTTGGATGATTCAAAAATATCCATGTCGAGTAGACTCATCCTATTTCTTTTACCCTTGTGCATGATATTTTTAATTCATTGTATGCTTGTGTATTGTGGAGTATTCATGTTGGGTTTCTATTTGCTGGCTCCTTGAAAATATGGACAAACTTTTCTTTTTATGAGTATGGTTTGATGTTCTTATGTTAGGTTCTTGATTTTATTCATTGACATTAGAAGAAATTATTTTTTTAAGGCTATATTGTTGATAATCAAATGATTAACAACCTTTTTAAATAACATATTTCCTCTATATGCATGTACTTTATGGTGGTTGTGATATTGGACTACAACTAGGCTTAGAGTTCTTGGACCTCTTCTTCCTTTTGGCTAGTTTTACTTGCATGTTTTAGCTTCATGTTGGTTGCATCTAAGGTTTTCTATATCTTCCATTCAAAATCTATGGTTCTTGATAAGGAAATATTGTATATATTTTCCCATTGGTTATTTATGGGTTGTTAAGTTGGTATTTTAATTATATTTTGCAAGCTTCTACATAGCCTATTTCCATTGAGGTTTTTTGAATTTTTCCTATTTTACTAGAAGCTATGGGTTTGTGTAGATATGGAGTATTCTTGGTGGATTCAAATTTTAATGGAGATGGTTTTGCACAAAAAAAGAAATTTTAAAAAAGAAAACACAACCAAAATGCCAAAAATTCTTCTACAACAAGACACCATATCAAAGTGAGAAGCTAACTTGAGATGATAGAAATTCCTCTATGCTTTGATTGCTCACCCTCCAAATTGATCCTATTACATTTTACCTTTCAAAAGTAGCACTACAAAAAGTAATACAACCTACAAGGACCCAACCATAAACATTCATAGGACACTTCTTAACAAGTTCTTTTGGAAGATCATCATCAACAATGTTAGTGACTTTAAACATGTCTCCATGACAAAGATTCTAACTTCACTCTTTGTTATAATAGTTTTCAAACCTTCTATCTTCATATGCATATCTTCTAAATACATGAGTACAACCAACATATAAAAGGTCCTTGCTCATTTTATGGAATGTAAATATTTTGATAAAAAGACTATGTAATCTATGTTTGATGTCTAATGCCAACTTCAACAAATGATGAGCCCATATAACTTAAAAATAAACCATAACCTTATTTTCTTATTACTTCAAAAGAAAATAAAACTCCTTATATCTCCATTTAATACTTCAACCAATAGCATATAATACCAAGTAAGTTAATTTTTTTTTCATTTCTATTAATTACTTGACGAAATCATAATAACAAACTTTATTTCCCAACCCTAGCCCCTTCACCACTACGACCACCTACATTAATTTATATAAAAACTAAACAATTCTTAGATTAGATCCCACAATCAAAAACATTAATACCATTTCTCTTACCTCACTCTCCATTCCTCCTTTAATTATCCTTTCCATGCAAAGTACAGTAATGGTCTAGACAGACTATGAAGCCCACAAATCTTCACATCTTCAATGAATTACATTCAGCTAGTGACAAGAAAACATTGTTTCATATGTTCTTTCTAACGCCAAACCGATCACTATAAACTCTTTCTACGAAAAAACATAGAGGAGGGAAACTGCATAGAATAAAGTGAGGTGTGTCCTGAAGGTGGAGAAAAATCTCGTACCTTATGAATTGCTGCTTCCCTTTTGTAATGCCTTCTCTAGTTATATGAGGTGGTCGATAGAATGGTAAGTCAAAATGGCAATATGTTTCAATTCGGTTCTGAAAGGGACCAACTTTATTTGCATAAAGATGCACTTAATCTCCTCCACAATATTTGTGATCAGGATATCCTGGGGCCTACACCTCACCTCCCCATGATAGAACTAGAAAATCCAACACAAACACAAAATTTTCCATTCTGCAGATACCAAAAACTTCAACCGGATCTAAGCCTGTATATAAAAAAAAAACGGTACATCTTCCTTTTTATGGAAACCTACAATCAAAACCTAGGTTTATATGCAAGAAATGACGATTGATTTGGGATTTGACTCCACTACTATAGATTTTTACTGATTCGTCCAAAATTACCAACTGTGTCGTTTTGTTGCTTGTGCATCTTTGTCGTTCTTCTCGAGCTCTTGGACAATCCTGATGAAATAAGAAAGGCTCAAATAATTGAGGGTAAATGCTAAATAAGTCAGTTAATTGTAATATCATTTTCTTTAATAATATAATTTAGAATGTTGAAAAAGAGTTCTGATATTATGTTGAATTTTAAAACACAAAAGTTTGTATCACAAGTCTACAAGAACATCCTTAAAGCATAAAAATCTTGCAGACAACTATCAAATGATATTTTTTGTACTGCTGGATGAAGAACCTTCTGTAAAAAAAAGATAATGGTAAGGATGAAGAAGACAACAATCTGCATGAGTGTCCCCAATGACAATACTTGACCAATTAGATGACAAGGAAAGACAAAACATCTAGCAATCAAAGATACATATGACACATGAATCTACATGAGTGACCCGAACAACACTAATCAACAATGCAAGAGAAAATTGCTAGTTGAAATACAAGTGCCAATAGTTTGACAAGCTTTGATCAATAGTAGAAGATGGAAGGTTGCCTCCACAAAACTATAGTGAAAGAGTTTCTATATTGTATAAGCTCCATCTCACTAAAAATGCATCCATTGCATCTGGCTAGTACATAGAAACAAATATTGTATATGTTGTCAAAAATAAAAACAACAAAGCATTAGCACCAACCACAAAACACCTCGCAACACCCGCCCCCCCTCCCTGCCGCATAATGTTGACAATGGGAAGGCATGATAGATCCACTCAAATTGTATGTCACCGTGAAGTGAATGAAGGAGAATTTGAATGTCTCAAGGAAGTACCTATGACTGAGAAAGGGCATGCAACTAATGCACATAAATATGGGACAAGAATCTCTAGGATTCATTATTGTCATGGAGAGACACTTACAAGACAAAGATGTGATGGAAAAACAAAAGGAACTACACAACCCTATCCTGACACTTTATAATAGAATGCATGTACAAAATAAGACACAACAAAATATACAAAATATCCGAAAAATCAAACACAAAAGTGACACTTTATCTCAGTATGTCTACATGTAAGGAAGTGCATGAAAAGAATGTTCAAAATGCACGAATGGGTATGTAATGCCCGCCCAAATACCCTAAAGAAAATAACACAATAATATACAGATTGAGATAATTTTTTTAAATTTTTTTAATATCTAATAGCAGCTAGTGAAACATATAACATCTCCATCTATTTACATTCATTAACCAATTAATCAGTATGAACCTACATCATTTCTCATTTCATCAAATAACATGACATCAATAACCTTTCCCTAGGGTACTTTAACATCATTACGTAATTCATTTTCACAATAACATACTACACACATGATAGGTATGTTTCACCTTCATTAATGACTCATATGGTAATCCTTTAACCCTGAGATATGCAACCTACAATATTGCTTATTCCTCATGATATGCATAATTTCTTTTCTACCAATGAATCTATGTGAATCATTCCTATTTACTAGATCCAAATAACATCTTCTAACATAAACACTGATTAATCTACAAAGATTCCTCTTTCAAGATTATTTAACATTCTAATTAGCCTCTAAACATTCCATGAAATAATACAACTAATCCATAAAGTAATTTCCATTCTGTTCCAACTATAATCCTCTTATTTCAATGATTCATAGAATCACATCTCTACAATAGTACAAATATTATATCTCTAAATTCCAATCTCCCACTACAATTCATCTTACAATATGAGTACATTAAATACATCATTAGCGTAGCTCTTTCTACTTACATGAATCCATCTACTATATACAAGAATGTTACATTACACGCATTTATCTTATCCATTACATAAATCTGCTACAAGGTACATCTATAGTATATCATGAAGAAAAATCCACATCCATGCAAGAAGAAATCTAAAAGAACATCCCAATGGCTAAAAAGCACCAGCCTCCCGACCATGTGGAACCAAAGGTACCACCCCCATGGTAGGAGATGACACAAGGTCCCAACACACACTCTAAACCTAAGCTAGCACCTATAACGAAGGAGACTAAGCACACAAGGACTTTCAAGAAAGAACTTACAGAATATGTAACAAGAATGACTCCCAGAGGCATAAAACTCATCAAAACATAAATGCATCCAATAAACATGATCATAAATCATAAAGGGAAAACACATGTAGGAGTGGAGTGTCATCACATGCCATCCTCATAACATAATAACATAATAACACAAGGTACTAGCCTAATGGACATGTGGAGCCATCTCAACCTATAAGAGACTAAGGGACATTAGTTTACCATCTTCATAGCCTTCCCATGCTTATCCTAAAACATCCTCCCTACGACTAAGTCATGAGGCACCAATCAATTTATCATCTTAGTAATTAATCTAACTACCCAACCCATCAATTATTAGGTTATCACTTATTTACAAGTCACGAAAAACTCCAATGTGCCTTGGCAGTCTAGACTTCATGCATCCATAGAAGGAACCTCATGCAAGCTCATCCCTCGTGACCCTAGTCATCACAAGGAAGCCCACTCCTCCTAGCAACCAAAAACTTCCACACATACTCTCACAACATAAGCAAGGCTACAACAACATCAATATAGAAAAATGAGCCTCTTGGCTAGCAATAAACAAAGTCATATTAAGCCATCAAATAAAGAATAACATCACAGCAAGGCCTATTCACTTGCTGGTCTAAAATAACATAAAAATCATCTCAATCATCCATGGCCTATCCACATGGAAGAGAGTCTAAAATACCCACAATGATATAGAGGAATAAATATACATAAACCATAAAAATGCACCCAAACTGATAAAATCCAAATTTGGAAAATATTAACAAACCCCATTTAATGCCTCTGGTACAAAACTCAATTCGGGAAAAAGCCTCAAAAAATGATCAAAACTAAGAAAAT
Organism: Cryptomeria japonica; assembly: GCF_030272615.1. Classification (NCBI taxonomy): domain Eukaryota; kingdom Viridiplantae; phylum Streptophyta; class Pinopsida; order Cupressales; family Cupressaceae; genus Cryptomeria; species Cryptomeria japonica. The sequence continues at coordinate 283,996,105 of NC_081408.1, read as the reverse complement.
ACAATACACAGGCAGGTTAGCGCTTTTCCCCTGCAAGACAACGCTTCTGCCAAAAAGAACAGTTCATATGCAACACAAGACAATGCTTTTGCATTCCAGAATCACACATATGCATTCTGAAACAACTCTTATGTTTCGAGATTCTCACTTATGCTTTCTAAGACAATGCTTATGCTGTGCAGAGCAATGCAAATGCATTAGAGAATAGCGCAAATGCAATACAGAGCAACGCTTTTAAAGAAACAACGCTTTTGCACAAAGCTTATAGAAAACTTAGATAACTTTTGGGTAAAATAACAAATCATAGACTTAATGAAAATGCTCGAAAAACATATGGAAAGAGATGCCCATAAACAAAGAATACCTGGGTATAAACACATTAAGATATCTCAAATTGTAGACCAAGATTTAACCAAATATCTTCATGACATAAAAACAAACAGAACTTCTACAAAACTCACAGAGAGTCAAATGCAAATACTCCCAACATTCACAACTAAAGGAATCATGAAGGAAGACCAATCTCATCTCATACAGGAGAGGATTAATCAACCAAAGATTTCCACAGCAAATTCATAGAGCTGACAAGTGTAGACACGGGAAAATAAGAAAAACATATTTTCCAGCAACTATACAAAACCCAAATAATATTAAGTTCCTTCTCAAATATTAAACTTCAACAGCATTAAAATGATAGAATGAAATACCATTTCAACCCAAACCCAAAACAATGCAGACACAAGCATACACAGAGAAGCCATTGAAAACAAATGCAAAGGAAAAGAACTCCAACTTGCAACCTGAAGTAATGGATTGAAGCTGAAGAAGAGCTTCCACAAGCCAACCAAATCCAATCCAAGCTCCAGCCAAACCAAGAGAGATGAAAATCCAAAACCAAGAAGAAACTTACTGGATAAATTTTTCCAAAGAAGAGCCAACCAACCCGAAAAACCTCACGAGAAAGAAAATAAAAAGCAACAATAATCCAAAAACCCTAGCCTCAATCTCCTCCAATCAAAATATTTCTTTTTGGAGTATATTTTACCAAACCACCATATAATATAATTTATTCACCCATTTCGAATTTAACCAATGAGAGTGAATGGTAGGTAAAGTAAATAAAATATACTTATCTAGCTAAGTGGGATTGTTTTATTTATTTATTTAATTTAATGTGTTCATACACCCCTCTTAGAAATATAAGTGAAACTATTAAATAAATATAAGCTATAATAAAATAATCCAAAAGGGGACTAAAATTAAATAAACCAAAAGCTAATAAAATAAATTAAAGAACCAAATAAATGGAAGATATCAAATAAATATCAAACCATAGAAGGAAAAATAAATAATTAAATAATCAAATGCCGTTAAAGATTAAATCACAAATATTAAACAAATATTAAACAACAATGAAGCTTATCAATTATTAAATAATCATAAAATCAATAAACATTAATTATGAAATAAATGTAAATACCAGATAATTAAATATTCAGAACTTATAAATTAAATACCTTAAAATAAACATTTACCAAATAAAAACTACACATCAAGAGCCACATAATTACTCTAACAAAATCAAGTAAATCAACTGGCATACACTAAACTCACCAAACCAAAACACTAAGCTACTAACTGACATGGTGAATAATGCCAAGACACTGACCACTCACGGTGAACAACTTAGACCTAGAGTATGTGAGGGGAAATCATGCCATCTCCGAACCACATAAGCCATTAGAACTAAAGACATGCTCAGACTTGTGAAGCCAGGTGGACTCGATGTCCGGTACCTACAAAATCTTGGAACCATAAAACGACAATACAACATATACATATATATATAGAACAAGGAAGTGATAGAGAATCGTGATAACACATCTTGCTCACAATGAGTGATGTGGAATCGTCTCTATCACAAAGACAGTCAAAAAATAATCAAACCCATATCATAAACATCTCATCATATGTAATAATGAAGTAGGATTAGCGTAATCATAAATATCATCAAAACCATGATAAATCTAATCTATCAATAATCCATCACATAGTGAGCATATAAAATCCATCGAGTACATATATCATCAAATCACATGATCAATCAGGATAGTACCAACATCCATATAGATAATCAAAATATCATATGTCCAATAGTGTCTAACATCAATCACAAGTCACTGAAGAACATGAGTAATCATCATCCAAATCATCAAAATATAGTCTAGATAAGTCTATCAAGCATAATATAAAAGTGAACTCTAGTCAAAATAAGTTGAATTAGGGGTGGATACTACAGGGTAAATGTGTTGCAAATACACTCCAAGAGAATCCATCCAATGCAAATTGAAATATTTTAGGAGCTAGAATGACCAAGTAATCAACCATGGAGTGAAAAAAAAAGTCTAAATAGAAGTTACTTGAAGCAAAATCTAGAAAATCTAACATCAGATTTGAATTATTGACTTTGAGAGATTTTTGATGATATATGGAAATAAAAAAAATAGAGTTTGTTTGTCGAAGTTAGGGCCCCAAAAATCTAAAAAATAAGGTTGACTTTTCAGTCACCAAGAGTAAAATATCAGAAAACCACCATTATAAATAGATTGGTGTGGGAACATGATTTCCAATGATATCTCATTTGCTCAATTTCAACTTTGTATGACTATGTTATGAGCAAAAAACCTACTATTTCTTTTTATGGTTTGGAAAGCATGAAGAGTTCCCATAATTGAAAAATTCCAAAAAATAGAATGTTTATGAAAATTGTAGGTTTCAATAAAAGAAACTTTCCAAAAAATATAAACTTTTTGAAAATGGAAACTTTCCAAATATGGAAACTTGTTGAAAATGAAAACTTTTCAAAAATGGCAACTTTTCAAATATAGAAACTTTCTAAAACATTTTGCAAACAAATATTAACATTAAATAGGTAGAATTTTAGATGAAGTTAACATGCAACTCTAATAAAGATATAGCTTTTGAAATAAATTTTTGAGTTTTTGTATCTCACCTCTCCAAAATCTCAAATAATATCTCAAATATTATTGGAGAATCATCCATGTTGAGTTGTATCCACCATGCTCAATCAAGTTGTGTCATGACCCTTGTAACAACATATAATTTCTAATATTTATAAATTGCCAAACTATTTGGGCAACTATCCATATTGATCTTTATCTAGACTAGATCCTTTCTTATCTTCAAAATGAGGACTTCGATATTGAAACATCTATACTTACAATATTGCCAAGTCTAGTCTTGCTTCAATAAGGTACATAGAGATAGAAATGCTTCTTAATAAATATGCCAATTTAGAGTGAGAAGATAATAGTGTTTGTTCATAAATATGCCAATTTGGAGTGAGAAGGTACATAGAGATAACAATATTTCTTAATAAATATGCTCATTTGGAGTGAGAATATATCTAAAGTTGTATAAGTTCTCTAACCTCTAGTACCTTTACTATCCACGTTTAACTCTTTATGACAATAACAATATAAATAACATGTATGTCTCTAAAATTTCCATTAGATGAAACATGAGTGGACCAAAAATTACATGTAGTATTTGATACATGTATGAACATAATAATAAAAAACAAGTATTAGATTCAATAGATAATACACCCTAACAAAATTCATTCAATTAAAGAGAATAGAAAAGAAAACTAACATATTCATCATTTTCTATTTCAAATTGTAATTCTAACATTGGCCCTTTCCTAGATAATATTTAGAGCTACCTCTATTTTTTTAATTTTTTCTATTTTTATTAAATATGCCATATGCCTCTTTTCACATGCACTCAACTACCTTTCTTCAACAATTAACACAATTTATTTAAGAACCACCTTCATTGAAATGCTGAAAAACAATTTTTTAAAAATTACCCAAAAAGTGTGGCCTTCTTTACGACATATGAAAAATGTCACTTCAAAATAAAAATATGACATTGTGAAGGTTTATAACGCATGAGAAAATGCAATAAATATACATTTCATGGATATGTATATAAAATTTAATAATTCTCTTATAGTAAATGAACTAAGTAAACTTTCTCAAAATTTCTTCTAATATGGTATGAAATATTGTATTTTTCTGTGAACTAACTAGGTAAGATAACATTGTATAACAATATATGAATATCATTTTCAAGGGCCTTGGCGGTCTAGTTAGAGTTGTTTGCTAAGACCCTCATTTCTAGACATGCTTCCCCTCAATCAATCACAACTCTTGAAATAATAATATATTAATTAAATAATCTATAGTTTTTTTATCACAATGATCTATGTCTTCATGTAAGGTACTACCCTTAACTTTTTGGAGCATTCATATCATGTTTATAATCTTCTCCTTTACATTGGTAGAGGTAGATAGTGAATTTGTTTCTTGTATTAACCTACCAATATTGCTTTACACTATAATGCTTTCAACACCTAGTAGTTTAAGTTATGGCTTATATTTCTCTAGCAACATTGTTTTATGCTATAATGATTTCAACTTCTATTAGTGCTTCCTTTTAGGTATAATCAATTATATTTTCTATCAAAGGGGTGTTGTTATGCTTTAGAACTTTAACATTTTTTAAATTTATATCCTTTCTTAGTGGTCATTCTTAGTAATGATAAATTATCGTTGACGTAATATCCTCAAAGTACATCTCATTGCTTTGGAAAATTTACTACACACTACTACAACTCACATTAGTAGATTTTTCATTTGCATGAACATAACCATTACATGCTCTAATACCATGTTGACAAATAATAGATAGAACACTAAAAGTAATAATTTATAACAGTAATGCATGAATAACACCTGATAATAAATTATTTTAGATGATTACACGTTTATAACAATATATTTTTTATAAAATTTCATCAAAACATAACTACCCAAACCACCTAGACCTATGCAATATTAATACACCACTAAAACACATCTATTACAAAATATAAACATTTATTTTCAATAAAATCCACATTTATAAAATTTTATATATCATAATTTATTTATTTTATTTGGAGTGGGATATGAACTTTCAGTAGGACAGATACAAATTTTTTACACTATCTCTTGAAGATCATTTATCAGAACCTTAATACAACTAGATATTCCGCTATTATTCCAATCCACTTCTCCATTGATTTTGAAATTGACAATCAACAAATATTTAAAATGGAATCGTCTTTCCTGTTTTATGAGGAGAATTTGATAAAGTAGAAAAAATCTTGTAAAGACAAAATTTTAATTGGCCATCATCGGATAGCTAAAAATGCATTATCTAAATTATCAGATATTCATTATAATCTGGATTCTCTTTCAAATAAGTCAAAAAATCAATAGCTCGTCCCAGTCGGAGGGTGTCTGAAAGTCGAGATAAATTTATATAAAGCTTTCAATGAAAAATAATAATCCGGAGACAAGAATAAGTGATTCTTCGGAAACAACAATAAGTAATTATCCCGTTGTCCAACGTAGATGCCTAAATACGGCAAATCTTAACGGTCGGGTTGGAGCTATAGGAACGCCGATCTGATTGCCTTAAAAGGAATGTTATGTATTCTTTGTTTTACATCTCGAGAAGTCCTTTAATGAGCTTTAATCAATTTTATTCCCAAGAAAGCATTAAATTACTGATTTTAGTGGTGAGACGATCGAGAAGATGCCCTTGGTTCACTCCTTTCCCGGAAACGTCCCAGGTGAATTATGAATTATAGGATAAGTGCTGCAAAATTATTTGTACAAAGAATAAGGTGGGTTCAGTCCTTTCGTCAAAATATTCAAAGTAGAGATTGGGTTCGATTTACTATAGAGACTTTTTCTGTCGGTCAATAAAGGAAATATGTTGGAGGCTCTCCTAGAAAGCTTTATGTTTCGAGTAAAATAAGAAAAATAAACCAGGACTTCTCCTTCTTTTGGTGGGCTGATAGCCTCTAATTCGAATGGTCTTGTATCGTTAGTATTCAAAAAGACACTTCATTTTTAAATTTATTTATTTATTTTTTAATGGAGCTTCAAACCTGCGAGCATGACAACCCAGTAAGGCCATGAAGTCCGTGAGCTGCCAGTCCAGTGGGGGCCTTCACAAAGTATTTTTTGCTACCCGATACAAGGGCACGAGCCAATAGGCTGAACCTCTTCGGCTAAGAGTCAAGGACTGAGGGGTATCCATTCCACCAAATTCGCCCAAGGCACGATCCCAGCCTCATCCCTTATGCTGTCGGAGCCTTGCACTCAACAAAACTTGATTCCTGGTGGGTTCATTTGGAGCCATTAAAATTCACTAGTAGACCAAAGGCCCATTGACAACACTACATTTTTAGATTTATACCTCATTTGAAAAAGACCCTTTGACAACACTTATCCATTTTTAGATTTATTACTGTGTCTAAAGGCATACCTATTGGTGTCTGTTTTATCATCTACCGAACATTAGAATAAGATACCCAAAGGTATTCTATCCTCTCCTAAAAAATCACTATTGATTCCAAGGTCTATATGTGCGAACAAGCAACTTTAGTGGGATCGCTACTTGGGTAGTGTATGCTGAAAATCTCAAGGGGGACTTAAATTTATCAATGTCTTTCAAGCTTCTAGACTTAGATAGATTTGTCAATTTTAGGTTTTTTCTCTGTTTTTTTTTGGATTTTTCAGGGATTTAGACTTGCAAAAATGGGGAAAAGGGATAGGGTTAAGAAAGTTGATCTAAACCTACAAAATTTTCAGACGGTATTAACTATGTGTTCTCGGGAAACCACACTTTGCTTCGCCACACTGAGGACAACTACACAAAGTGGGTGCAATCTCCAACAGGTTGTGCCTATTATCAAAATGTTGGCATACACAAGGGATAGGCTCAGACTAACTTTGCACAGTGAAATGGAAATCATCCATTCACCAAAAGTATGAGCGGAGATACAATGCTAATTAATACTTATCAAATCCTTCATTCAATTCTAGCAAAATGAAAGCAAATCTAAATTAACTTATAATTAATATGTTGAGGAAAATGAAACCATGCTAATCACTCAAATAATAGAGATTACAAAGCCTTCAGAGAAAGCACACATGAAATGTATTATTTGAAAGAATGACCTTCACACAACAATATATCAAAAACCTCACACTCTCCAAATGAGAGGAGGTGGCCTTATATAGTGTCTCAGAAAATAATGAATGACCAAGATCAAACAAAATAGTGATCTAGGGCCTAGACTGAAAGTTATAAACCCTAATTAGGGTTTCCCAAAACTCTATCGGTTAGAGTGAACAAGGAGAAGACAAGTGGCATGACTGCTATTCTCACTGGGGTGAGTGTCTCGTTTCCCCTTTTGTAGATTCAATGTATCTAGACATAATAAGCCGCACCTCCTCTAGGGTCAAACTTGGAAAATTGTTGATTTGGAATTCAGTCATATCCATTTCATCGGTACAAGTGGCAAGAGTATCTTCCCAGCCAAGTGCTTGTGTGAGGAAATCTTCGTCTATGCATATTAAGCTAGAGACTCAAGATAGATCATCCTTGATAACTGACCCCGTAGGTTTGAAGAAATTTCCTTGAACTTTGGCCCTCAAATTATCCACACACAGATGCTTCTCTCACACCTCATCCTGTTGTAGTATCTCATCTACCACAAGGAAAACTTTCTCTTGAATATCTCTGACAATTTTTTCAATTTCTATACTCTTATTCTCAGATTTTCTCCAAGATTCATCCCTTGTAACCAAGGTAAAGTACCAAGTGCTCAAATCATACAAGTCACCATGCTAGATGGCTTTCCTATTTACAAGATCTTGCCGAGAAATTCCCTTGATTTTCTTCAAATATTGAATAATCCTCTTTTGAATATCTTCATTATCTTCACAAGCTTCAGTCATATCTTGAATTCTATGAAATAAGGAAGATGTGGGCTCATGTGCTACTATCAGGTTCTCAGTGAGTATGTTAGCACATTTTGAGACATCCAAAGTCCATTCCTTTACTTCTTTGAAGGTTGTCTTCATGTCTTCATGCTCCTTTAATGACTCTTGTGGAAGAGATATGGGTGGAGTAACATGTATTTCATGATCAAGTGGCTTAGTTAGGTGGAAAACATATTTTCTCCATTGTTGATTCTCTTCTTCAACCTTAATTCTTTTCTCCTTCTCCTTGACTATTGTTGCCTTGATGGTGTTGCAAGAATAATCAAAATACTAGACCTCTTCAACTTGAGTAGGCTTACCCAACTCTACTGTAGTAATCTTATAATCTTTTGGAGTAACATTGTCGCGAGTTTTATCTTCTTTAGGTACAACTACCTAAACTGTTTTGAATCCTGCATTATTGCTTTGAATTAAAGAGAATCTCTTGGCTGGCTTGAGCGGTCTTATCTCAATCGGTTTACTCACTATAGCCAAGAATTCTTATGTGTTCTCCTTTAAATGATCATCTTCAGGATCCTGAACCTTTATTCTTTCTTTTAACCAATCTGGAATGGTTGACTGCTCCATGCCACTTTCATCAAACTTATTCTTTCTTTCCTTTGGTCATGTAACTATACCATCTAGGAACTCCCTTGGAAACTCAGATTCTTTAATCTCTACATTTGGCTCTTGGGTTGGTTCTTCCATTACCTCTTCTACTAAAGGGGAAGAGCTATTACTCCTATATCAATATTCATTCTCTTTTCATCAGTTGTAGCATTGACTGGAGTAGTGGATGTAGCACTTAGTGTTGGCCATTTGAAGGAATTGATTATGTTTTGTATCGATGTTTTGTCATTGATGTCAACACTAGCTATTTTGGATGCTTTACCGACACCCTTCTAGTCTCGGTAGGTTGAGTAGTTTCTGGTTCATTTGGATCTAGAATGATTAGGTAGGCTCAAGTATGGTTTAGTTATGGAATTGGCTTATTCGTGATACTCATGTTCATATTTAGTCAGTTGTTTTTGGTCTGGGGATTGGATGCTATCTTGTTTACTTGGAAGCTTGGCTTGCAGTTCCGGTGAGGATTTCAGCGGCAGAGCTTTGATGAAGATCTTTGATGATATGCATAAATGGTGTTGGTGCAGCTTTTGGTGGAGGTTCAGGATGTTGTTGGCAGATGGAGATCATTGGCTTAGCGTGTGGACCTTTATTGGGTCCTAGTTGATCTAGGTAATGGACCGACTTAATGTAAGGTGTGGATTGGACTTCTTGATGTGTTTTGGGGATCTCTTATGAGTTCAATATTATTTGTTTGGTCTAAAGCCAACATGTTTTGTAATTATGTAATTGCTTTATTGTCTGGTGGCCAACCTGATTGCTTATGGTCAAGGGTTTGTATATATATGACATAAGATCTCATCGTAGATCATCGTAGGTATAAGGTCAAGCAATGGGATATAGATATGTAATGTGTGAATAATGTTATCTCATTTAGGCAGCAAATTTGGTTGATTATTGGAAATCGAATTGGATTTATGTAAGAGGATTTATTCCTCTGGTATTGAGCTTAATCGAAACTGTACTCAGGCATACGAGATTTTATTTTTGCAGGTCAATCCTTCTTCTGGATTGTAGTCTGGATTTCTATGTACTCAGTGAGACTCCTTTTGTGATGAGTAGTGCGCTCTAGATTTTTGGCCTTCCTGGAAGTGTAGGCCCCTCAATTGTAATTCACATACTTATTGCAAAAATATTATTTCATTATGGGTAGGCTTCCCACCATGGTTTTTCCCTTTATAGGGTTTTCCACGTATAAATCTTGGTGTCATGTGGATGGTATTTATTATGTGATTATAGTTTATTCTTAATTGGTTTAACTACTATTCCAATATTTGGTTTAAGAATTACAGTATTAATTTTTTGGGTTCCGATATTATGGTAATCTGTGATAACTCATTCACCCCCCCCCCCCCCCCCCCCCGTCAGTTGTCTTCTGATTATTTGAACTATCTAACAATTGGTATTAGATCTTTGGTCCTCTCTGGAGAAAGATTAAGCACTTGAGGAAGATCCTATGGCAACTAATAGTTCAAGTTCATCTAGTTTTAGAGAGATGTTCCTAGGCTTGATGGAACAAATTACAAAATATGGAAGATTTAGAGGGAGACTCATTTGAGATGTCTTGGTAAGGAGATTTGGGAGATCACACAGAATGGTGTTACACCTCATAATCTAACATATGGCAATCCTCCTCCACCAACCTTGGATAAGAAGCTTGAGAATGATTGTAGAGAAAGAGAAGCCCTCTTGTGTGCACTTTTTGATCAACAAATAATGGATTGACTGTCAAATCACCTAGAAAGGCTATATGGGATAATTTGGTGACTCTTAATGAAGGTGACCCTACAATGAAGATTTTTAAACTTGGTGGTTACCGGGTAAGATATGAAAACCTGAAGATGGAAGAAGATGAATGGATTGTTGCATTCATGGAAAGGGTAAATGAGATTGTTATGGGAATTCAATGTTGTGGTGGAACTCTCAGTGAAGATGAGATTGTTTCTAAAGTTTTGAGAGCCTTACCACCAAATTACAAAATGAAGGATATTGTTATTAATGAGTTGAGAACAATGGATAATACATCTGTCAATAGAGATACCTTGGTTGGGAAATTATATGTTTTTGAGATTGAAGAATTTGGACCTTTTGGAGCTATGAAGACTGAACTTGCTTTTCATGCATCTGCATCAGCAACCAGTAAGCAAGATTGGAAATCTTTATATGCAAAGGAGTTGGATGATATGAAGAGAGAAGATGATGAGTTTGAGCAACTTGAAGCACTATTTTCTAGAAGAGTACCTAAAGAACCGGTAGGAAGTAAGTATGAAGGAAAGGCACCTTTAAATGTTTTGCATGTAATAAGATTGGTCATTTTGCATCTAGATGACCTGAAAGGAATTCAATATTTGAAGAAAGAGTTCAAAGGTATTTTAATCTTAACCCTAGATATGAGAAAAAATATAAGTACAGGAAAAATAAACACAAATCATGCTACATAATGGATGAGGAAGGCATTACGGATTCTGATGATGAACCTACAGAAGATTCTACTAGTGGTTTCGACAATGGGAAGGAATGGGTGTTCCTGGCTATCAAGGAAGATGTTTCGGTTTTGAAAGAAAATGTACCTAAAGAGAAGAAACTTACTGCTAAAATTGAAGACAAGGATGAATGGGTAATTGACAGTGGTTGTTCACATCATATGACTGGAGATAAAGGGAAGTTTCTATCTTTTCAAGAATTTGATGGTGGTTTGGTTATATTTGGAGATGACAAAGCATGTGTTATCAAAGGAAAATGAATTATATCATCGGATGGTATGAACAATACTAATAATTTTTATTATGTTGAACGTTTAAGGAATAATCTTTTGAGTGTAGGAAAATTGGTAGATAAGGGATTTCAATTACAGTTCAAGGATGGAAAATGCAAAATCATTAACAAATATGGTTTGGAGATTGCAACCGGTACATAGACAAAAGTTAATATATTTCATTTGAATTCCAGTGAGAAGACATGTTTGATTGCACAAATTGATGAGAGTTGGATATGGCATAAAAGGCTATGTTGTGTGAATTTTGATTGCATTGTGAAGATCAGCTCAACTAAGGCAGTTAGAGATATATCTAAGATTGTGAAGCCCTACAACCTGGTATGTAAAGAATGTCAAATGGGTAAATAGGTAAGAACCTCTTTTAGGAGTATACAAGATAAATCTAATGATGTTCTTGATCTTATTCATACTGATTTGTGTGGTCCTGCTAGAGTTAAAAGTTTTCAAGCTGATAGATATTTTGTGCTAATCATTGATGATTATTCTAGAATGATGTGGGTTACTTTTCTAAGGTAAAAATATGAAGCATTTGAAAAGTTTAAAATATTAAAGGCTAAAGTGGAAACTCAGATAGGATTGAAGATTAAATTTTTGAGGTCAGATCATGGTGGAAAATTTACATCCGGTGAGTTTAATAACTTTTGTGAGAATCATGGTATAAGGAGACAATTTTTTGCTCCCAGGACACCTTTGCAGAATGAAGTTGTTGAAAGGAAGAACAAAACAATCTTGGATGCTACTAGAAAAATGATGATGGAAGCTAGTTTACCTCATATCTACTAGAGAGAAGTAGTGAGCACATCGGTTTATACATTTAATAGAGTACATATCAAAGGAGAAACCGGTAAGACACCTTATGAATTATGGTTTGGAAATACACCTACAGTAAAGTATTTCAGAATCTTTGGTAGTAAATGTTATATCATTAGAGATGATATCATTGTAAAATTTGATCCTAGATGTGATGAAGGCATATTTATTGGTTATACAAATGAAAGCAAGGAATATATATGTTATAACAAGAGATTTGTACAAGGAAACCCCAAGGGGATAAAGCTAAAACACACGAATGGAGTGCAATAATATATTTTTTAAAATAAGACACAACATAAAGATACAATAAGATATCAAAGTATAGATTACATAGTGGAATACATCAACTAACACCTAAAGTGTTTCCCAACACGATTACTTAATTCCACATTTAACTTAACTTATGCTAATTAATCTAATAAATTGATTGTCTTAATAATGAGAAAATTCTTAAACAAGGATAATTTCTTTCAACAAGACAAAATATATATCACAAGATAAAGTTCATCCATTAAGGTTTATCCATACCCTTCGTCCATAATTTTCATTAAAATTTTACTCATGCATCCTATTTAATAACACACTTGAATTTCATCATAAACTAACGAGATCTTTCCATGCATACTTAATTTCCTTAACAATTATATAATTCATTCTGCAAATCAACTACACTCTTTCATGAACCACATTACTACATTAAGAGATGATTGAAAACATGCATTTATAATTAATTTCATTTAATCCACTTACAAATTCTATCAAAATGCCATCCATACATGCTAACACTAAAACATGAAACAAAAGAACAAAAGAAACACATAACACCAAAATGATCTCGGAGATCACCCCCAGAGGGATACATCTCTGGGTCTTCTCAATTGCAAGACCCCTCTAATAATTAGATAAGTTTAGGGTATATAAGTTCGACATCATTTACATTCCTACCATCAAGGCGAATCATACCAATAAACAACCGACTACATCGGTCAATAATTAAATAAATGATCCCTACAAAGAAACATATCCAACTGAACATATCAAAAGCTAATACAAGGTCCATTGCCCGACAATACTCTAACTAGAGACCTGACCCGCTATGGACAACCACAAATCACCACTCGACACCCGCATAAAGGACAGGACCAGTTAAAACACCATCACAAGGCAACAACTAAACTAGAAAATGAAGACATAAACAGGTACCCCAAATCATTCAAATGACAGGGTCCAAACAAAAATATCAACATAGGACACAATGACAACTCAATCAGAAGTGCAATGAAATTAAGCTTGACTGCAAACACCATTTACACAAGATCCTAATACAGGCAATCTTTTCTTAAAACAACCAAAAGCATAAATAACTTGTAATCAAAGATTTTTCAGACAATAAGAAAGTACAACTATTTAATACAAAGAAATCGATTTGCCATTTGTTCAATAAGTTAAATAAGATCTCAAAGAAATAAATCTCCTAATGTATTTTAACACAATTATCAATTATAAAAAATTATAAGCTTTTATGAAACATTCAAACTATAAACTGATTTTATAACTATAATATAATTGTATGTATACCTATATATATATATATATATGATATACTCATAATTATATTATAAATATATATATCAACTCATAATTAGTATTTAAATAATAGTTAAAATAATATAATAACCACCATAAAGAAAACACATCTAATATATAAATATATATATAAATACATATATATATATTCTCATATATATATATATATATATATATATCTATTTATATACACATCATATAAATAATAACATAAATTATTCTATTTACCAAACCGCTAGGCACGTAACCCGAAACTGTACGTCACACTATGCACAGGGTTAAATAAATAATAATACAACAAAAAAAACGTTAACATGCTAGCCCAGGCACGGTAGCCCATGCTACCGCCGGTAGCAGGTACTACCATCCGGTAGCACTGCTATTGTTAGTAGTACTATGTACTACCACTGGTAGCAGATGCTACCATAAGTAGCCACTACCATGTTTTATATATATATTTTTGTTTTATTTAATTCTTTTTATTTTTTAATTTTTTTATTTAATTATATATATATATATATATATATATATATATATATTAATTAATGAAAATAATTTCCAAATCCATAAAAACCACTTAACAAAATTTACATAGAAATAAATTTTTCCTATTCAATAAAATTCATTCATAGAACTTTATTTCAGTTACATTTTTTTTTAAATTAGATAATCCAATAAATTTAATTCACAATTAAATTTATTTCTAAAGAAATGACAAAGATTTATTTAAAGGACTATCAGAACAAATCAAACCAAAGAGAATAATTTTTCCATAATAATTTTCCCAATATTCTCAAAATTAAATTACTCCCATACACTAGAAAATTAACATCAGGCAAGGATTTTAATTCAAAACCTAATTTAACAAGAAGAGGGTTTTGAAACTAACAAATAATTTACACACACATCATTCAAAGAAAAACAGAAATATTTTCTAAAAACCCAAAATCAAAGAAGTCATCCAACCTGGTATAGCTTTCCTGGAAGAAATCTGTAGAAGAGCCCTAATCTTTTCAATAAGCTCCCAATAAATTTCTTCACCTAAATTCTTGACTTGTTTCTTGTGTATCTAAAATAAAGACCTATTCCCTATTTAAACTAAAATTCTAGATTCAATAGCCTTTTCTCAAAAACCTAAATTTAGAATAAAAGTAACTTTATTTTATTTTCTAATTTTATAACAAAAGATAAGCTAACATGCAATAATTAAATATCATTATTATTTCTTTTCTTTTCTCATGCAAATTAATTAATTTTCTCAATAAAGAATTAAAATAATACTTTAATTCCAATTAATTCTTTTATTCATTTTTTTATTATTCTTTTTTATTCTTTTATTTATTTATTTATTCTTTTATTTATTTATTTAAAATTCTAGGAACAATAAATATAATTAATCTAATTTATTTTTCTACTAAAATTTAAATAAAAATATATTTCTAATATCATATAGCTTGCAACTTAATTTAATTAATTAATTAATGGAATTGTCTCATAGTAGAATTGTTTATGCATTGAGATTATAAATTTAGTTAATTAAAAGAAATGATTTTCTCCCTCATTTAATTTTTAATTAACAAAGCTAATAGTTGCATTTCACAATATTAATGAGGGTAAAATATTTTTAATTAAATTAAATTCTCAAAATCAATCTTACACACTATATAAAATAAATATGAATAAAACTCACTTTTCTAATCAAAATTGATTTTCTTAAATAATTAAAATTAATCTTTCTATTCCAAAAAGCAAAAGAGATTAAATTATTTCTATTTCAAATAAATTTAAATCTTTCCTTTTTAAAAATGCATAAACTGAATAAATTCATTATTTAAAATTAGCCATTAAATTAAACTTGCTACCAACATAAATAGAGTGATCTTTTTAATTAATGATTAAGCACATAAAAGAAACCTATTTATTTTAATTCCTCAGTTACTAATGCGTAAATGAACACATTAAATCAAAATAAATACTTAGGGTTAAATACTCCATTTACCACATGCCAATCATGCAAGCTAAGTACTCCAACCAATTACCTGTCCCGCAAACCCAAATGAAAAGGAAACTGATGGATCACAAACGACACTCACTTGAGCATGACTAGGGTAAATTGAGGGTTTTACAACCACCTAACCCAAATTCTAAGGACAAAAGAGGTATACTCAACCCTGCGAATCCAAGTGAAGACAAACCTCGCACCTAGGTGGTATTGTTCCTGCAATCTCCTACAACCATGAGCCATAGAAGCATATATATATATATATATATAAGGAAAGTGTTAGCTCAAGATTAATAACAAGAATCAGGAGGACAATTAAACTTACATAAGAATCGATGCGAAAGCACATTAACACACTAGTACATTCGGAGCTGATTTCTGACGATTGTTTGTCAGATTTGTGACGAATTTTCATTAGAGTGCCAACAAAATCAACCATTGAAAACTCGACGTCGAATTGGTTGACGATTGCATACCCATCAAAAATACAACAATCTAATGGACTTTGCCGATGTTGTATCTCCGTCGATTACATCATCGATTGAAAGCTTGGTAGTCGTCATAATTTTGACAATGATAATTTTTATCAAAAAAAGTTAATTATTATCGATGCCGGTGTTTCCTTCCTTTGATGGCTCTTTTATATCAATGAGACATTGCTGGGTCTCATCGATACCTTTTGAATTCGGATCAATGAGACCCAGCAATGTCTCATCGATATAAAAGAGCCATCGAAGGAAGGAAATGTTGATGAATTCTAGAAAGGACTCACTGAAGATAATAACTTCATTGACAAAAGATATCAAAGGAAGTAGAGAGGGTCTTCCTCGATGGGAAAATTTCTCGAGGAAATAATAATATCGATGCAACATAAAAAGGACCCACCAAAAGGAGTCTTTTCATCGAAAGAATAATATCGATCAGACAAAAGGAAGCTACATCGATAAAAGATATCGATGAGGATATAGGTTTCGAGGAGGTTAAAAGGCATGTTCTTGATATGCGTGGTTTTGGCGATGTAACTTTATTGATGAGATAATAGACTCATTCATCAATGAGGCATAGTGATATCGATGAAAGAAGTATTTTGATGGAAAAATAAAGGAGGACACCGAAGCCCAAGGTTTCTTTGACATAAGACACGATGGATATCAGATATGTTTCGATGAGGAGACAGCCATATTGCTGGAATACAGTATTTCGATGAAGGGAAAAAATACTTGATCGAAGTAATATTCGAAATAAAAGTATTGTTGATAGAAACAAAGAAATTGATGGACTAAAGAAACAAATGATTGAAAGACATATCCTCATCGAAATGATTATTGATTGCCACGAAAATCAGAAACAAATCCCACGAAATGTGTGCCCGAGTGACCATTGTCCAAAACGGCCATTACTAACTGATTAAATATACCATAAGTAGTGGATCAACATCAAAGGACACAACATTAAGGAATTCACAGGTGACGAACTGAAAGTAGGAATTGGGTGAATTCACAGATAAAACTCAGTAATTCCAAGTAAGTTGTTTGCATACAAACCTCTTTTCTAAAATTCAAATGGAATCATCATCTAAAACTAATAAGACCAGAAAGGGAAAAGAACCTATCACTACAAAAGAAAAACCTAAAAGACAGAAAAAGGAAGGGAGTTCTTTGGCCCAGGACCTGATTGACCAGTGCCCATCATCCAGTTTGAGGTCCAAAAAGATTAGAGTTGATGAGGAAGGCCTAGAGGACCGGTTTGAAGATCTTGGAGACATATGGACATAATTGAGAGGGTATGAATTATTCATATATGGGTACAACAGAAGAGTTTCCCCTCAACCTATCAACAATTTATGGCGATTGAACTTAGGAAGGTTAGTTGTGGCTAATGTATTCATGAATGTGGAGCTCATTAAGGTATTGGCAAACAATTATGACCCTAAAACCAGGACCAAATATAACTACATGGGTGAGACAATTCTTGCAATTAGAAAGGAGGTTATTGACATTGTGTTCAAGTTGGATTGGGGATTTGAAGAATTGATTGACCTCAAGAAGTTAACAAGTGAATATTTTAACCTAGAGCACATTTACAAAATGTGGAGACTCCCTATACATAGACCTAGGAATGCAAGGTCCTTAGTGCCACTAGGTCAAGATGACAAAGCTCCCTATGATGTCAACTCTTTTCATCCACATTTCAAGTATACCTATTACTTTGTTGCCCAAGTGCTAGGGATAAAAGCCCATCCTTTGATGAATATTGCAGCCATGGTCATTTGTGCCGATTTGCAATCTAAGGACCCCCGCTTCTTTGATTTTTCTGCTTATTTGGTTGAGGTTTTGAATCATGGGTTAGAAAAGTTAAAGGGGCATGTCATCAATGTTCATTTCAAGCAATATTCCTTACTTATGCATATGCTATTGTATGTGGGCCAAGATGAAGGGTTATGGCTAGAAGAGTTATGTGTCAGGACATATGACAATGCTGGGATGAAAAAACCAGTGCAACTATGGGTTTCTTCATGGGACCAGAGGTATGTGAATAATCAATATTGGCATTTTGAGGAGTTCTTTGTCAAGCCATTATATAGACTATTGGGATGCCCATGCGATCATGACCTTGCACCAGAGGTTCAAAGATTCCTAAGACCAAAAGATTTCACTGAAGATCCCTCAATTGAACACAATTGGGGAGATTGATATTGTTTTGTAGATTGCACACAAGTCAGGGTATATGGGTTCGAAGGGAGACCATACTTCCTACCACTTACAGTCCCTAATAGAGTGGCTTGTCTGGAAATTGTGGGGCAACTATCAATAGTGAGTACAGAACATCTGACAAGCCATGGGAAACAATCAATTGTACCTGGGTTGTTAGTATTTTTAGATTTTATTATGAAAAGTTCAAAGAGTTATGGCTTGTTGCACACAAAAAGTGATTATTATGGCATGGCTATGGGGGATCCAAGGCCCAATTTTGATATTGAAGGATACATAAGGATAGCCCAATCATCACAAAAGCTGAAGGTTGGAGAACATAAATCTTACCTATCAGATGACCTCATTAAGAACATTGGCAGAGAAGAGGCCAGAGTGAAGTGAATAAAGTTTGAGCAAGCAATGCAGGCTTATAAATGGAAGATTTTTAGAAGGAAAATGGATGAGAACATGCTACAAAAGATTGAAGACCCCTTGAAGTTGGCCAACAAACTTGTGGAGCATGAATTGGAAATACTTGAGGGTGTCCTACCTCATGTTTTTATGGATTAGATTGATACTATTAGGAATATAGAGCCTTTGGCTCATGTGTCTCTTGCTTCCATATCTAGCATCATTCCATTCACTCCTTGAGAGGATTACCACCCTTGTTATGAAGAGAATACACCAATAGACTTGGCAATAGGACAACTCAATGTCCGAGAAGTGTCTGACATCATATTCCTCGAGCATGAGGATTTCATTGCTGATAGTGACTCCATTGCTTCCAAGAAGTTCACTGCATTCCTCTATCAACATAAAGGATCTCAAATTAAGAATAACATGAGAAATAGTGAAAAAGAGCAGCAGCTTCAAAATTTACAAGAGGAGATGGATCTTGTGATGAGAGAAATGACACCTGAGAAGGGAATACAGTTGCTTAAGGAAGCTGGTGTGCTATTATACTCTAGATGGGATATGAACTTTGCCTTGTTGTTTGATGGATTCCTTAAGAAATAGGACCCAAGTAGGCAAATGATGCCAAAAGAGATTGATAATCTCTTTAGAGGATCAGGATATGATCCAGATCAGAAGGCTCTTCTACAGTGGGCTATCTATCCCAAAGATAAAAGACCTATATTGGTTGATACAGATGAAGTTTTTGGACATTTGATGGTGCAGCAGGTTGGAAAGACTGACCCTAGATCAACTGCCAAACTAAATTTGGATGTCGCTAAACTGAACCAAGATCAGATAGAGTTTCTAGTTCAAGAAAATTCTACATACAAAAACCTATATGAGAAAACTGATGAACAAAAATAGAGGCTGGAAGGAAGGTTGCTTCAAATTGATTTAGGTACTAGTCAAAGAGGGATGACATACGATGTTGATAGAGATGCCATGGATGCCTTGATAGATGCTATGTATTGGAGGAACAGGGCTCACAAGACATCTCAACAAGTAGAAAAGGTACAAAAAAAGATGGATAAGTTGATTCTAGAGATCATTGAACATAGGTTCAGAAGTATGATGCAAGTTGCAGAAATCTATTGGAAAACATACACTTGAACAGTCAGAGCTTTGAAAGAGCATGAAAGGCTCAGGTCTCGGTTGGAAGACATGATGAATGACAATAGTCTGATTAATCCAAGTGAGAAAATTTGATGCAGAGGGTCAGGGGTTTTAGGTGACTTCAAGAAAATATGTTTTCAAGTGCTTCACACTCCTTGCATTTACCTAGTGTTTCCAAGGCACCTTAAGGCTTCAAAGGGGAAAATCAATACCCAACTCTCCACTATGACTCCTAGTGTCTTCAACCACTTATTCCAACCCAATCCAACAAGTTTCAATTAGTTTTAAGGTTTCAAGACTTTTCCATGCTCTTAAACTCCACTATGCCTACTACTAGCCCTAGAGCCCCAATTAGGCCACTTGAGGCTGAATTAATTCAGTTTCTCCAACTTTTCCCAAATAACTTCCAAAAAAAAATATATTTTTGGATACCCTTTTTGGCTTACTACAACATATATTAAAATTAGGTATGGTTGTTTGGAACCATGCCTTTGCTGTCCTAAGATTGAGACTATTTTTTATGCAAAAACCCACACTTCTACAAAGCAAGTATCCACACTTTTACAAAACAAGTATATAAAATAATTATCCCGCAACCTTTAAACTCTCAACAGTAGTTTTTTATGACTCCAAACCAGGGAAAATCAAATTGTTTAGGTTCTATGATCTTGTTTAATGTGCAAACCCCAAAACCCTCACCAATAGGCTCCAAAACCAAGGGTTTCTTGATTAACCACTCTCTCATCACTTCTGCAACTTTATCAAGGTTCATACACCTTCTCCTAGACCATATTAGATGTATCTAATCATTAAAATACCCCTTTGTTAAGGTAGATCTTCTGCTACTATAGGCTTGGTATGCTTCCTACTCACTTCTCCTTCATCCAACTCACGGTGATCACCTGCAAACCCACTCTTCCTACAAGTTATATTGTTAGAATAATAATATTAAAGTTATAGGGAGCCCATTCCATGAGTATCAGATTCCTACATTCAAGGAATGGCTCCAAGTTGCATTTTGTGTCATCAATGCCAATGGCAAAAAATAGAAATTTAAGTACACTCAACAATAAATGTTAAAATCTGATCAAAAAACTCTACAAAAGCATTCAAAAACACTTATTAAAATGCTTAATGATTTCCCAAGACTTATACCATGAAAGATCAATCACTTTCAAGCAACAAAACACAAGAAATTGCAAGAAAATGAAGGTTTTATTCACTTTTTTTGTTAAATCCGTACAACATCCATACTACATCATCCAACCCCACCAAAATGGAATTCCAAGGTTTTATAATACCTTCCCCTAACTTCCCAAACCAAAATCCATCAGTTATTCATGATTAAAATGCTTAACAAACAAGTTTTTAGCTTTTCCCTCCAAAATGACACTAGCCACTATTTTCAAATTTTTGAATTTAAAACTCTTATGAAATGGACTTCTACCCCAACCTAATGACTTCTAAAGGATCAAAATAATTTATCAAATAGTTCTAAACACCTTTGAGACCCTTACCAGTTCTATACCCATGAAATCCTATATTTGGTCCTATGGCCTTATTAGGTCCATTAGAACAATTAATCATTGCATTGGGATCATTACAATAAAATGCCATAATTGGCTTCAGGACATCATAATTGAGTCTATTAGACCCATACACCTCCTTGTCATGCTTCCATGGTGTCCTCCAAGTTGTTTTCATGCCTAGTGCCCCTGCACCAAAATTGAAGCCGAGCCCTACTTGAAGTCCCATGATGAATTGGCAAATCAATTAAGGAAAGAGCTTCAGAGGACGGATGATGGCAATACCCCTAGGGTGCCCTCTTTTTATAGTAATGGTGAGTTAGTATCATTGGAATAGTGGAAACAAGAGTTCAGTGATGAGAAGAATCGAGCAGTAGCAAAGTTGGATCAGGACAAAGAATTGTCACTCTGTGTTAACCATATTCTATCCAATCATTTCTAGATAGAAAGTGACATAAGGACACTAAACAATGACATTCTAATGTATAAAGATGATTGTTGAAATGTGGCAACTGATCAGAAAAGTACTATACACTCAGCACGTATCCTCATTGCGGTCTGGGGTCGAGCTGGGCCTTGGGTAGGGGTTCGGGGGCGCTAGCCCTCGAGAAAAATTTTTTTTGCCATTTTTTGTTGATGAAAACTGACATTGTAATAAAACCCTAAAAAGGCTGACTTTGTTGGTTGCCCTAAAAACTCATGTTATAAGTGGCTGGGATGCTTAAGGCATTGTAAGGTTGATGTATTTTTTTTTTTTGCTGGATAATAAGAAAGATTGGACGACCATGTATGGTGGACGTAACCCATTTTGGGTGAACCACGTTAAATCTCTGTGTTATCTATGTCCTATTTTATTTCTTTATCTTTTGTATTTAAATCTGCATATAATTGTTAGTTCATATTTGCTACAGATCTGCTTGAAACCTTAACAATTGGTATCAGAGTGAGGTTTTCTATAAATTGGCAGGACTTTCAGATTTGAGTGGGAGCAATGGAGGATTCCAAATTCAAGGTCGAAAAGTTTAACGGCCAAAATTATTAGTTATGGAAAATGCAGATGGAGGATTACCTGTATCAAAAGGATTTGTGGTGGCCATTGGAAGGAAAGGCAAAGAAACCGACCACAATATCAGATGAAGAGTGGGACATTTTAGATAGCAAGGCACTGGGATCCATTCGATTGTGCCTTGCATCGTTTGTAGCATTCAATATAACAGAAGCAAAAATGACTGTAGATTTGATGGCAACATTGGCTAAGTTGTATGAGAAACCCTCAGCTTCGAATAAGGTATTTCTTATGAAGTGTTTGTTTAATTTGAAAATGAGTGAGGGAGGATCTGTAGCGGAGCACTTAAATGAATTTAATACAATTACCAGTCAATTGTCTTTGGTAAAAATTACCTTTGCAAAAGAGGTTAGGGCTCTCTTGATTTTATGTTCTTTTCTAGAAAGCTAGAATAGCTTGGTTATGGCTATAAGTAACTCTGTCTCTGGTAAAAATACTTTGGTATTTGATGATATTGTTGGTGTTATCCTAAGCGAGGAAATGCGAAGGAAAAGAACAGGTGAGACTTCAACATCATCGGGTAGTGTTTTGAATGTGGAGAACAGAGGAAGATCAAAGGAAAGAGGAAAAGGCCCTGGGAATGAGAAGTCACGAGGGAAGTCAAAGAAAGGATTCTCTCAATCTAAAGGAAAGAAAGATTGCTAGTGCTACGGAAAGCCTAGTCATCTAAAGAAAAACTGTTGGTCACAGAAAAACAAAGAAAGAGACAAAAATGAAAATGATAGTAAGGAAGCTAATATTGCAAGTAATACTTTACAAGATGCTTTAACCTTATGTTTGGATAATGTTAATGATTCTTGGGTAATAGATTCTAGGGCTTCATTTCATGCTACACCCCATAGAAAATATTTTCTATATTATGTTCAAGGTGATTTTGGACAGGTACATTTGGGTGATGATGAGCCCTGTCAAATTGTTGGAAAAAGAAAGATAAAGATCAAGTTACAGAATGGTAATGACTGGTTTCTGTAGGAGGTAAGACATGTTCCTAATTTAAGAAGAAATTTAATTTTTGTAGGGCAACTAGGTAGTGAAGGTTGCATAGTTACCTTCTCAAACAGTATGTGGAAGGTCACTAAAGGATCATTAGTAGTAGCTAAAGGTGCGAAGGTAGGCACATTATATCTGTGTACTAGTAACACTTACTCTACCTTAGCTGCTACAGATAAAGTTACTGCAGGGACAACAACAATAAATGTTGCAAGAATAAATTTGATAATGTGGCATCATAGGCTTGGGCACATGAGTGAGAAAGGGATGAAAATCCTTCACTCCAAAAATCTATTGCCAGGACTAAAGAAGATTGATTTAGAGTTCTGTGAAAACTGTGTTTATGGTAAATAGAAAAGAGTCAGATTTCTCAAGGCTGGGAAAGAGAAGAAGACTGAGAAGTTAGAGCTTGTACATTCAGATGTATGGGGACCAGCTCAGGTATCATCTCTTGGTGGCTCTTGTTATTATGTTATTTTTATTGATGACTCAACCAAAAAAACATGGGTATATTTCCTAAAACAAAAATCAGATGTTTTTGAAACTTTTAAGAAATGGAAAGCTTTGGTTGAGAATGAGATAGGAAATAGGTTGAAGTGTCTCAGATCAGATAATGGAGGTGAGTATTGCAACAAAGCATTTGAAGATTACTGTTCCTTAAATGGGATTTGAAAGAAGAAGACAGTTCTAGGAACTCCACAGGAAAATGGTGTGTCAGAGAGAATGAATAGGACTATTATGGAACGTGCGAGGAGCATGAGATTGCATGCTGGATTGCCCTTATATTTTTGGGCAGATGTTGTACATACTGCTATCTATTTGATAAATAGAGGACCTTCAACCCCTTTGGATGGTGGTATTCTAGAGGAGGCATGGACTGGTAAAAAGGTAAATTATTCTTTTCTAAAAACTTTTGGTTGCGAAGCTTTTGTCCACGTTGATAAAGAAAACAAAACCAAGCTTGATGCTAAATCTCAGAAATGTACCTTCATTGGATATGGGATAGATGAATATGGCTATCGGTTATGGGATTTTGAAAATAAGAAAATAATTAGCAGTAGAGATGTTATATTCAATGAGAAGGTTATGTATAAAGAATAGATGTAGGAAAAGAAGCATGAACAGGACAAACAAGAATATGTGGTGTTAGATGAGATTCCTAAAAATGAAATGCCATAGGTACATGATGCTCAGCAACAACAGATTGTCCCACAAAGTCCTGCAAGTGTTAGATGTTCTACGAGGACAAGTAGACCCCCTGAAAGATTTTCTCCTTTTTGTATTCTATTTTATTAACGGATTTTGGTGAACCAGAAGAATATGAAGAAGCAATGTAGGTAGATGCCAAACAATAGTGGGAGCTAGGCATGAAAGAGGAGATGGACTCCTTGATGAAAAATAAGACTTGGGACTTAGTCCCTTTACCTACAGAAAAATGAGCCTTTCCTAACAAATGGGTTTATCGACTGAAGGAGGAGGAAGGAGGTCAGAAAAGATACAAGGCCAGACTTGTGGTAAAAGGTTTTGCACAGAAAAAGGGTATAGATTATGATGAAATATTTTCTCTAGTTCTAAAAATGACTTCAATTAGAACTGTACTTAGTCTTGTGGCTGCAGATGATTTGCATCTTGAACAATTAGCTGTCAAAAAAACTTTTCTCCATGGAGATTTGGAGGAGGAAATTTACATGTTGCAACCACAGGGATATGAGGTCAAAGGTAAGGAGAACTTGGTGTGCAGGTTGAAGAAAAGTTTGTATGGCCTAAAGCAAGCACCCTGACAATGGTATTTAAAATTTGATAGTTTCATGACTGAACACGGTTATCATAGATGTCATTCTGATCATTGTGTATATTTTAAGAGATCTGATAATGGTAGTTATATTATCCTATTTCTTTATGTTGATGACATGCTTGTTGCTAGGTCTAACATGCAACATATAAATGATCTTAAAAAGAAATTAGCTAGGTCATTTACTATGAAGGATTTGGGTGCAGCTAAGCAAATTCTCGGTGTGAGGATTACACAGGACAGGAAAAATAGAACCTTGAATTTGTCTCAAAGTGAGTATATAAAGAAGGTGTTGAAAAGACTTAACATGCAGGATGCAAAAGTAGTTAGTACACCTTTGGTTAGTCATTTCAAATTGACTAAGGAGATGTGCCCAAAGGCACAGGAAGAGGTTAATAAAATGTCTAACATCCCGTATTCATTAGCTATTGGCAGTCTGATGTATGTAATGGTATGCACAAGGCCAGATATTGCACATGTAGTGGGAGTTGTGAGCAGGTTTATGAGTAATCTGGGTATGGAACATTGGAATGCTATGAAATGGATTCTTCGATATTTGAAAGGAACTACTACAAAGGCATTATGTTTCAAAGGATCTAATGCTGCTCTGAGTGGATTTGTTGACTCTGATCTGGCAGGTGATGTTGATTCACAGAGGAGTACTATAGGGTATGTTTTTACTATAGGGGGAACTGCAGTCAGTTGGATTTCTAGGCTGCAAAAGGTTGTTGCACTTTCAACCACTGAAGCTGAGTATGTTGCTGCTATAGAAGCCAACAAGGAGATGATTTGGTTGCAATGTTTTATGAAGGAATTGGGTCAGACACAAGAGAATAGCCCATTGTATATAGATAGCCAGAGTGCCATTCTTCTTGCAAAGAAATCTGCTTTTCATTCAAGGACAAAGCACATTCAGCTTAGGTACCACTTCATCCGGACTGTTTTGAAGGAGGGTCAGTTACAGCTTGAGAAGATTCACACAAGTGAGAATCCTGCCGATATGTTCACAAAGGTAGTTCCACAGGAGAAGCTGATTTCTTCATCAGTTTCTATTGGTCTTCTTGATTGATAATTGTGAAATTTATACCAGTCAAGTCCTAGTGTTTTATCCAGCGGATGTTGCATGTATAGTGGTGTTGTGCAGTATCAATCTCCAAGTGGGAGATTGTTCGGTGTGGAGCCTGATCAGTATCCAAGTGGGAGATTGTTGAAATGTGGTGACCGATCAGCAAAGTACTATACACTCAGCACGTATCCTCGCTGGGCAGGGGTTCGAGGGTGGTAGCCCCCGAGAAATTTTTTTTTTGCCATTTTTTGTTGATGAAAACTGACATTGTAATAAAACCCTAAAAAGGCCGACTTTGTTGGTTGCCCTAAAAACTCATGTTATAAGCAGCTAGGATGCTTAAGGCATTGTAAGGTTGATGTATTTTTTTTTTTTGCTGGATAATAAGAAAGATTGGATGGCCGTGTATGGTGTATGTAACCCATTCTGGGTGAACCATGTTAAATCTCTATGTTATCTATGTCCTATTTTATTTCTTTATCTTTTGTATTTAAATCTGCATATAATTGTTAGTTCATATTTGCTTCGGATCTGCTTGAAACCCTAACAATGATAAGTACATTCAACACATAGGAATGCTGAACTTGTTTATCTCCCATTTTGTTAACAAAAGTGTTAATTAATAGTTATGTGCTGAAAAGCCATGATGCTTGGTGACAATGTATGCCTTCATATATGAGGGAAATTTTGTAACAATAAAGATCACTAGAGAAGAAGTAGAATATAGCCTCAGGCTTACTATTGTACCATTTTATGAACATACATGATATAATCAGTCGTCTTTCCTTTGTGTATATGTTGTGGATTACTGCATCTTTTTGTAGGCAATTGCTTGTGATATTATCTAAAGGAGATAAGGTTACTTGCATTCTTCCAGTAAAGCTTTGTGTTTCATATTGTGGATTTGAATAAAAGATTTACTTGTGAATATAGTTTTGTATATAGTGCGCCTGCATATTATCTCAACCATGGTGCACCTACATATGTATATAGTTTTGTTTATAGGTGGAAAGCCTAAGATTCAATGTCGAACTTGGTTGCTCTGATATCATATGTAATATTCCATTAATTCTATACTTGAAGAAAATAAATTGTGATCTATATTAAGATAAAAAGTTGAGCATTTCAAAATAAAACATAACTACTTCAGTTGAAGGAGAAAACTAACTAAATGTTCTTCAACATAATAAGAATCTAACTAATTTATCTAAAAGGAAGGTAATCTCTTAACGATAAAAAAAATTGAACAAATATTATTAAGCTAATCAATATGAGAAAGGAATTCAAATGGCCAGTTTCATCACTTAGATAAAGTGTCACCATCTTGGCCAAGGTTTTAACATTGCAAGCACCAATGCATTGTTAGTGTTCACCTCCCTTGCTCGACTTGTACATCCAATTCTTGAGCTCAACAAACTCACTAGTTACCAACCATATAAACAAGCCATCTGCTTAATCCTTACTAACCATAATGGTTATTGACGACCATCATATGATAAATAGCATACACTTGAGCCAACTAACTCACTGGTTTACTAACCAACTATCTAGCGAACTGCTTAATGTCTATTGAGAATAACGGTCATTGTATATGGTGAAAATGGATAACAATAATAATGATATTGAAAGGCTAAATGAATTCAACCGCAAAACCCTAGCCTAACAACAACAAAGATCTACCATAACATATGAAGATTACCTAAGACAATGCAAATCAAATGAAATCACAAAGATTATACCATCACATGTCCAATAGGGTTTTGATCTCCATTCTTCCTATCTCCATTGATCTTGCTTCATATATTTGCTCTCAGATTTTATATGCACAAGAGCTCAACAAAGAATGGAATGTGGTTGCTAGTAGGATTGTAGTGTAGTCAATTGATCAAGTAGTTAGGATGATTGATTAGAATGATTGATTAGAATAATTGATTAGGGTTGATAATGAAGGAAGCATCTCCTTATATAGAAGACACTATAAGAAATGGAGGGATAAGATTGAGAGGTGAAAAAGGAGGTCGGCTATGATTAGAGGGTAGGTAAAAGAAATAATAAAATAATGAAAGGGGTAGGTAGTGTATGAATTAAGAGATGAATGACACGTGTCATAGGTAGAAAAGGTTAATGAATTAATTAAATAAATAAAGATTTATTTAATTAATAGAAGAAATGGGATAATTAAATAAATAAGATATTTATTTAATTTAAGAAAAGGATAATTTAAATAAATAAATGTATTTATTTAAATGAGAAATAAGGCTAGAAGAGGATAAATTAATTAATTAAATAAATAAAGATTTATTTAATTAATAGAAGAATTAAGCTTAGATAATTAAATAAATAAAATATTTATTTAATTAGATTGGACAATTTTGGGTGTCTACATTTTGCCCCTCTTTGAGACAATGTGGCTTGTTGCGTTGTTTCAAAGAAGATAATATGAACTGAAACAGAGTTGCCCCAAGATGGGAATGATATGCCCCCTCGAGAGATTGGATGAAAATGTCTAAAAAGATTGCAGACAATCTCTCGATAAGAAAGAAAGGCTAGAATGGACTGACTGGATAAAGTGACAGAGTCACGGGATAATGAAGACTAACTCGAGAAATGAAGGCGAGGGCTAGGGTAGGAAGGCGAGGGCTAGGGTAGGCTATAAGATAGACCACGAGGGAAAATACATCCTCATTGTCATCTACATATCCACGAGAATAGATTGCAGAGTGAAAATTGAGCAGCAGTAGTCAGCAGCGATGGCCTTCATTCACAGATTCGACCGCATTTGCCGATTTCAGAGGCCAGCAGAGGCAGGAGAGCTGGTAAGTACCACCAAACCTCCTCGTACTTTGACGCATTTAATTTTTGTCATTAATGCATGCTAGATAGGGTAATAAATATGCTTAGACTGCATTGGTGCCACGTGCATCTGTGCTCATGAGGTACGTCTGTGTTTGTGTCAGGCACGTCTATGTTTGAACCCGCGTCTATGTCCATTGCGGCCACGTCTGTGATGTGTAGGCACGTCTGTACCAAGAAGGCACGTCTGTGTCACCTAGGCACGTCTATGCAGAGCATAGGCACGTCTGTGTTTGTCAGGTGCATCTGTGTTTTTCAGGCATGTCTTTGTAGTCTTTAAGCACGGTTATGTCAGGAAAGCATGTTTGTGCTTTAAAAGGTGTGAAGTTGCATCTTCTACGTCAAATCGACAGTTCTGTGATGAACATACGCTGTCGATTGGATAAGCTGCTGAGAGGATACACTCAAGCAAGTCCTCTAGGAAGACTAGGATAGATCAAGGCACTTTGTGATGAACAGTGAGTACCAAGATAGAGTACTTTGTGATGAATAGGGAGTACTAAAATATGAGCAGCACTTTGTGATGAATAGTGAGTGCAAATGTGAGTAACACTTTGTGATGAACAGTGAGTGTCACACACGTTGTACTTTGTGATGAACAGGGAGTACTACTAGGATAAATAGCAACACTTTGTGATGAATAGTGAGTGTCACTAGGATAAATAGTAACACTTTGTGATAAACAGTGAGTGTCACTAGGATAGAATGCCATATGCATTTAGATAAAAAATAGCATTTTGTAATGAACAGTGAATGCCACGATGATTGACATGATTGAGTTGTTTGATTGTAGGAGTATTTGCTGATGCTGGAGTCACGGAAGAGATTCCCATCTACTCAGAGGTTGCGACCTAAGTTGTCATTCAAGGACAGAGCTGCCATTGAGGGGATGGGATTGAGACATGTTCTGTATGTGCTTGAGTTTCGGGTGAACATGGGACTGTTGACTGCGCTGGTGGAGAGATGGCACTCCGAGACATGTACTTTTCATTTGTCGATGGGTGAGATGATAGTCACCCTAGAGGATGTATATAGGATACTAAGGATACCGATCGATGGGGAGCTGATCCCATACGATCGAGATGGAGATAGGGAGGCCCTGAGAAGAGTATTCCAGGACCTTGGACTAGAGATGAGGGCAGGACATGTGGCGTGGGATACTATGACAGCCATAGGGCTAGCGCTACTGGTAGTGGTAGGAGGATTGATCAGTGGGTTCCTGTGTCCAGATAGGGCGACATGGGGGTTGGCTATGGGTTGGGGAGGAGCACTAGAGACATTGGTGATGTAGCACACCTGATATGCTTGGGGACCATGTGTGCTGGCACACCTCTACTATGAGCTGCATTAGTTCATGTACCACAAATCAGTGGGATTGGGCTGCGGGGTGACATTGCTGCAGGTGTGGGCTTATGAGCATCTGCCAGTGATGAGGCCGATACACTTCAGAGGTAGGGGGCATGGAGGCAGCTTTGTGCACTTGTATGATATGATCACGTCGCAGCCACAGATTGGCAGGTTGGAGGACTAGCGGTGAGTGATAGATGACATTGATGTGGTCATATGGAGGCCATATCTGGGATGCGAGTAGTGGGAGGATGATGCAGTTGAAATTCCTTACACCTTCTGGAGTAGGTATCTGATTGGGCGAATGCCTTATGTACTGGAGAGGAAGATAGTGGACAGGGTTGGCCAACAGTTTGGCAGGATTCAAAGGATGCCTCGGGGCTCAAGCATGTATGCACGGACGGTCAGAGATCAAGCACAGTTTGGGCCCTTGCTGTCATATGATCAGGCAGTTACATAGCTGGTAGAGATGATGCCCCTACCCTGGGACATGTGGCCAGAGATTGAGGATGCCGACATGGATGCTGAGTACATCGCATACTCGGCCGAGCATCCATTCCCATGCTTGATAGATCCAGGAGAGTCATTGGATGGAGATGGGGGTGGGGATGATGATGATGGCGGAGGTGATGGGGGTAGAGGCCGACGGAGGAGGAGGGGAGTAGTTGGAGAGAGGAGGGTTGCACCTCAGAGGGAGGGTGGTGAGGAGAGGCAGGCTCAGGTGGTGAGGGGTCATAGTGGATTGCCACTATAGGTGCCAGCAATACAGGGTCCCAGACAGGTATAGGTACAGGGACAGGGACAGAGACAGGTACCAGTACAGATACAGGCATAGGGGCAGGCACCCGTACAGGGGGAGCCACAGGTAGAGGCGGAGGGGGCTAACGTAGAGGAGGATGAGCTGATAGAGCTGAGGGAGATCTGCTAGGGATAGGTAGATGAGATCTAGGAGTTGGAGAGGGAGAGGGATTGGCTCAGGAGGAGGCTCAGAGATACTGAGTGTAAGTGAGATCAAGCTATTCAGCGTTATACAGAGGCTGAGACAACACTAAGGGCCGGGAGATAGGCAGGAGAGGACACAGGGGCAGGATATGCTTATGTCCTGTGGACAGGGGAGGAGATTGCCTATTGGCGGGATCTCTATTATGGTGTAGTACCAGCAGATCAGCGGATGAGGAGCTTCCATAGACCATTGCATACAGCAACAGCTACGGGAGGGAGCCAGAGGAGATAGGCATCGACTGGTGGGGTTATGGGTCCTCCACCACCGCTAGATAGAGGGGATAGGAGGGATGATCCTAGGGAGGGTCCTTCAGGGGCTCAGATTCCATCGAGACCAAGCAGCTCCAAGGGAGAGAGTTCATCATAGCCATAGAGGGCTCCCTATGTATCAGTATTGTACCATTTTTGTATGATGATGTAGACACTTGCGGGTGCTTTTGTAGCCATATGATTATATATATATGAGATGATTCATCTTTGTGGCAACTATATGCATGTGTACCTATGTGATGAGATTTTCATGATGTATGTTTCTATGTGATGGTGACGATATGGATGCAAATATGTACATGATGAAATGCCATATTTTTGTTCTTTTATGTTTTTAATATGTTATGCATATGTGAATGTGAATGTATGTAATGCAGATGAATATGATAATGCAAATGTAAATTGTGCTAACAGGTGTTGTGTGCAGGATGTGATACAATTGTGATATCTATATGTATGTATGAAATGCTTATATGTGGTAATGCAGGTGCAACTACATGAAATGCAAATTTTTTTGGTGTGTCATTATACTCAGTCATGTGATAGCAGGCTACATAGACTCGAGAAGGACGATGGAAGTCAATCAAGAAAGGGGGATGAAAGAGAGAAGATATGAAAGTGAAAGAGCTTCTTGTGCGTTATCATCATTGAGCATTATTATGGCAAGTAGGTTATGACAATCGAGGCATATGTTCAACCCAAAAAGTCATTGTACCTGTTTGCATGGAGATAAGACAGTCACAAACAAGGAATGCCCCAGTTCATACTAGACTCATAGTGTCCTCATATCCTTGGACAAGTCATAGCATTACTAAGAGACAATCCACAGACAACAAATACAAACAGGTGACGATACCCCATCCTCGCCTTTCTAGTCAAAGACATCCTCGAGATAAAATCTCTAGTCAGAGACATCCTGAAAAAGCTAAAAGACATTTCACCAAAAAGATAAAATCAAAAGAAAACCAAGACTTGACACCAACATCCAATGTAGTCCTCAAGTTTAGTGTCTCTTGTCACTTGTATAAGTCTTATTTGATTGTGGTCACAATGTTTACTTTCATAGAAAGGATAGATAGCACTGAACCATAACGTTGTTTGAGTCTGTTGAAAGATTTGATTTTGTTGAAGCCCATTGTTGCTGTTGTGTCTCATCTGAAACTGATTGAATCCATGAAACTGATACTTTATTACGGAGAAGATGAAACTTTATTGTGAATCTATGATGCAAATGTTGCTTTATTGCAGATTGTGCGCGGATAGACAGAAGGAAGCTAGAAGAAATTGTACTCCTCGAAACATGTGATGTTCTCAGTTCCACACCCATTACTAGACGTAGGATTTGCCTTAGCCACAGATAGGGTTTGATTTATTATGGATGGAAAGGGATGAAAAGGGAGGTTTATTATGAATGGCAAACCAATCTTGAGTAGATCAATAACAAGCCATGATGGGAATGGGTAAGTTTATTATGAATGAATAGGTTGTGAGTGTGTGCAAAGTGAAAAGATGAAAGTGAATCCTGAAGGAGAGAGGAGAAATGTCTCTACGCATGGCACTGGTGACCCAGTTTTCACCATGGTACTTGCCCAGGGCGCCACCGAAGTGGTTTTCACTGTTGGACGAAATTATTTCTCTTTACTTTTTTGATTTTTCAAAGTTTTTTTTTTTTGTGTCACAAGGCGCCTATTTACCAAGTTTTCACCAAGTAACAATTTTTTTTGTTTTGTAATTATTTTAGTATTTTTGAATTTTTTGATTTTTTTTTTTGTATTTTTGAAATTTTTGACTTTTTTGTATTTTTGAAATTTAGGATACTCTGAAGAGCTATGTGTAGAACCTGTGAAGGTGCATGTTGTTGATAGGATCCTCCAAAAGTTCACCTTCTGTAGTTGAGAGCTGATATGCCCCAGATCTATATGCTGCTGTAATAATGTAGGGACCAAGCCAGTTTGGTTTGAACTTGCCCTTCTTCTCTCTGTCTTGTTGATTTTTAGGATTTTCTCTGAGAACCAAATGACCTACCTCAAATGTGCGAGGCTTGACTTTATGATTGTATCTGTGACTTTCCTTGACTGAATGATATGTAGCTCGAGTGACTGTCTTCCTTGATAAAGGAACTGAGATAGAATTACTAGTGTGTAGACTACGTAGGCCCATATGTGTTTCACCTAAAGAAGTTTTGGCATCCCTGATAAAAAAGTCCCTTGAGGAAGCTCCATTAAAGGTCCACGATGTATATCCAAAAGGGAATGGATGTTTGGAACAAGTGGATGAGTTATGAAGGCTTATGATTGCAAAAAAAAGTGAAAGTAGGATAGCATGATGGAGACTTAGGATCAACAAATATGCTTTTTGACTTGAAATTTTAGAACTTTTGCCCCCAGTTATTTTGGTGTTAGGGGAGATCATCTATAGGATTTTTATCCTTGACTTTGATTTTTGTAGAGTCCAATAGCTTTTGATTTTGATTTGGACTGAAGGACTTTTTCTATTATTGACTTTTAGATTTTTCTTTTCAATGCTTGATTTTTGATCCGCAATGAGTGAGGGCTTTTGTAATTCTTGTTGATCCAAGTCTGGAAGTGGAGTGGAAATGGAATGAGTGGATGAAATGGTATACACTCAATAGATTCTTTGTTGGAACTACTCTTATGACTATTGATATCAAGAGATGCTTGCACCACTAGAGGAGTTTTGCATTCAGACTTAGTAGCCACAACACTAGGTGGTTCACACCCAATTCCTTGGCATTGCAAATTGTTTGTAGGTTGTTCCTGTTGATTGAATACCTTAGGAGATAGTGGGAGTTGATCAACATGAAAGATATACTCACCACATCCCATGTCTTTAATCTTGAATTTTTCTTTTAGCTCTGTTTGTTTCGACATAGAAGCTTTCAAGGATTCTGGATCCACATATGCTGAAGAAGGAACAACTTCTCGATTACCTGGAATTGTTATTTTTGATCTAGGTTGTAGATTGTTGCAATATATGAATGGATTTGGATCCACTTTGATAGTCACTTCAACTCCATTATGTGGAAACTTGATACATTGATGATATGTAGATGGGACTACACTCATCTCATGAATCCATGGACGTCCTAGCAATATGTTGTATGTGAGATCTAGATCAAGGACCTAAAAAACCACATCCTTTGTAACAGGCCCAAATTTGAGAGGTAAGGTGACTGTGCCTTTGGATGAATGCTCTACATCATCATATGCCTTGATGGTAATTTTGTTTGTAGAATTCACAGCTTTGTCAGAATATCCCAATTGTTTAATAGTGCTCAATGTACAAATGTTTAGACCTGCTCGTCCATCTATCAGGACTCATTTGATTCTATGTTTGTGTATGAAGGCTTCAATGTGTAATGGTGCATTATGTGGCTGACTTACGGAGGTGTCATTGGCTTCTGTGAATGTAAGGGAGTGTGGAATGGAAAGGTATCCCACCATGGCTTGAAACTGGTCCACATTCAGATCAGTAGGGACAATAGTGTCTCTCAAGATTTTGTCAAGAATAGCTTTATGTGCGGGGGATATACGTAAGAGCTCAAGGATAGAGATGAGTGCAGGTGTCTTCCCTAATTGTTCTACAAGGTCATACTCAGGTTTGGTTGATGAGGAAGTGGTGTTCTTGGCTGGAGCACCTTGCAAAGTGATTTTACCTCGACGGGTTGTAACATGACATTCAAAGGTAGGTTCGGAAGAAGATCCAACACCTTATAGGACAATCTTGGGTCTCCGGGTAGAATTCTCAGGGTTTTTGTCCTTGATGATAATGGTAGAGACATAATTGTCCATCGAGATGTGATTGATAGTTGAATCATAGTTATAAGATGCTCTGGTATAATTGGTTTGATCCTCTATGGCTTGAGCTTTTCCCTTGTCATGTTTTGGGAATGGTTCCTTAAACATCTCATGTTCTTGATTAGACGAATGTCCCTCAATCTCAATGTCACCTCTATCAATGAGATCTTCTATGATGTTCTTCAGTCAATCACAATTTCCTATCTTATGACCCTTGCTCTTATGAAATTCACAATACTCATCATCATTCCACCAATCTAGTTTAACCTTTGGTTCATATGGAGGAAAATCTGGAATAGTGATTACCTTGTTTGCCACTAGCTTCTTGAAGACTGACTCAAGTGGTTCTCCCAATGGAGTGTACTTCCTTTGTGATTTGGAAGTTGTTTGAGTATTCACTTGATTGTTTGTAGAACTTGATCCCGAAAAGATGAATTTGGGTTGCACTGTGTTGGCATCAACAACACCATCATT
The DNA here is from genome assembly GCF_030272615.1 of Cryptomeria japonica. Lineage (NCBI taxonomy): Eukaryota > Viridiplantae > Streptophyta > Pinopsida > Cupressales > Cupressaceae > Cryptomeria > Cryptomeria japonica. The sequence continues at coordinate 283,959,930 of NC_081408.1, read as the reverse complement.
GACTCTGTTCTTGTTTTTATTCCAAAATCTTGGCTTGTCTTTTCTTTTAAAGTCATCTTTTTTTTCCCTGAATATCTTGATGACTCCTTGTTCAATTAGGACCTTTTCTATCGCTAAGCCTTTTTCAATAATGTCTTTGAAGGTGGACAAACAAGCTTTTCTTAGATCATAGCCAATGTCTTTGTTAACATTTTGTGTGAACATCTCTACCATTTGTTTTTGTGGAATTTCACAAGAGCATCTATTGGCTAGATTCCTCCATCTCTATAAAAATGATGCAAAAGACTCTCCCTCTTTTTGCTTGGTGTTGCACAAAGTAGTGACTGATATGTCTGTCTCTATGTTATAGGAGAAATGTTGAATAAATGCCTCTGCTAAGTCACCCCATGACTTAATTCCAGGTGGAAGTTGGGAGAACCATTCCATAGCTTGATCACCTAGGCTTTGTGGGAATAATCTCATCAAACATGTCTCTTCTGCTGCCACCTCAATGCAAGCTATGAAAAACTATCTTATGTGTGCCTTAGGATCCCCTTTTCCTCTATACTTATCAAATTTAGGCATCACAAAGTGTGTAGGAAAAGGAGGCATTGGAATGCTCTTGTCAAATGGGTAAGGACATATATCTCTCATTATGTATGTTGGTTTTGGTGTATTTATGTCCTCCATTTTCTTTTGTAAGTCCCTGATTTGTTGCTCCAAATTGCTTTTAGGTGGAGATCGACTTCTTGGACCATACCCCATGCTCGAGGCACCAATTGGAGGAGGAGCATGTTGCATATATGGATGATATTGATCATACACATGTTCATATGGAGGAGGTCTATAGTGATGTTGCATATATGGACCACTTGGTATAGATTCATGTTGAGGAACACCATATATATTTTTTGCATGTATACCATACTCTACAAGCATGTCATGTTCTAATGTGTTGCCCCCAAATTTGACATGAGGTTTCCTTGTGTCCAAATTTTGAGCATGCCTTTGAATATCCAATTGCTTTGGTGGTTGATCCTTAGCATTAGTATGTGATTGAGCATATCTGTCTACATAAGACTTCCATAATGGTCTATGAAGGTGAGTATCATATGCGTGACCATGTGTATGTGGGACCTCTAGTTTTTGAAACAAAGCTGATGGTGATTCAGGTACCATATGTGGTCCTCTATTTCCTCCACCATTAGGTTTCCTTTGATCCATGTTGGAGTGAGGTTGTTGCAAGGGTTGATTTTCCATTATTTGAGACATGTCAAAATCATGAGGTATCTTGGCTCCACTTTGTGCCATCATTTGTAAAAAGTATTGTCTATCCCTCATTATCTCCTCAACCAATCGATTGAAATGGGGATTCATAATGGATTCTTCCACATCTACTGAATGTACTGAAAAGTTGTCCATATTGTCATTGTGTGTAGCATTGTTGTTTGTAGTGTCCATGTTCTCAACATTTGGAATGTTTCTATAGGCATCCATGTCAGGTAATGTAGTATGATCGGAATTGAAAAAGATATCATTGTCATACTCATAAGAACTCATGTTTGCAGACTCTTGAGCCTCTTTAGTTTCTCTCCTAGATTTTTGAAGACAGGTTTCAACCATGAACTAGGTATTGACTAAGATGTGTGAGACTAGATGAAAAATGGAAAAAGTATGGAAGACCAAGAGTTGGATGGAATGTAAATGAATCTGAGGTGTACTTGCAATGTCCAAAGTGTAAGACCAAGTATGTATGTAGTAGAGTAGGTGTGACTTCCAAAGAGAGGATAGTTTCTCTTGATGAGGTAAGTTGACCTTGACTCTAAGTAAGACCAAATGAGACCCAAAGGTAAGAAACCTTGATGAGGGACCACTTAGCAAAGTGTTTTTGTATGTAGTGTGTTGACAAAGTATGATGAGGACAAGCAAGTGACCTTTTGACTCAAGTTTAGACAATTGTGAATGTAAAGTGAGATGTAAAGCAATGATGGACTTTGTGAGACCCAAGGACAGGTTGAATGCTAGATAAAAACTTGAAGAGATAGCCTAGGAAGCTCAAGAATTTTGAAACTGACTGTGTTTGTTTGCTGGACTGTAACAGTTTTTCAATTTTGGACACAGACGTGCCTGTATACTTCAAAGACATGGTTTCTCGACACAGACGCGGCTCTGTTTAACACAGATGTGTTCCGAGATTTTTTGCAAAGTGCAATGTTTACTGTTGGAACACAGATGTGTTTCTGTCCTTCACAGATGTGGCTATACAACATAGACACTATTATGTCCGACACAGATGCATTTCTGTAAAATTTGTGCAATTGTTTCCAATCTATGAAGTCATTTTGTTGTGACCAAATCTGACTGTTTGACTATTTTTTGTGACAAGAGGACAGAGTGTTGATGAAGACCCAATGTTTGCAAGTGTCTAGACTCAAAATGACTCCAAGAAAAGTGTGTTGTTTGATGTAAAAATGTTTTGCATACACTTGAAGACATAAAAGACACAATGTTTTTCTGTTTGGTCTTGAATGTTTTGAATGTTTAACATAAGTCAAGCACAATTCTTATGACTGACCAAGACAATAGTTGTTGATCCCACATGGGGTTTTACCCCTGAGGCTACACTATTCAGAGCAGATACTTAGATGCTTGACCTCACTAGCTCCACCCTCAGCACTCACTTCTCGGGTTAGCCAAGCATCAGTCCCCATGAAAACTCCCCATTGCGAACTTTGTATCTCTACCAAGAACTGTATGTGTGTGGGCCGCTACCAGAGGTCTAAACCTCCTACCCCAACAACTAGAAAGATTTGGGCTTCTAAAACAAAAAGGTGCTAGTAAGGGCATCTGCTCATGTGGCCATACATGCAACACTTTCAGCTCTATAAATACAGAAGGCTCCCAGCCGGTAGGGGTTACGCCCTACAACTGATCAAATAAATTTGATCAAACGGGTTTATGGGGAGACATAGTGTCGGTATGAACTAATCAGCACACGTTATCCATAGTTTTCACCATGAATACATTTGTTTATATTGGTTCAGAAGAGGTGGGTTTTCCTCACTACCACTTGGGTCATTCTCTTCTCACTAGTAGTCCTAATGACCACACGAGAAGACAGGCCCTCTAAAGATTAAATAAAAAGAGCCTATTGCTCAAGACACAAAAGACAATGATTCAATTTTAGTGCACCAATTGAAGTGTTTGCTAGTCTATGAAAACAAGGCACACAACAAAAATCCAAAAACCCTTGCCAAGGTCCTGCAACAAAGATTTGTTAGTAGTTTGGATTGTTTCAAATAATCACCCCTTCCTACAAGCACACAAGTTAGGTAAATTTTAAACCCAAAAGACTTTGTGAAAATAGGGGCCTTCAACGAAATGATTTAGCCTTCAAGACAAGCTGCACCAATTTTGTTAGCTAGATCTGAAAATGTTAGCTCAAAATAAACCAGATCTAAAACCCTAAATGCAAAATCCAAAAAACTGAATCAATAAAAACCCAAAATTCAAAACTGGTGAACACAGACACAGTTACCCTCAACACAGATGCGACTTCTTTACACAGACGCGGTTCTATGAGACACAGACATGACTATAGAACGCAGACGCGACTTCTGGACACAAACGCGGCTAAAAACATCACAGACGTGACTTTAGAACACAAACGCGCTTTCCTGGAACCTGCAAAATAAAATATTACTAATAACATAGACGTGATTCCAAAGGTCGTAGACATGCCAGAAAATCAAAAACATGATCTGAAAGTGCGGAGACGCGAAAATATCAAAATGCTACCGAAAATGTCAGATCTGCAACTTCAAAATACAAAATCTGCAACAAGGATGTTAAATACAAAAGGGACAAGAGTCCCACCGAGCGTGCCAAAATGTATATGGTGAAAATGGATAACAATAATAATGATATTGAAAGACTAAATAAATTCAACCACAAAACCCTAGCCTAACAACAACAAAGATCCACCATAACATATGAAGATTACCTAAGACAATGCAAATCAAATGAAATCACAAAGATTATACCATCACATGTCCAATAGGGTTTTGATCTCCATTCTTCCTATCTCCATTGACCTTGCTTGATATATTTGCTCTCAGATTTTATATGCACAAGAGCTCAACAAAGAACAGAATGTGGTTGCTAGTAGGATCGTAGTGTAGTCAATTGATCAAGTAGTTAGGATGATTGATTAGAATGATTGATTAGAATAATTGATTAGGGTTGATAATTAAGGAAGCATCTCCTTATATAGAAGACACTATAAGAAATGGAGGGATAAGATTGAGAGGTGTAAAAGGAGGTCGGCTATGATTAGAGGGTAGGTAAAAAAAATAATAAAATAATGAAAGGGGTAGGTAGTGTATGAATTAAGAGATGAATGACATGTGTCATGGGTAGAAAAGGTTAATGAATTAATTAAATAAATAAAGATTTATTTAATTAATAGAAGAAATGGGATAATTAAATAAATAAGATATTTATTTAATTTAAGGAAAGGATAATTTAAATAAATAAATGTATTTATTTAAATGAGAAATAAGGCTAGAAGAGGATAAATGAATTAATTAAATAAATAAAGATTTATTTAATTAATATAAGAATTAAGCTTAGATAATTAAATAAATAAAATATTTATTTAATTAGATTGGACAATTTTGGGTGTCTACAGTCATAAATGACCATCATAAGATAATTAACATACACTTGAGTCAATTGATTCATTGGTTACAGAACTTCTAGGTTTAGCTGATCCAATTCGTTACATAATAGTCTCATGTCTACTGACATTAATAGTTTACAAGGACCTTCATGGGATTGTGACATAACCTAACAAGCCAACTGCTACAGATCCCTATCTCGAACAAGCTTCAACTCTCATCATGGAATTAAACCTAATACAACATTGGTTCCCTTATTTAGCTAAATTAACACATCATATTATGACTCAACAAAAAACATGGTTCTAATATATTTTTTTGTCTTTCTATATTCCCAAAAGCATGCATCTAATTGATGATAAGAATCCTTCTTCAGGTCTTGCAACCATGGAGACTGGTTATAATCTGATTATAACCGATGTGCATTGATTCCAAGATGAACCATATTCAGTTGAACTATGAGTTAAGAGTGGAAAACAAATAAACATAAAATAGCTACAAATTATAGCAAGGTATTGTGACTATAAGATAGAAACCATCCTAGGAGCCTCCAATATATCAAAAGTTGAGAAAGTAGCAAGCTTACTGTACAAAGGTAGTGATCACTATAAAGTTGCAGTCAAGTTCAAAGCATTGATTTGTGGGAACAAAGGGTTTCATATGGGGATAGAGCAGTCTCATGAAATATCATGACAATCATAATCATAATCTAAAGAGTAGTCAAATCTTCAAGATAGATTGGTGATAGTGCAGTCATTCTATTGAGCATCAAATCTGAATTAAGTAAAATATCTTGATTTGAGAAATTAAATCATAGAAGCCATCTCTCTTTGGAAGAAATCATCATTTTCATTGATACCATAATAACCCATAAGTTATCGAACAAGTCTAAAAGCATTCTATCAAAGTATCTAAGATTCAAACAGTATCGATGAGACCCAGTGATGTCTCATCGATATAAAAGGGGCATCAAAGAAAGCAAACGCCGATCAACTTCAAAAAGGACTCATCGAAGACAGTAACCCCATCGATAAAAGATATCGACGAAAGTGGAGATGGTTCTCATCGACAAGGAAAGGTGTTCAAGGATATAACACTATCAGTGCAAAAAGACTCACTGAAAGAGATGGTCCCACCAACAAAAGGTATCGGAGAAAGAAGATGTGGCCCCGACTGATGAGAAAGGGCTTTCGAAGAAACAATATCATCGATGCAATATAAAGAAGATTCACTGAAAGAAGAATTCTCATCGAAAAAGTGATATCGATAAGATAGAATAAAACTACATCGATGAATGATATCGAAGGATATGAGTTTCGATGGGAGGACAAAAGAAGTCACCAAAGTCCAAAGTCTCTTCGACATGAAACCCGATGGACAACAAAAAGATTTCGATGAGAATATGAATTTTGAGGAGACTAAAAGGCATGTCTCCGATACAAATGGTTTCATCGATACAACTTTATTGGTGGAAGACGACAAAGAGAGGATAATAGGGGCTCCGGTGAGAGAACACCCATTCATCGAAGGAGCATAGTGATATCGATGGAAAAAGCATTTTGATGGAAAACTAAAGGAAGTCATCGAAGATAGTAACTCCATCGATAAAAGATATTGAGGAAAGTTGAGATGGTTCTCATCGATAAGAAAAGGTCTTCGAGGATATAACACTATCGGTGCAAAAAGACTCACTGAAAGAGATGGTCCCACCAACAAAAGGTATCGAAGAAAGTAGAGGTGGCCCCCACCGATGAGAAAAGGCTTTCGAAGAAACAATATCATCGATGCAATATAAAGAAGATTCACCAAAAGAAGTATTCTCATCAAAAAAGTGATATCGATAAAACAGAAGAAAACTACATCAATGAATGATATTGATAAGGATATGAGTTTTGATGGGAGGACAAAAGAAGTCACCGAAGTCCAAAGTCTCTTCGACATGAAACCCGGCGGATAGCAAAAATATTTCTATGAGAATATGAGTTTCAAGGAGACTAAAAGGCATGTCTCTGATACACATGGTTTCATCAATACAACTTTACTGGTGGAAGATGACAAAGAGAGGATAAAAGGGGCTTCGGTGAGACAACACACCTATTCATCAAAGGAGCATAGTGATATTGATGGAAAACTAAAGGAAGTCACTGAAGCCTAGGGTTTCTTCGACATAAAAAGGGACCGATGGATACCAGATAGGTATCGGTGAGGAGATGACAATACTTAATTTGTTTATCTTCCAGTTTGTTAAACAAAAAATGTTGGTTATCGATTATATGCCAAAAAGCCACAGTGCTTGGTAATAATGTAACTGACAGACTTGTCGAGAGGTGGTGGGTTTAAAAATTGTCTCATAAGTTTACACAATAAGTCCTAAAGAAATATAAAGACTCGGTAGCCCAAACAACGAAGAAAGGCATTGGTCATCTATAGAATACAATTCATCAGTTCACATTTCATTTTAAAGCAATAGGAGTAGCTAAGTAGGAAATATAGAGTAGACTATAAATAGTGTATATACATAAATTTCAAGCACATAAATTGAATAATTTCTACAACAACAATCTTGAACTCATCTTCTATATCTCCATCCTAGCAATTTATGCCATTCTGAGATGCATTAGGTTAGTCTCAGTCACTAGAACACAATTTCCAACATGCATTAGGAGTTGTCCTCCTTACAAATAGTGCAACATTAAAAAGGTATTATCAAAGGTACAACCACAATTCAAAGAGAAAGCTTACAAAGATAGGACAAAGCTAGGTATAGTCATAAGTCAAGGCAAATTCATAGTTGAAACTCAGTCCAAAATAGTGAAGTGCAACAAATGACATGAGAAGTCTAAAGAAGTATTATAGAAATCATGAGTCAAGGATTAATGAAGAGATTTTTTGCATCCATGATACAATACTTAAAAGAATCCATGATACAATCTCAAACACACTTTTTACCATTCTTTTGGTAATAAAAAAACTTACAAGGATGAGGCATATTCATAACTTTTGTAGTCCTACCTTGGATATCAACACTAGAAGCAACTCATATTGTTCATGTACAAAGAAGACAATATGGGACTTCATTATACCTGACAACTTGTGGTGTTGTTGTTCATGTTGGCTCTATTGGACCCTACAATTAAGATTCAATATACATTATTCAATAGAATTAACTGTGCAACATAATGAAATATTGAAAAGTGTGTTACCTTGTTGAGCTTCACTTGGTTTCAAGAATAGTTTAATATTCTCTACTTAACAGGGCCAACCACATGAAGGTGGACGCTCATTTGACCCCTCCCCCCGCTAACTTCACTCTAAATTCCCCATTCACATCTTATAACATTCATTCACTAATTCTTTCTACCATTAATAAAATATAGCATTCATTCATTAATATCACATAATGTTCATTAACACATAACATTATTCAACATTAATTAACACGCAACATTCATCAATATTAATTAACACATATCATCCATAACCATTAATTAGCACATTCACTAACACATAAAAATCAGTCATTATCAAATAAGTTAGATTACAATCATTTTTTTCTTTGTTTTTTCTTTGAAGCTATGAAAAGACTAAGTGGAAAATCGGTTTCTTCATCATTTCCCCCCTCTGCAGATGTTCCACCAACTGCTCGTGATCTCAATGTATGCCTAGTCCTATACTGAGGACGAGGACACTGAAGTGAAGGGGGATCCTATGCAATAACAAAGAAATGGGTTGAATTCAAAAAAAAAAAATGTTATTGTTACAAGTATTTCATTAATTTATAGAACATAATTGTTGTGCTCTTTACCTGATGGGGCCACATCATTTTGTGTATCCTCAACCTCAACATGTTGAACACCCTCTAGATTTGTTGGAGTTGAAATACTAAAGGTTACATTAATGTTGAACACCAATTGCAATTATATTTGTATAAAGCAATAACAGTGGTCCTCTTTACCTGAGTGGGGAACATCACGTTCTTGAGGTTGTGTACCCAGATCATGCTCCACTTGCTCACCACTGACTACATGCTCTAAAATATTAACAAAAAAGGTTACATTAATTACTACTCTAACTAAAAATTAAGATGTTTAATTGTATTAATAGCTAAATAAATAAATTTGAATAGAAAATGAATACCTCCACTACTGGGATGCACATCCGGACCTTCATGTGCAAGTGGTGTTCATAATTAGCAGGCTGCATTCCAATGACATGCACATTGTTATCATTGCTTGCTTATTTAAAACAAATATAGTCACTTTATGTTGGAACTCAACATCAATTAGATTATTGGTAAAGTATTCAATTTGAAACAACTTCCATTTACCATATTTACCTATGTGACAGATGCACTTGAATGTTGTGTATGCCCACTCAATTCTCGTAGCCAATCAACCACGGCTGAATAGCCTTGCTGGTAGGTAATTCTCTTGTCACTTTCTGTGGGCACTCTATTGAATTCAAAGCCCTGCATTTTTGCTTGGTACCGTGAATTTTGCTTGCATTGTTTGATAAAAAAAAAACATTTGCAATATATCAATATTTTGATGCAATATTTCATTTACATGAGATACTTACAATTTGTGTAGCAAGTTTCATGTAACCACCAGAGCCAAGTTTGTGTTACTCATGCTTTTCTTGCCTTGCCTTGGTTGCCTTTAACATTTCACTCAGTCTATAAAAAGTTTTAAATATGTTAGATTATATAAATATAAAGAGTAATGAATTAGTACATAATTACATTCTGAATAGTATCTCATACTTTCTTCTGGCATCTAGTGGTGTATTTCCTTTTTTCCTTTCAATTCTCTCCTTGGCATCCAAAATCAGGTCCTTCCACTCCCTCTCTGGAATCATGGGGGGATGCTCGTACTTTAGGTTCCTCTTCAAATGGGTCCTGTATTGGTCCCTCACATACTTTAGATATGTGCCAACTTTTTCAAGGAGCTTGGTTTTGTCAAAGGTGTCATTTCCAAACCACTCAACCATTTGGTTTGTCAATTCATCTTTTAACCTTTTTTCTTGGTCATTCCACCTTTTCAAGGAAAAACAAACTTGTTAGATTTGGAAATGAACTCAAGCTACATTTATTACACTTCAAGAAATGGATCAAAGGTAAACTATTCTAGCAATGATATGAAATCAAAAGTGGATAAGGGTTAGTTCACATATGATGTACCACCTTTTACGTATGGTGGGCCTAAATATCTGCAATGCAATGTCACTAAGATGTTTATAGAAAATATCATTGCTTGCAAAAAATTCATGGGATCATTAGTCCAAAATGAGTTATCATAAAGTAAATTACAATTAGAGTATATATAATAATAATTTTAAAGTACTTGGAACCTTTTGTATCTTTAAGGGAAGCATTTCTTCATCGCTCACCACCAATGTGGTCTGCAATGTTCCCGTACTAGCAATACAAGAAGATCCAGAAAATGATGGTATGTTATCAGCAGTAGTCGCCTCTAGCACATCATCATGTGCATCTCCTCCTGCAAAAAATGAATCCACTATGAAATGGCATTAGAATTCAAGAAAGAACAATTGAAGGGAAATAAACACATGATAGAAGATAGAGCAAAAGAGGGATCTACCAAAAGTGGGTGGGCCAATATGATGTGCACTAGAGGATGTGTGCATGCTACATGTTGCCGACATTGCAGTCGGCAATACATGTGGGGGTGACCTCTGATGAGGGGGTGGTGGCATTTGCACAGTAACATTGACAACACCTAAAGAATCATACATTAAATATATCAAACATTAAATTTATGAAAAGTGCAAGAATTGTAAACAAGGATGACCCTTTATTTTGAAAATTGACAGTATCAAGTATGATGTGTTTTGGGTACTTAGAGTGATAAGCCAAGCAAGTGATAATACAAGAAAATATTCATCACCTGAAGATCCTACAACACCCTAATCATGCGAATGACTTTCATGAGGGCAGATAAATTGTTGTAAAAATAATACGTACATATTTTAGTTAATGACATAAAAGAGAATAAAATATAAACCATTATTGAACTTTTGTTATAATTAAAGCTTTCATTACTGCTTACTTGCAAGTTTTCTGTTGTCTTATACAATAATTCCACCCTCTGTCGTATCTCATCAGTGGTAGGATGCACGGCTACCAAAGAAACAATCTCTTTTCTAATTTTTATAAGAGGCATTTTAAAGAATTTCACAAGGTCTATGAGATCTTTAGGGTCATCATTGCTTAACCCTAATGATTCCACATCCATAGAAAGGTGCTCAAGTACTGCAACTCCCTTTCCCTTTCCCCAAACATCCATTTGTGTCAAGAATATCATTAAAAATTAAAAAATTAGTATAAATCACTAAAAAAAAGAACATAATAAGGTAACAGCTTGCTTCTATCTAATTTATACAATTACAATGAGGTTTACCTGCTCGGTAGAAGTGTCACAAGCCACATCTCTATCTGCGATATGTGATGGATCTATGTCAGCCTGTGATAAAGAAAAATAAAAAAAACGTTAGCGAAATTACATAGTACACATCATGAACAACATGAACTTTGCAGACAAAAAGAGTATTAAATAATAAAAAGATGTCATCAAAATCATCACATAGGGTGACAACATCACACAGGGACTATACCTGAAATCAACACCATCAATTGAGCATCATGAATTAACTATGTAATGGCATTAGAATTCAAAACATAATGAATTAATTATGTAAAAAAAATTCTATGAAGAAGTCAATATTAAATAGATAATATACTAATCGCATACCTCATACATTTCATTCTTCATCATCATGAACATCAAGGTCATCATCGCCAACACCATCATCATCATCATCATCATCATCATCATCATCATCATCATCATCATCGTCGTCGTTGTCGTCGTCCTCACCATCACCATCACCATCACCATCACCATCACCATCACCATCACTATCATCATCATCATCATCATCTTCTTCTTCTTCTTCTTCTTCTTCTTCTTCATCATCATTGAGAAACTATCGATTGTGATCATCATCCACTTCATCTTCTACTTCTTCAGTATCTTCTTCTTCCATCACATTATACTTTATCAGCCTTCCTCTTGGATCATGTCTAACAACAAATGACCAACCCGGTTTATATGGAACCTCTGAGTGAAATACTTGCTCACATTGGCTTGGAAGAACATAGGGCTCATCCCCAACTGGTTCAAATGACCTTGTATTTAGCATTATAAAACCATTATCATGTTTAATAGTAGTTATATCAGGATCATTTTTATTCAATCATAGCCTGTACCATTTGATGACGAACAAAACTAATTTGAAGGAATTAAAGTCACACTCAAGTATATCATCCAAAATGCCATAGTATTGATTTTGACACTACTAAGGATGAATGTCATTTCTTGATGAAATATTTGTCACCTCAAAGAATGCAGTGATGCCAGAATCACAAGTATTCTTTGTGTCATCCAACTTTTTTATGTGAAATTTATGACCATTGCAGCACATAGCATTGTGGTGTTTGACCTATGATATGTCAAACATGTAAAATTCATTGTATTGTGAGTTGATAAAGATATGGGTGATTAATAAATTTATACGTACCTTTTTATCTCTTAAACCATATGCTAAATCAATTTTCGTTTGTGTAAGATTGGAATCTCCATTATGATGTGCTTCTTTAACCAATGTAGCCACACCTTCCCATATTAACGTGCGTCCAGAATGTTGACAATGTTCAATCCATACCATCATCCAATCAAGATTGTTTGCAATATACAAATGTAGTGCATCCCACTCTCGACCAACTGTACAAAAAATAAATAGATGTCTTACAATCGATTTATTTTGAAGATTAAGAATTAGTTAACTACAATAACATCTTATAATTACCTCTCACTTTCCTCAATCTACCTTTCCTTGTCAAGTACTCCCTTTCGAATTTGTTGATGGTGTTGGGATCCCAAATGTGATCCACATGGATCTTTGTTGCAAACTTAGGAAGATATTCAGAAATGTAGATGATAGTCTGGTATACCATATATCCCTCCACCATAGAACCCTCAAGATGTTCTCTTTGTCAAACCAAAGCCTTCAAAATTTTCAAGTGCCTCTCAACCATCCACATTGACCTAGTGTGTACAAGTCCACACAATTCAATCTCCTCAACTTGGTGTATGAGGTAGTGTTCTCGAGCATTGAAAAAAGCTGGAGGTAGGCACTTTTGCATTTCACATATTAAATGAGGAATTTTTCTCTTCCAATATTTTATATTGTCTTTATGGATTTCTTTACATGACAACCACCTACAAGGTATTCAAGATGCTAAAAATATATATTACATAAGAAGTAAAACAAATCGCAAATATAATATCTATACAATGAACTAAAAAAATATTACTACTTACCTCATGTATTTTCCAGGATCATATATGACTTCCTTGACATTATTGTCGAAGTAGTCTAGGAGAGATAGAGGTAGAACATACTGCAACAATAATAAAATTATCTTTTCATTTTTTTGTAACATAATGAAAAGTACACATACGCGCAGTACTTAAATACATGCTAAAAACACAAGAACATGAATTACCTTAATGAAGGTATGCCAATCATGCATTTTCATCCCTAGCCCAAATTCACTTTTCTTTGATATGAGATTGTTTATGTTCGTAGCAAATCCTATGGGAAATCAAATTTTTCATATGACTTCTCTTATAGCATTGCTTTGCTGGTCCGTTAATAACCAAGGAAGCTCACCTATATTAATCTGGTCTCCATGGCTATTTGATTGAATGACGTTTATCATTGCATGATTGGAATCCTGAATGTCACTACATATTTTGACAATTTTTTATTTGTCATGCCTTCCATCCAATATTTTCCATACTGTCTCTATTATATTCTCTCCAATATACATACTATCAAACAAATGAACAATTTGTAACTGCTCGTAGTAGGGCAACCTACTAAATTGTCAGGGATAACTTTTTATTCCCTTAGGAAGGTGGTCATTTATGCCTTCATGACCTTGATGATCATCAATCACATCATTAGTAAACAAAACAAAATAGAAAAGATGATTGATGATAAACCAATAGATGGAATGGTATTACCCTGACTATTAATTCTATTATGTTCCAAATTCCATAGTTGAGGTGTTATTCTTTGTGGCTTTGATGTATTCTCTTCTTTCCCATTGAAAAGATATTTTTTAGTATTTCGATAGTTATGATTTCTGTGGAGAAAGTGCCTATACTCATCAAACACCTGCTTTCCTAAACTATTTGAATGACGAGATTTCATCTTTGGACAACAAACAGGACATGTGAATTTTCCCTTTGTTTGAAGACATACAAGATAATGTATAATTGGATTAAATATGATAATTTTTTGAATTATAATTTTCATGCACAACTTAAACACTATAACATACCACAAAAATGTGTTAGCCCCAGGGCATCATGTATTGTCCATAGAAGCATCGGATGGAATTGAAATTGTCTTTGTCCTATTGGTATAGAGATGTCATACATAGTGACACCATTCCATAACTCCAGCAACTCGTCGATAAGAGGCTCGATATATACATTCATATCTTTAACTTGGTACTTACCTAATCAAATGAACAAAAACATTACATAATTATTATGACCATTTTACTGCAATATTTATAATTAAATTTAGACGACTATATTTAAATGATAAAGTACCTAGAACAATCATTGCCAACATTATGTGCTCCCTCTTTATTGACATCCATGGAGGAATGTTATTGTTGATAAGAAAAATAGGCCACACTGAGCAAACAGATCTCATCTCTCCAAATGGATTGACACCGTCCACTGCCAATGAAAGCCTGAGATTATGAGGTTCTTCTTTAAAGTGTGGCCACTTTTCCTCCATGTCCACAAATGTTGAACCATCCATAGGCATTCAAATAATGTCATCTCAACTTCTTTTGCATCCATGATAATCCATAAATTGTGCCAAGCTAGTGCACTTGAATAATCATTGCATACGTGGAATAATGGGAATATAGCGAAGAACCTTGCGAGGAACCCTTTTTGTTATTTGATATGTTCAATATCTACTGATATGACATTCAGGGCATTCAGTTTGAAATTCATGTTGTTTGTGATATATAATATGATCATTGGGACAAGCATCTATTGCTTGATACTCCATTCCAATATCTTTCATAATGGCAGATAATTCTCGGTATGAGCGAGGTAGAATATTTGATGGTGGTAACAAAAACACACCTATCAATCTACAATGAAAAAATATAATTTGTTATAATAAAGAATATTAATGGTACAACATGATTCACAGTTTATTATGACATATATGACATACCTTAACATACGTGACATTGTTATGTTAGATAAACCATTCATAACCTTCAAGTTCAACAACAACAATACAGCGGAGAGAAGAGTTTCCTGCGAGACTTCATAAAGGGCCTCAGATGCCTTCTCAAGTAGAGGGACATCATGAACAACATCAAGGTGATCTTCATCATCATGATCAGTTGCACAAGTACTAAATGAGTCATGGATCAATGTATTTGTACCATCATCTTCAATTGTGTTTTCTGGCTCATGATTGTCATCTTCCATGGGATCATTATCTTCAGCTTTGATATTCACACCTCCATGTTCGTCCACTTCAAAAACCATATTCTCAGGGTTGTGTTGATCCATACCATGTGCTCCGGGGTGCTTGACCTATATAAAATTTATAAACATAAATAAACTGTGATCGTGATCTCATCATCACATGGTTTATTATGTATATAAATTGTCACCATGATATAATGAAAAAATTACCAATGGATGATAATCATGCCCACCTTCAATGTGACCATGCAGCCTACAATGTTTCTTTGTTGTTTTGATTAGAAGTCTTCTAGTCTTTAACCCCTTACAAATTTTGCATAGACAATAACATTTTCCATCACCTTTTGTTTTCAAGTTAGACCACAATCTAGCAATTGTCTCCTTATTTTGTTGTTCATTGATATTGTCTGACATGGTCTTTCTTCATAGGAAAGAAAATAGAAATTATCATCATTGAATAGAGAATCTTATTGAATTTAGATTTCTAGTTTGCTTATGGTACATCACACAACATGGAAAACAAGAAATACTCAATAAATAATAGGATTCATTGATCTAGTATTATCACAATCTGCACTTGGCCTTCAATATTTTCTCCTCCTAACATTGTTTATCCATTACCTATCAAGTACAAAACTCTAAAACTGATGGCTATTAAAATACATAAGACAACATTGTATCATCTTATAATCATCTATTATAAAACCAAATCACTTGGGAGTGATTCTTTTGTTTGTCACAGTCTAGGAAAACGATGTCTACTGGAGCCTTGAATAACTGACTAGAAAGATTTTTAATTACTTTTCATTTTCCTTCTAATTTTTTCACTGTCACTTCCATCCTCCGAGTCAGATGGCCTCGACCTTTTATTTCTTCTTGTTTTTTTATACTCAGAGTCATGCTTTGAATTATTTTTCTTTCTTGGTGACTCCTTACTGCTCTCGCTGTCAGTTTCACTCTCCGAATCTTAGTTTGATGTATCAAAATCTAATGAACCTAATGAAATAGAAGAATCATCATTAGAGGTAGATTCATCTAACATGGGAATAGACTTTTGCTTCTCTGGAATGATGTTCTTGATGTTAGATGCATTTACCTTGTTTACTAACCCATTGATACTCTTCCGAAGGGCATCCCATGTCATGCGCTAGTATTCCACACTGCTCTTGTCTTCCACAACTTTCATCATTTCAGCCAGCTTAAATGGGGGAATGTAAACACCCCAACTTCTTCCAACACCCTTCTCAGATCCTCTTGTAACACCTTTGCCATTCCTATTTTGAGATAGAGCATACACAACACCAGAAGTTTTCACTTCCACTGCCTCTCTGTCCCTCTTGTTTCTAGAAGCCCCTTTACCACTTAATTTATGCTTATTTCTATATATAAACCCATCAGGAAGCATGAGTTTTTGCATATAAGTTTGCCCAAATATTTTACAGTTATTTTTCATCAAGATTCCCTCAAGAGCTATTAGATCATGCTTCCATACTTTAATTTTGTTTTCTCAAAGGACAATCCTAAAAATCCATGCATTGCAAACAACTTTTTACACCTTTGTTGGTTGTGGTGGCATCACAGAGAGTTTACATCAATAAATGAAGAACCTGCCAATGCTTTTAATGCAACAGTAGAAGTCTATCTCTTATTCAATATCTCTAGTGAAACCCCCATGATCTTTTGCTGGAGTAGAATTTGTTATATTCTAGAAAGGGTCTTGTCCTTTGTTGATGTGATATTCATCTACCTCAAGAAATAACTGTTCTTTTCTCCAACAAGAAGTGGAACTAAATGAAGATCTAGCACCATGAAATGAATCCTCAAAAGGATCACTATAGTTAGTTTTGGTAGATAATTATCTAGGTAAAATACTAATGTGGCTTTGGGAAACATTATGTACTAGCTTAGAATACTCTAACAACTTTGGTGCGACATGCTACATCCAATTAAGTCTCCATCAGTATCTCTATTATGTTTATGGATTGGGATTCAATGTACTCTTTTTATACATAGATTTTACTTTCAACTAAGGAGGTTTGTATGTACTTACTTGTCCTTCGATTGTATTCCTATTTCAAGAATTTCTTCTATCAACAAATCATATGTTGTAAGTTGTACAAGTGGAAGCTTGAACATGTCTTCCATGCTAGCCTTGTTGATATGCTCAACACCATCTTGTGAAACAAATCTTTAGAACTCCACTATTTCATTGAAGAGTGAGTAGTAGGAACAATCTAGGACACTTATAGAGGTTTTGCAAGAGAGATAAATAGACCTAAATATTATGGCTTAATAATGATCAATAGGTAAACAGATAAGAAACTCTCAATATCAAAATGGCTTTCTCAATTGTCTTTACTAGAAATGGATAGATTTGCTAATAATGGCTTTATGAATGTATGTCAACTTTAGATTCAATCCAAGAAGAGCTAGAACTAATATGCAATATCTAGATTTATGATCTGAATAATATAAAAATCCCATAATTATGTTTCCACGCATCTATACCACAACACAAACATCATGCTAGTGTTCAGCCATAGCAATTGATATCCTAATTATAGAATGTGAAATATGCACATAGCTATGAATAAAGATTAAGAAAAACAAACAAAGATGCTTATTGCAAACATAAATGACTAATGGACAAGAATTGAATTCATTGTAGATAGTTTTAAATATCAAATTCAATTATTTGTGTACATTTAATAACTCATGTACTTGTGGCCAACCATTTATCTCTTTCATAAATTAAATACTTATTAATAACATTAAATGGCTGAGTAATTATGTTTTAGTTGAATTTGAAAATAAAATATTTTATTTCAAGACAGCTCACACTATTCCCTATCATATTTTAGACTCCCAGTTTTGTTAGTAGTGGTTTGATGTCTTTAGAGCTGATCATTGCATTTCTTTAGTTACGTTTGCCAGCATACTCCCAGCCTGTGCCAAAATGGGAGCTTTGGAATAGGGTATGGACATCCATCAAAGCATAAAAGATAGAGGAATTTTGTCAGATGTAGTTGCAACTGCACAAAATGGATTTGTTGAGAAGGCTTTAGAAACTTTCAAGCAAATGCAATCGGCAGGTGTAAAGCCAAATTCCATGACCATTGCTACTATCCTCCCTACCTGTGCTAGAATGGGAGATTTGGAACAAGGTATGGACATTCATCGAAGCATAAAGGATAGAGAAATTTTGTTAGATGTTGTAGTTGTAACTGCACTGGTAGACATGTATGCAAAATGTGGAAGCATAGACAAGGCACATGAATTTTTTGATAGAATGCCTGAAAGAAATGTTGTCTCGTGGACTGCAATGATTGCTCGATATGCACAAAATGGATTTTTTGAAAAGGCTTTAGAAACTTTCAAGCAAATGAAATTGGAAGGCATAAAGCCAAATTCCACAACCTTTTCCAACATCCTTCCTGCCTATGCAAAAATGGGAGCTTTGGAACAAGGTATGGACATCCATCAAAGCATAACGGATAGAGAAATTTTGTTAGGTGTTGTACTTGCAAATACCCTGATTGACATGAATGCAAAATGTGGAAACATGGACAAGGCTCGTGAATTGTTTGATATGATGCCACAAAGAGATGTGATCTCATGTGAACAATCAAGACGTGCATATACGGGAGGAAGGGATTGCTGCTACAAAATTGAATGCATGTGATCTCATGTGAACAATCAACATGCGTGTATACAAGAGGAAGGGATTTCTGCTACAAAATTGAACGCTCACTCCTCAATCATAGTTCTATGGTTTTACGAGATTAAACTAGGACAATTAACCACCACATGTATATTTTTTGCAACATGAAATTAAAAACTAGGGAATTTTGAATCTACCTCCTACATGGGATTGCCTTCAATGTGGGTTTGATGTTCTTGGGGGTTGAAGTTGCCATCGATGCCTACGCACGATTGCAATTTACAAATGAATTCCCTGCCTCTTTTTTTATTTTGTAATGGTTGCTGTCATCGGAATTATGACGAACTCGAGCACTTTTTTGAAAAAAAGAAAATTCTCATTGCTAATGCCTTCTTCATCGAAACCAAATGGGAAATTTCTGTCGGAATTATGACTAATGTAGGCATTTAAAAAAAAAAAATCAAATTTGGCCACAATATGCCTTCTCTGTCGGAAACCTCAGTCGAAAATCTAGTCCAAATGTATTAGTGACAGGTACGCACAATAATCATAATATCTGACTACAACATTACCTCATGGTAATTCAACCATTCAAGATTGTCACATAAAAACTCAACCAAGGTCAAACTAGTTTTACAAAGCTAACTAGGGTAGGGGTACTACATCCTCCCCCCTAGGCTCTGACTTACTCCCGGAAGTTGTAAAGCTAAATAGAAATCATGCAACATGTATTAGCCCTGAAACTCATTTAACAATTATTAATTTGCACATATAAATATTTTCTCAACAATTGAAACATTATTGTTAAATCCTCTATGAATGTCATTATCCATTTACAAGATAGATCTAAAACCATACACTTCTTAAAATATTCTAGGTATTAGCCACAATCATAGCAAAGAAACAAGATTTTTTCTTCATTTCATTACACCAAATTAAAGCATTAAAAGAGGTAAGCAACAATTACTATACTCATCTATATGACAATAAAATATGCCATCATGATCAATTTCTTTTACCAATACATCTTTTTCATAAAACTTTATCGCATAGAACTAGCTTCAAAATTCAATTTCTACAACCAAGTTAACTTTCAATTAATAAGAGCAACATAAATAACTCAATTGTTTACACTTGCTAGGCATATAAAAACCTTTCCAAAGACTACATCCCATAACATAGTGACAAGTTAACACAATTTACTCCATGATTATACATAATAATCATCCACATAACTGGAATGCACAACACAAAAGGCCACATGTGAGCATGTCTAATGCTCGGTCAAAGATAACATGCATGATCAACATCTCTATGCCTGATCTTAGAATAATAATACGATCATAAATATCCAACATCTCACTCAAAGGCTTGATTGTGCTAGGACACACCATAGCAGTGCTACCTTCCATACAAGGCCTTTGTGAACATCCCTTGTTGAGTAAGGTGGTTAGCCTCCAAGAGATAGTCACTACTCATAGGTAGGTAGTGGATCTTAGCTGCATCACAGCCTCACATACCCCCATCCTCAAGGTTCCTTATGCCTACTTCCTCATACACACTCAACCAAGACCGTCTCATACATCCTTGGAGAGGAATTTCACATTTAAACACAAGACCAACATACAAAAACAATAAGGACAAATCAATTTAGCCACCAAAGTACAGAAGAATAAAGATAATAAATCACCAATTCCAACAATAAGGCAATAAAATAATCGAGAATTTGCAACACTAAATCAAGTATGTATAAGATCAAAAGATTTTGGCTAAAACTTCAAATCAAAATAAAAATAATAATTGCTGGCTTCGAAAGAAATAAAATTAAAAAAATATCACAATTGCACATAACATCACTATGTGACTAGAATCTAGCCACCAATGAGGAAGGAAGGAACAATCGTCTAGCTAGCGTAGTAGATCATCATGTGTGCAACATAGTCACACTACCCACATGGCATGGTGATGTGCACCTCGACATCACCCCGCATCACTTCGTCACGTAGCATGGCTCTACCCTAAATCTGTCGGTAGACCACATGGTAATGTCTTCTACATCCGGCATCATGCCTCAACACAGCATGGCAATACTCCAAGCGAAAAAGGCACGCAATGGACGTATCTCGCATGGAAATGTCTACTACATCCCGCATCATGTCTCAACATGGCATGGCAATGCTCCAAGCGAAAAGGCATGCAATGGACATATCTCGCATGGCAATGTACCTCATAGAAAAGGCAAGCGCAAGTCACACCCTGCATAGCAACGTACCTCTCAGGATACTCACCATAAGACCAAGCTATACATGGCGAAGGTCCACCCACATGTCTACCAATGCTAGACAATTGTCAACTCATGTGAAAAATAACATACCTTTCATGGAGACAAGGCAAAATAACATACTTTTCATGAAGAAAAGGCAAAATAACATACCTTTCATGAAGACAAGGCAAATTATCCTCCAATAAAACCATCATTCTGCTCAAGAACTGACACCAATATGCTCAAATATAAGGATAGGAATAGCCTGGCACACATGAACCTTATAAATCAGTTCATCACAAGGGGAAGTATTGAGTACACCTATAATACAGTTTCATTACAAAACTATATTTTTTCATAAAATAGAGAAGCTAAAGTCACTTCGCATCGATATTACTCATACATCGTTCCATACTATTCAAGGAATGGTGACTTCTAATACCACCACTTCACATACTGAATTATCAACAACTCGTGGGTTGGCTTTCAGTAAGGAAACAAATAAGAAACATCACATAAACAATATGGTTTTCCCATACTCATAAACAAACATATCTTCCATGGTTGATTAGTTCACCATCCCATGGGCACACATAGGAAGCACGAGTTTCTTACAATACACAAGGAATATCACCATTACTGGTTTAGTCACATTTATGCAGAGTACTTTTTGATACGCTATCATATACTCTAGAAAGATTCTACCTATGCTTTCCACATGAATCATTGAATAAAGTTTACTCTAGATACCAATACTGAAATTCTTAACAATTCACCATTACATAAGGAAATAACATCAATCTGATATCTTTTCTAAATCCATTAAGCATCCACAACCACATTACTAACTATACAAATTTCGTTATGAAGCTCAAGACTTTCATCTTTCCATAAAAAGCCAAAAATGCAAAAATAAAATTTTCACATATTTTATAAACACTCAATTTGAATCAATACACTCTTTAGTAGCATTACTAAAATCTAAAGTCTAGGCAAAGAGGAGGAAAAAGAGAGTTTGATAACCAATCTATTTCCTACAAAGACACAATATCAACAAGACCACACTACAAGCTAAAATTTCTCACTATAAGTCTATCATTTATTTGCACAATTTTCATTTTGTTACTGTTTTAGAAGGATGCCACACAACCTAACAAGACATTTCCAATTATTATGGTTCCAACATAATGTTCTAGTTTTCCAAACAATAGAGATCAAAATAGGTAATCTTATCGATAATGTAAGACCTCTTGAGAACACTCACTACTTTAATACAATGCAACCGCATATCATAATTTACAACCTATCATTGAAAATTCAAGGTACGGTAAGAAGATAAGCAAAGAGCTATCAATTAAATAATACACATTTATGCATACACATCAAATAAGCTTTTCATTCACACTTTCTAAACATAATAAGGGAATTGCATATATTCAAAGGAAAGTTCAATGGAGCATTGCTAAAATATATCTTCAATCAAATTGGTTTAAAGAAACACATAAAATAACCTTTCGTGGAACACATTAATACACTCTTGAAGCTACTATAACATGTTCTCTTTTGATACTTCTTTTACAACCAAATCAATTTCACAAAATCAACTATTCGCATATTAATGCACCTTACTTAAGATAGAATTTAATTATATTACTCCTACGAAACACATGGAGAATTATTTAGTGTAAACATACAATTTTTCTCAATATCCAATATGCACTTTCAAACCAAAGCCCTTTTATAATCTAAAACCACATAAACATTATAAGGCCCACACAAGGGCTCAAGAAAACGCAGCGTTTCTCTTGCAATAAGAAAGCTCACATAAGAGATAAATACACATATAACAAAAACATTTAATTTCTATAGAGAGAGAGAGAAGAGGAAGGATGATAATCATTCATTTTACTACAAAATAAGCATTCAATATTTACCATACAAGTCCTTCAAGTGGACAAGACTAAGCTAGATCATACTCTTAAACACACGCATTTCATACTTTTAGATTCAAGACAACACTATCCAACCCAACTGAATTAGTCAAAAGAGTACTATAATAAAAAAGGAAGGTACATTGTACTCTTCTTCAGAATAAGAGAAATCATGAACCAAGACCTAAATAAGAAGACAAAGCACATACAATCACTCCAAAACACCCACATCAAGAAGGTGAAAACAAGGTGTGAACACACACATTACACACAAGTTAAGGTTTTCTCATTCACACACATACAAAAAGGAGGACAAGAATAGACA
This sequence comes from Cryptomeria japonica, assembly GCF_030272615.1. Classification (NCBI taxonomy): domain Eukaryota; kingdom Viridiplantae; phylum Streptophyta; class Pinopsida; order Cupressales; family Cupressaceae; genus Cryptomeria; species Cryptomeria japonica. Next base: position 283,936,476 of record NC_081408.1, on the reverse strand, counting down.
TAAGGTCAATACACCTCACACCAACTAAGCGCACAAACAATACCAGAGATCCCAGTGTTTGCAACTTGGCTTTGATACCAAATGTAATGCATCGCCAGGAAATCCTGAAGGGATAAAGCTAAAACACACGAATGGAGTGCAATAATTTTTAAAAAAAAATAAGACACAACATAAAGATACAATAAGATATCAAAGTACAGATTACACAGTGAAAGATATCAACTAACACCTAAAGAGTTTCCCAACACGATTACTTAATTCCACATTTAACTTAACTTATGCTAATTAATCCAACAAGTCGATTGTCTTAATAATGAGAAAATTCTTAAACAAGGATAATTTCTTTCAGCAAGACAAAATATAGATCACAAGATAAAGTTCATCCATTAAGGTTTATTCATACCCTTCATCCATACTTTTCATTAAAATTTTAGTCATGCATCCAATTTAATAACACACTTGAATTTCATCATAAACTAACAAGATTTTTCCATGCATACTTAATTTCCTTAACAATTATAGAATTCATTCTGCAAATCAACTACACTCTTTCATGAACCACATTACTGCATTAAGAGATGATTGAAAACATGGATTTATAATTAATTTCATCTAATCCACTTACACATTCTATCAAAATGCCATCCATACATGCTAACACTAAAACATGAAACAAAAGAACAAAAGCAACACATAACACCAAAATGATCTCACAGTTCACCCCTAGAGGGCTACAGCTCCGGGTCTGCTCAACTGCAAGACCCCTCTGATAATTAAATAAGTTTAGGGTAAATAAGTTCCACATCATTTACATTCCTACCATCGAGGTGAATCATACCAATAAACAACCGACCACATTGGTCAATAATTAAATAAATGATCCCTAAAAAGAAACGGATCCAACTGAACATATCAAAAGCTAATATAAGGTCCATTGCCTGATAGTACTCTAACTAGAAACCTGACTCGCTATGGCCAACCGCAAATCACCACTCGACACCCACATAAAGGAAATGACCAGTTAAAACACCATTACAAGGCAACAACCAAACTAGAAACCGAAGACATAAACAGGTACCCCAAATCATCCAAACCACAGGGTCCAAACAAAAATATCGACATAGGACACAATCACAACTCAACCAGAATTGCAATGAAATTAAGCTTGACTACAAACACCATTTACACAAGATCCTAATATAGGCAATCTTTTCTTAAAACAGCCAAAAGCATAAATAACTTGCAATCAAAGATTTTCGAGACAATAAGAATGTACAACTATTTAATACAAAGAAATCAATTTTCCATTTGTTCAATAAGTTAAATAAGATCTCAAAGAAATAATTCTCCTAATGTATTTTAGCACAATTATCAATTATAAAAAATTATAAGCTTTTCTGAAACATTCAAACTATAAACTGATTTTATAACTATAATATAATTGTATGCATACCTATATATATATACATCATATATATATGATATACTCATAATTATATTACAAATATATATATCAACTCATAATCAGTATTTAAATAACAGTTAAAATAATATAATAACCACCATAAAGAAAACACATCTAATATAAATATATATAAATACATACATACATATATATATATATATATATATATATATATATATATATATATATATATATATATATATATATATATATATATATATATATATTTATATACACATCATATATATTATAACATAAATTATTATGTTTACCAAACCCCTGGGCATGTAACCCAGAACAATACGTCACAGTACGCACAGGGTTAAATAAATAATAGTACAAAAAAAAAAATGTTAACACGTTGGCCCAGGCATAGTAGCCCATGCTATCACCAGTAGTAGGTACTACCATCTGATAGGACTGCTACGGTAAGTAGCAGCTGCTACCGCTGGTAGCACTGCTATCGTTGGTAGTACTATGTACTACCGCTGGTAGCAGATCCTACCGTAGGTAGCCACTACCATGGTTTATATATATATATATATATATATATATATATATATATATATATATGTATATTTAATTTGTATATATATATATTTTAATTAATGAAAATAATTTCCAAATCCATAAAAACCACTTAACAAAATTTACATAGAAATAAATTTTTCCTATTCAATAAAATTCATTCACAGAACTTCATTTCAATTACATTTTTTTTTTAATTAGATTATCCAATAAATTTAATTCACAATTAAATTTATTTTTAAAGAAATCACAAAGATTTATTTAAAGGACTATCAGAACAAATCAAACCAGAGAGTATAATTTTTCCATAATAATTTTCCCAATGTTCTCAAAATTAAATTACTCCCATACACTAGAAAATTAACATCAAGCAAGGATTTTAATTCAAAACTTGATTTAACAAGAAGGTTTTGAAATTGACAAATAATTTACACACAAATCATTCAGAGAAAAATAGAAATATTTTCTAAAAACCCACAAGAAAAGAAGTCATCCAACCTAGTATAGTTTTCTAATCTTTTCAATAAGCTTCCAATAAATTTCTTCACCTAAATTCTTGACCTGTTTCCTATGTATCTAAAATAAAGACCTATTCCCTATTTAAACTAAAATTCTAGGTTCAATAGCTTTCTTGAAAACCTAAATTTAGAATAAAAGTAATTTTATTTTATTTTCTAATTTTATAACAAAAGATAAGCTAACATGCAATAATTAAATATCATTATTCTTTCTTTTCTTTTCTCATGCAAATTAGTTAATTTTCTAAATAAAGAATTAAAACAATACTTTAATTCTAATTAATTCTTTTATTCATTTTTTTTTTATTATTCTTTTTTATTCTTTTATTTATTTATTTATTTATTCTTTTATTTATTTATTTAAAATTCTAGGAACAATAAATATAATTAATCTAATTTATTTTTGCACTAAAATTTAAATAAAAATATATTTTTAATATCATGTAGCTTCCAACTTAATTTAATTAATTAATTAATGGAATTATCTCATAGTTGAATTGTTTATGCATTGAGACTATAAATTTAGTTAATTAAAAGAAATGATTTTCTCCCTCATTTAATTTTTAATTAACAAAGCTAATAGTTGCACTTCACAATATTAATGAGGGTAAAATATTTTTAATTAAATTGAATTCTCAAAATCAATCTTACACACTATATAAAATAAATATGAATAAAACTCACTTTTCTAATCAAAATTGATTTTCTTAAATAATTAAAATTAATCTTTCTATTCCAAAAAGCAAAAGAGATTAAATTATTTCTATTTCGAATAAATTTAAATATTTCCTTTTCAAAAATGCATAAACTGAATAAATTCGTTATTTAAAATTAACCAATAAATTAAACTCGCTACCAACATAAATAGAGCGATCTTTTTAATTAATGATTAATCACATAAAAGAAACCTATTTATTTTAATTCCTCAGTTACTAATGCGTAAATGAACACATTAAATCAAAATAAATACCTAGGGTTAAATACTCCATTTGCCACAGACCAAGCATGCAAACCAAGTAATCCAACCAATTACCCTACCCGCAAACCCAAATGAAAAGGAAGCTGACGGATCATAGACGACGCTCACTTGAGCATGACTAGGGTAAACCGAGGGTTTTACGACCACCTAACACAAATTCTAAGGACAAAAGAGGTATACTCAACCCTGTGAATCCAAGTGAAGACAAAATTCGCACCTAGGCGGTATTGTTCTTGCAATCTCCTGCAACCATGAGCCACACAAGCATACATATATATATTTAAGGAAAGTGTTAGCTCGAGATTAAGAACAAGAATTAGGAGGACAATTAAACTTACATAAGAATCGATGCGAAAGAACATTAACAGGTACGCACAATAATCATAATATCTGACTACAACATTACCTCATGGTAATTCAACCATTCAAGATTTCCACATAAAAACTCAACCAAGGTCAAACCGGTTTTACAAAGCTAACTAGGGTAGGGGTACTATAAGATTGCAGACAATTGTGGAGAGTGATAATGTTAAGGTGGATAAGCTGAATATATGTCAAATCACAATTTATGAGAAAAAATCAGTGGTGGAAATGATTATATCTGAACTAGTAGCACCTTTACCAAAATAGAATTTTGAACCATTTACTCTGATAGTATCAGAAAATTTTATAGTAACTGAAGAACCAGGAAGAGGAACAGGGAGTTAGAAGACTCCTGGGTATGTGAGATTGATTCATTCAAAAGATCAGATCATTGGGGATAAGAACAATGGAGTAATGACAGGAAAAAGACTAGTGACTAATGAGGTATATTTAATTTCTCAAGTTGAAACGGTATCAATAATTGAGGCATGTAAAGATGAATATTGGTTGAAAGCTATGGAAGAAGAATAAGATAAGATTGAGAAAAATAATACATGGAGTTTGGTTCCCCGACCTAAATATAAGAATGTTATTAGAACTAAATGGGTTTTTATGAATAAATAGAATGAGGATGGTCAAGTTGTAAGGAATAAGTCTAGATTGGTTTGTAAAGGATATTCTCAAAAGGAAGGAATTGATTATGGTGAGACTTTTGCACCTATAGCTAGGATTGAAGTTGTAATATTATTTCTTGCCTATGCTACCCATAAAAACTACAAGGTTTATCAAATGGATAGTCAGTGTGCATTTTTGAATGGGGATCTTGATGAAGAAGTTTATATTGAGCAACCTGATGATTTTTCACTTTCAGATGATACAAACATGGTTTGTACGTTAAGGAAAGTTTTATATGGATTGAAACAAGCACCTAGAGCTTGGTATGAAAGGTTGGATAAATATCTTTTGAAGTTTGGTTTTACCAAGGGTAATGCTGACAATAATTTATATTAGAAGATCACTAATGAATATATACTAATTATTGAAGTATTTTTTGATGACATTATTTTTGGAGGTGAAGATAAGAATATGGAGAAAGAATTTGAAATTTCTATGATTGGGGAAATGAAAATTTTTCTTAGGTTTGCAGATTACTCAGACTAAAAAAGGTATTTTCATCCATCAAACTAAGTATTCTAGGGAATTGTTGAAGAAATTTGGTATGGGAGATTCTAAACCGGTAAGTACTCCTATGATTACAAATGAGAAATTGACAAGGAAATATGTTTCTACACTAGTAAATCCTACAAGATACAAATATATGATTGTAGGACTACATTATTTGACTCAGAGTAGTCCTGTCATAATGAATGATATTTGTATTGCATCTAGATTTCAAAGTGATCCTAAAGAAAATAATAAGAGTGTGGTGAAAAGGATTTTTAGATACTTACAAGGTACATCAGAATATGATTTGTGGTATCCTAAGGATAATGAATTTACTTTATGTGCATATACAAATGTCAATTGTGTTAGATAGTTTTAATAACCAGAAGACAACTAAGAGGGGGGGGGTCAGTTAGTTGTCACAAATTACCAGAACTATTAGCAATTTAAAACTTTAATACCAAAACCCCAAATATTGATACAATAATAGAAATTAAACCAATTACGCATAAACAATAATCACAGAATAAAAACCATCCACATGACACTAAGATTTATATGTGGAAAACCCAATAAAAGGAAAAACCACGGTGGGAGGCCTACCCACAGTTAAATAATACTTCTGCAGTAAGTATGTGAATTACAATTTTGGGTCCTAGACTTGTAGGAAGGCCAACTGCCTAAAGCACACTATTCATCACAAAAGGAGCCTCACTGACTACATATAAATTTAGACTACAATTTAGAGAAGTATTGAACTACAAAAGATAGCATCTCCTATGCCTTAGTACAGTTCCAGTTAACTTCTATATCTGAGGATTGAATCCTCTTACATTATTAGCACATTACATTCCTTGACCATGACCTCTAACATAACCATGATGATCTACAATGAGATCTTACATCTATATATACAAAACCTCAACCATAAACAATTAGGTCAGCCACTAGATAATAAACCAAATTTTACATAATTACAAACCATGTCGGCCTTGGACCAAACAAATAATATCCAACACATAAGGCATCCCGAAAATATATCGAGAGGTCCAATCCACACGATACATTAAATTCAGCCCATAACCTAGATCAACGAGAACCCAGTATAGGTCCACACACTACAACAATTATCTCCATCTGCCAAGTCTTTGAACATGATCACCAACAACATCCTCAAACTCCAAAAACTACACCAATACCACTTATGCAATTCATCAAAGATCTTCATCAAAATCTCTATCGGTGAAACCCTCACCGGAACCAAAAACTAAGCTTCTAAACAAGCATGATAGCATCCGATCACTAGACCAAAGCCAACTGATCGAATATGAGCATGAGTATCATGAACAAGACAATTCCATCACCAAACTATACTAGAGCTTACCAGATCATACTGAATGGAAAACAACCAGAATCCACTAAACCTACTGGAACCAAAAAAGTATCGATAAAGCATCCAAACAGCTAGTGTTGGCATCAATGCAAACATAATCAATTCCACCAAATGGCTAGGAATCTCCCCCAATGGGAGATAACCAACAATCTCTCCCCCTTTAACATCAATGGCAAAAATATGACAAAAATATCAAAGAAAAAACATAAACCACTGAATCACAAAGATGACTACTCCCCTTGAGCAGTAGCATCCCATATCAATGCTGAAATGAATAGTATCTCTGATAATGCATGCCAGAGTGATATCAAACCACATCAATCAAGTCTCTATCGGAGGGGTAGAAACTCCCAATATGTCTCTTAGGTACTCAAATGATTTCTGGGGAAATTTTTAGTTAAAATATCCACAATCTGCTCTTTAGTGTTCACATAAACTAGTCTAACTTCATTTGCTTCCACCTTTTCCTTCAAAAAGTTATACTTGATAGATATGTGCTTTGTTTTAGAATGAAATATTAGATTCTTTGATATATCAATAGCAGCAGAGTTATCACAGTGAATAACTACCAGTGCATCACAATCCACCTTTATATCCTTCAACATTTGCTTCATCCATAAAACTTGTGTACAGTTAGTAGCAGTAACAACATACTCAGCTTCAGTAGTAGATAAAGAAGTACATGACTGCTTCTTGCTGATCCATGAAACCAACTTCTTTCCAAGAAAGAAAACTCCTTTGGAAATGCTTTTCCAATCATCAATATCTCCAACCCAATCAACATCTCTATATGCACATAAAGTAAAGTTATCATTCTTAGGGTACCATAAACCATATTATGATGTACCTTGCAAGTATCTAAAAATCCTTTTCCCCGCAATCTCATGATTTTCTCTAGGATCACTCTGAAATCTTGAAACAATACAAACAACATTCATAATGTCAGGCCTAGTCTGAGTCAAATAAAGAAGAACTCCAATCATAGATTTGTATCTTGTAAGATTTACTAGTGCAGAAACATCTTTTCTTGTCAATTTCTCAAATTCTTTCTCCCTATTCTTAGAAAATTCTATGCATAACTTATCTTCACCTCCAAAAATAATGTCATCAACAAATAATTCAATAATTAGTATATCAGCATCAGTGATCTTATAATGTAAATTACTATAAGCATTGTCCTTAGTAAAACCAAGCTTCAAATGATATTTATCCAACCTTGCATACCTAGTTGTAGGTGCTTGTTTTAATCCATATAAAGTTTTCCTTAATCTGCAAACCATATTTGTATCATCTAGTAGTGAAAAACCATCAGGTTGCCCAATATAATTTTTTTGATCAAGATCCCAATTAAAAAATGTACATTTGACATCCATCTGATAAACTTTCTAGTTTTTATAAGCACCATAGGCAAGAAATAATCTTACAGCTTCAATCCTAGCTACAGGTGCAAAAGTCTCTCCATAATCAATTCCTTCCTTCTGAGAATATTCTTTACAAATCAATCTAGCCTTATTCCTTATAACTTGACCATCCTCATTCAATTTATTCCTAAAAACCCATTTAGTTCCAATAACATTTTTATTTTTAGGCCGGTGAACCAAGGTCCATGTGTTATTTTTCTCAATCGGATATAATTCTTCTTTCATAGCTTTCAACCAATATTCATCTTTACATGCCTCAATTACTAATACTAGTTCAATTTGTAAACATACCTCATAAGTTTATAGTCTTCTTGTCATCACTCCATTGCTCTTATCCCCTTGATCTGATCTTCAGAATGTTTCAATCTCACATACCTATGACACTTCTGACTTTCTATTCATCTTGCCTGTTCTTTAGTTATTGTATAATTCTCTAATATTGTTGGTGTAACAGGTTCAACTGTCTATTTAGGTAAAGGTGCTACTGGTTCAGATATAATCATTTCCACTATCAGTTCCTTCTCATAAACTTTGATTTGACTTTTGATCAGCTCATTTAGTTTGACATTAGCACTCTCCACAATTCTCTATAATCTCTTGTTATAACATCTATATGCTTTTCTTTCATTAGAATAACCAAGAAACATGCCTTCATCACATCTAGGATCAAATTTCTCAATGATATCATCTCTCCTGATATAACATTTAATACCAAAAATTGTAAAATACTTAACTATAGGTGTATTGCCAAACCATAATTCATAAGGTGTCTTACCAGTTTCTCCTTTGATATGTACTCATTTGAATATATAAACCATTGTGCTCACTTCTTCTCTCCAATAGATATGAGGTAGACTAGCTTCCATCATCATTGCTCTAGCAGAATCTAAGATAGTTTTGTTCTTCCTTTCCACAACTCCATTCTGCTGAGGTGTCTAGGGAGTAGAAAATTGTCTTCTTATACCATGTTTCTCACAAAAGTTATTGAACTCACTAGATGTGAATTCTCCACCATAATCTGACCTCAAACATTTAATATTCAATCCTGTCTCAATTTCCACTTTAGCCTTAAAGATTTTAAACTTTTCAAATGCTTCATATTTCTATATTAAAAAAGTAACCCACATCATTCTAGAATAATCATCAATGATTAGCATGAAATATATATCACCTTGAAAACTTTTACCTCTAGCAATGCCACACAAATCAGAATGAATAAGATCAAGAACATCATTTGAATTATCTTGTATACTCCTAAAAGAGGTTTTTACTTGTTTACCCATTTGGCATTCTTTCCATAGCAGATTATAGGGCTTCATAATCTTAGGTATATCCCTAACTACCTTAGTTGAAATAATCTTCACAATGCAATCAAAATTCGCATGACACAACCTTTTAATGTCATAGCCAACTCTCATCAATCTATGTAATCAAACATGTCTTCTCACCAGTGTTCAAATTAAATATATTACCTTTTGTCTACGTGCCAGATGCAATCTCTAAAGAAGATTTGTTATTGATTTTGTATTTTCCATCCTTGAACTATAATTAAAATCCCTTATCTAGCAATTTTCCTACACTCAAAAGATTTTTCCTTAAACCTTCAACATAATAAACATTATCAGTATCGTTCTTACCATCCACTGATATAGTTACCTTTCCCTTGATTATACATACTTTGTCATCTCCAAATCTAACTAGACCACCATCAAATTCTTGCAGAGATAGAAACTTCCCTTTATCTTCTGTCATATGATGTGAATAACCACTGTCAATTACCCATTCATCCTTGTCTTCAATTTTAGTGGCAAGTGCCTTTTCTTCAGGTTTATTCTCTTCCAGTGCTAGATCATATTCCTTGATATCCAAGAACACCCATTCCTTCCCATTGTCAGAACCACTAGTAGAGTCTTTTGTAGGTTCATCATCAGAATCAGTAATGTCTTCCTCATTTGCTATGTAGCATGATTTATCTCTATTTTTCTTGTACTTGTACTTGTTCTGATATCTAAGGTTAGGCTTAAATGATCTTCTAGCTCTTTCTTCAAATCTTGAATTCCTTTCAGGACATGTAGATGCAAAATGACCAATCTTATTACATGCAAAACATTCAAAAAGGTGTTTTTCCTTCATACTTACTTCCTACCACTCCTTTAGGTACTCTTCTAGAAAATAGTGCTTGAAATTGCTCAAACTCATCTTCTTCTATCTTCATATCTTCTAATTCCTTTCATACAAAGTTTTCCAATTAGACTTACTAGTTGTAGATGTAGATGCATGAAAAGAAGGTTCATACATCATAGCTCCAGAAGGTCCAAATTCTTAAAGCTCGAACATAGATAGTTTCCAAACCAAAGTATCTATGTTGATAGATGTATTAGCCATTATTCTTAACTCATTAATAGAAGTAGCCTTAATTTTGTCAGCCAGTGGTAGAGCTCTCGGGACTTTAGAAATAATTTCATCTTCGCTCAGAGTTCCACCACAACATTGAATTCCCATAACAATCTCATTTACCCTTTCCATGAATGCAGTAATCCTTTCATCTTATTCCATCTTCAGGTTTTTATATTTCACCCGGTAACCATCAAGTTTAGAAATCTTCACTATAGGGTCACCTTAATTAAGAGTCTCCAACTTATCCCATATAGAGTTTCCAAATGATTTCTCATTTAATATAATTATTTTCTGATTAGAAAGTGCACACAAGAGGGCTTCTCTTTCTCTACAATCATTCTCAAGCTCCTTATCCAAGTTTCCTAGAGGAGGATTTCCAGATCTCATATTATAAGGTGTGACACCATTCTGTGTGATCTCCCAAATCTCTTTGCCAAGACATCTCAGATGAGTCTCCATCTGAATCTTTCATATTTTGTAATTTGTTCCATCAAGCCTCAAAATATCCCTCCAAAAGATATCTCCAAAAGAATTGGATGAACTTGAACAATTAGTTGCCATGGGATCTTCCTTAAATGGTTAAGCTTTCTATAGAGAGGAGCAAAGCTCTTATACCAATTGTTAGAAAGTACAAATAAATGAAAGACAAGTGAGAGGGGGGATGAATCAGTTGTCATGGATTACAAAAACTATTATAAATTAAAAAACTTTAATACCGTAATAGAAGTTAAACCAATTAAGCATAAATAATAATCATAAAATAAAAACCATCCACATGACACCAATATTTATATGTGGAAAACCCAGTAAAGGGAAAAACCATGTTGGGAAGCCTACCCATGCTCAGATAATACTTATGCAATAAGTATGTGAATTATAATTGAGGGGCCTACACTTGCATGAATCCCAATATCCTAGAGCACACTGCTCATCACAAAAGGAGCCTCACTGACTACATAGAAATCCAGACTACAATGTGGAGAAATGTTGAACTACAAAAGATAGCATCTCCTATGCTTGAGTACAGTTTCAGTTAAGATCAATATTAGAGGATCGAATCCTCTTACATAAACCCAATTCAATCTCCAATGATCGACCAAATCCTTTGGTTTAATGATATTACATTATTTCCACATTACATTCCTTGACCATGACCTCTAACATAACCGTGATGATCTATAATGAGATCTTACATCTATATATACAAACCATCAACCATAAACAATTAGGTTGGCCACAAGATAATAAACCAATTACATAATTACAAACCATGTTGACCTTAGACCAAACAAATAGTATCCAACACATATGACATCCCAGAAACACATCAAGAGGTCCAATCCACATGTTACATTAAAGTTAGTCCATAACCTAGATCAACTGGGACCCAATATAGGTCCACACGCTACATAAATGATCTCCATTTTTCAAGTATTCAAATATGATCACTAATAAAATCTAAAAACTCCACCAAAAGTTGCACTAACACCACTTATGCAATTCATCAAAGATCTTCATCAAAAGCTCTGTCGGTGAAACCCTCACTGAAACTAGAAACTAAGCTTCTTAGAAAGTAGGGTAGCATCCAATCACCAGACCAAAGCCAAGTGATTGAATATGAGCATGAGTATCATGAACAAGTCAATTCCATCACCAAACTATACCAGAGCCTACTGGATCACGCTGGATCCAAAACAACTAGAATCCACTCAATATACCTAGACCAGAAGGGTGTTGGTAAAGCATCCAAACAACTAGTGTTGGCATCAATAACAAAACATGAATGCAACACATAATCAATTCCACCAAATGGCCAACAAATTGGGCTGGAGATGTTGATGACTAGAAAAGTAATTCAGGTGGAGCTTTCTTTCTTTGAAAGAAGTTAGTTTCAGGGATCAACAAGAAACAGTCATTTAATTTTTTATTTATTGTTGAAGTTGAGTATGTTGTTGCTACTACTAACTGTACATAGGTTTTATGGATTAAGAAAATGTTAAAGAATATCAAAGTGCATTGCACTGGACCGGTACTTATTCACTGTGATAACTCTACTGCTATTGCTATATCAAATAATCTGCTATTCCACTCTAAGATGAAGCACATATCTATCAATTATAATGTTTTAAAGGAGAAGGTGGAAGAAAATGAAGTCAAATTGGTTTCCATGAACACTAAAGAGCAGATTGCAGATATTTTCACTAAAAATTTGCCTAAAGAACCATTTGAGTACCTGAGAGACGGGTTGGAGGTTTCTACCCCTCTAGCATAAAACTGATTGATGCTTATTGGCATCAATCTAATATGCATTATTAGAGATATTTTTCATACCAGCACTGATGTGGGGGTGCTACTACTCAGGGGGAGTAGTTAGCTTTATGATTCAATGGTTTATATTTTTAATCTGATATTTTTGTTACATTTTTGGCATTGATGTCAAATGGGGAGAGATATTGATGTGAAAAAGAAAAACTTAAGGAGTTGTATACACAAGGACAAGAGATATATGTGTAATTCAGATCTTTATAAAGATATCATTCATAGGGGGAGTTTGGTCTTTTCTTCAGATCTTCATTGTTATATCTTTGAGTGGGAGATTGTTGGTTGTCTTCCATTGGAGAGACTTGTTTGGCATTTCTTGGTACTTAAATTTTTTTCACATCTAGTGTTGCCATCAATGCCAATGGGGGAGATTGTTGGCCATTTGGAGGAATTGATTATGTGTTGCATTGATGTTTTGTCATTGATGTCAACAGTAGCTATTTTGGATTCTTTACCGGCACCCTTCTCATCTCGGTGGGTTGAGTAGTTTCTGGTTGGTTTGGATCCGACATGATCCGGTACGCTCTGATATGGTTTGGTTCTTGAATTGGCTTATTCATGATACTCATGTTCATATTGAGTCAGTTTGTTTTTGTCTGGTGATTGGATGCTATACTTTTTACTTGGAATCTTGGCTTGCAGTTTCAGTGAGGATTTCACTGATAGAGCTTCTAATGAAGATCTTTGATGATATGCATAAGTGGTGTTGGTGAAACTTTTGGTGGAGATTCAGGATGGTATTGGTGATCGTGTTTGAGACATGGCGGATGGAGATCATTGCCTTACTATTTAGACCTATATTGGGTCTCGGTTGTTCTAGGTTATGGACCGACTTAATGTAACATGTGGATTGGACCTCTCGATGTGTTTTTGGGATGTCTTATGAGTTGGATATTATTTGTTTGGTCTAAAACTGACATGTTTTGTAATTATGTAATTGGTTTATTTTTTGGTGGCCGATCTGATTGTTTATGGTTGAGGGTTTGTATATATATGATGTAAGATCTCATTGTAGATCATCATACGTATAAGGTCAAGGAATGGGATATGGAAATGTAATGTGCAAATAATGTAATATCAATCAGGTAGAGAATTTGGTTGATCATTGGATATTGAATTGGTTCTATGTAAGAGGATTTATTCCTCTGGTATTGAGCTTAACCAAAACTATACTCAGGCATAGGAGATATTATTTTTGCTGTTCATTCCTTCTTCCAAATTATAGTCTGGACTTCTATGTAGTCAATGAGACTCCTTTTGTGATGAGCAATGTGCTCTAGGCTACTGGCTTTCTGGCAAGTGCACACCCCTCAATTTTTATTAACATACTTACTGCAAAAGTATTATCTGATTGTGGGTAGGCTTCCCACTGTGGTTTTTCCCTCTAATGAGTTTCCCACATATAAATCTTGTTTTCATGTAAATGGTATTTATTATGTGATTATTGTTTATGCTTAATTGGTTTAACTACTATTCTAGTATTTGGTTTAATCATTTTGGTATTAATGTTTTGGGTTCAAGTATTAAAGTTTTAATTGCTAAATGTTCTAGTAATCTGTGACAACTGATTCACCCCCCCTCTTAGTTGTCTTCCGATTATTTAAACTGTCTAATACTTAGGATCAACTGACCTTCATTAGTTTTATATTTTCTGCTTGCGTCCTTGACTACTTTCTTTCCTTTATCCCTTAGAGAATTTTCAGTGGGTTCTTTCTTTTTCCTAGACCCAACACTTGACAAAACACCATGTTTTGAAGACATTGATTCATTGGTCCCCATGAGATCATATGTGAGATTGGTACCTTTGGATTTAAGATCTTTTTCCTTCTCACTTGCCCACCATTTCGAATATTCAATTATTGTTCTCATAAGGTCACTCAAGTCCAACCTTTTAGAATTTGACCAATTAACCAATGCAAGGGACTCATTTCTCAATTTGTCAAAGTGAGGCTGCTCAAACTCGGGATCTTCTTCAAGTTGATCTGCTACTCTAGATAGTTTTGTTTCTCTAATCAAATTCAGGGGAAGTCTAGACCACAATCTCTTTTTGCTTTCAAAACTGTCAGCTGCATTAGCCCAATAGTCTTCGAGATCTGGTCTATGCTCAAATATTTCACCATCGACCCTTTTCATCTGCTGAAAAGGGTCAAAATGTGCTCTAGCCTTATATTGAAATAATGGATACCAAGCAAGCTCCTTTTCAACACTAGCAATAGCATGTGACGATGGACATGTCTCCAATCCATTCCCAATAGTGAGATAAGATGTCCCTACCTTCTTTTGCTTCTCTCTCTGAATAATCATATAATTTTCCAGCAACCTCACAACTTCGAGCAATACTACCCCATTGGTGGGATACATAGGTAACTTATAAGGAGATCTAGAGAATCCTTGAATTTGTAGATAAGTAAACTTGGGATATTGGATGTACCATTGCCTGAATCTACTTATTAAATCTCGAGATTCCTGCAAGAACTTGTGATGCAAGGCACCTTGGAGTGTCCTAGTAATGTGTATTAAGAATGCATCATTAACTCTTTTGAAGTGAAAATTTTCCTTTAAGTACAACTGGGGGTAGCAATCGTAGACAACAAGTTGATTATCTTTATTTCCCACTTACCCTCTATAGGTGAGTCCTCTATATCTATAGGTTCGAGAAAGAGAGTACACCAAATAGGAACTCATATAGAATGTCCTATTTTCCTCTAAATCCTTCAGTTGGGAATCAAGATTATCACTTATAATCTTTTCCCAATCAATCAACTTGACTCTGGTGTTTATTTCATTGATGAAGTAGTACATCTAAGGCTCAAATGAAATTCCTTGTGGACTACCCATGACCCTATTTAGAAGAACTATATCCAATATCTTCCTTGAAATATGCTCTTATAAGATCTTTAGGTAACTTGGAAACACCTTTCCTTGGTTTTTCCAACCATTGATGGTTGATGTTGGCCTCATGTTCTTCAAGGTTATCCTAGTATAGTTGGGTTGCTTCTTCCTTGGTCATATAAACATGGTTATGATATTTAGGGATGTAGAAAGCTTCCTTGATAAAAACATCGCTGACATTTGCCTAGACTCTCCCATCAAGTGCTATGATCTATAGGATTATAGAATTATAGTGTTTAGATCATTCTACTACTAACTCAACACACTGCATTGTTGGAAGGAAACCAATAGCCTATACAATTCCATTTCTCATCATTTTCTCGCAGTTGCAGTAGGCATCAAATTGTCAAGGCCATACATTTGCTTCTTGAACTCCCTCAAGTTAATATACCATAGGTTTGTATCTCCGACTAGCTTCCACTTAGACCTCATCTTGGATTCCTGAGAGGAATCCCTATCCACCAAAAACTTCATCCTAGCTAAGAGATCTACAAAATAATCAAACCAACTTAAGTTAAAACTTATACTTTTAAAAGTAATTTCTGAGTTTGGTGGCTAAGTGGTCAGTATTTTCACTTAGATCTTGACACTTTATCATAAAAATGAAGTTTTCACATGTAGGTATTCTGATAATTCTGAAGAATATGTGGAAAACCTAGAGAATGTCAAATTTTGATTTAAAACTTGAACTCAGATTATAACTTAGAATTCCTCATTCAACCTTGCTTGGATAGGCAGAAAATATGAAAGAAGAAAGGAATAGTCAAATTAGCATGATCTTTCTTATTGAAAATTTGGTTAAAACCTTTAGAATCTACCAACAAAGAACTCAAAAAATTGAATAAATCTTCCTTTAAAACTAACTTCACCTTTGGTGGAATGAGAAGAAAAAGATAAGAAGATAGAAGGAATTTTTAAAAAATTAGTAATTTTGATAGATCTACCTCCTTCAGTTGGTTTATCTCCAAAATTTGTGTATGTTGTGGGAGAATAAGATTGAAAATGATACTTAATTCTCTTAGCTTCTCCAAAAATATGTTCAATCTATAGATATATCCTTTGAATATCCTTCCACCTACAAGAATGTCTCTTAAATTTTCTCTCAACACTTGAAAGTTCAAACTCTTGTGAAAAATAATGAAGGAAAGATTGTCTTATTTGTATTGAAGTTCAATTTCATAATTAGAAATAGGCAGATCCTCTCTAAAATCTGTTTCCATTTTGATTTCAATCTTAAATGTTTATGAAGAAAGTTTATAATTCATCTTCAAGTTACATAGTGTTAGGATTCCCAAAGATATTGAGAGGGGGGAGTGAATCAATATCTAACCAGTTAATGGATTTTCTTAATATATTAAGTAAATTGCATTCCAAAATAGTGTACAGGTAAACCAGAATTAATCCAGTAAATAAGAACAATAAACACAATATAGAAAGCACACCATAACACAATATTTTTGACGAGGAAACCTGGTGTGGGAAAAACCTCGGTGGGATTTGTGACCCATAATATTCATTCACTGGCCAATAAGTGAATATTACTTACAGAATGTGGGGCTTGCACATGCAAGAAAGCTCACTGCCTAGAGCTCACTACTCAAATACAAAGGAAGTCTCACTGACTTACGAAAGTGGATTATACAAATCCAAAGTAATGTACTGCTACAAAAAGCATCTGCTATGCCAGGTCCAGTACCGGTTTAAGCTCTTGCAATAATCATACAACTTACATCAATATTTGCTCCTCATATCCATGTTCTATTCTTTTCATACATATATCAAAATGATCCTACAAGATCTCATACTTATATGAGTCTTATTTACAATATGCCATGTCAGCTTACAAAAAGATATTACAATTAATTATATTAAGCAATAAGCAAAATCCTGTCAGCTTAGGGTGTCGGTAATCAATCTTTTCGCTACTAGTGAACTGTATGCTGGTGTAGAGTCTGTCGGTGCCGGTACCTACCGGTTTCATAGGATTGTAAGGTTTCCATCAATGACAATAACTTCAATCACCTACAATTTCTCATTGGAGTGTGCATTTTCCAATAGTCTCCCCCTTTGGCATTGATGGCAACACTCATGAGAAAAAGCCAAAATTGTATCCAAAAAGTGTTGTCCAAAAATCTTACCAAAATTGTCTTACCAAAATTGTGTGCTCCAAAATTGTGTGCTCCCCCTAAGGAGATGATTTCATTTTCATTTTTCTCATCCTATACTACTCCCCCTTTGGTATCAATGACAAAGGTTGTCAATTAATGTCAATTGAGTGTAGTTCCGCTCTGGATCCTTGTAATTAGTGGGTTACAATCTGATAAAGATCCGCTAATGCAAAATTAAGGTTGTTATAGAATCTCTCAGTTTCCTTTAGTGTTGCTTCTATCCTTTCAATTATATTGGTGAGTATGTGCATTTTCTCTTCCGGTGTCTTAAGTCCTAGAACAAGAGCCTCTGAAATCTCTTTTCTCAAAGAGATGAAGATATCTAGTTTAGGACCTAGTCTACATTTCAGTTCCTTTGCCTTAAATTTTAATCTCTCCTTATCTTTTTCAAGTTTTCCAATTTTCTCTTTATAGCCTACAATTTCCCATTCTTCTATTGATATGGGGTCCAATGAACCTATTATATTATCATCAATGTCATTGATTTCCTTTTATGTTCTATTGATTTCTTTGTCTATATCCTCTATCAAACTATTTGTCTTGCATGAATCTCTGTACAGTTTGTTGAAGTCCAATATTATCTTTCCTAGTACCAGTAATAGTGCAACAATATGTTCCTTACATCTGTTTATTGATTATGCAAAGAATTTTTCCTTCTCTTTATTCATTTTCTCTATGAAAGTATCCTTATTGATTTGATCAATTGTTAGTAGATTGTCGGTTATGTATTTAGACAATGTGTCTAATTGGCTGAAAGAATCTTTATTTTCTATATTACACTTGGGTGTTATCATCTTCAAAATTGGAATGGTGTCATCAATTGCCTTGTATGCAAGTGCATTGCAATCAGTAATTTTCTTAATTGAATCAAGCAATACCTCTGTTACATTGGTTGGTCTAAATTCTATCATTGAAGAACCGAATGATTGACCAATTGCTTTAATAATCTATAATCCACCAGTGTGAGGAACCTCTTTGCTTGTGGTGACCTCTGGTAGGTCAATTTGAGTCTTCATCTCCACTATCAAGGGTTTTGGTTTCTCAGCAAATGTCGGTGGCATAGTCTCTATCTGAACCTTTACCTCATCCTTCTTCTCTTTTGATTTCTTAGCGTGTACCTCTATCTTCTTCTCAAAGCTTTCCACTGCCGGTTTTTTTGATTGTGCCTCTGTGTTTTCTACTGGTTTCTCTGTGTTTACCTTTGAACTGTCTACTACAGGTATGTCAATAGATTTTTTAGTGTTATCAGTTGTCAGTTGCTCAGTAGGTTTTCCAGTATGTGCATCAGTCTGTTCAATTTGTTGCCCAACCCCAATTTCAATATTTCCAATTGTGTCCTCAACATTTTTCTCAACTGTAATATTTTTTGTCGATGGCTCAGTTGCCATATCTTTCTTCTCACTTGTATCCTTATTAACCACAATGTTGACTTCTTGTGTGTCAATATTCATTGTATACACCACCTATGAATCAGGATTGGTGTCTTCATGTGTTGTCTCCATACTTTCCACATTTTTCATTTCCCGTGGTGTATCAACATTTACATTCGGTGGGGTATCAGAAGGAGGCGGGGGCAAGTTATCTATTACCTTTATACTTAGAGGACCACCTACTTTTCCTTTACCTTTTCCTTGTCCTTTTGATAGAATTTTTAAGTCTTTGGTCATTTAAGCTCTTCTTGTTTTTCCTTCCCAACAAAAAGGATATCCCATTTGTCTTTTATTTCTTCATATATCTCATTAACTCTACCAACCATTAATGCTACATGTCTGTGACCAGTTGAAAGTACTGTCCGATTAGCCTCACTTATCAATTCATCAATCTCTTATGTCAATCTTACAGGGTGAACTGCAAGTAATTTCTCTACCTTCATCTTCTTATCTAGTTCAGCAATTGCTAACCTTCTTGCTTCTAACCTTCTATACAAGTCACTAGGTAGATCATCTACAACTTCTATCAAAAATTTCTTGTAGATATGTAAGTGTATGATAACACTATTTTCTATACTTTCCTTTTCTTCATTTGAAAATGTGTTATACAACTTGCTGATAGTCGATAAGTTACCATCTTCAGTTATTTCATTTAAAAGGTTGTCTAAGTGAGGGACAAATTGCTTTTCTTTCTTCTTTCTTGGTGTCATCTTCTTTTCCTGAGGCCTTACTGCCTATTGTTTTTGTCTTGTTCTTTTGGGTGTAGGAGAGGGTACCAGTGAGGCTTTTCTTTTTTCTTTCTACCCTTTTAAACTCTATCGGTATGTCACTGTCAGAGGAGGTACCAACTGATGAGAGATGTGCTTCCAGTTGTTTCCCTTCGAAGTCACTCTCCTTAATACCAGTTTTATTCAATATATCTTCCTTGATTGCTTTTGCCTGCCTTGTTCCCTTTCTAATTGTTTGCTCAGTTTTCTTTATTCTTTTCTGTGATTGAATTTTGTTTTCAATGGTTTTTGCATTTCCAAATACTTCTTTTAGTTGGTTCTTTAGGAGCTTCTAGAAGGGCTTTAGCATAAGTTTCAATTATGTTTTCATCTAACTCATAACCCATCTCTATAACACAAACTATCTTTGGGACCATTGCCTCCATCCAAATTTCATATTTCTTTATGACAAAGCATATCTCCTTTTCATATTTATCAACTATAGCTTGAGATAGTCTTATCTTGGTTTTCATCCTAGCCTTTAATGCTTGAAAATTTTCATTTATGTTCTTCGCTTTGTCATATCCCATGTTGTTTAGACTATCCAGAAGTTGTTTTCCTACCGGTATGTCAAAGACAAAATCCTTTTTACCAATACTGGGGACTTCCTTGGTGATATATAGTAATAAACATACAAGTAAGTTGCCAAATTTGAATGTACCTTTCTTGTCACCTTTTATTTTCTTCAAGTTGTCTATTAGCTCATCTTTTAACCATTCACATATGTCAATCTTTGCATTGTTGTTTACCATGTCATAAGCACTTTTGATACATAAACTAGAAACAAAGTTTAATTTGTTAGCATGTGTAGCTTTGTATCCAAGAATCATGCTAATGAATTTTACATTGATATCCTTTACATCATTTACTCTTAAGGATCTCTTGTCATAGGTTGCACTGGTTAGGGTCATTATAGTGTCATTTGGAACCATTTTAGTCTTGTTAGGTCTTCGACTGATGGAAGGTAAGCCCATCACTACCCTAACTACTTCTTTTGTTATCTTGTAAATGGAATCCAACCAAAAGAACTCCCCATGAACTCTGCTTAACACAATCCTTATAACATCCTTGGGAAAATCATGGATGCTAAGAATCTCCACAAAACCTAGGGTTTCAACTATTTTATGTTCTGGTTTCACATTACCATTAACATCACATATAACTGTCCTATACATGTTCATAATCTCATCAACATGTAGTTCTTCAATATGACAATGTATGTAAATTCTAGGATCCTCAACATATACAACTCCTTTGGGTATTTTTGAAAATTCTCCTAGGGTATTATCTTGCTTCGCAACTTCGGGAATGATTTTAAATACGGGCCTAGGGAGCTTACCACTTCTATTATAGTAGGGTTTGCAATGAATTCAGGTGCAAAGGAGGAAGCCATTGTATAAATACCTTAGTCTGCCTTTAGGTTTTGAATGCTTGAATGATTTGATTCACTTCTCATTGTTGATGCCTTCACTCGGATTTTCATGCTCTAAGGAAGTTTGAATGCTTGGTGAATGAAAAAGGGTGAAAAACACTTGCTTTATAATGTCATTTCCTTCAACTACCATATTAAATGCATGCCGGTTAAGTGAAACTTAACACATCTACTCGTAAAGAAGTAATTCAACTTCTCACCATCAACCAAGGGTAAATTAGTATGTTTTTCAATTTTCTACCATACCCCTAAAAGGTTTCTTTTCAATTAGATAAAGAATCTTCTACTGGTGGAGTGATACTCTGTTCTACCGGTGAAGAAATAGCTTCGTTAACATTCTAATTTGACTTTCTAATCCATTGTTTTGAAAATTCTTGTTTTACCTCTTCAACCTTTTCTTTACCTTTCAAACTAGGTCCTTTGTTATTTGTCGGTGATGTCTTAGTTCTACAAAATTTTGCAATATGTCCAATCTTCTAACAAGCATAACAAGTTACCTTGTTTTTCTGAATAGATTTTTCATGTCCTATGCTAAAAAGTGTTCTGCATTAATTAGATAAGTGTCCAAATCTTCCACAAACATAACATCTTACATTCAATCTACAATTTTATAAGTTATGACCAATTTTGTTGCATTTAGAACATTGACCAGTTGGTGCATTAATGCTCTAATAGTTTCTAGATCTACATTGATTTGCTCTATGACCATACTTGTTATAGTTAAAGCATTTCCCATTGAATTTGTAAGCATTAGGTTGTCTTACTGGTTTACTGTGATCATGATTGTTTGTAGTACTAGAGGTTTCACTAACTTCAAAGCCAAGCCCATTAGTATCTCCATCAGGTCTCTAAATTTTTAGCATGTTATCAAATTCCTCTGAACTTTTCTTGAATTTCTCTTTGTGTTGATTTGCAGTAGCCAACTCATTTTCAAAAGATTCCCTTCAGTCTCATGAGTTTAGTTCTATCATTTTGTGTATGCATCAAATTTGTTTTCAACATATCATTTTCATGACTAAGTTTTGTGTTTTCATTTCCAGCATCATTTAGTCTTATAACCAAGTCATCTTCTTTCTTCTTTCTATCTTCAATGTCTTTACAAAACCTCATAGTTATATCTTGCATTTCATTCCTCATAGTACTATTTTCCTGTCTCAATTTGTTCACAAGGTCATTAAGAGTTTCTTTTTCATCATCATCACTTTGCATCTTCTCTGAAAGTTCTCTTCTTTTGTTCCTAGCAATAGTGAGATTTTTTTGTAGTCCTTGAATGATTTGTTGTGCAGTCTACAGATCATCTTCAAGTTTCATATTCTTCAACTTTTTTGTATCATAGTCTGAAATAGCTGTTTCCAATTGCTTTCTCCAGTTTTCCATATCTACCGCTGTCAGAATCTTCCTGAAGCTATTAGGCTTTGGAAAATAGAGGACCAAGATCTGATACCAATTGTTAGGATTCCCAAATATACTGAGAGGGGGGGGTGAATCAGTATCTCACCAGTTAATAGATTTCCTAAATATATTAAGTAAATTGCATTCCAAAATAGTGTACCGGTAAACCAAAATTAATGCAGTAAATAAAAACAATAAACACAACATAGAAAGCACACCATAACACAATATTTTTGGCGAGGAAACCTGGTGTGGGAAAAACCTCGGTGGGATTTGTGACCCACAATATTCGCTCACTGGTCAATAAATGAATATTACTTACAGAATGTGGGGCCTGCACATGTAGGAAGGCACACTGCCTAGAGCTCACTGCTCAAATACAAAGGAAGTCTCACTGACTTACAAAAGTGGATTATAGAAATCCAAAGTAATTTATTACTACAAAAAGCCTCTTTTATGGCAGGTTTAGTACCGATTTAAGCTCTTGCAATAATCATAAACCTTACATCAATATTCGCTCCTCATATCCATGTTCTATTCTTTTCATATATATATCAAAATGATCCTACAAGATCTCATTCTTATATGAGTCTTATTCACAATATGCCATGTTGACTTACACAAAGATATTACAATTAATTACATTAAGCAGTAAGAAAAATCATGTCGTCTTTGGGTGTCGATAATCAATCTTTTCATTGCCAGTGAACTGTATGCCAGTGTAGAGTCTGTCGGTGTTAGTGCTTGCCGTTGTCATAGGATTGTAAGGTTGCCATCAATGACAATACCTTCAATCACCTACAATTTCTCATTGGAGTGTGTATTTGCCAACATATAGTCATCATCCTTGAGTTCGAATTCCTTTTAATGCAACTTGGTGTTTTGAATTCCAATTCCAAAATCAACTCAATCCCCAAAATTCATCCCTCAAGAAACTTTCTATTTTCAAAATAGTTCAAACTCTTGAAAATCACTCTAACATCACTTAGAATATTCCATTTTTTTCAAACTTAGTTGACCTTCATCAAGGTGGACTTTGTTCATGAGTTTGATCTTATCATTAATCACTTTTGGCAATTTATCACACTTAGGAACCTTTAAGGAAGACTTTACTTCATGTGTACATCCCATGTGTTTTCCACGTAGGGTGGACTTTGGAGGGACTTGTAAAAATTTAACCTTCGTTGCAAGGTGGACTTTAGGTTGGTTATGCTCTTAGGAGGGTGGACTTTTTGCTCTTCCAAACACCTTCAACTTCAGGGAAGACTTTGTGCACTTCAAAACTCTTTCATAGGGCAGACTTTGTTGAATTTTTGCTTGTCTTATCTTAGAGTAGGAAGGCGGACTTCACTCTCTTCATGACCATGGTGGATTTTACCTTGCCTTTTTCACTTATTTCCTACCTTAGGGTGGACTTCTCATACCTTACCTTGGGTGGACTTTTGGCTTCCTAGGCACCAAGGAGGGTGGAGTTTTGTAGTTCATAGCCTTTTCCATGGGGTGGACTTTTGAATTGTTCTACATCTTCACCTTGGGCGAATTTTGAGCTGGCCATAATGTTAGGAAGGTGGACTTCTCTGGACTCCCTCTCCATCACCTTGGGCGGACTTTTTATCTCTCCTTCATGATGAACTTTGAGAGACTTGTGCATATTGAGGGCATAGTTTTGAGAGTTTCCATCATAGGCAGACTTTTTGCAACCAAGAGTAGGGTGGAGTTTTGGCTCATGTTCCAAGGTGGACTTTGGTGAATATAACACCATTTATTTTTCTTGGATGGCAAAATTTTTCATGTTCACGACCTTGGTGGACTTTGACGAGACTTCATCAAGGCAGACTTTTTAAGTTAATGACCTTGCCTTCTTCTTTGGTCGACTTTTCTCTTCCTAGGCACCAAGGAGGGTGGAGTTTTGGAGTTCATGACTTTGCATGGGTGGAGTTTGAGCTGGCCATGATGTTAGGAGGGTAGACTTTTCCCATCTCAAGCAGCACATATCAAGGTGGACTTTGAGAGACTTGGGCACCTTCTTCATCATGGGCAGTTTTTTGATCTTTCCTTAGGGAAGACTTTTTGAACTTCCTATCATAACATTCACCATCACACATTGATTACCCAAACTTAGAGAAAAGACTTGAAAAACTTGAAAATTTGATAATTTCACCAATTTTTGCCAGATTAGAATGATATTTGAAATCCAAACTCAGGTAAATCATCTGAAGCATCATGACCCCTAAAATGTAGGAACTTATCTTTTTGGGTCAAAACTTGGAAATCTTTAATCACGATCGATGCAGGTCGATGGTACTAGTGCAAACCCTAGGTCCCCACTTTGAAAAAGCAAAAAGAAGAGATCCCTAAAAATAGGGAAAACTTTCTAAAAATAGCCATACCAAAGATCGGGCTAAAAATGCCAAGAATGAAACTTCTAAAAAATAGGGAAAAGCAAAAAGCAAACTTCCTAAAAATAAAAAGTTGTTCAAATTCATTCAAATCAATTCTGTTATTCATCTTTTGGCCTTTCTAGGCACTTTGACGGTCTATGGATTCTGCTATCACTTGGCTTGCAAAAACTAACTTCCAATCCTTAGGACTCAAACCATTCAAAACTTGACAGAACCAAGCAGAATTGAAGCGGAAGGCCACGAGGCACTAACATAAACCTAGAAAGTAGGAAAGGAGAGGGTCCTCATCATCAATGGAGTGATGTGTGAAATTGGTCACAACAATACCTACAACAAAAAAATTCTCTATAACTTTTGATTTTCCATCCCTGTACAATTGTCATATTCATTTTTCTAAAAAAGTTAAAGAATGTAAATCTGTATACTTAGTTATCAAGAAAAGATTTGCAAGAAAAGAGTAGAAGTTGGTTGCTATAAATGGTTAGTTTGTAAATGACCATTCTCACATCGAATCGCACTTATCAAGTTTGTTGATTTTTGTGTGCATATCAACTCTATTTTCTAAGTCTTTGGATCGCTTTATTTTGTCTGTATAGAAAGATGAGAGAGGAATTTTTAAATTCACTCATTTTTTGAAAATCGCATTTTTTGGAGAAGCTGTTGTAAGAAAAATTTAGAAGATGGGCATTTAGAAGTTAACTGGGGAGGCAAATACACTACTAGATTTCAGCGATGATTTCTTGTGGTTAAAGAATAATCTCACATATATAAGGAGTTTTATGCAAGATGTTGATCAGCAGTCTCCAGATAAGGAGGGTGTAAAGCAATGGCTGGAGAAAATTCACATTATTTCCTTGCTTGCAGAAGAAATCTGTGAGGATACACTGTAGAATCTATGTATGTAAAATATGTTCAAACTTGTAGACTGAGTTATAATCAATGGATTTTTCGCTATAGGATATGGCGGAAAATCAAGGACATCAAGAAGTGCATGAGATCTATTATTGAAGACGTTAACAAGCTGAAGCTATTGCGTGATGTTTGTTCTGCAAGTGAAGAAATCTTATCTTCTGCCTAACTCACCCGTAGTGGGAATACAGTCAAAATTTGATGACATGCTCAGATTGTTGGACAACAATGCCTCCCCAATTATTGAGGTGGTTGTGATGGGGGGCATAAGCAAGTCCTATCTTCTTCAACATGTTTACAACAAGGTAAAAGAAAGGTACCATAAATCCATATGGCTTTAAATTTCTCAGTCTTATTCTATTTTCACATTGAAGTGCAACATAGCTTCCCACATAGGTCTAGCACAACAAATTAAAGAGAGGGAATATCTAAAAGGAAAGAGATATCTTGTGGTGTTAGATGATGTGTGGGAAGAAAGGGAAGGTTTATTATGTAAGCTTGGCCTCTTAATTGGAGACAATGGGCATTGCAAAATTCTGGTTAGCACAAGAATCGAAGAGGTTTGTATGATTCTAAATGCTCATATTTACGAGATGCAATGTTTGTCAGAGAAAGAGAGTTAGAGTTTGTTTTGTTTCTATGCGTTTAAGGAAAAGAAAGTGCCAAATCATCATCTCAAAGAAGTGGGTTGTGCCATTTTAAAGTAATGTGGGAATTTGCCGCTAGCTATCAAAATGGTAGTTGCATATCTGCCAAAGATCACAATGGCAAGGGACAGGGAGCCTAAGCTCCATCAGCTTAAAGAGGCACTTAATGTAGATTTAAAATCAAACACAAATCATAACTTCAATTTAATACATAGAAAAAAATTTACTCATTCAAAATCTATTACATCATTATTTTCCTCTAAATAGAGGTTACATTTTGATCTACCTTTAAACAACACATGAAGGCAGTATTTTATAGAGGTTGTAGCCTCTATAAACATAACAGTTCACTACATCACCAATAAAGAAACATCCAAAACACATCACCAATAAAGAAACTTCCAAAACACATCACCAATAAAGAAACTTCCAAAACATGAAGTTGTCATCTATTAATATTTGCCAAAACCACTAAAAATCTAATTTAAAAATCTATATCTAGAAACCGGAATTGCATTCTTGGCATTACTAATTCCATTTTCAGTTGCACACTTCCATCACTATCCAACATACTCTGCATTGATGCTTAGCAGATTCACAAATATAATCTTTGCAACATACTATGTAGAATTGTCATCAAACTATTGCAGCAGGTATTATAGACCAACAATGTACAGTTCTTATAGAAGTGCCAATTTCTCTTCTACATGAGAGATCACAAGGTTTTCCCCTCCTTTATCTAACAAGGGGAAAATCCAAGTCACTTCATCTCCGCAGACTTAGTCTTGCTATCTATCATTCCACACTGTCGAAGGATCTATATGCCACTGTTAAACAAAAATAGGCTTGAATATCAACTTGACAACCATTTCTTTCTTTCTTACCATTAATTTTCTGAAACGTTCTCATCTCATCTCATGTTGCATTCAAAAGGAAAGAGGAATCCTAAATTGTATCAAGATCTTTCACCCTTCAATTATAAGTGTGTGCAAATTCCTTCATTCCTGACTCATAAGACCATTATGACTCTTTGGTTCCATCATGGCAAGTTGCATAGTTTAAGTGCTTTGCCTTAACTCCAAAAGAATCCTGGGATAGAGCCTCACTGCTAGCAGACATCCATAGATCAGGCGAGGTTATATCTATAATCTCACAAAGATTTCTCTACTTTCGGTGATTTATGTTTTGATTTAGGGTGTACACCTATAGATATTTCCGCACACCCAAAAGCCAAGTATTTTATTTTATTTATTTTCTTTCTTTTATTCTTTCTTGATATTCTTTTTCTTTTGACATATTTCCACACTTTGGCTCATAAGAAATGAAGTTCACCATGGGCTTGAGCATTATAGTGGAGCTGAAGTAAGACTTTTGATGAATTTATTTGTGTTTTCTTGCCATAACTTTAATTTGGGAAACCAAAATGGCTCAAAGAATTCTTTAAGTGTATAAGATATAATGATTGAAAGACTCAGTGTCGAGATACAATTGATGATTCCCTTTCTAGTCAAGTGCTCATCCTAACTCTAAGATACTTAAGAAACAATTAATCCAAAATCCACAAGCTCTCCACAAATATTTACCAAAGGAATACCCCAAACATAACTTAGCGGGGTCAAACTAGAGTGTGTGTGTTTAAGAAACATTACCCTTTCGCTAATGGAAATCCTCTCTTATTACTAAACTAAAGCATGCGGAAGTAGGTGAAATAAAAAATTACTAAGCTAACAAAATCAAAATACTCTAAGAAAGAAAAGACAACCAAAGAAGAACTACTCTAACTATGTACAAACAAGTTCCACCACGGAACTCAGGGCATGAAGTAATGTTTCAGAAATTGCCTGTTAACGAGCAGAGGAATGTCATCACCTATCAATGTCTTCAATTTGAAAGCATTATCTCCTAGTATCTTGAAAATATGGTATGGTCATTTTCATAAACAATTAAACTTATCATGATCTCCTTTTCGCTTATGGGCTTTATCCCAATAAAGGACCAGATCTGAGATTTTGAATGCCTTTGTGGTAGCTCGTCTATCAAACCATCATTTCACTGTCCCTTGATATTTGGCAAACTTCTATTGGGGTTGATCTCTTTGTTCTTCGAATAACAACAATTGAGAGAAGCGAATTCAGACTCTCTCTTCTGGATCCAAAAATTCTTGCATAAATTTTAGAGTCAGAATTCTCAGTTGGATAGGGAAAACTTGATCCTTTCCATAGACTAAATGATATGAGGAAGTTGCCAAAGATTTCTTGGCTCTTTTTCTATCTACCCATAGCGCAAATATCAATTGATTGTGCCAATATTTTGGGTTTTTCATGAGTAGCTTCTTGATTACATTGAGCAAACTTTTGTTTGTTGATTCTACCAATACATTGCCTTGGGGGTAATAATTTGATGAAAACTTTAAAGTGATGCCATAGTCGAATGCCCAATTAGAAAATATTAGGGAAGTGAAGGCAAAACCATTATCACATACTAAATCATGATGGCATCCGAATACAGTGATAATGTGCTCTTCAAGGAACTTAATCACTGCATCTGCTATACAATTATTTAATGCTTGAGCTTCATACCATTTGGTTTAATAATCAGTTGTTGTCAAAATGTATTTGTGATGTGGTGCCGATAGTAGATTTATTGCTCCAATAAAATCAAGTCCCCACATAGAAAATGGTTTTACTTATGTGATTGGTTGCAGTGGCATTGAAGGGTTCTTTTCTCTATTGGTGACAACCTAACAAATGTGGCATGTCTTTACATGTTAGTAATCATTCTTGAAAATAGTATGCCAATAATATCATGCCCTTAGGATCTAGAAAGAAGTTTCTTGACCTCCTCCGTAACCCGTTCCAAATCTGGAATGGAAATGTTTTATTATTCTTTTAGCTTCATCATGTCCCACACATTGAAGGTATATATCTTCATGATTCTTTCTGTAGAGTACTGATCCTTGAAGAATGTAGAATTGAAACTTGAGTCTAAAGGCTTGTTTCTATGTTCAGTTCATGGAAGCGAGTATCTATGATCTACCAAATATGACATTATATCATAGTGTCATTCCTCCTAGGAAACATCAATCAAAACATATGCTTGTTGCACTTGTCTAGGTCCCTCAGCGGCCATAGTTTGTGTTATGGCTTGTCCTTGGACTAGTTTCATTGGTTGCAACTCAATATCATATTGTTGGATACTGGTGACCCACTTTCCTCATCTTTCCCCTAGCTCATTTTGGATTAGGAGTATCTTAACAGCATCATCAGGAACAATGGAAAAGATTTTTCTTCTTAAAATATAGTGCCTAGACTTGTTAATGGCCTTCACTAATGCATAATCCTACTTTTCAACACGGTTATACCTTAGCTCTGCATCTTTAAGGGGTGAGCTCACGAAATCTATAGGATGCTCTTCTTTTTCCTCCATCTGTTGTGTGTGTATTGTAGCACATGATACTTGGATGCAAAAGAATACAAGTAAAATGGTTTGGTCTAGTCCAGACTAACTAAAATAGGAGCATCACCTATAGGTTGCTTGATTTATTCAAATGATCTCCATGATTGTGGTGTCCATTCCATCTTAGCACCCTTTTTCAACATTTCATTTAAGGGTTTAACTATCTCAGTGAAACCGCTGCTAAACTTTCTAACAAAATTAATCTTCCCAAAGAAAGACCTCAACTCATTTTGACTAGATAGAAGATTGATCTTTGAAATAGTCTCAATACACTTAGGATCAATTAATTTACCCTTCTCTGTGATTAGATGTCCTAACAACTTGCTTTCAGTGACCCCGAATATGCACTTCTTTTGATTTAAGGAAATCCCATACCTTTGACACCTCTAGAATATCTTTCTTAGGTCTTTTACATGCTTCTCCCTTTCTTTTGAGAATATCTTAAGATCATCCATGTAGATGATTATATACCTCCCAATCATCTCTCTGAAGGCAATATCCACGACCCTCTAAAATGTGGCTCATGTGTTGATTAACCCAAAGGGAATCCTTTTGTAGGCAAATGTTCCCTATTTTGTTGTGAATGCAGTCTTCAGCTTGTCTTTATATTCAACAAGTACCTTATTATATCCTGAGTATCTGTCCAAAAAGGACATCATCAATGACCCATTCACAATTTGTAAAACTTCATCAAGGGATGGAAGGGGGTAATTATCCTTTTTTGAGGCTTTTTTCAAATTCTGGAAATCAACACATAATCTGATTTGTCCATTCTTCTTTTTGACTGGGACCAAGTTGGCGACCCATGTTGAATGGCACATTGGGAATATGATTCATGCTGCTAATAATTTTTTTACTTCTTGGTATATGAGAGGCTCCAATAGTGGGTTAGTTGGCCTCTGGCGTTGCCTGAAAGGTTTACTATCTTATTTGAGAGGAATTGTGTGTGTGATGATAGAAGTATCATAGGTTCTAAAGTCTTCATAGCTCCATGCTATTACATCAACATACTCTTGTAAAGCTTGAATTATTCCAGCTTTTTCTTCTGGCGTACAAACATTGCCTATGTACACATTTCTAACATCGTCTCTGGTTCCCATATTGACTTTCTCATAGTGGTCACCATCAGTCTTTTAACTCTTTATTTTATTGATTTGGTCCTGATCAAACATTCTCTCTAACTGTATCATTCCTCTGAGGATGAAGTTTGTTTTTAGATTTAGGATCCCATCATCATCCAATTCTGCTTCTTCCTCTGTCTCTTCATCATCAATCATTTTCGTTGCAAATACATCTGAGCTTCTCAAAAATTTATGAATTTGATAATCATCCTCAAACACTTGGAAATTCATGATATTATATGAGATTGAAGGGTTTAGCAACAGTTCTATAGAGAGATGATCCATGTTCTCTATGGCAAGAGGCTCAAGTGAACTTGTTGCTTAAGATAAAGTATTGGCAAGTTGATTATCTACTCACTATACTGACAAAATGTTGAAAGCATCAAAGATCTCAAAGAGATCCCAGATCCTATTATAGGAATGAGATAGTCTCTTATCATGGAAAACATATTTCTTTCTCACTTGCTTTACTACTATCTCTGAATCTCCAAAGGCATGTACAATTTTAGCCCCTTTACTTATAGCAAACAACAACCTATGCACTAGTGATTCATACTCAGCTACATTATTTGTATAGGGGAATTGGAGTCTGTTGGCTACAAGAAACATCTTGTAAAGATGTAATTTATTCTAAATTCAATAATAAAATGAAACGCTCTTTATTCTTAAATAAACTCATAATTCTTCTAATAATTCTATTTCTTACACTTTTCCATGGGTGAACTCACAAATCTAGTTCCCACCTTTGCCAACGAAGGACATTAGCGAAAGTGGAAAAATTTTCTTACGGGGGGTTCGAGCGAAGTGGGGGTGTTCGAACAGAATACCCTTTGGGGTTCGAAGACCCCACTTTGCTCGAACCCCATCTTTCGAGCGAAGAACCTTTAATGCCCATTTATGTCAATTTTCAATTATAGTGCGGGGGTTCGATCGAACCCCCCTTCATTTGAATCCCCCTAAAAATGGGGGGTTCGGTCGAACCCCCCTTCATTTGAACCCCTTTTTTAACACTTCTTTGAAGATTTCTACATTTTTTTGCAGATTTTTGGCGTTGAAACCTCTAGTTGAAGGCTCAAATGGAATGATCTTGACAACCCAAAATGTAGTATTATAGTCCTCAAAGCAAGCTTTCCAATGAATATAATTTTATTACATATTGAGTTTATTATGAACTTGTTTTTTTAATTTTACCAAATATAGGTTTTTCACCGAACATGAACTTCTTTGTTCAACGCATTGGGAAAAATAGGAAACTAATTCAAAAATATTCTATAAAATATCTCAGCCCAGGGGATTGATGTCTTCTTTCTAACAAAAAAAACAAAATTGAATTTTGATATATATAGAATAAATTAATGTGTTCAAGCGTAAACCTATGTCTAAATTATGACTAGTCAGACTTCAAAACTTAATAAAATGAAAAATATTGAACATATCACTATCAAACCAACAACAAGCCTTGGATATTGATGTTACAAACCAAAATTCAAAATAATTGAGTTTTTATCATTTATAGAAAAAAAATTATGCGTTTTGGGAGGCACATCACTCTTAAAAAATGTAGTTTGTTGTAAAAAACTACTTTTCAAGGGAGATGGAAATTTTTTTAAAAAATCCTTCAAAAAAATTTGAAAAAAATATATATAGAATCTACAGACAAAATTCTACAAATCACTAATTTACATCATCTTCAAATTCTTAATAGTTTAAAAGTTATAGTTGTTGGAAGTTGAAGATTATTTTAAAATTGTTCATCTTAGTGTCAAAAGTGGCAAAAAAGTGGGAACCATTATTGTGAGTTCACACCCATCCTAATCTCTATTTGATGATTCCAATGATATCATAATAAACATGAGATTTCTATAAATAGGTAAATAATTTTCATAACATAGCAAAATTGTAGAAGTAGCTTAATCTTATCTTCATACAATACTTAGTCTTTTCTAATACCTTAAGTTTAAATAACAAAACATAATAAAAAGGAAGAGATGCATCCTTTGATCTGCAATCCAAGCTATCTTCAATATAATCTTTATAATGAAGACAAGAACAAGATTCAGGTGATTTTTCCACCCAACCTTGAAGTTTACACTTCCCCAGAATTCTTGGTCAATCAAGAATACCCGACCCGGCACGAATTTCTTAGCAAAATGAATTCAATAGACAAGATGGAATCTAGTTGATTCCTAGAATGATACATGCATTTTCAATTTTCTAATGCAATAAAGAAACAAGCACGATCAATCAAGGATATGGTAGAGTTGATAAATAAATAAATCCATCTATTTCAATGGTCAATTGGTTACTCAGCTGAGTATAATGCCATGTATAGAAATAAAATATAATTTGCATAAAAAGAAAACTCTCTCTCTATAACCCACATTCGGCACCCATCCTAGAAGATAACTTTCCACAAACACAAGCCTATCTAGCTTTGTTCATATGAATCTAGAATAAATATATATAGAAGATAATCTTTCATTTTTTAATTCTAGCTTCCTATTTCTCGCATAATAAAAATACAATGTTAAAGAAGATAATATTTCGTTGAATAGAAATAGAAATAATCAATCTTTCATGAATAAACAAATATATATCTGAAAAGAGATAGTCTTTCACTTCTATTTTGAAAAGTAAATCAAAGGCAAGTATTAAAATAAGAAGGTGTATCTCATGTATGTATTTTTACATATCAACGAATAAAATATGAGTACACATTCTAAAATTCAAATAGTATACTTCTACATTAACTAACTCTTTGTTTTCTATGGTTCACGTGTTTTGATTATATAGTTTCTATGTTTTCCACATAAATTAGACAATAAAACTATCTTCATAATGTATCTACATCTATATGACTTTCCAAGATTGCATTTTGAATCAAACCATCATGATTTTACATGCAGAAATGTAATCTATAACTTTAACTCTTTTCTACATTATCATTCTAAATCTAAATATTCTCAAAACAAATCTAACTCTATTCTTTCACATTGATACCATAAAAGATTACTCGAATAAGTTCCTACCTATGAATTTCGAAGACAAATATGAGATGACTGATGCTAATTCTCCTTTCCAATTCTTCTGACTGTGTTACTTTCCTTTACTTTCTTCTTGACTTTCCCAATATTCTTCTTTCTCTATGTTTCCCAGTCTGTCGTTGTGTGTGTTTTACAAAAATCACAGTCTTATTTATGCGAAACGCAAGCTATTTTGTCTCCTATCTTTTTGGCTGACAAACTATATTGTTAAGGTTTCTTACGCAAACTCATAGCATCTCTAAACAGTCAACTTAGCCATGAGGGGCTTATTTCAACCGAAATTTTCATGTACCTCCTCACATACAGTGGTGTATTATATACAGAGTATTTAAGTTAAACTAAACTCCACGTTGTGCTTTATTCCTTGGAGAGTCTATGATTATTTAAAACACTACAAGTCTGTTCATTGCAAGGTAGATATTATAATTGACTCCTTGTTAACTCATAGCTTTCTATGGGTCACAATATCGTTTCCTTAGCAAGTAGTTTCCAATTCATAGTGGAATTAACTTCATGCCAAATCAAATTCTTTTGTCAACTCTATTTAACATGCAATAAGCTTGCCACATAATACTTGACTGCAATTCAATTGTAACAACTATGCTTTGCATTCATCATTTGATGACAATGATGCATTATATATATATATATATATATATATATATATATAGATATCCATATATATACATATACATATATATATATATATACATAAACACACACACACACACACACACACACACACACACATATATGTATATATACTATTTTTGTAACACAAGAGTGAACACATAAGTAGGATAGATCATCAATTTCACGTATCTACATACAAAGAATGTATAAATCTATGATCAATATCCATAGTTAATCTTCTTTTAACAAAAAATCTTTCTTTGAATAAAGTATCTCATTTGCAAGCACTCATGCAAGTCAAATTTTAAATCAATCACAAGATCAAATCATACAACCATCATATATAAATTATAAGTTCTAATAGTGGTGTGTGAAATTCCATCTATTCTAGCAAATTCTATGAGCTAAGACTACTCTACCTAAACCATGTTCTCGCCTTCATTCGTGTTTACCTGTTCCTGTACTCATTTGCACTCAATAGATCATTAGAGATGATGATCCCAATTTATAATATAAATAACACTGCTCATTCAATTTCATTTACATAAGTAAAGTAATGTAAATCATTTCATTGCATTTAAATTAATATTTCATTATCATCTTATTTTACTAAAAATTTCATTTCTATTTCAATTTCATTGCATAAACGAAAAGTAAATATTATTTTTCCAATAAAATAATTATTGGTAAATATGATTCATGACATCCTTCCCCACTTGAAAGTCTTTCCCCACTTGAAAGAGACATTGACCCGATGTCTTATTATCTATCAATAAGCACATAGTATCTCAACATCATAAACTATTAACCATATATCATAGTCTTAATATATATACAATAACAATAGCATACATGCTATCCATGTTCACAACATGTAAATCAAATCAAAGTATCAAGGTATCTCATGTAATAAGAAAATACTTTTCTAAGAAAGCAAATGAGTAAAATGACGGTCAATCATCTCAGCATCCTCCCATGTAGCACTATCCTCATAATATTGGTCCCACTGGACCTTATATTAAGTGAAATCTCTACTACATATCTTCATGCTATGTTGATCTAGGATTTGGATAGGATCCACTAGCACCACCCCTAGATCCTATACCTGTAAATATCGCCAATCAAGAATATGAGATGTGATGAATACTAATAGGGGGGGGTGAATTAGTATACCAAAATTTACTATACTTAAACACTTTAATAGTCTAGCAGTAAACCGGTAACATAGTTTCACAAACAAACCGGTTAACACACATGGAAACCAAATAGAAAATAAGGCATTCACCCATAGAAGCACAATCACCATAACACAAGAGATTTTGATGTGGAAACCCAAATGGGAAAAACCATGGTGAGATGAAACTCACAAGTAACTTCCTGCAGAATAGTAACCAGACCGGTTAAGGTGTAGTACCCCTACTCTTTTGGACTCATATTTTATTCTTGTTGTTTTTAGTGGATACATTACCGTGTTTTGTTATTTAGACTTATATGACATTATTTCATGCTTTATATGGATATGAGATGCATAATTTATTTGCAGTATTTCAGTACTTATGATTTATGGCATTTTATAAGTTATTGCTATGTACTGACACTTTACTTTAACTATGCAATATCGAATTATATGTTGTGTGTCTATGAGTGTATTGGATGCAAGGGGATGATTTTCCTTCACTCATTTTGGTGAGATAGGGAATGTCGTGATTCTCCTTCATTGGTGTGTATGTAGTATTTTCTGTATTGTATATATGCATATGTGGTTTGGTGATGCAGGATATTGCAGGTACAAGTACCAGGTAGGTATGGGGTATCGTCTCCACCTGGCTTCATAGGTCTGAGCATGCCTTATATTTTCTGATGGAAGTGGAGGAGATATTAGTTGACCCTATTTTATTCAGTTACACTCATGTGAGTGTCGCCAATTGGTCGTCCGGTCAGTTTGTTCGGCCTCCGTATTTTGTTGTTTGATCTTTTATGAGTTTTTGCTTGAGTTTTACTTAGTTTGTGTGTTTAATGATTTTAATTATTGCATGTTATGTTTCATTTGTCTATGAAGGGTGAAAAATTGTTAATAATGTGAATTAAGTAGTGACTCTATGATTTAACACCCTTCATGTAGGTAATTAGGAGTCATGTTCAATTA
Organism: Cryptomeria japonica; assembly: GCF_030272615.1. Classification (NCBI taxonomy): domain Eukaryota; kingdom Viridiplantae; phylum Streptophyta; class Pinopsida; order Cupressales; family Cupressaceae; genus Cryptomeria; species Cryptomeria japonica. The sequence continues at coordinate 283,899,487 of NC_081408.1, read as the reverse complement.
TGATTATTTTAATAGGATTATTTGGAAGTGAATAAATTAGAGTTTACAATATAATGTACCATTTATCTATAGAATGATTGATTGTTAATTAATTGTTTTGTTATACTAATGCAAGTTAAATACATTTGGTAGTTAAATAATTGTGAAATTTGTTTATGTCAGGAAATTTGTTTATGCCTACGTAATCATTTGAGATTAAAATAAGTGTATATATATATATATGAATCGACCATATACAAATATATATACATATGTAATTATGATATATAAAAACACATTTTTTTTTAAATTATAAATATTGTTTTAATGGAAAACCAAAATATATATTTACATATATATTTAGTTTGTTAAATGAAGATTAATGTTTAAAAATATATATTAGTGAAGGAGTCATTAATTATATATATTAAAAATATAATTAAAAAAAAGTTAAAATTAAAAATAAATTAAAAACTAAAAATTAGTGATAAAGAGAAGGTGGTAGGTTAGTAAGTTTGTTTTAAAAAAAGAAACTATTAACTAGGATGCCTGATAGTAATATCGATCACCCCCCCCTTTTAAAAGGGAGGGGTTGGTATTACCCCCGACCACCCCTTTCCCTTTTAATATTTCATACACCACGTTCCAACCGAATGCGGTGGGAGTTAAACACTGACCTACCCTCCTCCCTTGCGATGAAACATACTCCATGATGCAATAGTCATCGACCACTCCTACCCAATGCATAAACCACATGCAAGATACATAAACCGCCAATCGAGGATTGGTCAACAGTTAACGTGGAGACCATGAGAAGATCTGGCAGCGTGGGCAATGATCTCGCCCATGATAACTTCCTCCTTCCATGCAGATTTATATCGATTGGTAGTTCCACGGTAGTAACATAGAAGAAGTCCACAACCCTTGGTTTATAACTGCAGAGGGAAATAAGTTAGTAGCCACATGTGCCATGGATTTAGGAAAACCAATGATAGGGAGAGATGCATAGTCGACTCATGCACTCTGAACTGTAGTAACTTGTTAGACGTGTAAACTAAAGTATAGGATAAACAATTAGAATAATTAAGTCTTGAGATAAAGTCAAGTTGAAAGCTCAATGTATTTCATAGAAGGCTCCTCATCTGTCACAATCATCGAGCCTATGAATGGGGAGAAATCATAGGAAATTTTAGGATAAATAGAGGTTGGAGAAAGGTAGAGAGTACTCATTCATTTGGTAAGCAAAGAAGGACGATAGATACGTGAAGAGAAGAATGGGCTAAGGGAGAAGAATAGAGAAGATACTTTTAAAGTATCGAAGATAGGATAGCTAATTTGATGTTAGCAGATTAGAGGATAGATTGGATTGAGTTTGGCAAGTGAGGCATAGTGCTATTTGGCAGAAAAGCATCAAAGTCTTACAAATCAGTCAAGCTCACAAGAGGTCAGAATTTATTTTAGTTTTGGGTTATTGTTTATGTAAGTTTTGGTTGTAGTTATGATTATTAATATGATCTTTCTTATATCATTTTTTATTGAAAAGTATTATTATTAGTTTGGAAGAGATGAATGAAAAATCATTGAGTAATAGATGTAATTAAGTTAATTGCTATAATAGTCTAAATGATTGGTTATATAGCTATTTAAGAACATATTGCACACCTTTTGTTATATGAAAGAAATTTCTTGCTCATGTTTTTAAAACCTAGGTTTTAGGACTTATTAGTCACTTCTCTAAATGAGTTTGAAGATTATTAGCTTTCTATTATAAGTTGAGTTAAATACTATGTCTTTCTTGTAATATTCCTAGGTTGATATAAATATATTTATTTTGACCCTAACTTATGGTATAATCTTGAATAACGAGGATTTGAAAATTATCTAGGTTGCCATAATATAATATTGTTTCCCTATAGTAGTTAATAAGAGTATTTGATCTCTTAATCATATTATAAGATTAGTTGTTAGGAATCCTGATAGAAGTTGCGGAAGACATTATGTTTCTTTTCGCTAAGAAATATCGACATTTCTTAAGGTTTTAAATTTTGAGTTTATACCGTCTAAGTTTTGCATATTTCTATGTGTCCCGGATTAAATTACCTATTTTCTCTTCAAAATGGCAATGTTAATTATTCATATTAATATAGTTGTAAATTATTACTGCAAGTTATTTATGCATTTGGATGTTTTATGAAAAGATTGCCTGTATTAGGATCTTGTTTAAAAGGTGTTTGCAGCCAAGTCTAAATTTCGTCGTATTTCAGGTTAAGTTGTCATTGTGTCCTATGTTTCTTGGATAGGAATAGATGTATAACCTTATTGATATGAGCCATCATGTTTTTTGGTCAATCTTTGGTTAGTGAAGTTTATTCCTTTCACCTATGGTTTGTTCAGGATTAGGTATGGCTATCCATGTTGCCATAGAGTTCTCATAGAGAGACCTTTCCTGTAGTGTCCTATGTGATAGAGTGGCTTCCAAGCGGGGGTCGTGCCTGAAGTGGATGACAAGATAACCCATCGAAAGTCAGTTAAAAAGTGATAACCTAAAAATTGATATGGGTCGGTTAAATATTAATTAAGATAATGTGCCTCGTGCATAGGTGTAGTGCTTGTACAGGGCTCATAATATTACGAGAAGGCCTGGAATAGCAAACTTACCACCTTGTCTTCATGAAAGGATTCGTAGGGTCTGCATGAGACTTAATTGGAGCCAAAAGTTGAGAGAGGTTACCAGGATAGAGAGTTGGGACCTAGGAGGCTATACCATGGTATCCATCTTAAGCTATGCAGTGCCACTCTCTCCTTAGAGTCACTAGTGTTTGTGAGTTGAGTCACATGAATGTTTATGGAGTCATGTATTTCTTGCATACTTGTCTTACTTTACTTGCTTGAGGGTTTTCTACTATCTCCTAGCATGATGAGGTGGTTCCATTTCGGGATCACATGGTCGAGTGGTAGTGTCACTTCCCATCAGATGTTTTGGAATGTATCTTCAGGTGAGGAAGGGCTTCGCTGATGTTCTTCATTTGTGGTTCATGTACCAGCTCATGCTCATGATCATTGTTCAGTTGAAACCTTGAGGTCATTTTATCAAACTTTTATGTAACCTTGATTTGGTAACGTTGTAAATTCATGGTATTTTTGTAAACATGTACTTATGGATATTGTAAAAGGGAATCATTGGATTGTATGTTAATTTAGTTGTTTTAATCTTTTGTATATACAAAATGAATGCATTGGAGTACTTTGATTCTTTCATTATGGAATTTAGATGTATGTGTAGAGTTTATCTTAAACATTCAATTTTCCTAATTAGCTGAACAATAGTATTCTCTGTGGTGTTATTATAATTTATGAAGTAATCTTCATTGGTAACCCTTAGGGAATCATGTGTTATACTTTCATTGTGTTATTAGATGTGCAATGGTTATAATTAGTGCACTTGTTCTTTTAAACAAAAATTATTATGCCCTTTTAGTGGCTTAGTTTTATTGTTCCTTTAGGGTTTCTGGTAGGGCATTACATTTGGTATCAGAGCTTTAGTTTCAACACTGGGTACTCTGAGTTTGTAGTGTGCTTATTCAACTTGACCTTTTTGCTTAGGTCTTAATGTTTGTGTTTTCCCTTGTTTATCCTTGCCATAGATCTGAACTATTTTCTCTTTTGTAGTGCTGAGTCATGGCTAGGAGAGCTAGGAGAGGTGGCCGTATGGGTGGTTGCAATAGAGGTAGAGGTGGAGGCAGAGGTGGAGGATGGGGTCATGGTTCTGATCATCACAGTCCTCCACCACCACCTCCTCATGTTAGTGTTGAGCCAAAACAATCTATTCAGCAGGACTCACCTCATGCAGAAGAACAAGTTCCCGAAAGGGATGAACAGAGACAAATGTTTTAAGAGGTTCTTGCTAGGTTAGGCCCCAGGCCTAAGGTTGATCAGCCAGTTCCAGAGGAGAGAGAGAGAAAGAAAGATCATCTAGGAAGAGGGAGATTGAAGTTAACGAAGATCCAGCTTCCTTAGGTCACATAAAGGACTTGATGAGGTCCAACCCTCCTTACTTTGATGGTATGGGTACCGGTCTCGAGGCAGAGACTTGGCTTATCAGTCTGGATACATGTTTCGCTATGTTCCCATATAGTACCAACACCAAGGCGATATGTGCTATTATGCCTCTCGAAAACTTTGCTTCGATCTAGTGGAGACTAGAAGAGGAGAAGATCGGTGTGTGCATTAACACCATGACATGGGAGCTATTTCTGGAGAGATTCAAGGCACAGTTTCTCTCACCCCAGTGGAGGCGGACTCGGGTAGATGAGTTTCATGCTCTACGTTAGTATGGTATGACAGTAGACCAGTATGAGCACAGGTTCTATGAGCTCAAGTAGTATGTTGGGATTGGTAATAATGAGGCTATGCTTATACAGGGCTCATAATGTTACGAGAAGGCCTGGAATGGAAAACTTACCACCTTGTCTTCATGAAAGGATTGGTAGGGTCTGCATGAGACTTAAGTGGAGCCGAAAGCTAGAAGAGGTTACCAAGACAAAGAGTCAAAACCTAGGAGGTTGTACCATGGTATCCATCTTAAGCTATGCGATGACACTCTCTCCTTAGAGTCACTAGTGTTTGTGATTTGAGTCACATGAATGTTTGCAGAGTCATGTATTTCTTTTGTACTTGTCTTAGTATACTTGCTTGAGGGTTTTCTACTATCTCCTAACACGGTGGGGTGCTTCCATTTCAGGATCACTTGGTCCGGTGGTAGTGTCACTTCCCATCGGATGTTCTAGAATGTATCTTCGGGTGAGGAAAGGCTTCGCTAATGTTCTGTTCGTGGTTCATGTACTAGCTCTTGTTTGTGATCATTGTTCAGTTGAAACCTTGAGGTCATTGCATCAAACTTTTTTATAACCTTGATTTCGTAACATTGTAAATTCATGGTATTTTTGTAAACATGTACTTATGGATATTGTAAAAGGGAATCATTGGAATCTATGTTAATTTAGTTGTTTTAATCTTTTGTATATATAAAATGAATGCATTGGAGTACTTTGATTCTTTCGTTATGGAATTTAGATGTATTTGTAGAGTTATTCTTAAACATTTAATTTTCCTAATTAGCTGAACAATAGGATTCTCTATGGTGTTATTATAATTTATGAAGTAATCTTCATTGGTAACCCTTAGGGAATCATGTGTTAGAATTCTACTATGTTATTAGACGTGCAATGGTTATAATTAGTGCACTTGTTCTTTTAAAAAAAAATTATTATGCGCTTTTAGTGGCCTAGATGTACTACTTTCCTTTAGGGTTTCTGGCAAGGCATTACATAAGGTCAGACCAGTTAAGGTCATACAATGTTCTTTACCAGAATAGATCTTGTTAGGAATCTCAATCTCCGTTAGGAGATAAGTCTGATTAAAGACTACCTTGTGAGAGGATTTCAGATCCATAAATGTGAATCACCTTGTTAGAGGATTTACAAAGGCTTTTCCAGGCCTACCTGGTTAAGGGTTTCTAGCTTGTCAAAGATGTGAGTAATCAACAAGTGAATGATCTAGAAAATGGCACTGTCTACTTGATTAGATCCATGGTAGCTCATTGCTAATGCATTTCAGCATTACTTCAGTCTTTAGTAAATCCACATTATATTATAGCACATAGAATTGATCTTCTCAGTTAAGATCGCACATACAAGAACTTCGTCAACCACACAAAAACCTAATAGCTATCACACTTAAAACCCTAGACATGATGTCCTTAAAAGGAATCTGATTTCATGTCGGTCCAATAGGATTACATTGCAAGTTCCTAGGTTCATTGTATCTAGACACATTTGGTAACATGAGACAAAATCACCATCTAATTGTCGGTGGATGGTAACTCATCACAAAAATATACCGGTTGGTAACTCATCATAGAGCTTTACCGGTTTGTACAACTTTACTGGTTACCAGTTGGTAACTTAGAGTAATATCAATTCAATTATAAAATAGATTACCGGTTTGACAAAAATGAAGACTGGGAAAATGATAATTGTCGCTTCTAGCTCCTTTGCTCCGCTCTGCTTGAGATCCTCAAACCCCTTAAGCTCTTCATGCCACTTGGGTCTTCATACCACTTGAGATCGGTAAACACTTTCTGCATAACATTGATAGTATAAAGACTACAAAATAATACCGGTTTGGAACAAATATCAGTTGAGCATAATTCATACATTCAAAAAGTGATCTCATAGCAAGTGTGTGTCCATCAATGACAATCACAACATAATCATCAAAAATGCCAACAATCTCACGCTTTGGCATTGATGGCAACACTTAGGAAAAATTTTGACATCTAAGTGTTTTACAACAAGGGTGAATTCACAAAGTTGGTTCCCACTTTTGCCAACGAAGGAATTTGGCGAAAGTCGGAACTTCAATTTTCTAGGTGTTCGAGCGAAATAGTGGTATTCGCTCGAACTACCCTTGGGAGTTCGAGCGAACCACGTTGCGGACCTGTGTTCGCTTGAACCACGGGTGACTTTGTATGGGCTAAAATCAAGCCTATTGTTTCGAGCGAATGGGGGTTCGCTCGAACCATAATGGATTCGAGCAAACCCCATTCGCTCGAAGTACTATTCATTCGAACCCTCTAATTTGAGGTTTCTCCCAAAAAATTTCAGAATTCTAAAGAATTAATGACTTCGGAGCTCTGGTTCAAAGCACGAATGAAATAATCTTGATAACCCAAAAATATTATATTGTATTACTCGGAGCAAGCTTTCCAATGAGTATAATTTTGTTATATTTTGAATTTATTATGTTCTTGTTTTTTTAATTTTATGGAAAATTGGTTTTTCATCGAACATGAACTTCTCTGTTCAACGCATTGGGAAAAATAAGAAACTAATTCAAAAAAAATCTGAAAAATATCTATGCCCCTGGTATTGATGTCTTCTTTCTAACAAAAAAAAAAAATTGAATTTTGATTTATATAGAACAAGTTATGTGTTCAAACGTAAACCTATGTCTAAATTATGACTAGTCGAACTTCAAAACTTTATAAAATGAAAAACATTGAAAATATCACTATAAAACCAAATGCAAGCCCTAGATATTGATGTTACAAACCAAAATTCAAAAGAATTGAGTTTTTATCATTTATAGAAAAAAATTTATACGTTTCGGGGGGCACCTCACTCTTAAAAAATGTAGTTTGTTATAAAAAACTACTTTTCGAGGGAGATGGAAATTTTTTTTAAAAATCCTTCAAAAAAATTTGAAAAAAATGTATATAGAATCTACAAACAAGATGCTAGAAATCACTAATTTACATCATCTTCAAATTTTTAATAGTTTAAAAGTTATAGTTCTCAGAAGTTGAAGATTATTTTAAAAATGTACATCTTAGTGTCAAAAGTGGCAAAAAAGTGGGAACCATTATTGTGAGTTCACCCACAAAATTATGCCATAATCAAAATTACTCCCCCTCAGCATATGCACTATCCCTTTTGTAGAAAATACAATGTATACTACTTCCTTACAAAGATAAACATGAAAGTATACATAGCATGCATCAAAATTTTAAATACATAATACTACTCCCCCTTTGTCAACAATGACAAAGTATAGTTGAATAACCTATGTTTCATTAAAATAATAAGTGTTTATGACAATAAAGAGTGAAACTTGTCAAAAACTAATTTAAAGTCCTGCATAAATGTCTTCATGGATAAAGACCATGATTCAAGCAATGAGGTAGCAACCTCATTCTTCGTTTGCATCTGATAGAACTGCTCTTCCATGAAATCCAAGGTACTCATCTCTTGAGTGATGGTTAGGGCATCCAAATTGAGATAGCATTTCTGAAGAATTTGCAGTATTGGCAATAGGACCAGTTGAAGTTCCTGCAAATTATGTGTCCCGTTGCTTATCTCTGCCTCTATTATTGCAGACTGGAGTTGAAACCGATGAACGGTTTGCCCATATGTGGTGAAGGAATCATATGGCATCTTGAAGGTGCTTATGAATGACTTCATATTAGATTGCAGTTTGTCTTTCTGAGCAAGTACATCACAACAAAATAGATGGGGCTGACATATCTTACTGAGCAGTAATTTGCCCTCATCCATTACATCTTTGATGTCCTTCTATGCCTTCTGTAGATCAGACCAGAGCTCATGTAACTTTTTCACCAAGGTAGTGTTCAAATCCTTTTGATGCTCCTTCTTGGCATTCACTTCAGCAACCTCTTCCAGGCTTTGGACCTGGTCTTCTACAACTGTGCATAGAAGCTTCAATTGGGCAAGAGAGGAATCAGTACTGGGGAGGTTCGTACTGGGTAGCAAGTTGGTGAGTGTTTCTATCATAGTTTGAATCACATCTTCCTCCTTTTTCCTCCTTAGAGCATCCAATCACTCTTGAGAAAGCTTAATGCTTTGCAGTAGCTCCATTTCATTTGCAAATGAGAGGTAAATGGGACCATTGATGTCAGCCGGTTTGACTTGACTATCGGTTGCCTCTGGAGTCTACACTCTTGAGCTTTGTCCTACTTCCTCCTTCTCTTTAGCTTTTATCTTGTCCTCTTCTGCCTTCTTTTTCTCTTCTTCCTCTATCTTTCTTTTCTCTTCTTCCCTCTACTTCTCTTCTTCTTCATCCTTTTTCTTCTTCTCCTCTTCCTTTCTCTTCTCCTCTTCCTATTTCTTTTCTTCTTCCTTTTGTTTCTCTTCTTCCTCATCCTTCTTTTTCTTCTCCTCTTCTTGTTTCTTTTCTTCTTCCTCTTTTATCTTTTCTTCCTCTTTTCTCTTCTCTTCTTCCTTTTGCTTCTTTTCCTCTTTTGCATGTTTTCTATTTTCTTCCTCCTATTTCTCCTGACCTGTTGTTTCTGTTGGTGCATCCGAAGTAATATTTTCACCTTTCAAGGCATCAACATCAATAGGGTCCAATTAAGTAGTGACCAGTTCTCCTTTAGTGTCATATACTTCATCTGGTTGATTGATTTCTAGTTCTTACTCAACCTTTTCGTTGGCTTCAGCCACTTGATGCAATCTTAAAGTGGATTGAGCAACGGAGTGGGTATCTTTTACCACCTCCAGGAGTTTTCCTTCTAGCAACAAGAGTCTCCTTCTCATGAAGAAGAGGCCCTTATATCTCTCCATCACTTCATAAAGTTTTGATTTGGGCACATCAGGAAAGTATTGTACAAATACTTCCTCTCTTATTTCCTGTTCCTTCTCTATGACAATGTGCCATTTGTTATCTAAAGAATTATATAAAGAATCAGGTGTCTCAGATTTAATTTCTGATGGTCACCGGTCATTAATACATAAATAATTAATGACTTCCTTTTCAACTTCTCCCTTTTCATCATCATTAAAATCATCAAAACACTCTTTTAAATCACCAAGCACTTTTCTTCTAATATTCTTAATAGTTCTTCAACAATGTGTCAAAGGTTTGTAAGAGGAAATATCATTTTTTATCGATGCAGATGTTGTCGGTTCATTCTTTATCTTTTTCCTTGTTTCCCTAGTCTTCTTAGACTGCTCTTCAGACACAGTGTCCTCTAAGTCTGGTGTGTTCCTTTTTGTCTTCTGCTTCCTGTCAAAGACTTTGGCAGGTGTAGCTTTCAGTTTCTTCTTTGCTAGAGACCGCTTGGTCACTTTGGGACTAGCTGCAATAATCAGTGTCGATGCTGAAGGCACTGCCTTTCCCTTCTTTACTGAGGGTTCTTCAACCGGTGTAACCCTTTCCAAATAGGTGTCAGTTATGTTTTCCTTTGGATCAAGGGGTGAGGCTAGTAGGGTAGAGGCATACCCATCTAACATGTCATACATTACCTCATATCCCATGGGTTCCACTTCTTCCTATCTAGGCTCAACCACCTCCATTATGCACTCATCAACTTTGATGGTGAAGTAGATGTCATCTTGAAATTTCTTGACAATATCGCTTGATATTCTCACTCTTTGGCTCATCTTGCATCTGAACTCATCAATGTATTTGTTCAAAACTTCTGGATAACCAGTTCCAACCGCTTGAAGGCTTTCCTTGATTTTCTTTGTAACTGGTTGGTTGGTAGACCACTGAATATCTTCGACTCCTAGGAAGTAACCTTGGAAGTAGAAGAAAAACCCAACCAATAGTTGTCCAAACTTAAATCTCAAGGCATTGTCCTGTTTAATCGACTTTAGGTTCACTAAAAGTTGTCTTTGCATACAGGTGCATGAGTCAAATGATGCATCTTTCGTGATCATCTTGTAGGCAACATTTACCGCTATAGCAAAGACAGAGTTGATCCTACTAGCATAAAATGTCTGGTAACCTATTACCATGTAGGCATATTTGACCAGATCGTCCTTGATGGGATTGATGGTCATTCCCCATTGGTCACTCACAGAACTGGTGAGCTTGGTCATTTTCATCTTGCTGATCTTCCTTAGGGTTGGCACTTCACTGACGTTATAGAAATTGGTAATGGCATGAAATGCTTCTGATGTGATGTCATGTGTCTGCTCTAAGTACATTTTATCACCGTGCACTCTGCTCAAAATGATGCGAATGTGATCATCTAAAAACTCTTCAAGGAAATAGACTGCATTCTGAAGCTTCTTCTTTTCTAGAATGCTAAATTCCAGTTTAATCTTCTTGTCCTTCCCATAGAACAAACTCAACTGAGAATGGATCATCAAAGATCCTAGATCTTCAATCTTATAGTCAATGTAATCAAAAATACCTTCCTCGACTATGACACCAGTGGGTATTTGAGATAGGGCATTATATTTTGCCTTCCGTTGAATGAAGTCTACTGAATCAATGAGTGCACTAGAGCTAGGGTGTGATGTGGAAGCCATGATAAATAGAGAAATTTGAAAAGTTCCTTCATAAATCAAAATTTAGGGCTCACAAATTATACTTCACCACACACTCCTTTGGTTGCTGAAATACCGCTTTGTGTTCTATACTTCACCAACAAATGTTTGCTTCTAAGATTTTGAAAAATTCTTAAAATTGTAATCCAAATCCCTTTTCTTTGCTCAGTGCTTAAAAACTTCTTCACTCGAGAATTGATAAGTGAAAAATAACTTGAAAAATTCTTTTAAACAAGTTCTTCACCTACCATAATAAATGCTCCACTATTAGGGCATAAACCCTAATTTGCCTTTTACTGTTTCTGGTCTTCTGCCAACTAATAGGTATCACATACCGGTTGAGGTCTCTTATCAGTGTAAATCAGGGGTTCAAAATATTTCACCATTTACTCCCCCCTAAGCTTTTTTGATGCTTAGTTTGCCGGTTCAGTGACTTCCACACTAGGTGCAAAAACCAGTTCTTGAATCAGTTCTTCTAGCTTCTTCTTTTAGGTTTTCTTCATATCCACTTGAACAGTTTCAACATCAATATTTCCTTCTGGAGTGACCGGTATATCATCTAATATATTCTTTCTAGTTCTACAGAATCTTGCTATATGACCTGGTTTGTTGCAATTATAGCAAACCATTCCAAGTGCTCTCCAAGGTCCATTATTCATGTTTCCATTCTTCCTTCTGCATGTTGCAGCAGTGTGACCATGACCATGACAAATCAAACAATTTTCTCTCCATCCGGTTGCTGCTTGATAGCCACTGCTACCTGATTGATGATTATAGGTATTAAACCAGTTTGGATTCTGGTTCCCAGAGGGTTTAGAAAAAACTCCTTGACTCCTTTGAGAATACCTTCCGGTATTGTGCATGACAGACCTGCATTCAAATTCTCTATGCCCAAACTTGTTGTATGCATAACAATTACCATTGAATCTATTGGGTCTAGGCTTATTGTGTAGAAAATAAGGAAAATTATTGTAAGCCTTACTTCTACATATATTGGCAGTGTGTCCTTCCTTGAGACAAATAAAGAAAACAGGTGTGAACTGTTGCTTACCTTTATCCTTTGGTTTCGATTGTTTCTTTGATGCTCCATCTTTTGTTCCAAAGGTCTCACATTCCTTATAATCAGAGAAACCAAGTCCATTGGTATTCTTTACCGGTTTAGCTAATTCAAGCTTTTGTTCTAGCTTGAAAGTGCTCTTATTGAATTTGGCAAGTATTTCCTTTGACTTAGTGAGTTCTTTGGAAATAGCAGCATTGGATTCCTTCAAGGTTGCATTCTCAGAAATAGCCATGTTTAGTTCACCTTGCACTTCTTCTTTTTCCACTTTACTCTCTTAATGGAGATGAGTGGTGAGAACACTGATTTCTTGCTTCAGCTTGGAGATCTCATGATCTTTGTCTTTTACAAGATCTTCAGTTTTCCTCTAGTTCTCAAGCTCTTGACACATTTAGATAGTCAATCCTTCCAACTCCTTTCTCAGGTTGGTATTGGATTCATTTAGTTTTTCCACTTCTTGAACTAGGCTTTCCATGTCTGCTTATCAGAAGAACTGTTTTCAGTTAGCTCCATCAGTTTTTCAGCATGCTCTCTTCTTTTTGCTTGAGAGGCCTTATATTTGACTTTAAGTTCATCATAGGCTTTCTCAGTCTGAGTGAGCCGATGCATAAGTTCCCTCAGATTTTATTCCCCCATATCTCTTTCCAAGTGGTTAGACTTATAGAAAGGTTGGCTTTGATACCAAATGATGAATACTAAGAGGGGGGGGTGGTGAATTAGTATACCAAAAATTATTGTACTTAAACAGTTTAACAGTTTAGCAGTAAACCAGTAACACAGTTTTACAAACAAACCAATTAACACACATGCAAACCAAATAACAAATAAGGCATTCACCCATAGAAGCACAATCACCATAACACAAGATATTTTGATGTGGAAACCCAAATGGGAAAAGCCATGGTAAGATGAAACTCACAAGTAACTATCTACAGAATAGTAACCAGACCGGTTAAGGTCAAACCGATTAAGATGATACAATGTTCTCTACCAGAATAGATCCTATTACGAATCTCAATCTCTATTAGGAGATAAGTTCGATTAAAGACTACTTTGTGAGAGGATTTCAGATCCACAGATGTGAATCACCTTGTTAGAGGATTTACAAAGGCTTTTCTGGGCCTACCCGGTTAAGGTTTTCTAACATGTCAAAGATGTGAGTAATCATCAAGTGAATGATATAGCAAATGGCATAGTCTGCTTGATTAGATCCATGGTAGCTCATTGCTAATGCATTTCAACATTACTTCAGTCTTCAGTAAATCCACACTCTATTACAACACATAGACTTGATCTTCTCAGTTAAGATTGCATATATAAGAACTTTGTCAACCATAGAAAAACCTAACAGCTACCATAGTTAAAACCCTAGACATGATGTCCTTAAAAGGAATCTGATTTCATGTCGGTCCAATAGGATTACATTATAAGTGCCTAGGTTCATTGTATCTAGACACATTTGGTAACACGGCACAAAATCACCGTTTAAGTGTCGGTGGATGGTAACTCCTCACAAAAATATACCGGTTGATAACTCATCATAGAGCATTACTGGTTTGTATAACTTTACCGGTTACTGGTTGGTAACTTAGAGTAATACCAGTTCAATTATAAAATAGATTATTGGTTTGACAAAAATGAAGACTGGGAAAATGATAACTGTTGCTTCTAGCTCATTTGCTCTACTCCGCTTTAGGTCCTGAAACCACTTGAGCTCTTCATGCTGCTTGGGTCTTCATACCACTTGAGATCAGTAAACACTTTCTGCATAACATTGATAGTCTAAAGACTACAACATAATACCAGTTTAGAACAAATTCATACATTCAAAAAGTGATCTCATAGCAAGTGTGTGTCCATTAATGACAATCACAACATAATCATCAAAAATGCCAACAAGATGCATCAGAATGATAAGGTTTTAATAAAGAAACATGGAAAACATTATGAATTTGAGCTAGAGGAGGTGGTAAAGCTAATATATAAGCAACTGGATTAATAACTTCCAACACATCAAAGGTTCCCACATATCTTGGTGCCAACTTTGATAATTTCCGAAATGAGATAGAGCTCTTATGAGGCTTGACTCTAACAAAGATTTTATCTTTTGCAACAAATTATTTGAAAGTCCTTTTTTTATCAGCATAGCTCTTTTGTCTATCAGTTGCCTCCTTCAACCTACTCTTGATCAACATCATTTTTTCATCCATTTCCTTGAGAAAATTAGGACCAATGATGATCCTATCTTCCATTATATCCCAACTAATGGGTGTGTGACACTTTCATCCATACAGTGCCTCAAAAGGTGTCATCGCTAAGGATGTGTGAAAAGAGTTGTTATATGAAAAATCAACCAAAGGAAAATACTCCTCCCACTTGTACTGTTGATCCATGCAATACATTCATAAAAGATATTCCACAACCTGATTAACTATTTATGTTTGGCCATTAGACTGAGGATGATTTAGTCTGGTTCCCAGAACTGCATTCAATGTTGTCGAAAACCTCGATGTCATCTTGGTATTCCTATTTGAAATAAGGGTTTTTGGTACACCATGAAATCAAAATATTTCTTCCACAAATTTATTTTCTAGAACAAATGATCCATCCTTGAGATTTCCAAGTATGAAATGTGCAAATTTTGTCAACTTATCCACAACTACTAAGATGGTATCATGCTTGTTCTTGCTCATAGGTAATCCTTGGATAAAATCCATATTGATTACTTGCCATTTATACTCTAGTATAACTTGTTGAAACAAAAGTCTCATCAGATGAATATGCTCAGCTTTCACTTGCTAATATTACAAACATTGTGCCACATACTCAATCACCTATTTCCTGAGTTTAGCCCAAAACTACAAAGATCTCAATTCAACTACCATCTTTGTCACTCCAGGAAGTATTGAATAAGGTGTATTTCCATGAGCAAATCAGGACCAATGATGATCTTATCTTCCATTCTATCCCAACTAATGGGCGTGCTACACTTTCATCCAAAGAGTGCCTCAAAAGGTTCCATCCCTAAGGATCCATGAAAAGAGTTGTTATGTGAAAACTCAACCAAAGGCAAATACTCCTCCCACATGTACTGTTGATCCATGCAATACATTCATAAAAGATCTTTCACAACCTGATTAACCCTTTCTATTTGGCCAGCAGTCTAAGGATGATATGTTGAACTAAAGTTCAGTCTGGTTCCCAAAGTTGCATTCAATGTTGTCCAAAACTTCAATGTCATCCTAGTATCCCTATCTAAAATAATGGTTTCTGGTACACCATGAAATCAGAATATTTCTTGCACAAATTTCTTTGCAAGAACAAATGATCCATCCTTGAGATTTATAGGTATGAAATGTGCAACTTCTGTCAACTTATCCACAACTATTAAGATGGTATCATGCTTGTTTTTTCTCATACGTAATCCTTCGATAAAATCCAAACTGATTACTTGCTACTTATACATTGGTATAAAATGTTTAAACAAAAGTTACATTGGATGAACATGCTCAACATTCACTCACTGAAATTCCAAACATTATGCCACATACTCAATCACCCCTTTCCTGAGTTTAGGCAAAAAATACAAAGATCTCAATTCAGCTACCATCTTTGTCACTCTAGCATGTCATGAATAAGGTTCATTGTGCACCTCATGCAATATTAACTTCTTTAAGTCTCTACCTTCAAGAATATACATCCTTCTTTGATATCTCAAAATTCCCTCAGGTTCCAACTCATATCCATCAAATCGGTGATCTGAAGGATCTACTCCCAAGGCTTTCTTAACCCTTAGGTAATGCTCATCTTTAGAAAGACTCAGCAATACTTGTCACTTCAAGTTTGACCTTGTAGTAACCATACTAGATGGATGTCTTCTTTTGTTGATAGCATCAACTACCTTGTTTTCCTTTCCTTTGATATATTCAATACCAAAATCATACTCACTTAGGAATTCAAGCCACCTTCTTTGTCTTGCATTTAGGTTAGGTTGTGTAAAGATATATTTCAGTCCTAAGTGGTCTGTCTTCAGCTCAAATGGCTTCCCTAAAATGTAATGCCTCCAAATTTGTAATGCATGAACAATAGCTTAGAGATCCAAGTCATGTGGTGCATAATTTAATTCATATTGCTTTAATTTCTTAGATTCAAGAAGCAACCACCTTTCCTTCGTACATTAACACTGCTCCTACACCTTCACCTGAGGCATCTGTAATCACTATGAAGTCTCCATTAGGATCTGGTATAGTCAAGACTGGTGTTGTCATTTTTTGCTTCAAGAGCTGAAATGATTGTTCACACTTCTCAGTCCACTCAAATGTCTATTCCTTCTTTTGAAGTAAAGTAATAGGTGTTCCTACCCTAAAAAATCCTTCCACATACTTCCTATAATATCCTGCAAGACCCATAAAAATTCTAACCTCTATAACACTCTAAGGTGTTGGCCAATCCACAATTGCCTATATCTTTGTAGGATCAACTAAAATTCCTTCAGTAGATATAACATGACCTAAGTAGTGCACCTTTTCCTAAAAGAAAGCATACTTCGAAAACTTTCCAAAAAGCTTTTGATCTCTTAATTGTTACAAGACTATCCTTAAGTGATTCTTGTGTTCCTTTTCATTCTTACAATAGATCAATATGTCATCAATGAATATAATCACAAAATCATCTAGGTCCTCTAAAAATGTTGTCCATAAGGTTCATGAATGTTGTTGGAGCATTGGTTAAACTAAAAGGTATGACTGTGAATTCATAGTGTTTGTACCGAGTTCAGAATGATGTCTTAGGAATATCCCCATCCTTAATCCTTACCTAGTAGTAACCTGATCAAAGTTCGATCTTATAGAATATTGTTTCACCCTTCATTTGGTCAAAAAGTTCATCTATCCTTGGCAAAGGATATCTATTCTTAATGGTTACCTTGTTTAACATCCTCTAGTCGATACATAACCTCAAAGTACCATCCTTCTTCTTCACAAAGACCACTGGTGCACCCCATAGGGATACACTAGGTCTTATGAAACCTTGCCTAGGTAATTCCTACAATTGAGCCTAAATCTCATATAATTCTATGGTTGTCATTCTATATGGAACCTTAGATTGTGGTTCCATTCTAGGTAAGAGTTCTATAGAGAAATAAAATTCCCTTTTAGGTGGTAACTTTGTAAGGTCTTCTAGAAAAACATCCAAGAGCTCTCTAAGAATTAGATAAACTATAGTGATCTTCTTGGCATTGTCTATGTCACTTATAATGATAGAAAAGATGGAGCATCCCTTCCTTTGGGATTTCTTGAGTTGCATTGTTGAGATGTGTCTCAATTCAAGAGGCTTTTGAGATCCAAGAATCTCAACTAGATTTCCAAAATCATCTATACAACTAACAACCTTAGCCTTGTAGTTTACTACAACTTTGTGCTTAGTTAACCAATTAATAACTAAGATCACATCATACGATCCTAGTGGTGCCACATATAGATTAACTTGAGTTTGGAAACTAGGAATCTCTAAATCATTGCAAAATAGACATGAATCTACCCTCTCCTCTGCTCGATTTCCATATTGAACCATCCATGCATTTGACATATAACCAAATCTAATAGATAATATTGAAACTAATTTAGGATCAATAAAGCATTCAATAGCTCATGTATCTCTACAAATAGAAACCGATTGACCAAAAAGCTTACCCATCATCTCGATAGGTGAAGCTAGAAAATCAGCTTGGTAGTTGTCAACCACTACATGAATCTGATGTTCAAAAGCCCCTTGATGATTTCCTCCTCTTTGTGTAGTGGTACGATGTGGAAAATTTGAAGCATAATAATTCCCCCCATAGTTGTAACATCCATCTTTAGGTCCTAGGTGTCCACCTGACTTATTCTTGTCAAATTTTTGCCTAGTATTGAGATTAGTATAGTTGGTGTTACTATTTACTTTCTTGTTTCCATCCTGGTTCAATCTTCCTTTCTCTTGAGTGTTAAAGGTCCTCTTTTTAGATTCCTCATCTGTCGGTTTCCCTTTTGATGATCATTATTTTGAAAATTCCTATTTCCAAAACCTGATTTGGTATTCATATTCTTTTGGAAATTTTCCAACTGCTACAACTTATGTTCTTGTTTAGTTGCTTTCTCAAAGACTTCCTCCATATTTAATGGATTATGAATATCCACTTCTAATCCAATGTGAGTCATCAAACCCAAGATAAACTTCCAAATGCAGAATCATTCATCCATATGGTATTGTGGAACATACTTTAGGAGATTGGTGAACTTCTCCCAGTATTGAGTAACTATCATACTACTCTGAATCAGATTCTAGAATTTAGTTAGCTTCTTGTTGAAGAATAACAAAGGAAGCCACGTCTTCCTAAATGATTGCAGAAATAGTTCTAAAGTAATATCACCAGGCTATAAATTCTTCTCAGATTTCTCATTGTCTCACCATGTCCCAGCTTCTCTAGTACGCTAATAAGAAACCCATACTACTTTAGTTTCATTAGACATGTTATGAAGCTCAAAAAACTTCTCTATCTCAATTACCCAAGCTTTAGCACTATCACCAATGGTCTTACCATCAAAATTAGGTGGGGCTATCCTCTTAAAATCTTTGGCTAACTCCCCTTCAATCCTAGCTTGATAATCAGGTTGTTCCTTAGCCCTAGGAATTTCATTTCAAACCTCACCAACACTTCAAACTTCTTGTTCGATTTCATCCATACTAACATTTTGTTGATTCAAAAGATACCCACTTCCACTAAGCGGATGGTTCATGGGTACAAGAATCTGATGAAGTCTTTCATTTTTATTGCTTGATCTAGCTCTTGTAGTTCTAGAACCCATTACAATTCAATAATTCTTGCACCAATGAATGTTTCTTTAGCCAAATATGTCGGCAAGGGCTACAAAATTTCCTATTAAATCTACCTTATACACTATGGTCATAGAGTACAATAGAATGATATCTATGTTTATCACAAGCAACAAGACAATATAAGAGTAGTAAAGGACATAGTTAAATAAATAAAACATCCAATGTGTCTAGGTTCTTATGAATACTATCATTGTTATATAAACTAAGGTGTAAAATACAATTATTCATCATAAGAAACATACTTGAAAGTTCTCAAATCCACTTATTACGACACCAAACTGATTATAAAATAACTTTATTTATTGATTGTAATAAGTGACATTACATAACTAGATCACTCTACACTTGGAGTCAAGGGAGGTATATCCTTCTAGCTCATCGGCACTATGTGGGGTATATCCTTTTGACTCATCAAAACTAATTACAATTGACTCAATAGGAAGATACTCAAACAAATGTTCTTCGTTTTCTTTCATCTCCTTGATAATGATAGTCACACTAGTCTTATTTCCAAGAGATTCAGTAGGTAAAATTCCTTTTCCTAGCTCAACATGATTAGTTATTTCTTTTCCCTTTGGTTCAAGAGTTTATTCCTTTTTCCCTTCATCAAGAAGGTCATGAACTTCTTTCGCAATAGAAGGGACAATTTATTCTTCACTTAACCATCCTCCTCCTCTTGCGTGGTTATCATCAATAGGTCTAGAGAAAGATATGGGATCATTTTTTACTCTCAGATATTATGCATGTCTTGCTATAGCTTTACGAGTTGTTTTCTTTGTTCGCACCATTTCTGTAAGTTTCAACAAAAGTTTGTTACCCTCAATGTTTAATTTGTGAAGTGACTCATAAGCCCTCGTGTTATATTGTTGGCATTATTGATATTGACAAATCTGGTTAATCTAGTGAACTAGTATATTAGCTGAGATTTCTCATTGATGACTAACACTGACCGATAGAGTGGTGTATCTTAGTAGAAAAGGTGATGGCTTGCAAACAACATGGAAGCAGTACCAGAGATAGATGATAAAGGTTCATTGAGTTCAAGGGAAGATAGAATAAGCCAACCGGTCTGTCATTCAAGAAGATCGGTGTTATGGTCAAATCTTCAAGTTGGTTATTCATTTGGTGATGTAGTCACAAAAGGTGACTTAAGAAAGAAGGCTTGAGGTCCTATGCAAACCATAAATTGGTCTATCATTCAAGAAGATCAGTGTTATGGTCAAATCTTCAAGTTGGTTATTCAGATGATGATGTAGTCACAGAAGGTGACTTAGGAAAGAAGGCTTGAGGTCCTATGCAAACCATAACTTCAATGGAAAACATGAAAAGAGGCTTGATGGAAGTACTGCAAACTGGTAGCAAAGGATGAAATGATAGTGAAGAGCATTGTTGTCTACTGATAGGCCAGTGAAGCAGAAGGAAGATAGGTGGTCATCATAAATCTAGGAGCAGTGATCGATTACAAAGTTGCGATGGAAAAATGTGAGTTGGTTAGTTTGTGATAACACCAAACTAAAGGTTGGTGAAGTCAACCTTAGTCATCATGCAGCTAAGCAATGATTTCTTGCAAATTTTATGGTTTGTATTTAAAAGGTTGAACCCGACCTAAAAGTCACTATTTTTGGGGGATCCGGTGACAGATTTGGATGAGTAGTTGGTGGAATTGTTGCAGGGCGTGTAGAGAAAGAGTGGGAAGATTTGAATTTAAAATCTTCCAAGATTCATGATTGCACTGATTAAGGAAACACTTGAAGGTTACAATAGAAGAAGTATAAAGTGTTTTGAGTTCATGCAAAACATTTTGATCAAAAAATTTGTAAAGTGCAAATCCTGTGAGACGTCATCCAAGGTGTAGAGTGAAGAGTGAGGAAGTGATAATTTATTTAGCAGAGAGAAGTGTGTGTGTGTGAAGTAGATCCGTCGAGTGCAGAGCTGGGGGTATGAGAAGAGAACTGGTGTAGTGCAGAGTAGACACAACTAGTGTAGACAGAGTATGAGATTCATTGTGATCTGATCAAGCTATTAGTAGGTACTCCAGTAGATCAACTTCCTATTGTTTTCTAATCATTGAAGCTAAAAATCCCCTAACTCGGTGGACTCCAGTAGGTCCCTTTGTAAAATCCCTTAATGAAATCTTAATTGATGATCCTAAGTCCTTTAACAAGGCTTCCTCTAATAGGGTAAATGCACTAATAGGCCTTAAAGAAAATCCCTTAACTAGGTGGCACCTAACAGTGTCTTTGTAATCTCCTAACAGAGATTGCTCCTCACTAGGCGTACTCTAGAAGAGTGTAGATTTTGTGAGTTTCTACTCACACCATGGTTTTCTCCCATTTGGGTTTCCATGAGATAAATCTTGGTGTTTTTGTGTGAATGGTCATGTGTGTGCATGTATTTTATTAATGCTTCTTTTTTTCTGATAAGTATTAATTTTGAATAGAAAGCTTTATTAAGGTTAAATCTGATATAACTAGTAAAGTGTTTATTCACCCCTCCCCTCTCAACACCAGTTGTGACTAACAATTGGTATCAGAGCATTGGTACTTAGTTTTAGAAGATCTTGATAGCTTAACAAAAGATCCAAGATGATGCGAAAGGAGGGCCTTAAGTTATCTAAGGAGAAGTACACTTTATGGTGCTACCTAAAAACCCTTGGAGATCAATACTGGAATCATGTAAGCATAAAGTACAATGAACCTATAGAGTTTTTCACTATAGATCAGATCAAAGAAAGGCAAGACATCATTACAACTATGGATGTGATTGCTAGCACTCTATCTTGTAATGAGAATGTTGAGGTTCAAGATCTGAAAATAGACTTTGAGATATGGAATAAGCTGAAGATTATTTATGGAGGAGATTCTCATGTACAAAAGCCTAAGTTGGACAACTTAAGACACAAATTTGATGAGGTGAAGATGCAAGACAGAGAAAATATAGGACAATACAACAAAATAATAAAGGATGTGGTAAATTCCATCAGAAGTGCTAGAGGAAAGCTTGAAGACGATGATGTGGTCAACAAATATTGAGAACCTTGCTACCACAATATACCATAAGGGTTTTTGCAATTCAGGAACTCAGATCTTCGGGAATAGTGAGTGTTTCACTTAACTCACTAATTAGTAAGTTAACTACCTTTGAATTAAGAAACTATGATAATAGTATGCCAAATATTGATGATGCCTTCAAAGCCTCCATGATGTCTGCATCAACAAGGAGAAGAAAAGAAACTGTAAATACTTCTACTACAAGAACCGATCATTCTCATGAACATGACAACCTATTATCTGAAGAAAAAGAACAAGATGAGATTGAAGCTCTATTAGCAAGAAGGCTGCCAAGAGGAAAAAGAAAGTATAAAGGTAAACTTCCCTTGAAGTGTTTCTCTTGCAATAGAATAGGTCATATTGCATCTAGATGTCCTAACAATGATAGGAAGGATATTTTTAGAAGATACAAAGACAAGAGGAAGAAGGAGTTCTATCTTGCAGAAGGAGTTACCAATGAAGAATAAAAAAGATCTGATGCAAATGGAATTGCATTTGTAGTGGTAAAGGAAGATACCATAGAGTAAAGTGATATGGAATTGGTCTCTAGTTCAAACCGATGTGGAAACTGGGTAATTGATAGTGGTGACACTCACCACATGACCGGTGATAGAAACAAATTCCTCAGCATGGAAGACTATAATGAAGGAACGGTGAGATTCAACAATGATGCTCCTTGTGCAATAAAAGGTAAGGGATCTATAGACCTAAATGATAAAAAAAATTGTGAAGATGTTTATTGGGTAGAAGGGATAAAATATAGTTTGTTAAGTTTTGCACAACTTAACAATAAGGGTTACCGATTAGAATTTGATTAAGGAATATGCAAAATAAGTGATAAATCAGGAGGTCTGATTGCTACCGGTAAACAAACTAGAGGAAATATATTATGCCTAGACTCTAGTGTAGGAAGTTTCCCAATGGAAAAGGTAGAAGATAGTTGGTTGTGGTACAAAAGATTGTGTCATGTAAATTTTGATATTATAGCAAAGGTTAGTAAAATGAAGTCCATCTGAGGTATGTCAGACATTATGAAACTTGAGAATTCTATATGTAAAGAATGTCAACTAGGAAAGTTGATTGGATCTAGCTTCAACAACAAATCTTATTTATTTGAGAATGTACTAGACTTAGTGCATACAAATTTGTGTGGTCCTATGAGAACTAAGAGTTTCTATGGGGACCATTATTTCATGTTCCTTGTAGATGACTTCTCAAGAATGATGTGGGCTGTATTCTGAAAAGAGAAGTTTGAACCCTTTCACATGTTGAAAGTATTCAAGGCTCTAATGGAGATAGGAACTGATAAGAGTCTGAAATATCTAAGATTAGATAGAGGAGGAGAGATCATCTTTCAAGAGTTCATAAATTACTATGAAGAACAAGGGATTATGAGACAGATGTCTGCACCCAGAACACCTTAGTAGAATTGGGTGGTTGAAAGAAGGAACCAAACTCTGATTGATTGTGCAAGGACTCTGATGATACAAAAGGATATTCCACATATCTTTTGGAGAGAAGTAGTAAGCACTGCTATGTATACCTTGAACTGGATACAGGTGAAGAAAGGGACAAATAAAACTCCCTATGAATTATGGTGTGGATACTCACCCAATGTGAGCTATTTCAAAGTATTTGGAAGCAGGTGCTATATCAAGAGGAATGAGTACTTTGGAAATTTTGATCCCAAGAGTGATGAAGGAACCTTCTTAGGTTACTCCATAAAGAGTAAATCATATCGATGTTTGAACAAAAGGACCAATAAGATTGTAGAGAGTGCCAATGTCAGAGTAGATGAGTTCTCTAAGAGAAATGAACAGGATAGAAAGAGTGAACTAGAGGATTATCAAAGATTCGAGTACACTGTACCGGTCGAACCTTCTGAAGAGAATATTTTTGTAGTGGCAAATGAGGAAGCATGTAAAGTAGAACCTACACATTTGGTAGAAGAAGCTTCAAGAAACAAACTGGTACTAGCAAGGTATGTCAAAAATAATCACTCTGTTGACAATATCATTGGTGACAAAGATGCAGGAGTATTGACTAGAAGAAGAGAAAGAGAGAATACTTGTCTACTCTCTAAAATTCAGCCCAAAATAGCAAAGGAGGCTCTAAAATATGAAGACTCGATCAAAGCCATGGAGAAGGAACTAGAGTAAATTAAGAAAAATGAAACCTGGACTCTTGTTCCTAGATCGGAGAACAAAAATGTGATAGGCACCAAATTGGTGTTTCGAAACAAAATGGATGAAATTGGTCAAGTAGTAAGAAACAAAGAATGTTTATTCTGCAAAGGGTATGCTCACGAAGAAGGTTTGGATTATGGAGAAACCTTTGCACTGGTGGCCAGGCTAGAAGGGGTCAAAATATTGCTTGCTTATGTTGCTTACAAGAACTTCAAATTTTACCTAATGGATGTCAAATTGACATTGTTGAATGGTATTTTAGAGGAAGAAGTGTACATTGAGAAACTGGAAGGATTTGTATCATAAGATGGAAGAGACATGCTACACAAGCTAAAGAAGGATCTGTATGGCTAGAACAAGAACCAAGAGCTTCGTATGAGAGGCTGCACTCATATCTGATGAGTATAGGGTTCATGAGAACCAATGACAACAATAACTTATATTTGAAAATTGGAAAAAAAGATATTTGATTGCAGAGATTTTTGTAGATGAAATCATCTTTGGGGGAGATGATGAGATGAGAAAAGGTTTTATAGATGAAATGAAGCGAGAATTTGAAATGTCCATGATTGGTTAAATAAAATTCTTCATCAGTCTGTAAGTATCTCAGCTAAACAATGGTATATTCATTAGCCACACCAAGTACATAAGGGAAATATTGAATAATTTTGGAATGGAAGATTCCAAACCTGTTGGAACTCCAATGGTTACAGGTTGCAAACTCTCCAAAAATGATGAGGCTAATGAAGTGAATGAGACACTTTACCGATCCATGATCAGTAAGTTGTAGTATGTAGTACACAGTAGACCGGATATTGCACAAGAAGTTGGCTTGGTTGATAGATTTACTACGAATCCAAAAGAGACTCATATGGTGGTGTTTAGGAGAATATTTAGATACCTTAAGGGGACTAATGAGTATGTTCTATGGTATCCACATAAGGGAGATTTCAACTTAAGTGTCTTCATCGATGTAGATTGGGTAGGGAACATTGATGAGATAAAGAGCACTAGTGGAGGTGTATTCTTTTTTGGAGACAAGATTATGTCATGGACAAGCAAGAAACAATATTGCATCTCTCAATCCACAACTGAGGCATAGTATGTGGCTATTGCACTTAATTGTACACAGGTAGTATGGATCAAACATATATTGGAAGGTGTGGTCACATAAATATGTCTTTTTAATTAAATGAATATTTAATATTTATTTGATTAAATAAATCAAGTAGCCAATAGTTAATTAAATTAACATTTAATTAATTCATCCTCAAACATTTTCCTATTAATTAAATAAATTATTGAATTTATTTTAATTCATTCATTACAACAAATTCACAATCAATTAAATGAATAAATCCTATTTATTTAAATTAATCCCCTTTCCTCTTTTAAATAAATAAATAAAACATTTATTTAAATCATTAAACTCCCCCCCACTTCAATTCTCCTACAAATGCAAATTGCAACCACAAGTTGAAATAAATTAATTTTATTTTAATATAAATCCTATTTTCCCTCACCCACCAAACCCACTTGCAATCCTAAATCCCCTTGTAGACCCTTCTAACCAATTTCTAATCATTCCTAATTAGCCTAATCCATCCCCTAAATATTGTCACATTTCTAAGCAACTTGAAGTCAGGGTATGTGTAGGATCATGGTGTGCCAAAACAGGCCCTTAAGTGGCAATGAAATTTCAGAAAATCAGAGTTATGCAACTTGACATGAAAATTTGAATAAGTTGTGAACATTATTTTTAAAATATGTAAGAAGATAATATATAAAAAATTGAATGTAGTTTCTAAGCTACTAGTTGTTTTTTGGAAAAAAAAAATCCTATTTGATGAAAATTTCAAATTTAAATGCAGTGGTACTAAAATTTCAAGAAAAAAATAAGTAGACGTATGTCTGACCACCCTAATCACAATCAAATCTTAATATTTTTTTATAATATCTATAAAATAAGTATTAGACTCATGTCCAGATGTGATACATATTTTATTTTTATTTTTTATAAATTAAATAATTATTTACGATTTTTTTACTACAGCTTTTCAGAAATTCAGAAACTCCTATGTCTGACCACCTTAACTTGGTCAAAACCTTATGAAATTTAATTTTTAAAATTTTTTCCCTATAGTAGATGAAGCATAGGATGTGACGCATGTTTCGGTTTCAAAAAACGTTATACCGTTTGAAAGTTATGAGTGTTTTTCAATCAGTATATCAATCATGACTATTATCATAATTCAATTAGAAAATAAATAATAATTATTTATTAAAGTTGAAATAAGACAACCCTTATATTATTGGAAAGCTAGGAACGTCCTTAAAAAACCCTTTTCATTTTATCAATTTTGGCTACAAAGAAAGTTGTTTGCCACTAGTGTAAAGTCTGGAAAATCAAGGAATACTGAAAAACACAATTTTTTAGTTGACTTTCTAGGCTTGTCACTTCCAAGCCAAATACCAAAGCATTCCCGAACCGAAATTTGAAAATTTGACTACAAAAATCGGATATCTAATTTTAGTACAAAAATTTGTGGTCCCCAAAAAATTTTCCATTGCCGCCATTTATTTAGTAAACTGCCACATGGCAGAAATCTGATATCTGATTATATTAGTCATATTTGAGAGAGAGAGAGAGGAGAGGGAGAGATAGAGAGAGAGAGAGATAAAGAGAAGGAGAGAGAGAGAGAGAGAGAAAGAGAGAGTGAGAGAGAGGGAGAGAGGGAGAGAGAGAGAGAAGGAAGGAGAGAGAGAGTGAGAGAGAGAGAGAGAAGGAGAGGGAGAGAGGGAGAAAGATAGATAGAGAGAGAGAGAGAGACCATATGATCCCTAACGACACAATTTGGTGTCTTGAGGGGTTCTATGGTGTCATTAGGGGTCATATGGTGTCCTAAGGGGTCATATGGTGTCCTAAGGGGTCATATGGTGTCCCATGAACCTTTAGGATGTCTTAGGACACCATATGACCCCTAATGACACCATATTGGGTTGCTTTGGGTCATATTGTGTCCTAAGGGGTCATATTGTGGCCTATGACCCCTTAGGACACCATATGACCCCTAACGACATGATTTGGTGTCTTAAGGGGTCCTATGGTGTCCTTTGAGGTTATATGGTGTCCATAACGGTGTCATAATGGGCCGTATGGTGTCCCAAGACACCATAGGACCCCTATGGACAACATGGGACCCCTTAAGACACCAAATCATGTCATTAGGGGTCATATGGTATCCCAATATTGTGTCCTACGACCCCGTAAGACACAATATGACCCCTAACGACATGATTTGGTGTCTTAAGGGGTCCTATGGTGTCTTTAGTGGTCATATGGCATCCATAGAGGTCATATGGTGTCTTGGGTCACCATAGGACCCCTTAAGACACCAAATCATGTCGTTAGGGCTCATATTGTGTCCTACAACCCCATAAGACACAATATGACCCCTAATGACATGATTTGGTCTCTTAAGGGGTCCTATGGTGTCGTTAGGGGTCATATGGTGTCCATAGGGGTCATATGGCATCTTGGGACACCATAGGACCCCTTAGAACACAATATGACCCCTTAGGACATAATATGACCCAAAGCGACCCAATATGGTGTCATCAGGGGTCATATGGTGTCATCAGAGGTCATAAGGGTTCATGGGAGACCATATGACCCCTAACGACACCATAGGACCCCTTAAGACACCAAACCATGTTGTTAGGGGTCATATTCTGTCTTACGACCTCTTAGGACACAATATGAACCCTAACAGAACAATTTGGTGTCTTAAGGGGTCCTATGGTGTCCCAAGACACTATATGACCCCTATGGACACCATATGACCCCTAATGACACCATAGGACTCCTTAAGACACCAAATCATGTCTTTAGGGGTAAAATTGTGTCTGACCCCCGTTAGGCACAATATGACCCCTAACGACATGATTTGGTGTCTTAAGGGGTCCTATGGTGTCGTTAGGGGTCATATGGTGTCTTGGGACACCCTAGAACCCCTTAGGACACAATATGACCCAAAGTGACCCAATATGGTGTCATTAGGGGTCATATGGTGTCCTAAGAGGTCATAAGGGTCCATGGGATACCATATGACCCCTAACCACACCATAGGACCCCTTAAGACACCAAATCACGTTGTTAGGGGTCATATTGTTTCCTATGACCCAGTAAGACACAATATGACCCCTAAAAACATGATTTGGTGTCTTAAGGGGTTCTATGGTGTTGTTAGGGGTCATATGGTGTCTTGTGACACCATAGGACCCCTCAAGACATGAAATCATGTTGTTAGGGGTCATATTGTGTCTTACGGTAAGACACAATATGACCCCTGATGAATATGACCCCTAACGACATGATTTCATGTCTTGAGGGGTCCTATGGTGTCACAAGACACCATATGACCCCTAACAACACCATAGAACCCCTTAAGACACCAAATCATGTTTTTAGGGGTCATATTGTGTCTTACTGGGTCATAGGAAACAATATGACCCCTAACAACGTGATTTGGTGTCTTAAGGGGTCATATGGTATCCCATGGACCCTTATGACCTCTTAGGACACCATATGACCCCTAATGACACCATATTGCGTCACTTTGGGTCATTTTGTGTCTTAATGGGTCATATGGTGTCGTTAGGGGTCATATGGTGTCCATAGGGTTCGTATGGTGTCCCATGAACCCTTATGACCTCTTAGGACACCATATGACCCCTAATGACACCATATTGGATTGCTTTGGGTCATATTGTGTCCTAAGGGGTCATATTGTGTCCTAAGGGGTCCTATGGTGTCCCAAGACACCATATGACCCCTGACAACACCATAGGACCCCTTAAGACACCAAATCATGTCGTTAGGGGTCATATTGTGTCCTACGGGGTCGTAAGACACAATATGACCCCTAACGACATGATTCGGTGTCTTAAGGGGTCCTATGGTGTCGTTAGGGATCATATGGTGTCCATATGGATCATATGGTGTCCATATGGATCATATGGTGTCTTGGGAAACCATAGGACCCCTTAAGACACCAAATTGTATCGTTAGGGGTCATATTGTGTCCTAAGGGGTCGTAAGACACAATATGACCCCTAATGACATGATTTGGTGTCTTAAGGGGTCCTATGGTGTCCATAGGGGTCATATGGTGTCCATAGAGGTCATATGGTGTCCCATGAACCCTTATGACCTCTTAAGACACCATATGACCCCTAATGACACCATACTGGGTTGCTTTGGGTCATATTGTTGTTGGTATTTTGGTATGGTTTTGTCATTTATGTCAACACCTACTAAATACACCTACTTTGGAGATCCAACAACATTCACTGACAAATAATAAACTATGCAACTATTACCGGTATATGATTAACTGACAGGATATAATGTTCACTGGTACCTGCAATGACATGGAAGACACTTGGTAATGTCGAAGACATCATGTGGACACTTTATTTTGAAGAAATAATAATTGGTATATTCTTATTTGCATATTTGCTTTTACCGACAAATACGTCCAGGTTATCTAGGGTTACACTGGTAGGTTTATATTTTCCAGATCAGCATGGCATGCTATGGAGATGATTTATTATTGTTGTAAATGCATTAAGCCGACATGTTCAATCGGTTATTGCATCGGATATTGTATTGTTTGTAAAATGTTTTTATTGTAATATCTTGTAGAGCTGATCTACTAAAATTGGTCTTAGGGTATGGTATAAATGTAAGATCTTATTTGGAAGATCAAGTGTGGAATGTGAAAAAGATTTAAGAAAAGGTATGTGCGAGATAAAGTAGAGGCATACACGAAGACATCATTTGAAGGTGAAGTTAGGTTTTTGTAGTAGTATATCAGCATTACATCGGTACTGAATCTAGCATATGAAGATTCTATCTTGTGCAGTACATTCTTATTGGATTTAACCATCCAACTGTAGTCAGTGTGACTCCCATTTGTGATTGAGCAGTGAGCTCTAGGCTGTTGGCCTTTCTGCATGTGCAGACCTCTCTTGTACACTTACTATCTATAGTAGTATCATCTAATTGTGGGTAAGGTTTCCCACCATGGTTTTCCCCCATACAGCGTTTCCACGTACAAATATTGGTGTCATATGTTATGGATGACCTTGTACTTATGTTTCATGCATTAATTCTTACCGGTATAGCAATTTACTATTAACACTATTTACTGGCATACTTAACTGATTTTCTGGTATTAAGCATTAAGTTGGTTAATAAGTTTTTGGTTTGAATTTATTAGACAACTAATTCACTACCCCCCCCCCCCCCTCTCAGTTGTCTCCGAGACCTACAATTGGTATCAAAGCCTAGTCCTCTTTTTGTAGAAGTTTAACAACTCGAGGAGATCCAATGTCTACTAATTATTTCAGAAAGGATAGTCCTAAACTTGATGGAACCAACTATGGGATACAGAAAATCAGAATGGAGACACATCTGAATTGCATTGGTAAAGACATCTGGGAAGTTACTAAGAATGGTTATACTACTACTGTAGCTAGTCAGACTACTCCCACTACTTTAGCTAAAGATGAAGAAAATGATTGCAAAGCAAGAGAAGCACTCTTGAGTGCATTATTAGATCAACAAATCATGGGATTATCAGATAGGTCCACTGCAAAAGCTATTTGGGATCATTTGGAAACACTGAATGAAGGGGATTCCACAGTCAAAATTGCAAAACTTGAAAGCTTCTGAGTCAGGTATGAACATCTGAAAATGGAAGAAGATGAAAGGATTTCTGCTTTTATGGAAAGGGTAAATGAAATTGTTTTGGGTATCAAATGTTGTGGAGAAACCTTGAGTGAAGATGAGATTGTTTCAAAAATATTAAGAGGTTTGCCACCGGCATATAAAATGAAGGTTACTGCTATAAATGAGTTGAGAACAATGCCTAATACATCAATAACTAGGGATACATTGATTGGAAAACTTTCAGCTTTTGAAATTGAGGAATTTGGTCCTATTACTACTATAAAAACTGATCTGGCTTTCAAAGCATCAACATCATCTACTCCATCCTTTGACAAATCAGACTAGAGAGCCTTTTATGCAAGAGAACTTGAAAAAACTAGGAAGGAGAATGAAGAGCTTGAAGCACTTTTTGCAAGAAAAATGCCGAAAGGCCCAATTGGAAGTAAGTATGAAGGTAAAGCACCATTTAAATGTTTTAACTGCAACAAGATTGGTCATATGGCTTCAAGATGCCCTGATAGACATGCTAGACCAAGAGAAGAAGCTAGAAGAACATACAAACCTAATCCTGAATATCAGAGATATATATTTAAGAAAAACAAAGATAATTCTTGTTACATTGCTGATGAAGGTGTGACTAATGATTCTGTTGAGGATCCAACAGACAATGGATGCGTCTTTATTGCTATAACAGAAGATCAACCAGTAGAACGAGCCCTAGCAGCTAAAGTTAAATCAAAGGATGAATGGATTATTGACCGAGGATGCTCACATCACATGATTGGAGACAAAGGTAAATTCTTGAACTTTCAAGAGTACAATGGAGGTTTAGTAAGATTCGGAGATGACAAAGCCTATTCAATCAAAGGTAAGGGTTCAATATCTCTTGATGGTAAACATAACACTGACAATGTCTACTATGTTGAAGGATTAAAACATAATCTTTTAAGTGTTGGTCAATTAGTTGAGAAAGGTTTTCAGTTACAATTTAAAAATGGAAAATGCAAAATCATGAATAGAACTGGTTTGGAAATTGCAACCGGTAATCAGACTAGAGGTAGTATCTTTCATTTGAATAATAGTGAAAAGGCATGCTTAATTGCACATATAGATGAAAGTTGGCTATGGCATAAAAGACTATGTCATGTAAATTTTGATTGCATGGTAAAAATCAGTACTTCTAAGGCAGTTAGAGATCTACCTAAAATTGTGAAACCTCATAATACAATTTGCAAGGAATGTCAATTTGAAAAACAAGTTAGAACTAGTTTCAAAAGTATTCTAGAAAAATCCAATAATGCCCTTGATTTAATTCACACTGATTTATGTGGTCTAGCTAGAACTAAAAGCTTACAAGGTGATAGATATTTCATGCTAATTATTGATGATTATTCTAGAATGTGTTGGGTTACTTTTCTCAGAGAAAAATCAAAAGCACTTGGGAAGTTCAAACTATTCAAAGCAATGGTTGAAAATGAAACTGGTAAGAAAATTAAATGTTTAAGATCAGATCAAGGAGGAGAATTCACATCTAAAGATTTTAATACATGTTGTGAAGTAAATGGAATCAAAAGACAGTTATCAGCACCTCGGATACCACAACAAAATGGAGTTGTCGAAAGAAAAAATAAAACTATTTTGGATGCAGCAAGAAGTATGTTATCAGAAGCAAATCTACCACATGTATACTGGAGAGAGGTAGTAAGCACTGCTGTCTATACATTCAACAAAGTTCACATCAAAGGTGAAATCGGTAAGACCCCTCATGAACTGTGGTTTGGTAATACTCCTACTCTTAAGTATTTCAGAATTTTTGGAAGTAAATGTTATATTAGAAGAGATGAGTATATTGGCAAGTTTGATCCTAGAAGTGATGAAGGAATATTTCTTGGTTATTCATCTAAGAGTAAAGCATATAGATGTTTTAATAAAAGATAACAAAAAATTGTTGAGAGTACAAATGTTAAGATTGATGAACAATTCAGAGGAACTTCAAGGTATATAGACTCTGAACCGGAAACACAAATTATGACAAATATAAATCCATCGGTACAGAATGATGATCCAATTACTCCGGTATCATCAAAGGATTCCACAGGTATTTGAAGAACAACAACAGACTAAGACACCTCTGTATGTAAGACTAAATCATTCTGAAGATCAGATACATGGAAGAAAATTTAAAGGAGTCATGACAAGAGGAAGATTGACAAATGAAGAGGTATGTCTTATTTCTCAAATTGAACCATTATCTGTCAATGAGGCATGTGAAGATAAATTTTGGATTAAAGCTAAGGAAGAAGAATTAGGACAAATTGAGAAAAATAATACTTGGACATTAGTTCCCCGGCCTAAAAATAAAAATGTAATTGGAACCAAATGGGTATTTAGAAACAAACTCAATGAAGATGGTAAGGTTGTCAGAAATAAAGCAAGACTAGTGTGTAAGGGATATTCTCAAAAAGAAGGAATTGATTACAATGAAACCTTTACACCGGTAGCTAGAATTGAAGCAGTTAGATTATTCTTGGCTTTTGCAGCTCACAAGGATTACAAAGTTTATCAAATGGATATTAAATGTGCATTTTTGAATGGAGATCTTGAAGAGGAAGTCTATATTGAACAACCAGATGGATTTTCCTTGACAGATGACAATGATATGGTTTGTAGATTAAGAAAAGCTCTGTATGGATTAAAACAAGCTCCAAGAGCTTGGTATGCAAGATTGCTTTTACTAAAGGAAATGCAGATAGCAATTTATATTACAAAGTAACTAATGATGACATCTTGATTATGGAAGTATTTGTTGATGATATAATCTTTGGAGGAGAAGATGAATTATGCAAAGAATTTTCTCTTGAAATGCAGCAAGAATTTGAAATGTCTATGATCGAAGAAATAAAATTCTTTTTAGGATTGCAGATTTTACAGACTGATAAAGGCATATTTTTGACTCAATCTAAGTACTTGAAAGAACTACTTAAGAAATTTGGGATGGAGAACTCTAAACCGGTAAGCACACCTATGACTACAAATGACAAACTATCTCAAAGGGATGAATCTACACCTGTTAATCCAGCTAGATACAAATCTATGATAGGAGGTTTACTATATTTGACACAAACCAGACCTAATATTATGAATGCAGTATGTATAGTTTCTATATTTTAGAGTAATCCTAGGGAAAATCATGAATCAGTAGTAAAAAGGATTTTCCGGTACTTACAAGGCACAACAAATCTTGGATTATGGTATCCTAAAGATGAAAATTTTGATCTATATGCATACACAGATCCAAACTGGGTAGGAGATGTGGATGATAGAAAAAGCACCACTAGAGGAGTATTCTTTCTTGGAAAGAGATTAGTTTCTTGGTTAAGTAAGAAACAAAGTTGTACATCTTTATCAATAGCAAAATTAGAATATGTTGCAGTAGCAACAAACTGTACATAGGTACTTTGGCTTAAGAAAATGTTGAAAGACATAAAGGTAAAATGCAAGGAACCTATTACTATTTATTGTGATAACATTGCAGCAATTGATATATCTAAGAATCCAGTATTACATTCTAAAACAAAACATGTTTCTATCAAACTGAATTTTCTAAGGGAAAAAGTTGAAGAAAAGGAGATAAAACTGGTTTATGTGAATACTAAAGAACAGCTTGCAAATATTTTCACAAAACCTTTGCCTAAGGAAACTTTTGAGTATCTCTGAGATCAGCTCGGAGTCATACCTCCACCGGTAGATACTTAGACAGTTGATGATTGTCATCAACTGGCAAAATTAAATGGACAAATCATTTATTCCGGTATTTGATGAGGAAGCTACTTCTCAAGGGGAGTAGTTGGTATTTTTGTATGGACTTAAATTTTATAGCTTTGGCATTTGATGTCAAAGGGGGAGAGATATATGGAAAAACACATTATCAATTAAGGAGAGATATCTATGGTGAAAATTGGTAGAGGATAACATAAAATAACTCATGTTGCTTCCAAGGGGAGAGATTGTCACTTTTCAAGGAGATTGTTGGTTTTACACTTGGCATTTCTGTTTTGGCACTTTGATGGTTTTTCCATCTTGTGTTGCCATCAATGCCAAAGGGGGAGATTGTTGGTATTTTGGTATGGTTTTGTCATTGATGTTAACACCTACTTTGGAGATACAACAACATTCACTAGCAAACAACAAATTGTGCAACAGTTACTGGTATATGATTAACCGACAGGATATAATGTTCACCGGTACCTGCAATGACATGGAAGACACCTGGCAATGTCGAAGGCATCATGTGAACACTTTATTTTGAAGAAATAATCATTGGTATATTCTTATTTGCATACTTGCTTTTACCAGCAAATACGTCCAGGTTATCTAGGGTTACACTGGTAGGTTTATCTTTTCCAGATCAGCATGGCATGCTATGGAGATGATTTATTATTGTTGTAAATGCATTAAACCGACATGTTCAATTGGTTAATTCATCAGATATTGTATTGTTTGTAAAATGTTTTTATTGTAATATCTTGTAGAGCCAACCTACTAAAATTGGTCTTAGGGTATGGTATAAATGTAAGATCTTATTTGTAAGATCAAGTGTGGAATGTGAAAAAGATTTAAGAAAAGGTATATGCAAGATAAAGTAGAGGCATACACAAAGACATCATTTGAAGGTGAAGTTAGGTTTTTGTAGAAGCATATCAGCATTACACCGGTACTGAATCTAGCATATGAAGATGCTATCTTGTGTAGTACATTCTTATTGGACTTAACCAGCCAACTGTAGTCAGTGTGACTCCCATTCATGATTGAGCAGTGAGCTCTAGGCTGTTAGCCTTTCTGCATGTGTAGACCTCTCTTGTACACTTACTATCTTTAGTAGTACCATCTGATTGTGGGTAAGGTTTCCCGCCATGGTTTTTCCCCATACAGGGTTTCCACGTATAAATATTGGTGTCATATGTTATGGATGACTTTGTACTTATGTTTCATGCATTAATTCTTACCGGTATAGCAATTTACTGTTAACACTATCTACTGGAATACTTAACTGATTTACCGGTATTAAGCATTAAATTGGTTAATAAATTTTTGGTTTGAATTTATTAGACAACTGATTCACCCCCCCCTCTTAGTTGTCTCCATGACCTACAATTGTGTCCTACAACCCCGTACGACACAATATGACCCCTAACGACATGATTTGGTGTTTTAAGGGGTCCTATGGTGTTGTTAGGGGTCATATGGTGTCCATAGGGGTCATATGGTGTCTTGGGACAACATAGGACCCCTTAGGACACAATATGAGCCCTTAGGACATAATATGACCCAAAGTGACCCAATATGGTATCATTAGGGGTCATATGGTGTCCTAAGAATTCATAAGGGTTCATGGGACACCATATGACCCCTATGGACACCATATGACCCCTAACGACACCATAGGACCCCTTAAGACACCAACTCATGTCGTTAGGGGTAATATTTTGTCTTACGACCCCTTAGGACACAATATGACCCCTAACGACATGATTTGGTGTCTTGAGGGGTCTTGTGGTGTCACAAGACACCATATGAACCATATGGTGTCTCTCTCTCTCCCTCTCCTCCTCTCTCTCTCTCTCTCCCTCTCCTTCTCTCTCTCTCTCTCTCTCTCTCTCTCTCTCTCTCTCTCTCTCTCTCTCCCTCTCTCCCTCTCCTTCTCTCTCTCTCTCTCTCTAAAATATGACTATTAAAATTGGATATCTTATTTAATCGGATATTAGATTTCTACCATGTGGTAGTTTACTAAATAAATGGCAGCAATGGGAAATTTTTTGGGGACCACAAATTTTTGTACTAAAATCGGATATCAGATTTTATTCGATATCTAATTTTAGTACAAAAAACCAAGAAAAAAAGGGTTTGTGAGTCATTCTTTAGATTCTAACGGCCCACAGTCTACATATTTTGTTTTCTGTCGAGGATCATGAGTTTTCAAACAGCTAGAGACAGATTTGTGGTTTTGGGAGATTCTTAAACTGAAAACTTACATTGTCAATCACGAAGGAGCATATGTGTGGAGGGAAATGGGGAGTAGTAGTCGTCGGAAGTCTAAACACAAAAGAAAACTTTCAAATGACCAAATTGAAGTGTATAGAGAAAGAGATAGAGAATGTCATAGGAAGAGAAGACAAGGTATGTTAAATATTGCTAATGTTACTTCAACTGAAGAGGAAATTGAATTTGAAAATGTGCCACAAGTTATTGAAAATGAAAATGCAGATTTTGAAAGTGAAAATATTGAAAATTTTGAAAATTTTGAAAGTGATAATGAAAATGCTCAACATGTTGAAAATTTTGACATAGGAGGTGAAAATGTGGAAAAAGTTAATGTTGAAGGTGGAATTTCTCAACCAAGTGAACCATATCTAACACCTAATTACTTTAGAAATGAATACCCTCTCATGGATGAAAGACAAATTCCAAATGCAAGACCTTCAAGAACCCCAAAATGGTTATTTGAAATAAATGAGAACATTATTGCAAATCTTGAAGGCAAGAGGTCAACTAGAACCGTTCGGTTGTGGGCTACACAACTTTTCAATTAAAATTTTAGCAATAAGACATTGACCGAGCAATGCCAACTCTTTGTTCAATTGCTAAAGATGATAAAGATGAGACCATTGCTAAACAAATTGAAGAATCATATGAACAAGAAGATGGAGAGAAATTCTATTATTGCAAAAAATCTATTTGGCGCTCTCAATTCTATTGGAAAGAATACCAAAGAAAGAGATAAGAGAGTTGCTTGAAGAGTGATTACAACCTCCGTAGTAAGAAATCAATTGAGGAAGGCTCGTCAAATGAGACAAACTTGTGTTGATTTTAACTTAAACTATAAAACTTTGGATAGAGCACTTGCACGAAGACAAAGACTTGACGATTCACTTCAACAAGATACATGGGCATTTGGTGGGAGGCTTCCATGTGTTGATAGAAAGTTGACTGACAGTGTGAAGGAAGAGATTCAACAATTTTGGCACTCTCATTCTAGAGTGTCACCCAATGTAAAGGATGTTTTGAAATTAAGAATTGGCAATCGAGACCGCACACCGCATCCCAAACATTTCTTGGAATCAAGCTAAACAATGTTGTAATTTTTTTTTGTGAATTACATCCAACTTTGCAAATATCACAAAGGGCCTTTGAATATTTGAAACCATTTTATTGTGTTCCTCTTAAGATTTGCAATACCTATTGTTGCAAGTACCATGTGGAGTTTTCAATGTACCATGAACTTTTATGTCATATTCGTTCTACAATGCATACTAATGAGATGTTGTAGGAGTGTGGTGCAATGCTATTTCTGAGATCATCAAGAGACTTGCAAGATATATTTTTGTGCCCTAGAGATGATGGTTGCTATTTCTATAGAAATGATTGTTTGAATGACAAGTGCTCAGAATGCGGTGGGTTGTCAAAGTTTGTTTCATGTTTTCATGATGGCAGCAAACATGAGTTTGGAAATAATTATGTTGAGAGAAAAAGATACGAGACAGTGAAATATACTTTGAAGAGTGGAGGTGAAGATTCTAGATGCGAATTAGTCTCAAGAGAACTGAGTATTTCTGATTTTATTTTGGATTTTAAGGAAAATATTTTCTACAAGTATGCAAGGCACACCCATAGGTCTTAGTGGTTGGATCAACATTTTAGGATGTGTAAGAACTCTTTCTCGATTGGCACTATTGTATCAGTGGTTGATTTTGCAGAGAACTATACATTGCAACCACATAATGAGGCACAGTCTCAGTACTACAATTCAGTCCAGATTGCTATTTTTGTTCACATTACATATAGACATGCTCCTAATAGTACAGAAGAGGAAAGGAAGATAATCAGGGAGTATCATTTTTATATGAGTGATGATAGATCACACTCCTTCGAGTATGTGCAACATTCTTTCAAGATTTTTTTTGAGTTCTTGCATGAGAAAGATATTGCAATTGATTGACATATAATATGGTCAGATAACTGTACGGGTCAATTAAAGAATTCCCATATGTTTTATTGGTTGAGTAGAATGCACGTGGAGAGGTGTAAACCTCATATTTGGTTTTTTTTTTTTAGGCAGGGCATGGGAAGGGAGAGCATGATGGAGCAGGTGCATGTTTGAAGAGAGCTCTAGTTAAGGAGCAATTGAGGATTTCAAGTGCAAATTTCTCTAATGCACATTCCATTGTTGATTGGTGTAGTTCAGCATTTTCACATGGAGGTACTCTTGATTCAATAGTGAGTAGATTCTTTTGGTTGGTTGAGAAGGGAACAATGGAAGGTAGATTGGATTGTCAAACAATTAAAGATTCTTCAAAAATGCATTCATTTCTCAGCTCAGATGCAAGTACATGGACCATTTGGACACGAGCTTTGGCTTCTTTTTGTGAGAGTTGTGTTTGGTGCAATTGGGATTAGTGCGAGTCAAGTGAGTGGGTTGATACGTGGGTTCCCCACTATCTAACTCCTTTATCTCAAACAATATCCTTGTCAAACACTGACATGGAAAGTTCACTTGAGTATGATCATCTATCAGATCTTGTACAACTAGGACATGTTTTTGTAGTTTTTGCACCACAAGGGAATGAAGAGAGATCAAAATATTGGTTGGAATGATGTGTACAGGGAAAAAAAAAGCTAACATAACTAGTGACAGATGATGACAGGTTCACATATCCTACAAGTTCAGTTTTTGTTGTGGGAACTTGGTTGCAAACATACATGATTAGAAAGAATGGCATACCTACATTTGAAGACTATGAGAGAAACAAAACCATTATAATGTATTCACACCTTATTATAGCTATAAATGTCAAGTTTTTGAAGCATCAAGCAAAACCAAAGACCAAAGAGCTATGGACAGTGACTACTGCTAATCATGAAACAATACTAGATAATCTTAAACAAAGAGATGACCCTTAAGGAACACTTGAGTAGTAGGTCTTTAATGGTGCCTTATTTTTTTTATCATGCATTTCATTTTGAACAATGATCATTAAACCTTAATGATCAAGTTTGTTACGTGTATATTAAGGATGTGTTGAAAATGCAGGTCTATTGATGAACATTTTTTTTTGGCAACACGGTTTTTGCATGCACATAGTGGGTACACGATATAATCGGAAGGGACATATTTTTGCAACACGACTTATTATCATGCATTTGATGAACTTTACAATTTTTTCTATTAGAAAACACTATCTGACAATTTTTGATGATATAATTATTGCAGAACCTTTATGCTCATGCAAGTCTTTATTGATGATATACAATAGTACATCACACTATGATTTTTGATGATATACAGGTTCATGCTAGATCATTCATCATTGACAATACCCTCTCTTGGTGATGGTACATATTCTTTTGTGCATTAATGAGATAAAACTTTATGCATAAACATTAAGTCAAGTGAATGTATTGCTATTTAGAAATGACCATATCTACCATCATCTTCAACCATGCAGAGAAATGCAGTGAGAAGGGCTTTAATCAACATGTATCTTTCTTCAAATTTATGCTTGTATACTTTGCAGAGAAACTGGTAAGTTTCATAATTATACAATCTTGTGCACCTTAAAAATGTTTGAAATGATCTATTTATAATTTGCCAAACTAATTTGTATTAAGTGTTAAAATTTGTTTCTTGTAGCACATTCATTCCGCATAAAAAGGTTACTTATTTTGGTCTTCATTTATATACAAGCATTGTTGTATGCAAGCTTTTCTCTTAGGACATGAGGATGTCTGATGCAGATGAAGTGGGATGTTGTATTTGTACATGGATGTGAATTGATGTAACATTGTTATTATGATATACAATGTCCATGAGCAAATTGGTTTAGTTATATTGATGATAATGTCCATGTATCTGTACATGAGTACATTGGTGTAGTTGTATTGATAATTAAAAAAAAATTCATGTTTGCATATCCCTTCATGGACATAACATGCAAGTGTAATGGTAATTATGTGTATAAAATACATGGAAATATTCATGATCATTATGTGTCTATAGTGTAATGCTTGTTTATATATAATTTTAGTGCTCAAGGGATGATGCTGGTAGGGTATGACCCTAAGCGTTCGATCGAGTAGGGGGAAAAATAGGAGCATGTGTAGGGTAATAATTCCTAATTGGACATGTCGAAGCCAACAGTTCATCATCACGATGAGCAGAACGAGAAATTGGCCATTGAGTGAGACTGACAATTTTTTTGCCAACCGAAAAATTGCTGGCCTAATAAAACCGTAGGGCAACTTGAAAAACCAAGATAGGATTTTATAGTGACCCCTCTCATGGCCCCGTAGGTTAAAATGGATCATTTGTAGGTGCCATGGATTCTGAGTTAGGTCCCGTCAAAGTTTGACAATTTTGAGCACTTAGGCCGCTCAAGGGACGATGCCGGTAGGGTATGACCTCGAGCATTTGATCAAGTGGGGGGGAAAAATAGGAGCATGCATAGGGTAATAATTTCTAACTAGACATGTTGGAGCTGATGGTTCATCATCACGATGAGAAGAACGAGAAATCGGCCATGCAACAACATTCCTTTGATTGAGATTGACGATTTTTTCCCCACAAAAAAAACTGCTGCCCTAATAAAACCATAAGGAAACTTGAAAAACTGATTTTATAGGGACCCCTATCATGGCCCCATAGGATCAAATGGATCATTCATCGGTGCCACAAATTCTGAGTTAGGGCCCGTCAAAGTTTGACAATTTTGAGCACTTAGGGTGCTCAAGGGATGACACCAGTAGGGTATGACCCCGAGAGTTCGATCGAGTGGGGGGACAAAATAGGAGCATGTGTAGGGTAATAATGCCTAAATGGACATGTTGAAGCTGATGGTTCATCATCACGATGAGCAGAATGAGAAACTGGCCACGCAACAACATTCCATTGAGTGAGACTGATGATTTTTTCGCCAACTGAGAAATTGCTGCCCTAATAAAACCGTAGGGAAACTTGAAACAATGACATAGGATTTTGTAGGGACCCCTCTCATGGCCCTGTAAGCTCAGACAAATCATTCATAGGTGCCATAGATTTTGAGTTAGGGCCTATCAAAGTTTGACAATTTTGAGCTCTTAGGGTGCTCAAGGGACGACGCTGGTAGGGTATGACCCCGAGCATTCTATCAAGTGGGGGGGAAAAATAGGAGCATGCATTGGGTAATAATACCTAACTAGACATGTCAAAGCTGATGGTTTGTCATTGCGATGAGCAGAACGAGAACTCGGCCATGCGACAACATTCCCTTGAGTGAGACTGACGATTTTTTTGCCAACCAAAAAAATGTTGCGCTAATAAAACCGTAGGGAAACTTGAAAAACTAAGATAGCCTTTTGTAGGGACCCCTCTCGTGGCCCTGTAGGTTCAAATGGTTCATTCACCGGTGCCACAGATTCTGAGTTAGGGCCCATCAAAGTTTGACAATTTTGAGCACTTAGGGTGCTCAAGGGATGAAGCCAGTAGGGTATGACCCCGAGCATTCGATCGAGTGGGGGGACAAAATAGGAGCATGTGTAGGGTAATAATGCCTAAATGGACATGTCGAAGCTAATGGTTCATCATCGCAATGAGCAGAATGAGAAACTGGCCATGCAACAACATTCCATTGAGTGAGACTGATGATTTTTTCGCCAACCAAAAAATTGCTGCCCTAATAAAACCGTAGGGAAACTTGAAACAATGACATAGGCTTTTGTAGGGACCCCTCTCATGGCCCCGTAAGCTCAGCCAAATCATTCACAGGTGCCACAGATTTTGAGTTAGGGCCTGTCAAAGTTTGACAATTTTGAGCTCTTAGGGTGCTCAAGGGATGACGCTGGTAGGGTATGACCCCGAGCATTCGATCAAGTGGGGGGGAAAAATAGGAGCATGCATTGGGTAATAATACCTAACTAGACATGTCAAAGCCAATGGTTTGTCATTGCGATGAGCAGAATGAGAACTCGGCCATGCGACAACATTCCATTGAGTGAGACTAACGATTTTTTTGCCAACCAAAAAAATGTTGCGCTAATAAAATCACAGGGAAACTTGAAAAACTCAGATAGTGTTTTGTAGGGAGCCCTCTCATGGCCCTATAGGTTCAAATAGATCATTCGCAGGTGCCACGAATTCCGAGTTAAGGCTCATGAAAGTTTGACAATTTTGAGCACTTATGGTGCTCAAGGGACGACACCGGTAGGGTATGACCCTGAGCATTTGATCAAGTGGGGGGGTAAAATAGGAGCATGCATAGGGTAATAATGCCTAATTGGACATGTCAGAGCCAGCGGTTTGTCATCGCGACAAGCAGAATGAGAAATCAGCCACGCAACAACATTCCATTGAGTGAGACTGACAATTTTTTTGCCAACCAAAAAATTGCTGCCCTAATAAAACCATAGAGCAACATGAAAAACTGAGATAGTCTTTTGTAGGGACCCCTCTCATGGCTGCGTAGGTTCAAACAGATCATTCACAGGTGCCATGGATTTTGAGTTAGGGCCAATCAAATTTTGACAATTTTGAGCACTTAGGGTATTCAAGGGACGACGCCGGTAGGGTATGACCCCGAGCGTTTGATCAAGTGGGGGGAAAAAATAGGAGCATTTGTAGGGTAATAATGCCTAACTGGACATGTCAGAGCCGACGGTTTGTCATCGCAATGAGCAGAATGACAAATTAGCCATGTGACAACATTCCATTGAGTGAGACTGATGATTTTTTTGCCAACCAAAAAATTGCTGCCCTAATAAAACCGTAGGAAAACTTGATAAACTGAGATAAGATTTTGTAGGGACCCCTCTTGATAGGGAGGTAGTGCAAGTGGGTTGCCGAATAGGCTTGTATGTTATTAGGTGATAGGTCCTTGCTAGTTTCAAAGTGGAATCACCAAAAATCAGAGTGCAGGAGGTTTAATAACAACCAAGCAACTCTCCTTGATCCACCTCCCTAAGTCCAACTGTTCTTGGTTGCTCAAGGGCTTCAAATCCATTGTTTTTGTCTCCCTCTCTAGTGCTACAAAACCAACTTATGGAGTCTACCACACCAAATATGTTAAATGTATGCAAGGACAACTTGTCTCAACTAGACTTGATGGGTTTTAGGCTTTACATTCCCCATTTGTGTACCCAATTTGTCAAAAACCCAATTTTAGGCCTAAATCGGGCTACTAGGAATTAGCCCTCCTTTTGTGGTTTTGTGCTCACCCTGCTCTAGAAATGGACTTCCAAACAAAACAAAGTTGATATTCGGACACCCTTTTGGGAGTTCTTGAAGATTTTCCAAGTTTAGGGGTCCCTAAGGCCTTCTCCGTGACTGTCCCAAAAATGGGCATAAAAAGAGGGTTTTGGTAGGGTTTGTAGGCAAAATCAAATTTTAAGCTTGAGACCCTCCATATGACACAATAACACTTAGTTCTACCATGCTACTGACTAACTAGGCCACAATCAAGAAGATTTAAACCTCAAAGGATGGAGAACAAGATTTTTACAAAATGCACATAAGGAAAGTGCAACATTTGACAACTTTTCATTCTTGCCTTCTACAAACACAAATTTTGCATGAATACCAATTATAATTTGAAGCATGTGAACATGACCATCATTAGTGAAAAGAAGGAATCATATTAGCCCTACACAAAAGGAATTAGGCAATTACAAAACAACAAGTAGTTCACTATCAAGTTAATTATGACTGCATTTTGCCCTCTCACTGCCTTTTCACTTTGGACTTGCACTTCACACTATTAGAACTCCTTTCCAAGGTATGTTTTGTGCTTTCTTAACAATGCTCAGCCTTTTTATTTTTAGTGTCCTTCATACCTACCATTTTGAAGAGGGAGATTACATATACAACCTCAAAACAAATGTAAAAATCAGTCCTAGATGAC
The DNA here is from genome assembly GCF_030272615.1 of Cryptomeria japonica. Classification (NCBI taxonomy): domain Eukaryota; kingdom Viridiplantae; phylum Streptophyta; class Pinopsida; order Cupressales; family Cupressaceae; genus Cryptomeria; species Cryptomeria japonica. The sequence goes on along the minus strand of NC_081408.1, from coordinate 283,854,828 downwards.
TATGACAGCCTGCTGGGCATTTACCATTTTGCCTAAAGAGATCATTGATTGATCTTGGCATTCACAATACCCATGGATAGGGTTTACACCACTCCTTGTTCTTGTTTTCAAACAAACAAAGATTATACAAGGTTTACACACACCAATAAATGGTGGAGAGAAAACAAAAGAAGGAAAAACTACTACCAAACAGTGACTCACTGTTTTGGTTTACAATTCACAAAAATGAAACATGTAACCTTCCTTGTCATGGCTTAGAAATCTTCTTTGCTTGCACATATCACTTGGACATCAAGGCAGGTCTGTACACCAAATGAATGCAATTGCTATGGAAGAGCAAAGCATCAAACTTCTACAAGACCCTAGCCAAATGGCACACTTGCCTAGGGCTCCATGGCCACAAAACTCCTTGCACCTGCACTCTTGAAACCAAAACATGTATTTACATAATTTACAAATTGACCAACCAGTTCTTGAGAAACCATGAACATTTTAGGACTTCAAGAAGCCAAGTTGGTCAAGCATCCTTGCCAAATTCCTAGACAAGGCAGTGAAACTGTCAAATCAAACTAATTTTGCTACAAACTCAAAACTTGATGAAATTGAATGCCACCAAAGGGAGAAGTTTAAGAGAACATAGTAGAAATTGAAAATGCAAGAACAGTATGACCAAGTACAATAGGTGTATGGACTGTTGTTCACATGAAGTTAGAAACTAGGGAAAAACAAGGTAAAATGAGTGCAAACTTTCAAATTGATTAATAACTCTAATTGATCAACCCTTACAATAGTTCAAATAGGAGAATAAATACCACTCCAGGTTGGTTAGCCTCCTATATGGACAGGTACATGTCCAAGAACACTAAATTTGACATTTTGATGCCTAAATGATAACATTTGATGCCTAGAAGGTGTAAGGTTGATCTCAAAGCCTACAAAACACCTAAGAACACTACTCACACCTACAAACCAAACAAAAAACATGTCTAGACATTTTCAAAACAAAAACACATTAAAAGCTCACTTTTTACAACATTTTGCTAGGCAACTCCAAAACTGGCAATTTTGAGCAAAAGATGAAAACAGGAAACCAAAACCACACAATGAGTTCAAAACTCATCCAAACAACTTAAAACAACACAAAAATAACTTAATCAACCTTTCCAACTCAAAGCTAGTAAAAATCAAACTTACTCTCAAACTTGCGTTGAAAATGAGGCCTAGGTGCTCCTGCACCACTTCTCATGGCCTCGTAGGTTCAAACAGATTGTTTGCAGGTGCCACAGATTCTGAGTTAGGGCCTGTCAAAGTTTGACAATTTTGAGCACTTAGGGTGCTCTAGGGATGATGCCGGTAGGGTATGACCCCAAGCATTTGATCGAGTGGGGGGGAAAAATAGGAGCATGCGTAATGTAATAATGCCTAAATAGACATGTCAAAGCTAATGGTTCATCATCGCAATGAGCAAAATGAGAAATCGGCCATGCGACAACATTCCATTGAGTGAGACTAACAATTTTTTCACCAACTGAAAAATTGCTTCCCTAATAAAATCATATGAAAACTTGAAAAACTAAGATAGGCTTTGGTAGGGACCCCTCTCATGGCCTCATAGGTTCAAATGGATTGTTCGCAAGTGCCATAGATTCTGAGTTATGGCCCGTCAAAGTTTGACAATTTTGAGCACTTAGGGCAGTCAAGGGACAACGCCGGTAGGGTATGACCCCGAGCATTCAATCGAGTGGGGGGGCAAAATAGGAGCATGCGTAGGGTAATAATGCCTAACTAGACATGTTGGATTGGACGGTTCATCATCGTGACGAGAAGAACAAGAAATTGGACACGCGACAACATTCCATTGAGTGAGACTGACGATTTTTTCGCCACCTGAAAAATTGCTTCCCTAAAAAAACCATAGGATAAATTGAAAATCAAGATAGGCTTTTGTAGGGACCCCTCTTGTGGCCCCATAGGTTCAAATGGATTGTTCATAGGTGCCACATATTTTGAGTTAGGTCCCGTCAAAGTTTGACAATTTTGAGCACTTAGGGCGCTCAAGGGACGACGTCGGTAGGGTATGACCCCGAGCGTTTGATCAAGTGGGGGGAAAAAATAGGAGCATGCGTAGGGTAATAATGAATTATATCAAGTATTTTTCATTAAATAAATTTTATTGTATTGTTCATTAAATGAATTGTATTGTTCATGAATTTTATTGTTCATTGATGAATTGTATTGTATGATTGATTAAATGAATTGTATTGTTCATTAAATAAATTGTATCCTATTGTTCATTAAATGAATTATATTGTTCATTATAAAAAAAACACTTACGATGAAATGAAATGAATTGTATTGTTCATTAAATAGCCATTATTAACCATTATTTATTATTGGAGTGAAGATTAAAGATTTGCATAATAACACCACTCACAGATGAGCAACAATTTATATGATCGAATATCAAACTTTTGTATATATAAAAATGTCAAATGATTACAAATGTAGGTCCATACACAAATATGGCATAAATGTCAACTAAAACAAAATGTATGTCTAAATACGTGAATGTATGTCCATATTCAAATATATATGCCAACTAGACATGTAAGCATTTAAAAACTATCTATAACATCCTAAGTTGTTGATGGATCATCAAAATCGATCCTCTTCGCCGCACTGCTTGGCTCTAAAGGATCCTACACAAGAAAAACAAACCACGATTAATATTAGTTATATTATATAATTCACATTCAAAAATTGAACTATTCATGTTTACCTCATCTCCACGTTTTCTCTTCGGCTTTGCAAGACTCTTGGTGTATGTCTTCAATAGAGGAGATATGTTTTGAATATTTTCATACACAACCTACATGTGTTCAGAAACATGACATTGATACAAGTTAGCATATAATTGTCGCTGATAATAACAAATTATATCTACTAATCAAAAAATAAAATAAACACACATCTACTTGAGGCATCTCTTCTTCTTCTTCAGGTATACTGGGTGTAGTCATTGAGGATGTGAAGCCAAGAATTCTCTGTATATATACACAAGAAGTATATGAAACTATCAATCTATGTCTAGACATGTATAATCACTATAAGTTATTTAAACTATTCATTCAATCATATTTGTATTCAATTAACTTTCCCTTGTCTCCAGCTGCACTACTAGATCCTAAATCACACAGCCCCGCACTCATGTTGTTTGTCCCCTACAAGAGTAAAATAAGATATACATGCAAGTTACTACATAATCTAATTAATACCAATATAAATGATGAGCATGTATGTACAATAAAATACAAATGACTAGGTGCAATAATATATGTACCGTCAAGCTATCAAGGCCAAATGAAATGGCCAACAAGGTGCCCTCCTGAATCTATCTCAACTCATCCTCAGTCATCAACTATTAAATAGACCATGTAAATAAAAATTAGTACTTAATATTATCTAATTTATAAATATTTAATTAAAATATAACATGAACTGTGATAATACAAATCTTACCACTACATCATCAATGTATGATGATGGTGCCTCCTCGCCTCTAGCATGTAAGGACTCCCTAGGGTATCCTCCAATCTGTGTAATAACATCTGGTGCATCATGCATCTCATGCATCTCATACTCTGCACTATCCACAAGAGGATCAATGGGCTGTCCAACTAGACCCAAGCATGCGTGCCCACACATGACACAACTATGGGGCACGCATATTTGTGGAGCCGAGGATGACATGTCACCGACACCAAATGCACCGCTACCATCAAGAGTAGGCTGAGCTACTCATGCAACCTAAGAAACCTAAAGGCTACTCAAAGAGTGAAAAGCCGATATGGTCCATGAAGCCACCTCACAAATGATATCAGGATGTTGAACTACAGGTGGGGGATCAATAGGAGGAGGGGGGACATATGGGGCCTAGAGTACTCTGACTGCCCCAGGTCTATTTTGGGGCATACCTAAACCTACACCTTGGAAAGGTTGGATGTCAAAGTAGTTCACATGTTTGTGTAAAACAAACTCAGCATACAATTTTTTTATGAAATAGAAGGGGATATCAAGATTGTTGTTGGGTGGTTTGTCAAAAACCATCCACCAATGATCCCAAAAGTTTTTCACAATCTCATCATTTGTGCACCATTTAATAGAATTTTTTGTTTTTTTGGGATCTATAGGCTGACTAGTGTGGGGATTAACACACAATGAGGTGATTTCAGCTTTGGATATCTCCAGATCCTTTATATCCTTATACGACAAGCCATCTGAATATTTTTCCCTCATAGAATCTTGCCACAAAAGGGTGACATCGTGCTCCTTAGTCATGGTTTCCATACTTTTTATGATCGACATGAGAGGATCAAACATTGGGTTTAGATGGAGGATCCTATGATATACTTCCGCAAACCCCCTCAATTCATTCAAATTTTATGAAATCAAATCTTGAATTGCGGGGGGGTTTGGCAAATGAGGGTTTGGTTGTTGCAGTTGTGGTTGGTCAGTGTTTTCATTGTTATCCCCCATTTTTAACCTAATTGAATGTAAACAATTAAATTTAGTTAACAAATTTAAACAATTAGGTATTTTATTTTAAAAAACCTAGTTTTCATGAAAAAAAACAATATTTTACATGAAAAATCAAATAAACATTAACAAAAAATACAAAAAATGAATGAAAATGATTCAAAATGATAATTCTTACCTCTGAATCTATTTTATAGCAATTTTTTGTCAAAACACCAGATATCAAATGGAGCGGATATCGGATTTAGATGAAATCGCACAACCCGTGAGTTAAAATTGACTCATGGGCTATCACTGTCGAAATATAAAAGTCTTAGAAAATCAGATATATCCGATTTTCATACTTAAATTATTTTTAAATAACATATATAATATAATAATATATTATATAATTATATAATACGTATTCTATTAAATATTATATATTATAATATATAATATAATATAATATAATATAATATTGTATTATATAATATATTATTATAATATAATATAATATAATATAATATAATATTGTATTATATAATATATTTTTATATTATAATATAATATAATATAATAATATATATAATGTAATAATATATTATATAATATATTATTACATTATATATATTATATAATATTATATAATATGTAACATAATATATTTTTTAAATTAAAATTACAAATAAAAATTAGATATCCGATTTGCATAGGTATTTACCAAGCCAAGGTGTACTGACACCTAGGCCAAGCAAAAAGTCAACACGGATTTTCACATTTTTAGGCGAGTGAGGAAGTCTATTTTTTTCACATCGCCACTTTTTGGCCCCCCTTGATCCTGCACTAACCTGTCACTTCTCAAAGACTCCAAAGTCTTTGAAAAGCATTTAGTGCTTTATGTGTTCAACAAGCTGACCCCTAAAGTCTTCCAAACCACTAATGGCTCTTACATGACCATTAATGACTCTTACATAACCATTTGTTGTTAAATCCACTTGCTCCTATGGTTAGAGACTTTACCTCTAACTAAACCCTCATTTAAACCATGGGTCTCTTCAAGCATTTATTTCTTTGACCATGGTTATCCTCACTAACTCTTCCACAAGAGTTTATCCATTAGATAAAGGCATTATTCCTTGAATAATGAATTTATTCACTCAACTCAACATTAACCTTACCTCCAAAGTTAACCCTCAAGTCATGTCAAGCATTTAATGCTTATTCCCTCCCCTCTCAACCCATCTCTTGTTGACATTTGTCATCCTGGGATTGGATTGAAATCCCCCACATGGATCATAAACCCATCAATCCTAGCCCTTGTTCAGATTACTCAATATCAACCCTCCATTACTCCATTTTACCTATAAATAGAGCTCATTTCTTCATAATGCAAATCCTGAAATCTTGTATGCATCTAACTTATAGTGAGTTTTAGAGAGCATTTAGCATAATCATCTATATTTGTCATTTTGGGATAAAATTAATATTAGATAATTAGATAATAAATCATTTTATCTTGTTCACATTTGCATTTGATAATCATCCATTTTACAATCTTGAACCTTCATAAGACATCCAGAATAGTGCAAAAAGCTACTGAGAGCTACACTCATTTGGGAACTTGGAGAGGAGAGGAACAAGGGAGGAGAAGCTACAAGCATGGTGGAAGACATTTGAAGATGTCTTAGAGAATTTATTTTCTTTGTTAAGCTCTCTATTTTTCTTTTAGTGTCTCTCTTGATATGCTTGGTTAGGATAGTGTTTGATTTATGATTTTCTAACACTAACAATTGGTTTCTTGCTTGTTGCTTGTGTTTTTTATCCTAACCATGATTTTTGCAGAGCATCAGAAGGTATCCAAGAAAAGGTGATTGAACTTGTGGTGATACACTGTAACAATACAAGTGCCATCAACATATCAAAAAATATGGTAATGCACTCTAAAACCAAGCATATTGCAATAAAATATCATTATCTTAGGGAATAGGTACAAGACAAATAAGTTAGAGTGGAATATGTGTACACCAAGGAACAAGTTGCAGACATATTCACCAAGCCGCTACCTAAGGATACTTTTGATTATCTTAGAGGTAAGCTAGGGGTAATTCCCTTGCATACTCTAAGGTGAGTAAAGATCAGATCAACATCAATCCGGCATGATTTTCTTGAAAATCTATGTATTTGGATTGATGATTATGGACTACTTCAGTTGGGGAAGCAATCTTGTCAGTGTATTGAAATACATCTTTGGAATTATTGTCAAAAAGGGATATTATTAGAGTGTTTGAGTACTACTAAGTAGTGGACAAAATGTGTGCAGTAGTGTTGAGCAGCAGGTTGCTGAAGCAAAGGGTTGCTAGCTAGTTTTGTTCATAGAGGCACTATAATGATTTGCATTTGTGCTAGTGTGTGCCATGGATGTAATATTCTAATTTATGGTTGTGCTAGTTTAATTAATACATTCACCAGAGTATATGGTATATGCATTATTCAAAATAATATAAGAACCATCTTATGTTTTGAATGTGCCACTTTCATTTGTAGAAGTGCCAAAATAATTTGTAAAGGCACTAAGAGATGTATAAATTCACTAGAGAATTTTTTGAAGGCCTCGTTCTATTTTCTCTGATCTTTACCAGTTATTTTTAAGAGTTTGTGTTGTACTAGAGGCTTGATTTTGTATTTTCTATGGTTTGTTGTGATGTTTCCTAATTTTTTATTCATTTGGTTTTGAGGATCTGATATATGTTGCATTATGGCCTAGAGAGAGACCACTAGGAGTGTTGGGAAAATGGTGTCTCAACCTTGCATTTACATGTACTTACTATTTATAGTAATCTTTTATTTGAACAAAAAATGGTGTGAAATTCCCCACAAAGTTTCTGGTTGGATAGATAAGAATTCTGGTAAAGTTACGTCGCAAGATCAGTTTTGAAGATATTAAATTTAATATTTTGGAGGGGTCCAATGAAATGTTTAAATTTTATTTTGAGTAATTTAGAGGTCCCAAAACACCTGAAAAAGTGGACATAAGAAACATAGAATTTATGAGTCAATAAAGCACTTCGCATGCTTTCCCGCGCTTCAAACAATTTGTCAATTGGACACACAATTTTCAAGCTATGGCCTCTGGAAGTTTGTACTCATAAAATAGGAAATATAAAATACACCTGACACATAAATGAGTCATAAAAAGGGAGGGATGCATCATAGGGAATATAGAAGGGAGATAAGGTCGGCTACACCTTATTGGGTGGTTTTAGCCCACTGTTTTGTAATAGAGTTTGACAGTTTCTTGTATTGAATCTTCTATATATAAGGTGCATGAGATAGAGGTTGTGTGTAAGAGTCTTATAGCTCTTGAGTTACCTCTGAATCTTTGATTTGTGGTACTCTTCGGAATAGCTTTCTCTACAATTATATTATAATCTATTTTGATTATGGAATAATATATTGGGTGGCTTTTGGAGTGTGGGGTTTTTCTCCCGAAAGAGTTTTCCCCTTGTAAATCATTGTGTTATGGTTTGAATGTTATTATACCCATTTTTTTTCTATAACTCTTATGATGATCTGCAAATTGTTTTGCATTACAATCCTTTGAAGGTTAATGTAGGAAGTTGTTCCACTACTTGATAATATGATGAAACTATAAGCATTCGATCAACTACTGAGAGGGGGGGGTGAATTAGTAGATAAAAATAAATAAACTTTCACCAAACAAACTTTCAACTCAGAATCCAATCACTAAACTAACTGGTTTAGTCACTATATCAAAAAATGCAACGGCACTGTTAAACTTTACCAGTTGACCAAAACATCAATGATACAATGCAATAGATCTGAAACTCAAATACCATTTAACCAAAACATTAAACCACTTCACTAATATTAGTAATAGCTCATTTTAGATCATTTCTAGTCATCTAAACATACCTACGTGGATTATTAGTCATTCATATCAACCATATCAAAAAAACATCCACAAAATCATTTACCACTTGCCACAATGATTTTTCACGTGGAAACCCAAATGGGAAAAACCATGGTGGGGATGAATACCCACAAGTATTCTAAACTCTTCTAAACTTTATCCTATTAGGAGCCAATCCTTGTTAAAAGCTTATACAATAATGACCTGTTAAGAATAGATTCGGTTAAGGACCGCTCGGTTAAGGGATAGACTACAATACCCTATTAAAGGTAACCTCAGTGGAGGATTTCAAATCCAAGTTAATGGATCACCTGGTTAGAGGATTTAAAAAACAAGTTTGTTAAAGCTTACCCAGTTAAGTGATTTAACTATTGTAATGGTTAGAGAACAACAAGTTCTTTGTTGATCTGGTAATAACACTTACTTGCTTAATCAGATCCTTTTCTTCTCCTATCAGCCTTCACAACATTCTGCAGACACACCTTCTGGTTTGGCAACAATCACTCACACACTTAGCCAAATTTCCAACACAATTGAAAATAACTCATTGACCTTATAAGGAAATACAATAGGTCGGTAACACTGTTAGACACAATGCACCACTAAGAGGGGGGTGAATCAGTGGTTCTCAACTTTAATCTTTAACTATCCCTATGAAAGTATACAAATTAATAGATCTAGCCAAATGTAGACTTTCTGGTTAGTGAGGAGGCTAAACACAGATGCATTCACACAAAGGGACATCACATAACACCAATATGTACAAGGAAAACCCAAGATAGGAAAAACCTCACTAAGTAATGCTGCTAGAGACTACTGCTCCAATCCACCCTCACAATGAAATTTTGTTACAATGTTTAGGGCACCAACCCAAGGAACTCCGACCTCTAATTTAGTGAACCAACCCAAAGAACACCAACCCCTAATTTAGGGCACCAAACCAAGGAGCACCAACCCCTAACTTGTTTATGGGCTATAGCCCAAAGGAGATTTAACCCCTGTATTGAGCTACAACTTAGTGATCACAATGATTGCTTCAACTAATAAAATAGTCATACTATTACAAGTGAATCTTGTAACCATTTCATATACCTCACTCTGTTGGTGAGACAACTGTAGACACCTAAAAATGGTCAACGCTTGCGAGGTCATACTTTAACATTTGCGCATTGCCTCATTTTAGGTTTTTTGCGTCGCATGAACATTTCTCCTATGATTCGCACTTGGTCTTTATCATTTGCGAGCATCGACTCATTCTTCTGCATTCTTCAATCATCTCGTCCTCAAATTTGGTCTTGTCAATAACACTATCCAGTCATGATTTTGATCGAACTTATCTTGTTGCATCAATGTGCATGCTAATTTGTCATCATTTTGGACATCGTCAATCCTAATTAAGGTTTTGTCCTCCTGTCAATCTTGCAATTGATTTGTCATCAATCGTTGTTCTCTTATCAATCCTATCATCAATCTTATCATTGTGGACATCATCAATCCTAATTAGGGTTTTGTCCTCTTTTCATCTTATCATCTGGCGATTGGTTTATCAATCTTGTCGTTTTACGATCGATTTGTCATCGATCATTGTCATGTTTGATTTTGTCATTTTGCGATCGATTTGTCATCGATCATGGTCATTTTTAATCTTGTCATTTTGCAATCTATTTGTCATCGATTCTTGTCCTTTTGTCAATCTTGTCATTTTGCGACCGATTCGCTATCGATCGTTGTCTGTCTCAATTATGTCAATTTGGATCAATTTGTCATTGTTCCTCGTCAATTGGTGCATTTCTCAATCAAATCTTTTATCGCATTGGTCATTTATCAATTCAAAATCATGACATTAATTATCCTCAATCAAGACCTAATTGTCATTTTTGCACTTCTAATTCGTCTTCTAGGGTTTTATGATTTATTCATTTAACCTAATTTGTCATTTCTTCCTCTAGGGTTACTAAATTATTTATTAATCCTAAGTCTTCTCATTACAATTAAATCTTTATTTAACTGGCTAATTATTCTTCCTCTTTTAAATTAATTAATAAATGACAAATTGTTAATTAATTTACCTAATTTCTTTTAGTTCCTAATTTCCTATTTTTCCATCAATTTCTAATTCCTAATTGTCATCAATTTCAATCTTTTTAATTTTCTTAATTTCTAATTCCTTTTCCCTCCTATTTCATCTCCTAATTCTATGGGAATGACATTTCAATTTGTCATAAATTGTCATAATTGATAATCAATCAATTTTGACATAGAATGTATCATAATTTGTCATCAATTATCAATCAATCAAATTGTGCATGGAAAGTGCATAATTTGTCATAATTTGTCATATTGATTTGCAATTTCCATTTGAATTGCATCATGCTAATCTTGTCATTTATCCAATTCTTCTATAAATTGGATGATTTTCAATCAAAGCTGATCCTAATCCCGAATCCCTAATCAGACTATTGAATTTATGCTTCGAGTATTCTTGTGTCAATGTCAATCTTGCTTTCACAATTACGTGTATGCACTTGAAGGTGAGATCCACAAAAAACCTATTTGGAGAAGAAAGAAGAACAATGGAGCCGCATGAAGGAGCATTTGAACCCCATCTTTGGTTTGCATGATCTTTGATTTTGAATGTTTTATTTCATGTCTCTATTGATAGTGTTGTTTAGGATAGATCATTGCAATGTGTGTTTGTGATTGAGCTAATAATGATTAATATGTCTTTATATATATTGCTTTGATGATTCCTAATTTCCTAACCCACATTAATTGGTGAACCCGACGTGAATACTAAGCTTCTAACCCCTTTACTGTGTTTTGGAGTGCTCTCAAGTTGATTTTGCAGGTCAAAAACCCAAAAATAGGGCCGTGTAGGGTATTCTGGACACTTCTGCGCTTGTGTCCTGCATCTTGCACCTGTGTCATGCATCTTGTGCTTGTGTAGGTGACATCTTGCACTTGTGTCAAACATCTTGTGCTTGTGTCATGGGTTCTACGCTTGTGTAAAGTCTAGAACATGGGTGACAAATGCAGTGTTTACTTGAAATTGTTGGTGTTTTTGCATTATGTTTTTTGTGCTTTGGATTTTGGTACTAATTATCTATGCAGAATCTTGGCATACGCATGGCAAAGACTACAAATCAAACTACTAACATGTGTTATGCAGAATCGATGGTCAAAGACAACAAATCAAACCTCTAACTTGGGTTTTGTAGGTTGCCTTGGTGAAACAACCAAACTTTTGTGTTTGTGTTTTTTAATTAGGCACTTAGTGATTTATAAATAGGTTGGAATGAACATTTTTTTTCTTTGAGTGTTAAGTGTGACATTGGAGTAGGAGAGTATGCTCTCATCCTTCTTAGGGTGATCAGAAATCCAAATCTTCGATACCATGCTTGTGTTGTTGATTGAGTGTCTCCTTTAGAGGGCCTGCCTTCCTGACCACTTTGCTTTTGCAAGCAAGTGATAATCGTGAGAAGGGAACGTGATGCAGAGCATCATGAAAATCCATAAAACCTTCATTCAAGGGTAAACTTTAAACTTGAATCAAGAGACATATAACAAGATAAATCACTCTTCTCAATTTCAAACTAACTTCAAAGGTTATATTACATCCTTGAAAACATCCATTCAATATTTCAGATCATAACATTCACCATAACATGAGAGAACAAATTATTTATTGCCATGGAATACCCTAATTTAGGGTTTCATCCCTTAACAACTGTTTTCACCAAAATGATCACAAAATATTCAATTCTCAACCAAATAAAGTAAGATCAAAATCACTGGAAAGAATATTCAGAGACCTTTCCAACACATATATCCTTTTTTCAATATTATCACTCATGTGACCACACCAAATGCTACAACCGGGTTGTTGCTGCCTTCACCAATCTGCTTTTCATCGTGAACTGTAACAAACAGTCATCAATAAAATTTTACATACTTCTCATAAAGACAATCTCTTCGGTCAGAATTTATATCACTGAGCTAAACAATTTCTCTCAAAATGTCAGCCAGATCCAACGGTTAAATAAAAAGATATTATCATTTTCCCAAAACTGGGTAACCCTTGCCAGGGTTTTGACAATCATTAAAAAAAAAAACATATCTTGCCAAATACTCCACAAAAATGCACAAGAAAGGATTCATCTGAAATATATTTCATCAATATATCATTAAATAACATATACATATAAAAATTACATCAAATGTGATCCTCCATGGATCTATGACAGCCATAGATTCCTTAAAACCTCATGATAGTTTGAGGGTTTGATGGATAATCTTTGTCAAATCCCCTCCAAACTGATCTCCCCTCTTGATTTCGACCAAAAATGGTTTTATAAACCATTTCCAACTCCTTTCTAACTTCTCCAACCACCTCATAACCAATGGATTTCATTTTTACACTTTTGTTGCACTTTTGGCAATATTGCAACTTTGCAATTTTTACAATTTTTGACATAAATGACTCTAACTCTTACATGGACACTTTTAAAACTTCAATATGGACCAAATATGATATCTTTGGACAAAATGGCTCATTTATCCTTACATATTATGATTCAATTGACTCAAATAACCTTAATATGTTATGAATGACTCAAATACAATAAATTGTTCATATTATGACTTTTGACCTCCTGCTATGCTTGTGTGCTTAGGTGCCTCTGCACCAGAACGAACCAAAGTGAGTACGGCTAGAATTCCTTGGTATTCTAACTCACTATAAACAAATACCTGATAGGCAAAAGCTTTGAAGGAAGGGTTACGTGGGAATTGTAGTTACTTGGGAAGTGATGACCCTTGAACTCTTTCTCATATCAACATCTAAGTAGGGCCTCTTGGTCTAAATCATGCTTGTGCGACTACATTTGTTGGGTATCTTGGTGGGCTTAATGTCTCAATCACGCTTGCGTGACATCAAGGAGTAATGCTTAACGGAAATCCTTACTAAACACCTTGTTTTTAGAGGCCAAAAAACCCTTCTAGTTGCTTGAGAAGGACAAATTCGAATACTTGGAAGAGATACTAAGTTCGCCATGGGGAGATTTCCATGGGGACTGATGCTTGGCTTCCCTAAGAAGTGAGTGCCATGGAGGGGAGCCCGTGGGGTCAAGCATCTATGTATTCTCCTTGAATCCCATAATGAGTCTACCTCTCAAGTACCTAATGTCTTTGCCTATGATAAGAAATGTGGAAATGAGCATGATTGTCTTGAGCCTAAGTTGCAATATCTTGTATTCTTTGCTTGTCAAAAGTTGAATTTTACCTCATTTCAAGAACAAGACAAATTGATTCAAAACAAGGTTAAACACAAGAACATTTCATCCAACAAAAATTCAAAAACACTTTCAAATGTGGTTGTCAAACATTTGTCAAAATCTTGTCTCAACATTCATGTCACTTAGATTTAGGTTCATCCTAGGTTTGCATTTTGTAAGATCATTGTCAAGGTTAAGTTTCATCTAAGTCATACCCCTTTTTCATATCAATAAGAGTCATCCATTTGTATATGTCCTCTTGCATTAAAGTCATACCGTTGTCATACTTTGCATATCCTAAATCTCTTCATTAAGCTTAAGTCATTATCATATCATATTAAGATCACTTGCATATTAATTGTCCCTTAGCATATAGTGTCAAAACTAGGTTTTGTCATACTTGAGTAATCCAAATCTTTGATAAACCCAAGTCATTGTTAAGAAGTCTAGACCTTATCAAATCTTTTGTCCTTTTGTCATCAATATCATTTCGTCAAACCTAGCTTAGTATCCAAGCATATAGGGGAGACATTGTCATCTTGTCTTTTATCACTTAAGTCCTTTTGTCCTTTGAGGTCTAGACATCATTTCAATTTCCTAAGGGTCTCTTTTAGATTTGCATTCATAAGTTTGTCAAAATCTTCAAAAACAACCAAAAACATAGATTGCATTTTCATTTATTTAGTTTGCATTTAGTTGCATATCATATATTATCCTTGAAAATTTTCAAAAATATTGCATTTGCATAAGTGACATGTCTATTGAAACAAGGTTCCAAGCACCAATGATGCAACAAAGTTTGACATATCAACCGACAATGCAATCACACTTCTATCCAACCCAACAACAAGGCAATATCGATCAAACTTTTCATGATGATGTAAATGTCCAAATACAAAAACTAGAGGAGAAACTAGCTCAAGAAAATGAGATATTGGAACAAAGAGTGAAAAACATTTAGAAGAATAGATCACAAACGTCCAAAAGTTTTGAAAATTTCAAGGTCGAAATCCAAATATTGAGCCAATTGATGTAAGATCTCTTCTTGAATGATCAAACATACCAGCTCTCATCTCCCAAATAGAGATGATGAAACAATTTCAAGAAAGGAGACAACATCAATTTCAACATTATGTGCCTCCACAACAAGAACAAGAAGGTGTTTACTATCAATCAGATTTTCAACCAACACAACCAATGGTCCAATTTCAACAATATGTCCAACCAATTATACAATGTCCAGTCCAACCAATGGTGGAATATCAACAAGTTCAAGTTCAACCACCATATCAATATCAACAACCGCCACCAAACATTCAAAAACAAAGGTTGCAGCCCACACCAAGCCAAGTTTCAAACATGTCAGAACAATTGAACCAAGTCCAATATCAAAACATGATATCAAACCAAAAACAAGTTCAAATTCTAGATCCAATCATGTCAAAACCTCGAAAGAAAGGTGGCATTATTGAAATGCTCTTAAGGAAATTACCAAGTGAGTTTATTGAAGAAGATCAAGATAATGCACTTATGTCTAGCAATGCCTCATCCCCTCGCAAACAAATTGACTCTCTAGTGGCATCTATCCCTACACCTTTAGAAGTTTCACAAGAACCTTCTATATTGTCCTCATCAAACAATACACCCAAGGATGCAATTATCCAAGAGCTATCCATAATTGATTTCCAAGATAATCCAATTCATGACGCACATCTTTGTCATGTTTTAGAAATACAAGACCCAATGCCACCATGCACTTTATTGCCATTACCTATTTTAGAGGACCCCATTCAAAGTCCCTCTTCCTCATGTTCAAGCATTGATTCCTTGCCAGAATCCATCACAAATGTTCAAAGTGCATTTCCTACATGCCAAAACATTGATTCCTTGTCAGAATCCTCCATGCATATCCAAAGTCTAACCCCATGTCAAGAGGATAATTTAGAGCATGAAGAAGTGTGTCTTGAAATAGATCAAGATCAAGATCTTGAAACCTTATCATCCCATCCAATTGTTGACCAAGACTCCATGTTCCCAGACACTCACGATGATTCCCCTATTCTTGTCCATCCTATCCAAAGTCCTATTGACACTCCATTCCCCGAGCAAGATCAAGATATCCCAGTTCATCCAATCCCAAATGATCCCCTTCCATTTCATGAAAAAAATATCCTTTCAAATCCCATTGACATTCCACTTCCTAAGAAAGATCAAGATATCCCTTCCATCCTTTCCGATGATCCCATTGAAATTCAAGAGAAAAGCATCTTTAAAGAGGATTCCAATGATCTTCCTCCTTGTCAAGATCAAATTATTCCTTTAGATCCTCCACAAGATCCACTTGTCCCTCCATCTCCACGTCCTAATCCTGCATATCCACTCCAAGATCTCATTTCTTTTGACGATCCCATTATTTCTCCCATTCCATCTCTTGAAGAGCCTGTCATTGAACCATGTCCACTACATAATCCTAGTCCCTCTCATGATCCTAATCCCCCTCATGATTCTAATGTGTCAGTGCAAGATGTTCATGAACCCTTGACATGCATAATGGGTTCTTCCACTTTGGTGCAATCCGATCCACTTCAAGATCTAATTATTTCTCTCATATCATATCCACCTCATAATGGACTTGTGTCTTCTTCCCAAAGCAAAGAGTATCCTATTAGTCAAAATATTGATAAAGGCAAAGGGGTAGACCTTCACAAGCAAGAGCCCTTTCATATCAAAGAGTATACTAATGGTCATGGCTATAGAGCTCACACTCAAGGCATTGGTATCCCTTCAAAGTCAAAATCCAAATGTCCACCTTCCCCATCATTGCTTCCATCCATTCTAGGTCCCTATATCCCTCCATCTCCTATGCAACATCAACAAAGGCACACATCTTGGAGAACCTTCCATCCATCCCACATGCCTCCATATCATTCCCATCCACACTGACATTCATTCCCTCTTCCAAGCAATTTGGATGCCAAGTATAAGCATCATAAGTCTAGCAATCCACATGTATTCAAGGATCAACATGTCCAATATAATCGACATGTCAAAACAAAGAACAATATGATCTATAAAGAAAAAGAAATATCCAAAAGGCCACAAAGGCCCACTGAGAAAAATAAAGAAAAGTCAAAATATATATGGGTTCCTAAATCCCTTGTGCAAGCAATGCACTCCAAGGAACCACAAAAGCATGAAAAATCAAAAACCATGTGGATCCCTAAGAAGCTCCTTGAAGCACAAAAAGAAACATCCAACTTGGCATCCAAAATTGCTATTCCTCCATCCAACCCTCTCAAATTTGTTCCTCCATCATCTTCTTCATCCATTTTGGGCCCTTATGTCCCAAAATCCATAGCCTTTCCTTGGTCACAATCTCAATATCCAAAATACATTTGTCCTCCATCAGTCCATCACCCCTCAAGGTGTGTGCCAATGTCAAGCTTGTCAACATTTCCATCCAGTGAAGCCCAATTCTTCCAATACCCTATCCATTATCCAATGCATATTTTCCATCCTTCGATCCCTTTGATCCAATCCTTTACATAAATCCTTGCCTTAATTTCATCTTATTTTCCATGTCCTTATCCTACCAACGTCTTTGAGCATACTTTTAAAGGTTATGGTCCATTTTTTTCAAGGCTACTATCCAAATAAAAAGATGCTTGAGTCCTTCTTCCATCCCCTATCATGTGTCCATCTTCTATTGAAAAAGTCAAAATCCAAAAAAAGAAAAAAATAAACAAAAAGAAAAAAAATAAAGAAAAATAATTCGTCCACTGGTGAAAACCTGGCAAACAAGCGCCTTGGGCAAGTACCGTGATGAAAACCTAGCAAACAGGCATCATGCGTAATTTGTGAACTTCTTGCACACCACACTTGGGGGCAGGTTTTATCCTATCATATCCTTTTGTCCTTCATTGTTCCATGATCCTATCGCACCCATGTCATACTCCTTCATATCCTATTGCCCTTCATTATCCTATCGAACCCCTGTCATTACCCTTCATATCCTATTGTCCCTCATGTCCAGTTTCCTCTTTCCACCTTTGATCTTGACAAGGCTGAGAATCATCATGAGCATCATGCATCTTGTTTGCATCTTTTAGTCTATCATAGCTTTTGGTCATTTATCCATTTGCTTATTATACCCTTTCATCCATATTTCCTATCTTATTGCAACCTTCAGTCCATGTCCCTTATCCATTCTTGGTCTTGTTTATCCTATCCATATCTTATCGCTATCCATAAACTCTTTTTCATTCCTTGATCTTGATCTGACATAAGGACACAAAATTTAAACATGGTTTCAAAACACCTCTTGACATGTCCCTCAGGCCATGTTCCTGCTTTACATTGTCATATCCAGTTTCTTGTCCCATCACGCAATAGCCCTTGGAAATTGCATCCGTATTGTCTCCATAATAAGAGACCTTTGTCTTCCCTCTATCCAACATCATTTTAGAAAGCTTATTTATTCACCTATCATATTCCTTGCCTTGCTAGACACTGGGGGCAAAATAAATCCTAAAAATTGAAAAATGTCCTGAAATAATCCAAAAAAAATTTCAAAATGTCCTGAAAAGAAAATTCATAAAAATTGAATAATGTCCTGAAAAAATTCATAAAAATTGAAAAATGTCCTGGAAAAAAGTCATAAAAATCGGAAAATGTCCTTGAAAAAAGTCATAAAAATCGGAAAATGTCCTGAAAAAATTCATAAAAATTGAAAAAAGTCTTGATAAAAGTCATAAAAATCAGAAAATGTCCTGAAAAAAAAAAGTCATAAAAATTGAATAAGGTCCTGAAAAAAATCCATAAAAAGTCAAATAAAGTCCTAAAAAAATGAACAAAAAAATTGTAAAAACTCGAAAGGCAAAACAAAACATAAATTATTCCCTTTGTGCATAGACAGCTCACTAAGTATACATCCAATGACACTTGCAATCAATTCAACACTGTGCTTTAATGAAATCATGCTTTAACCAGATGAACTTTTTCAATCAAAATCAAACACTCAAACTGATCCAAAATGTCATATCAATTGAATATCAATATCATAATCATTTGTCCTTGTTCCTATTATCATGGGTCTTATACAGGGTGTGGTATACTCGAAACCAGACTGTGTCCTATCTTAGACAGGGTACCGCATTTCCTGAAACCAGACAACATGATCGTCCTATCAGCACTTTCAACTTTTGACAATGAAGATCAAGATGTTTGTTTGATTTGTTTGAACTTGCGCATCTTATCTTTTTCTTGATTTATCTTCGATCATGTTCCTATGTTGCTCGATGATGTCACTGAGTGATTTAGAGTGACCGGGATGGCTCATGGTCTCTTTCTTTGATTGTGATTGTCGTTTGTCTGTGATGTGTCTGTCTTTTGCAAATCGGGTTGCATTTCAGCTCTGGCCTTCAATGCCATGATGCTACGCATCCATTTTGCTACATAAAAATAAAGGTTCTCACCTACAAAGTGCATTACTGAAAGCAAGTTTTTCTTCATCTCTAACTGTCCTCTATCTCATTTCTTACTAACATTTCTTCCATCTGGTCGGATAGTCAGTTCGGTCTAGTACTCTGGTCTCTAAACATACATATTGCATCCTGCATCCATTTGGTTAGTACATTTGCATTGCATCAAGCATCACATCAAACATTTATCCATTTCATATTATAAATGCATCAAAAATACATAAAAAATGCATCCATACATGTTCATAAACCAGTGCATAAGTCATCCATACATAGAAAAATAACTACAAATCATAACATATAGCATCCAATCATATCGATGCATATCATATCACATATCACAATCATGTCGGAGTACAAAATCAGACTGTCTATCCTAAGTATGGCCCACAGGCTGACTACAAAATGTCAAAATACATAATGTCCATTGTCTGTCCTAAGGAGTACATGCCTTTGTCACTGGGTGCTCCCTCTGTCCTCCTCATCCCTGCCATGTCTCGCAGATGATGTCCCTCCTGGTCCTGGCTATGGTGGTCTCATCGGTCCACTCACTCCTATGCTACTCAAAGATCTCCGAGAGCGTGACCTGCTCTCTGTCCTCGATCGTGCCCGATACGAAGGTGCTCTTCACTCTGGTGGAACTGCACTCTCATATAGTGTCCTCCAATACAGTCTCTCCTCTCCAATCCCTACCAGCATCTGTGCCATCTCCCGTGCACTGGCATCCCTAATCGACCCAATGAACTCAGTGACTCTCTATCCCTCTCGCTGTGCCTGAGCTATGGCTGTATCTCGAGCCTCTGTGAGTCTGGCTATCTCCACTTTAAACTGCTCATGTTGTCTCTCTAATGTTGCAATATAGTCCTGCTGACTCGCTATGGTAGCCCTGCACATCTCCACCTCCTCTGTCCTAGCTGTCCCTGGCTCTAGAGGAATATCCTGCAATGTCTCCTGATCCGCTGAGTCTGGCTCATCATCGTCCTCACCACCATCATCTTCATCATCTCCATCTCCATCATCCTCCTCATCCTCATCATCCTCCTCATCCTCATCATCCTCCTCATCCTCATCACCTCCCTCCTCTCCTGTGAATGGGAAGTCCTCCTATCTCCTCGGTACTGGAATATCAGGATCAGTCAAAGGCACTGGCCGTCATTGTGCAAACCATGTCTCATACTCTTCTATCATCCCCACATCTACCACATCTGACCACCACTCCCACTATCTCTGCTGTAACTGTGCAAAGTCAGCATATGCTATGTGTGGCTGAATCATACTCCCCCACTGACTCGTCTCTCTATGAGATTGGGCAAAACATGCAGTCCTCCTAGGTACATCCTGTCGCTCTCCAAACTGTCGTCTGACCCTCTCTAGTAGGTACATCTCAATCACTCTCTGGCGGTTCACTAGTCGCCCAATCAAGTATCTCTCCTATCTGCAATATGGTAACTCCTCATGATCATCTGACCATCCGGGGCAATCTCGATATGGCCTCCATATGAACTCTGTCAATCTATCCAGCTCATGTCGCCAGTACAATATATATCCAAACGGACCCTGTCTCAGTGCTCCACCATAGCTATACACATACGGTCGGTGTGGTATCACCTGTCTATCTGTAATCGGTCGACATATGGAAATATGCTCGAATGCCCATACCTGAAGCAATTTGACTCTACAGCTCAGAGTCTAAACTCCCTGATATGCTATCTAATGCAGCTGAAAATATAGCATAGCCAGTACACATGGTCCCCATGCATACACTGTCCCCTCTGTCACCATCTGCTCTAGCACTCTTCCCCATCCAATAGGGAATCCATGTCCTCGTCTATCACCTGCTAGAAGACATGCTATCACAACTGCTATCACCACATATCGTCGGTCATACTCGGAAGCCATGCTCTCCCAGCCAATCTCCCTCTTGACGATGTCTAGATCATCTGTGTTGCACTCAAATAGCCTGCATAACATGTCTCTACCTATCACTGGGTCATACTCTATCATTTCCCCATGTATCGGAATGTGGAGGATGTGCCATACATCCTCTAGAGTCACCGTCGCCTCGCCAGTCGCCAAATGAAAAGAGGAGGTCTCTAAATGCCATCGCTCTGCCAATGCGGTAAGCAATCCTGTGTTTGCCCTAATCTCGGGCATG
Source organism: Cryptomeria japonica (assembly GCF_030272615.1). Classification (NCBI taxonomy): domain Eukaryota; kingdom Viridiplantae; phylum Streptophyta; class Pinopsida; order Cupressales; family Cupressaceae; genus Cryptomeria; species Cryptomeria japonica. Next base: position 283,833,471 of record NC_081408.1, on the reverse strand, counting down.
TATGTGATATAATATATCCCTAGTCCTGCTAATGTGTCTCTCTCTATGCTCCTAAGTCTATGTCATAGCATGAAACAGTCTGGTCGATTCTCCCGTGTGATCAACGGATACTGTCGACTCTGCATCACAATCGGGGCATCATTTTGTCAATTTTTGGGTTTTCTCCTATGGGTTGCATTTCCTAATTTTTATGTCCAATCAGGGTGTTTTTCATCTACATTGACCTATTCTACCCTTCTCCCCCCTTGTCAGGTCATTTGCATGCAGTTTCGAATCAAAAGTGAGTCATTTATGGACTCTTGCGCCTGTGTCAGAGAAACTACGCTTGTGTTAGGTAAATTGTGCTTGTGTCTTCCCACACAAGCATAGAACACCTGACACAAGGACAGAATTAGACTACACAAGCGCAAAAGTCCTCTTTTGCATCCCCTGTGGGCCCCGCAATGTCCCGCAAATGCGTCAAATTCATGAAATTCAACACATGGGTTTTTGAGATACATACAGCTGCTCCTGCATCCTCCGGTCATTTGAATGTGTGTACATGTTCTCCAAGGTGATCCGCCATTGGAATGTTCACCATCTGTCTGCATGTGTCCTTGTCCAGAGCAACAAATCCTCCTCTTTAGCTAGTGCAAATGAGCAATTTTCACTCTCTTGATCTCATTTATAGCTCTTTGTCATTGCATAGATGGACATGCATCCTCTCCATCTTATGTTGGTCATGGTCTTGTGCACCTTACATTGCTTGTCCTTCATGCATCCGATCTCCGATTGTCAGTCCGTTCGATCCTATCATTTTTATCGATCAATTGGCATCTTTTCTGCATGTTTCCGGCCAATTCCTTGAGGGACCATGCATATGTCATTATCATTGTCCGAGGTATTTTCATTATTGTTCTTTGAAACAACGCTCAGAATCGCATTGTCTCAAAGAGGGGCAAAATGTAGACACCTAAAAATGGTCAACGCTTGCGAGGTCATACTTTAACATTTGCGCATTGCCTCATTTTAGGTTTTTTGCGTCGCATTAACATTTCTCCTATGTTTTGCACTTGGTCTTTATCATTTGCAAGCATCGAGTCATTCTTCTACATTCTTCAATCATCTCGTCCTCAAATTTGGTCTTGTCGACAACACTATCCAGTCATGATTTTGATCGAACTTATCTTGTTGCATCAATGTGCATGCTAATTTGTCATCATTTTGGACATCGTCAATCCTAATTAGGGTTTTGTCCTCCTGTCAATCTTGCGATCGATTTTTCATCAATCATTGTTCTCTTATCAATCTTATCATCAATCTTATCATTGTGGACATCGTCAATCCTAATTAGGGTTTTGTCCTCTTTTCAATCTTATCATCTGGCGATCGGTTTATCAATCTTGTCGTTTTACGATTGATTTGTCATCAATCGTTGTCATGTTTGATATTGTCATTTTGCGATCGATTTGTCATCGATCGTGGTCATTTTTAATCTTGTCATTTTGCAATCTATTTGTCATCGATTCTTGTCCTTTTGTCAATCTTGTCATTTTGCGACCGATTCGCTATCGATCGTTGTCTGTCTCAATTATGTCAATTTGGATCAATTTGTCATTGTTCCTCATCAATTGGCGCATTTCTCAATCAAATCGTTTATCGCATTGGTCATTTATCAATTCAAAATCATGACATTAATTATCCTCAATCAAGACCTAATTATCATTTTTGCACTTCTAATTCATCTTCTAGGGTTTTATGATTTATTCATTTAACCTAATTTGTCATTTCTTCCTCTAGGGTTACTAAATTATTTATTAATCCTAAGTCTTCTCATTACAATTAAATCTTTATTTAATTGGCTAATTATTCTTCCTCTTGTAAATTAATTAATAAATGACAAATTGTTAATTAATTTACCTAATTTCTTTTAGTTCCTAATTTCCTATTTTTCCATCAATTTCTAATTCCTAATTGTCATCAATTTCAATCTTTTTAATTTTCTTAATTTCTAGTTCCTTTTCCCTCCTATTTCATCTCCTAATTCTATGGGAATGACATTTCAATTTTTCATAAATTGTCATACTTGATAATCAATCAATTTTGACATAGAATGTGTCATAATTTGTCATCAATTATCAATCAATCAAATTGTGCATGGAAAGTGCATAAATTGTCATAATTTGTCATATTGATTTGCAATTTCCATTTGAATTGCATCATGCTAATCTTGTCATTTATCCAATTCTTCTACAAATTGGATGATTTTCAATCAAAGCTGATCCTAATCCCGAATCCCTAATCAGACTATTGAATTTACGCTTCGAGTATTCTTGTGTCAATGTCAATCTTGCTTTCACAATTACGTGTATGCACTTGAAGGTGAGATCCACAACAAACCTATTTGGAGAAGAAAGAAGAACAATGGAGCCGCATGAAGGAGCATTTGAACCCCATCTTTGGTTTGCATGATCTTTGATTTTGAATGTTTTATTTCATGTCTCTATTGATAGTGTTGTTTAGGATAGATCATTGTGCAATGTGTGTTTGTGATTGAGCTAATAATGATTAATATGTCTTTATATATATTGCGTTGATGATTCCTAATTCCAATGCTACAACAACATCTCTGCTAAACCGGTTCACTCTTCTGCTGCTACATTGCTAGTAAACTCTATCGGTTCACCTCTACACTTCTTCTGCTCTATTGGATCTCCTTCTCATTGCTCTGCTCTTTAGTCCTCTCAACTGTGTCCCTATCGGTACAAGCACCTATTGGTTGTCTTCTCATATGCACTCTAGCTGCTATACCAATTGTACAAACCATACTGGTAAACCCTTTGTTAAATCCTATCATTGGTTTAACCTTCACTTCCTCAATTACTGCTATCCTTAGATATTTTTCCTCTGATTGATCAAGCTCTCTTATGCAAAAACTCTTTTTTCTCTTCTTCAACAACAACCTTCAATGATTTTGGCTTCCTTATTTATAACTTGGTTTTCTCGCCAAAAGCCAATTCAAATATGAGGTAGTTAATGTTTCCTCATCAACCTCGAGGAAAACCAAATCCAATCAGATCTTATATGATTTAATCACCCATATAGATTTTTGCTCATCATCACCATTGTCATGCCTTCTTGATCACACCTTCTATCTTTGGCAATATGGTTTTTACCCTATCAGCTGACTTCTTGGTCAATCACCAAGATTGGTCTTGTGGTTTCCTTCGTCTGCCTCAATCTCCTCAGTCACTCTAAGCTAGCTCTTTGTTGTCCTCTAGACCTCAAAGTTTGCCACCTTGACACCATGTGGCATCCATTTTGACCAACTGCCATCTTGGATTGGTATCTATTTAGTTAGGATCACTGACCAAACATTCAACCAGTTCTTCTTTTATGCCGATTTACAAATCGTGCCACTATCTCACACTTTACTAGTTAACCTTCATGTCTATACTTTGTTGAACTGTTGATGGAACTCCTTAACTGGTCACTAGACATGTCTATCCAAAGCATGCTCATCTTCATCAGATGGGAGTCTTATGCATCTGCACCTTGTCTATATTACTGGTGGACAGACATACTGATAAATGCTCTTGATGATACTATATCATCAACCTTCACCAGACTCCATCTTCAATCCGACCATTTTTATTTGATTGCATGTACCCAGCCTTGCCTTCTCCCTAATCAACTTAGACCATATCTCAAGTAGTCTGTCAAAGAGACAAACTAAACATACTTCAACTACACTAGACCATATCTCAAGTAGTCAATCCAGTGCATAACCTTGATTCCATGCACTGGAGGTATTCCTTTGATTTACCACTAGATCTGGTGTCAGCCTTCAAACTCTTTCCTGTACCTCTTCTTCCTTATCTCATAGAGCTATAATGCACATTATACAAAATAAGAGATAAGCTCCACTTACTAGTGGAGTGATACCTTGTCATCTGCATTCTGCAATGCACTTGTAACTTTCCTCTTTGTGGCACATCTTCAAATAGACACATGTGATCCAGTGTGGGCACATTTTTTGTCAGTCATCTCTTCACATGGTGACTTCATCTTCATCTGATGGGCGTCCTCTTTTTTTGCAACCTCACAACATTTTGGTGACCTATTCATTCTTCTCCTCCATTGTTGATGTTATTTATGTAATATTCTACCTCTTCATCATAAACAACATCAAAGCATCCTACTCATTGTCAACACTTCACTTACTAGTTAACATACTCTCCCTATTGGTGATACATTGTAACCAGTATCGGTAACCTTACCATTTCATCCACACAAGTCAAACACTAACTTGTGTATCAGTGATGCTAGTGGTCATTCATTTGAATGGCATTCTCTTCCTTACCTTACTGATGTTCTCCAACACAAGGTGATATCAAAGATATCTCATCCTATACTCCTCCATGACAATGTTGCACATACATCTCTCATACTGGTAGTTATCCTATACCGATTAACATAAATGACAACACAATGCCAACAGTCTCCCCTTTTGGCATTGGTGTCAACTCATGTAGTATCTGGCATACTACATAATCTCTCTACCTCTTTGTATGATCCAATGGATTCTCAAACATGTAGTATGCGGTATACTACATAATCTTTCCCCCCTTTGACAACAATGGAAAAGGGCACTGTCAGAATATCATTCTTCCTTGTATATACCAGTTACTAACATAATTATTTCTTCCCCTTTATCTTCATTAGATGCATCTCCTCCTTTGATACCACTTGTTGTATTTTCTCAAATCAGAACACTTGAGATGGAGGACTTAACTATCAATTGACATCAATTGAGCATGCAAATCTAATACTATTTATTAAAACACTCAATTGTAGAAGGATGTGTTAGTGAATATTACTCACCTGTTGGTCAACCTGCATCACCTCCCATTTGATCCCAAAATTATTTAGAATAAAATGTGATTGTACTATGAATACAATCAACCAAATGACAAGCAGATACCCATAACCATGAAATTCTCCTGGGTATACCTACTACAATTTCCATCATCTGCATTCTGGGTTGTCAATAACTTTACAAGTTCAAGCATGTTAGCTCATCATCATAAGCACTCGAACTCCCCTTGAGTCATACATTATAGGTCCTCATCTTCAGTAAGGTCTAATACCGAGACTCCAATTATTTCCATATACCGATTGAGTTATGCATATGTGATCATCTGATAATCTTTAGCTCTGTCATATCCACCATAGCCTATAACATGATCCTGAAGCCACACAATGACATCACCGTGTGATAAATTACACCAGTTAGCCCAAAAATATGCATTCCTAATTGATTAACCAGAGGGCCAACATATTTCATTTAAGTCTTCATCAACACAACTTGAGACATAACTTCATATTTCATGCTACTGGGGCTATTACAATAATGTCCAACCTCATTGTCTTACATAGCTTGCAAGTACTTGTTAGCATTCATGCTGGTAATATCCTGCACATATCGATTTATTTTACTTGTCCATCACCACTATCAGAGCACCTTCCTATGACTCTTGACATTTTGTGTCACTGAGCATCTGATTCCAATTGTTAATCTCCATCTATTGACACATGAAGTAGTGATGCAACTTTCATCTTTAGGTGTGTAGTCAAGGAAACCTCTATACACACTTATCTTTTCATTTCCATCCTTCACACAAACAACATCTTGTTCTTCCACATGTCTTGTTCCACTAAGGGGGTGAATGATAAGTTTAGTGTATTACTCCCCCCAGGATTCTACATTCCCTTTAAGCCTTAGGATATATCACCTGTGCATTAAATGTATAGTGTCATTCCATGGTCTTCTTCCTCCATACCTGCTTGGTCTCATTCTTCTTCCCATTTTATGGCTTAAGAATAGGTCTTACCACCTTCTACTGATGGGTCCTTTCATTTCTGGATTTTGCATCACAACTAAAGGTAGTGCTATAGTAGCACATATCATCCATCCCAACTTCATGATTTGAGAATCTCTTTACATACCAATTTGACCAACTTCTTTTGGTCATGTGGTTGTGACTAGCAATTGAAACCGATGGACCTCTTTCTCCTGCAGGGACATTTCTTCTTTAGTTCCACGCAAGTTTGTGACTTCCATATGCTTTGTATCCACTTTTCTACACAACATAGTTGCTATATCAGCCTTCATATGACTATAAGTTCCTCTTTCTATAATCAAACACTCTATGGCCAATTCCATTGCAGTTATGATAATTAATATTTGCATAACTGGGAGAGGGGACATGCATGTATCTACTCCTAGATATATTTTTCTCATATGCATAATGTCTATGAGATCCTAGATTATTCCTTCTAGATCTCTTTCTATGTTCTTCTAGTCTATGGCCATAAGAATTATATGCAAAGCAATAACCAGTAAAGGATGGCATATGACTTCAAATTTATTCTGCAATACATGGGGAGATCTTATCGGTTTAACATCTCCAATCTGTTGGCATTTGATGAAATGATATGTTGGCACATGATGATATGATAATAATGTATGATGTTGTCATTGATGTCAATAAGTATAGGTTAACCAGTATGAAGATTAAAAGTAGTTTTTATTGGTGATCAAATTGAAGAACTGGTATGACGGGATGAACTAAACCGGTGTTAGAGTTTCACTAAGTGTGACTACCAGTTGGTAGTATTAGCGTTAGGGTTTCTGGATGGCCAATCTAGCTTGTGCGAAGATATTTGGCAATGAGTTAGCTAAGAAATGAGGATGAGATCAAGATGCCATATCATTTTTGTGCACATGAAGGATTTCCTTGAAGATCTTGCATGAGAAGATCGAGAACATTTATTATATACCTTGGGAATGAACATTCTTCTTGGCAGTATGTGAAGAGAGCATGATGGGTTACTCACTTCTATGTGTGGTGAATAATGGATGATGCAGAATGACTTGTGATTTATTTTAGATTGTTTCATTCTATGCTAAGTGTTTTGTACGGTTAGGATTGGACCGCTTGTAATTGTAAACCTAAGATGCTTAGGGTTTAGGGTTTATGCTACCGACCTAATTGTTGTCTATAAGGTTGATGATGTTTGTTATTGTAAGTTGTTGGAAAAATTTGTGTATGTATCCAAGTGATGAGATACTTGCCAAACTAGTGAGTGAAAATTGTAGAGTGTGATTGCAGAGTAGACGAACTGAAAAATCTTTCTTGGCATATAGTGTTGTTATCAGATCAGAGTTTTACCTATTGTCTTCTAACCATTTAAACAGAAGTAAAATCCCTTTGCCAGGTAGCTTTAATAGGCTTATTGAAAATCCTCTAACTAGGTGACTCAAGCTCATTGAGTTCTTTAAATCCTCTATCAAGGTAACCTTTAACAGGGTTTCAACCTTTAAAAGGGTATATAGCCATCCTTTAACTGAGTGATCTTTAATAGGATCGGTTTCTAGAAGAACCTTGTTGTAAAAGTCTTTAACCGGAATAGGCTCCTAATAGAGAGAGCTTCAAAAGAGTTCAAAACAAGCTTGTCGATATTCATCTCCATCATGGTTTTTGCCATTTGGGTTTCCACGTGAAAAATCTAGGTGTCATGAGGTGTGCATTTTCATGTAATGATTAAGTATTCTTTGTTTAGGGGATTATGCATGCAAAGATAATAAGTTATGGTATTACTGATACAACACATCCACAGGTTTATGGGTGAATTAGTTATCAAGTGTTGAAGGATATTTCTAGTATTCAGTTTACTGGTTTAGATGTCTGAAGTCTTACTATGTTTAACTGGTATTGCCATGGTTAAGTCCAATAATGAACTCAACCGGTTATCATTATAAGTTGCGATGAATTTTTTGTATGTACTGATTCACCCCCCCCCCCCTTCTCAGTATTAGTTAGGGTATCTATTATTCATCATTATTCATCAATTGGTATCAGAGAGACTCCAAGTCCTCGGTGATATAGGATTAACTGCTTAAGGTAAAAGATTTGACTTTAATGTTGAAGAGGAAAGGTCCTAAATTCAATAGAGAACTTCAAAATATGGAACGACAGAATGAAGATCTATATCAAGAGTTTGGGTGCTCAATACTGGAGCTATGTTGAGAATACCTATGTAATTCCCATTGGCACTTTAACTAATGATTAGAAAAGAGAGATTCAAGAAAATGGTCAAGTCATGGAAGCCCTTATTAGCCATTTGTCTAATATTGAGTTCATTGAGGTACAAGATAAGGAAACTCTTAAGGATGTATGGGACACATTAGAAACTATTTATGGTGGTGATGAGCATGTCAAGCAAGCTAAGGAAGAGAGCCTTAGAGGAAAATTTTAAGACATGAGGATGGTTGAAGGAGAGACCATTAAGAAATATAGCATAAGGATCAAAATTGTTGTTGGAGATATCAAGAGAACTGGTGGAACAATTGAGGAGGCCACCGTTGTCAGTAAAGTTTTGAGACTATTGTTACTAGTCTATTCAATTAGATTTGCTTCTATTCAGGAACTAAGGTCTATTGACAAAACCAAGGTATCCTTAGACTCTATCATTACAAAGTGGATTGCATATGAGTTGAATAGCTATGATTGTTGTGTTCACAAGACTGAGTTAGCTTTTAGAGCATTTGTTGCACCAACCAGAAAAGGAAAAGAAGTACCAGTTATGAATCCATATAAAGCAGAGGTATGGATGATGAAGAGATCTTGGTGGAGTTTGAAGCTCTTCTTGCCAAGAGACTTCCAAAAGTAACTGGAAAATACAAAGGTAAGCTTCCTTTAAAATATTTTTCTTACAATATAAGATAGGACATATAGCTGTTAACTACCCTAACAATGACAATAAGGATAAACTGGAGAGGTTTAGAAAGTACAAAGGAGGAAATAGAAGAAATTATTTTGTTCTAGTGGAAGAAGGTGCTACTAATGAAGAATCTGAGGATGAAGAGAATGAGGACATAGTGTTTGTAGCTATAAAGGAAGAAGTGTCTAACAAGAAAGCACTTGTCTCTCGCATTGATAACTCAAATGAGTGGATTATTGATATTGGTTGTTCTCACCACATGACTGGTGATTGGAGAAATTTTATGTCTCTAGAAGAGTATGATGGAGGTGTTGTCAGATTTGGCAATGATGCACCTTGATTGGTAAAAGTAAAAGGATCCATCTCACTGAATGGAAAGAGAAATGGGGATGATGTCTACTGGGTAGAAGGTCTTAAGCATAACGTGTTGAGTGTTTCTCAGCTAAATGATAAAGGACTCATTCTGGAGTTCAAAGTTGGAGTTTTCAGTATATTTGGAAAGAGTGGTGAATCTATTGCCATTGGTAAGCAAACCAGAGGCAACTTGTTTCAGTTGAATGCCAGTATAAGTCAGTGTCTAATGGAAAAGTTTGATGACAATTGGATATGGCATAAGAGACTTTGTCATATGAACTTTGATAATATTGTGAAGGATAGTAAGATCAAGGAAGTAAGAGGATTTCCTTTGCTAAACAAGCCAAAGAATTCTTTATGTAGACAATGTCAACTTGGGAAGATGTCTTCCTCAACTTTGAAAGGTAAGTCTTTTTCAGCAGAAAACTTACTTGATCTTGTGCACATTGATTTGTGTGGTCCTTTGAAAACTAGAATTATTCAAGGAGATAGGTATTTCATGATTCTTACTGATGACTTCACAAGAATGATGTGGGTCACATTCTTGAAAGACAAGTCTGAGGCATTTGGAAAATTCAAAGCCTTCAGAGAATTAGTACAGAAGGAAAGTGGTCATAAGATAGAATACCTAAGAACTGATCAAGGAGGTAAATTCACTTCTGATGAATTCAGCAAGTACTATGAAGATAATAGTTACAAGAGGCAGTTGTCTTCTCCAAGAACACCATAGTAGAATGGCATAGCAGAAAGGAATAATAGGACTACAGGTGAAGCAGCCAAAACAATGTTGATCCAAGCAAAGGTTGCTCACACTTTTTGGAGAGAAACGATTAGCATTGCAGCCTATATTGTGAACTGGGTACTCATCAAGAATGGTAAACATAAAACCCCTTATGAGTTACTTCAATGCATTTGGTAGTAAGTGTTACATCAAGAGAGGTGAGGATTTGAGAAGGTTTAATGCTAAATGTCATGAAGGAAAATTTTTGGGATATTCCACTAAAAGTAAAGCTCTCAAGTGCTACAACAAAAGAACACAAAAAATTGTTGAGACTATCAATGTCAGAGTTGATGAATCCCTTGAAGAATGTGAGGAAACCTGCATCAAGGAAGTGGAAGATAAACTAGGCATTACCTTTTGGGAACCGGTTAAGAAAGAAACAAGTAAAGATCTCAGTGTTCCTGTATTGGTAGAAGCTGCAGTAGGTGAAGAAGAAGAAGAAAGTGAAGAAGAAGAGGAAAAGCAATCAGAACCAACTAGAACCATACCTAGATATGTAAAACTACATCATAATCCAAAGTAGATCAAAGGAGATAAAGATGTAGGGATACTCACAAGAAGAAAGGTGAAAAAAAACTCTTGCATGATTTTTGAATTAGAACCCAAAACTTCTAGAGAAGCATTTACAGATAAAGACTGGATTAAGGCAATGGAAGAGGAGTTAGATCATATAGAAAAGAATGCAACATGGTCCTTGGTACCCATACCTAAACAAAAAAATGTCATAGGTACCAAATGGGTCTTCAAGAATAAGCTAAATGAAGAAGGCACAGTTGTGAGGAACAAGGCAAGACTAGTGTGCAAGGGATATGCTCAAGAAGAGGGTGAAGACTATTTAGAACTTTTGCTCCTGTGGCTAGAATGGAAGGCATCTAAATGTTACTTGCATTTACAACATTCAAGGGATTTAAGGTATATGATATGGTTGTAAATTTTGCATTATTGAATGGAATCCTAGAAGAGGAAGTGTATATTGAGCAACCAGATGGGTTTGCCTTATCAAAAGATAGTAACATGGTGTGTAGATTACACAAGGCCTTGTATGGATTGAAAAAAGAACCAAGGGCATGGTATGAATGTTTACATGCTCATCTTGTGAAAATAGGATTTTAGAGAACAAGTGAAGATAGCAACATCTACCTGAAATCTGAAGGTGATTAGATTTTGATCTGTGAAGTATTTGTAGATGACATAATCTTTGGAGGAGATGATGAAATGAGTCATGAATTTGTGGATGAAATGAAGAAAGAGTTCAAGATGTCTCTGATTGGAGAGATAAATTTCTTGATTGGATTACAAATTCAACAAATGAAAGAGGGTATCTTTATTACCCAGTCCAAGTATGTCAAAGAGGTATTGAAGAACTTTGGCATGGAGGAGAGAAAACTAGTTGGTACACCAATGGTGACTAGCTATAAACTGACTAAGGAAGATGATTCAGCATTGGTGAATGAGGAGTATTGGTCAATGATCAGTAAGCTACACTATGTGGTGCACAACAAACCAGATATTGCTCATGCAGTAGGCATAGTTGCTCATTTTCAGAAAAGTCCAAGAGAATCCCACTTGGTAGCAGTAAAGAGGATTCTTAGATACCTGAAAGGGATTGTTGAGTATGGATTGTAGTATCCATACAATGGTGATTTTAATTTCAAAGTGTTTACCGATGCAGATTGGGCAGGTAATGTGGATGACTAGAAAAGCACAACCGGTGGAGCGTTCTTTCTTGGTGTAACACTAGTCTCATGGACAAGTAAGAAGCAAAACTATACTTCTTAGTCTACAGCTGAAGCGGAGTATGTGGCAGCATTTATGAAGTGCACTTAGGTAGTCTTGATGAAACATGTATTAGATGGTTTTAAAGTACCTATATCTGAATCGATGAGTATATTTTGTGACAATACTAGTGCAATAAATATTTCCAAGAATCTGGTATTGCATGCTAGAACTAAGAACATTGAGATCAAGTATCATTTCTTGAGAGAGAAAGTTCAAAATAGAGAGGTTGTATTACAACATGTTTTCAATAAGGAGCAGCTAGAAAACATATTCACGAAGCCCTTACCGAAGACTACATTTACCTATTTGAGAGGTGAATTAGGGGTTTTCCCCCTTCATGAAGTAAACTATGTTGGCATTTTGGATATGTTGATATGGTTTTGTCATTGATATCAACACTTATCAATACTAGTCAACCTATCAGCACTTGGATAATTAGTTATGTTCACCGGCAAGCAAGTGACTTATGCACAATCACCAGTATTTGGTTCACCGGCAAGATACATTGTTCACCGGCACTTGGAACCATTTGGAGAATACTTGGTTTTATCAAAGACATCATTTGGACACTTTGTCTTGGTGATTTGTTCACTTGTTTATTCAAGTTTTCCTATTTGCTATTATCGGCAAATTGGTCCAAGATATACACGGGTAGGCTTATCTATTCCAGATCAACATGACACATCATGGAGATGATTTTGTAAATGCATTAAGTTGACATCATGCATCGGATATTGTTTCATTTGTAATTGATTTTATGTCAATATCTTTTAGTGAGCTGACCTACTCATTTGGACTTAGGTTATGTTATAAATGTAAGATCTCATTTCTGAGATTAAAATATATTTTGTGAAAAAAGATTGTAATAAGGTATATGTGAATATAAGCAACTATACATGCAGACATCATTCAAGATTGAAGGAAGGTATGAAGAAGGCATATCAGAGCTAAACCAGTACTAAATCCAGCATATGGAGATGCTATTTTATGCAATACATTATCATTGGATTTAATCATCCAATTGTAGTTAGTGTGACTCTCATTTTGTGATTGAGCAGTGAGCTCTAGGCGCTTGGCCTTTCTGCATGTGTAGACCCCATTTGTATACACATACTATCTGCAGTAGTATGATCTAATTATGGATAAGGTTTCCCACCGTGGTTTTTCCCCTTACATGGTTTTCACATACATATATTGGTGTTATGTGTTGTGGATGGCATTATCTTCCTGTTTCATGCATTAATCTTACTAGTATTGCAATTAACTGATAAACTGTCTATTGGCATAAAGTTTGGTTTACTGGTATTAAGAATTTAGTTTGGTTAAGTTAATTTTGGATTGAAATTTATTGATAATTGATTTACCCCTCCCCCCCCTCTCAGTTGTGTGTGCTCCACATTAGTCAGTTATTACAGTGACAAATATTTCAGGATTGATGTGTTGAAGGATGCTACTCCATAAGGGGAGCAATATAGTGGAAAATGGAAGCTTGTGCCTCCACTTTGGCATTGTTGTCAAAGGGAGAGAAGATTTATATTAAGGAGAGAAGATATGAGATAAGGGAGAAGATATTTGTTGTATGATGTCTTGTTATATATAATGTTTATAGTTGCAATGCTACATCGAGTATTATCATCAATGCCAAAGGGGGAGATTGTTGGCATTTGATGAACTGGTATGTTGCAATATGATGATATGATAATAATGTATGATGTTGTTATTGATGTCAATAAGTATAGGTTAACCGATATGAATATTGGAAGTAATTGTGATTGGTAATCAAGTTGAAGAACTAGTATGAAGGGATGAAGTGAACCGGTGTCAGGGTTTCACTAAGTGTGACTATCGGTTGGTAGTCTCAGCTCTAGGGTTTTCTGTTTGGCAATCTAGCTTGTCTGATGATATTTCATGATGAGTTAGCCAAGAAATGAGGATGAGATCGAGATGCCACATCAGTTTTGTACATGTAAAAGATTTCCTTGAAGATCTTGCATGAGAAGATCGACTGTATTTATTGTCTACTTCAGGAATGAATATTCTTCTTAGTGGTATGAGAAGAGAGCATGATGGGTTACTGATTTCTGTGTGGTGAAGAATGGACGACATAGAATGACTTGTGATATGTTTTAGATTGTTTCATTCTATGCTAAGTGTTTTGTATAGCCAGGATTGGACCGCTTGTAATTGTTAACCTAAGATGCTTAGGGTTTGGTGTTTATGCTACCGACCTAATTGTTGTCTATAAGGTCCATGATGTTTGTTATTGTAAGTTGTTGGAAAAATTTGTGTACGTATCTGAGTGATGAGATACTTGCCAAACTAGTGAGTGAAAATTGTACAGTGTGATTACAGAGTAGAAGAACTAAAAAGGATCTCCCTTGGCTTATAGTGCTATTATCAGATCAGAGTTTTACCTATTGTCTTCTAACCATTTCAACAAAAGGAAAATCCCTTTGTTGGGTATCTTCAAGAGGCTTATTGAAAATCCTCTAACCAGGTGACTCAAGTTCATTGAGTTTTTTAAATCCTCTAGCAAGGTAACTTTTAATAGGGTTTCAACCTTTAATAGGGTATATAGTCATCCTCTAACCAAGTGATCTTTAACAGGATTGGTTCTTAGTAGAACCTTGTTACAAAAGTCTTTAATCGGACTAGGCTCCTAAGAGAGTGAGCTTCAAAAGAGTTTAAAACAAGCTTGTGGGGATTAATTCCCACTATGGTTTTTTCCATTTGGGTTTCCATGAGAAAAAAATGTGTGCCATGTGGTGTGCATTTTAATGTGATGATTAAGTATTCTTTGTTTAGGTGATTATGCACACAAAGATAATAAGTTATGGTATTACTTATACAACACATGCATAGGTTTATTGGTGAAGTAGTTATCAAGTGTTGATTGATATTTTTAGTTTTTAGTTTACTGGTTTAGATGTATGGAGTCCTACTATATTTAACTGATATAACCATGGTTAAGTCTAGTAAGGAAGTCAACCGGTTATCATTATAAGTCATGGTGAAGTTTCTGTATGTACTGATTCACCCCCCACCTCTCAATACTAGTTAGGGTATCCATTGTTCATCATTATTTATCACACTTATCTGTCGTTAAGGATAGATCCTGTGTTGTCCATTCTTTGCAATCTTTCCATCTTGTCTCTTCTTCTCCCACACTTGTTTTTTCTTATGAGGGGTAGCATTCCTTTGTCCTCTAATAGTAGGAGGTCCTCTTTTCTATCTTTTCATGTTCCTTGTTTTGGTGAAGTTGTCTTCTCCCATCTTCCCTTTGGGATCTGTAGTGTTCCTCCTTGCAGCACTAGTCTTTATTCTTGTTGGCAAGTCTTCACTAGTTGTAGTTAGGTCAACTTTCTTTCGGGGAGCATTTCTAATTGTGAAGGTCTATACCTTGTTCTCTCCATTCTAGGAGACAAACAAAATGTCATTGTACGGGACATTATTGCTGGTGGAGCATTCACCGATGCCACTTCCTAAACCTTTATTGTCCTTGGCCTGCTTTTTCTTCTTCAACATTTTTTCTAAGGCATCACTACTACCATCAAACTGGATTCTTACCTTGAGCTCATCCTGACATTTGTCAAGGTCATTCAAAGAATCTCCATTTCTCCAAGAACCTACAGATATTCATTATCTTTAACTTCTAGCACAAATGCTAGATCATTACACCGACACTCCTTGGTACCTTCTTCCTTAGAATTCAACTTTGAGATGCATTTCTTAGACTCTTCAAGGCATTTAGTTAATCAGTTCTGCTCCACCATTGCGACATTCTTAAATAGCTTGTATTCATTCCTTACTCTTTTGAGTTCTTCAAGTGCATTTGCAATCTCTCCTTCAAGATCAACTTCTGGTTCATCTTCTTCTTTACCTTCACTATCAAATAGATCTTGTTGGCTAGATCTATCTACCTTGTCTCCTTCTTCTTTATCTTATTTATTATAATTTCCAAACACATCATATCAGTGGGATCCATTTGCCATATCACTTTGGGATGTGTGCACCTCATCCTCAGATTCTTGTGCCATGAAAAGATAAGTCTCCTCAT
The DNA here is from genome assembly GCF_030272615.1 of Cryptomeria japonica. Taxonomy (NCBI): domain Eukaryota; kingdom Viridiplantae; phylum Streptophyta; class Pinopsida; order Cupressales; family Cupressaceae; genus Cryptomeria; species Cryptomeria japonica. Next base: position 283,817,734 of record NC_081408.1, on the reverse strand, counting down.
TACCATTTCTACTACAATAATCTGATCTACCTATGTCATCTATACAAGTGTCTGCAACATTTCTATTTTCATTCTCACAAACTAATCCAATGGTGCAGGGTTCATTTCCATAGAGCTTCTTTAGTTTATCCCATAGACTCATTATTGATTTGTACTTATTCACCAATGAAGAAACATCACTGGTGAGCCTAATTGATATAGCCTTCATGGCTTCTTCATTGCACATGCATCTTATTTCTTCTTCAAAGTCGGTGGGAGGACAAACATTCCTAGAGAGACCTTTAAGAACCGACATCCATACATCAAACCAGAGAGAGGAAAAGTAGACTTCCATTCTACAACTCCAAATAGAATAGTTTTAACCATAAAAAATTGGAGCAGGGATTGATACTAAATAGACCATTGTGTCCTTAAGCTAGAAACTACCAAAGTGAGAGAAAGATTGATAAAAAGGGTACCTATGTTGGCATTGTGTTGTCATTGATGTCAACCCGATATAGGATGACTACTGGTAGAAGAGATGTATGTTCAACACTGTTATGGAGGAGTACAAGATGTGATATCTTTGATATCACCTTGTGCTGTAGATCACTAGTAAGGAAAGGATATCGACTGGTAAATATTGTGTTGACAGTTTGTGGTTAACAAGGAAGGGCAAGGTGCTTTGATGTTGTTTTTGATGAAGAGCCAGAATGTTACCTGAATCACATCCACAGTGGAAGAGAAGATTGAACAGGTCATCGGTATGCTGGGAGGTTGCAGAAAAATAGGACTCCCACTGGATGAGGATGCAGTCACCATGGGAAGAGATGAAAAACAATGAATGTACCCATACTGGATCACATGTGCCCATTTGATGATATGTTTGACAAACAAGGAAGTCACACGAGTGCATTATAGGATACAGATGCCAAGGTGTCACTCCACCAATAAGTAAAGCTTATCTCCAAGTATGCATTGTGTGCATCATAGTTTTGTGAGATAAGAAAGATGAGGCAAAGGCAAGTGCTCAAAGGCTCTCACTGGATCCACTAGAGAAACAAAAGGAATTCCTCAAGTGCATGAGAATAGGGTTATGCACAGGATTGACTAAGAAGGCATGTTGAGATGTTGGTACAGATGAAGTGTGATGTGTTTGTCACTTTGACAAACTGGTAGAGATATGATCTGAATTGATAAGGGAGAAGGCATAGTTGCACAGATGCAGATAGAGAAAGAATGGTCTGACTAAAGAAGGAGTTCTGTGAAGGTTGATGACATGGTTTCATCAAGAGTATTTTTCTAGTATGAATTATTATTGGTAATATGGACAAGGTGTAGATGAAGAAGACTCTCCACTTTGTGGGAATGAGCACACTTTGGATATACTTGTCTGGAGAATTGTTTAGATGTTCCACTGATAGTTCACCAAGTGCAAACATGATAAGGGAATCAGTATAATATGAGATATCAGTAGGGTTAGTAAACTAGAAGGAAAGAGAAATTGGTAGAGAAGTTGGTCAGTGATCCTATTTGGATCGACATGAATAAGTCAAGCTAGTTGTCGATCAACATGGATTCCACATGGATCTGAGGTGGTGAATGTGTAGAGGATGATGATGTCTAGTGTCAAAGAGGTAGTTGTTATTGGTCCAGCATTAATGGTGACTATGAAGGTCAAGGTAGAGTTGTAAAGGTGTGCATCTTAAGATCCAAGATAGAATGATTGTGCAAATCGGAGTTGTCAAAGGAAACAACTAAGCAATTAATGGTGATTGACTAAGGTATTCTAACAAACTGATTGCAGATTGCCAAAGATAGAAGGTGTGTTAATGGCGAAGGTGTACAGTTGGCTATCAAGGAGATCAGATTAGGAAGGATCTGATTGGATTTGGTTTTCCTTGAGGATTGTGAGGAAACCCTAACAATCTAGATTTTGAATTGGCTTTTGTCAGGAAAACCAGGCTATAAATATGCAGTCCAAAGACATAGTTAAGGTTTTGCTGAAAAGAAAAGGATAGGTGTGCTACAGTGTCTTTGAGTGTTATGTAAGAGAGCTAGATCAATTAGAGAGATAATAGCTAAGGATAGCAGTGAATGAGAGAGTGAAGGTTAAATTGGTGATAGGGTTTAACATAGGGTTAACCGGTATGGTCTGAGTGACCGGGATATTAGCTTGAGTGCATCTGAGGAGATAATTGGTAGGAGCTTGTACTAGCAAGAGGAAAGTTGAGAGGACTAAAGAACAGAGAAGTGAGGAGGAGATCCAATAGAGCAAAAGGATAGTAGAGCTAAACTGATAGAGTTTACTGATAGTGAAGTAGTAGATGAGAGCAACAAAAGAGTGATTCGTTATAGTAAAGAAGGTGTCTCACTGGCAAAGTAAGGTAAATGAAATGGCTACAAGATTCACTTGTAACAATATTATGAATTTTGTATTTGAGGTTATGATTGAGATCACTGAGTTGTAGCTCAGTGCAGGGGTTGTATCTCCTTTGTGTTGTAGCCCATAAATCTATTAGGGGTTGGTGCTCCTTGCATTGGTGCCCTAAATCAGGGGTCATAGCTCATTTGGGTTGTAGCCCAAAAACAAGGCAGGGGTTGTAGCTCCTTGGGTTGGTGTCCTAAATATGATAATAGAGGTTTGATTGTAAGGCTGGATTGGAGCAGTTGACTCTAGTAGCATTGCTCACTAAGGTTTTTCCCATTTTGGTTTTACTTGTATATCTTGGTGTTATGTGATGTCCCTATTGGCATATGCACACTCCAATGAGACATTGTAGGTGATTGAAGGTTTTGTCATTAATCACAACCTTACAATCATATGTCACCGGCAAGACATTCCACCGACAATAGCAAAATAGACTCTACACTAGCACCCAGACTACTGGCACCGACAGTGAAAGGAAGCATACCGACACAAAGGCTGATAGGATTTTTGTTGTAATATATTTTGTTTAATATTGTAAAATCATTGTAAGCCGACTTGGCATGATGTAAAATGACTCATATATAAGAGTTCATTGTAGAACATTGTGAAGAAGGGAGAAGTAAGTGAGATATGGAATGTAATTAGGCAGACCTATTATGCGAATTATAGGTTAAGGGTTTATGTAAGAAGTAGAGTACAAACCGGTACTGGATCTGGCATTATAGATGCTATTCTGAAGCAGTACAAGACATTGGATTTATATAATCCATTTTTAAGTCAGTGTGACTTCTATTTTGAGTAGTGTGCTCTAGGCACTTGGCCTTCCTGCATGTGTAGGCCCCTCTTCTAGCAGTAATATTCTCTTATTGACCAATAAGAAAAAATTTTGGGTCACAAATCCCACTGAGGTTTCTCCCACATTGGGTTTCCTCATTAAAATATTATGTTATGGTGTGTCTTTCATGTGGTTGCTTTCATTTATGTTTATTGCATTATTTCCTGCTTACCAGTACACAATTTTAATATGCTCTACATGTTTTAAGTTAAGAAAATCTAAATACAAGTTAGTACATGTTTTAAGTTAAGAAAATCTAAATACAGGTTAGATACTAATTCACCCCCCCCCCCCTCTTAGTATCTATGGGAATCCTAACAATTGGTATCAGATCTCGGTCCTCTATTTTTAGAAGTTTAACACCTTGAGGAAGATTTTGACACTGGTAGATACGGAAAATTTGATGAAGCAATTGGAAGCAACTCTCTCAGAGTTTGATACAGAAAAATTAAAGAATATCAAACTTGAAAATGATCTAAAGGCAGCTTAGGAAATTATTCAAGCACTTCAAGAAAATCTTACTATTGCAAGAAACAAGAGAAGAGAACTTTGTGAAGAGATGCAAATTGAGGATGATGAAAAAGAAACTCTTAATGAGTAGATATGCAAGCTAAAACAAGAGAACATGACTACAAGAAATGAGATGCAGGATATGACTATGAGATTTTGTAAAGAAATTTAAGATAGAAAGAAGAATGAAGAAGATTTGACTAGAAGACTAAGTGATGCAGCAAATGAGAACACCAAACTTAGCTATGAAAATGATTTATTGAAGACAAATTTGATGCATACACATAATGACTCCAATAAACTGATGAGGTAGAAAGAGATATTAGAAAGAGAACTGGATATTGCAAATCAACACAAAGAAAAACTCAAGAAAAGATCAGAAGAACTTGGTAACTTGGTGAAGAATCAGAAACCCAAAGGTGATGCTTGTGGAATTGGCTTTGAAGTAGGAGAAAGCTCCGGTACTGCAAACACACAGGATCACAATAAACCGGTAAGAAAACCTAATGCTTACAAATTTAATGGAAAATACTTTAACTATAATAAGTATGGTCATAGAAAAAATCAATGTAGATCTAGAAGCTATCAGAACAACAATGCACCCATTGGTCAATTTTCAAAATGCAACAAAATTGGTCATAACTCTAAAAATTGCAAAATGAATGTTAGATGTTATATTTGTGGAAGATTTGGACACCTATCTAATCAATGTAGAACACAAACTAGAATAGGTTATGGGAAAGCTATTCAGCAGAATAATGTGACTTGTTATGCATGTAACAAAATTGGGCATATTGCTAAATTTTGTAGAAGTAAATCCTCACTGGTAAACAACAATGGTCCTAGCTTGAAAGGAAAAGAAAAGGTTGATGAAGTTAAGCAAGAATTATCTAAACAATGGATTAGAAAGTCTAACCTAAATAATGCTGGTAATACTCCTCCTCCTGTAGAACCAATCAGCACCCCATCGGTAGAACAGAGTAGTGCCCCACCGGCAGGAAGCTCTTCATCAAATTGAAGAAAGTTTCCTTGAGGGTATGGCAATCAAATGAGACATATGCTATTATTCCCTCCGTTGATGGTAAAGAGAAGAAATTAATTCTATACTGGCAAATGAAGTTAAGTGATTACTTAACCAGCATGCATTAAATGTGGTAGTTGGTGAAAATAACATTATAAATCAATGGTTTTGGTTCCATTTCACTTCACTGTGAATTCAAACACTCAAAGAGCGCGGAAACTCCAGAACTAAGGCATTTCGAGCGAAGAGGCAAAGACCTTTAGCAATCAATCCTTCCTAATGTAGAAAAAGGTATTTATAATGGCATCTTCTTCTACACTTGAATTTATAGCAAACCCCACTATAGTCGAGGTTATCAAATGCCCTAGGCCCGTGTTTTAGCTAGTTCCCGAGATAGCTAAAAAGGATGACAATGTTGGTGCCTTCTCCCAAAATCCCAAAGGAGTTGTTTATGCAGAAGACCCTAGAATTTATATCCACTGTCACATAGAAGAACTAGGTGATGAACAAATCAAGGACATGTATAAAACTATTATCTATGATTATTCTGGAAATGTGAAGCCTGAACATAAAATTGTTGAAACCCTAGGATTCACTAAGATCCTTAGCATTTCAGACTTTCCTAAAGAAGTTATTACGATAGTATTGAGCAAGGTACATGGTGCCTTCTTTTGGATAGATTCGGTCCATAAAATCACAAAGGAAGTTGTGAAAGCTATAACAAGGTTACCTTCCACCGGTAATAGGCCAGACAAAACGAAGAAGGTCTCAAATGACCTAGTAACAAAACTAACTAGTGCAACATCTGAAAAGAGATCTTTGAGGGTTAAAGATGTAACTAATACAAATGTGAGATTCATAAGCATGATTCTAGGTTACAAAGAAACTCATGCAAACTAACTCAATTCAGTTTCAAGTTTATGCATTAAGAGTGCTTATGACATGGTTAAGGACAATGTAAAAATTGATGTATGGGAATGGCTAAAGGATGAGTTGATTGATAATTTAGGGAAAATCAAGAAGGATAAGAAAGGAACTTTTAGATTTGGTAATTTAGTTGTATGCTTAATGCTACACATAACTAAATAGGTTCCTCATATAGGTAACAAGAGCCTTGGATTTGACATACCGGTAGGGAAATAGTTATCAAAGCTATTCAACAACATGGGTGAAAACAAGGAAAAGAACATCAGTGAGTATTTTCAAACACTTAAGGCCAAAATGAACAAAAGAATCAGACTGTCATAGAAAATTGTTGACAATTATAAGGATGATATATGCTTTGTGATCAAAAAGGATGAGATCTGGATGGAAGCAGTGATCCCAAGAATAATATGGGTTACTGAGATGGGTTATGAGACTGATGATCATATCATTGAGACTTATGCAAAAGCCCTTCTGGAAGCACCTAAGGAACCCAAGGAAGAAATATTTGGTAGTGTTGAAATGATTGAAAGCCAAATTCAATCTAAGAAAAGAGTAAAGAAACTTGAAGCAGTTGTGAGAAGAGGCTCAAGATAGGAAAAGGCCATCAAAAAAGATGTATTGAAACAAACCGGTATCACTAAAGATGAGTTGGAGGCATTACAACCTAAAACTCACCTATCATTGGTAGCCACTTCTTCTGAAAGTGATATGCCTGTAGCATTCAAAAGAGTTGTAAGGAAAAGGGATCCTTCACCGACATCCACACCCTCGCCTAGAAGAACTAGACAAAAACAACAGGCAGTGAGGTCACCGGTAAAGAAGACAACCCCAAAGAAAAAGCTAACACCTAAGAAGAAAAGGACTCAACAAAATATTGCTCCAATTGACAGACTCTTAGATGAGATCATTGAAGAGGGAAATCTCAAAAACATCAATAGACTATATGACTCACTATCGGTTGATGAGAAAGAGCAAGTTGAAAACAGTGTTATTTTACACTTGGATATGTATAAGAAGTTCTTATTGGAAGTTGTAGATGAAATACCAAGTGAATTATATAAGAGACTTGAAGAAAGAAGACAAGCTATTATAGAGCCTTATAAAATGATAAAAATTGAAAAATTACTTGTTGTTTACTCAGTAAACTCACCGAAGGAGATTGATGACTTAATTGCAGAAGCCAACCGGTCAGTATTCTCTACTGCACACTGACATATTGCACTCATGGTAGCAAGAGAAATGAGGTAACAAAAGAAACATAAAATGCATGGGATATATTCCTTGTGGAGAAAGAAAAGGAGGAAGAGTACAGGAACCCCAAGCCTATCAAAGTCTATCAAAAGGACAAAGATAAAGGTAAAGGCAAGGTTGGGGGTCCTTCAAGTTTAAAAATAAAAGATAACTTATCCCCACCACCTTTGATTACTCCACTGGTAACGAAAACTAAAGATAAACCAGTAGATGAAAGCATGGGTATAGAGGATACAAATCCTAATACTAAGGTACTCTACATAGTTAATGTTGATACTCAAAAGATCAACATTGTGGTAGATAAAGACATAACCGGTAAGATTGACATGGCTAGTGAGCCATTGGTAACTGATAGAACTGATGACATAGAGAAACTGGCAAATGATAGCCCAAGTCAACAGGTAGAGACTCAGACAGAGATAGAGACAGAGATAGATCAACAAACAGAGAGTCAAGCAAAGCAACAAGCTCTGGAATAGGAACAGGTTCATATGGAAACAGTGCCACCGACAATAGGAGAGAAATAAAAACCCTTGCTTAAGGAAATGGAAACACAGACTGACCTACCAGAGGTCACTACAAGCATGGTTACTTCCTCCATCAATAGAATTAAGAATGTTGGTTCCTCCTCAGTAGGTTACAAATCAACCAATGTAACTGAAGTTCTTTTGGATTCTTTCAAGAAAATAATAGATTGTAGTTCACAAGCTTATAAAGCTATAGATGACACAATCCCAGTTTTGAAGATGATAGCTCCTAACTGTAATATAGATAACAAGGATTCTTTAAGTCAACTTGACACATTGTCAAAGTACATTATTGACAACATAGTAACGGTTGAGCAAATAAAGAAAGATGCACTCAAAGAGAAGTTGGAAAAAGAAAAATAGAAATTCTTTGATGATCAAATAAAGAAGTGTACTAGGGAATTTGACACACTTCTACCAGAACTTTGTAGCTCTCTAAAGGAATTTAACAGTTCAAACATATGTCACCGGCAAGACATTCCATCGATAGCAACAAAATAGACTCTACACCGACACCCAAACTACCGGCATGGGCAGTGAAAGGAAGCATACTGGCACAAGGGACGACAGGATATTTGTTGTAATATATTTTGTTTAATATTGTAATCATTGTAAGTCGACTTGGCATAATGTAAAATGACTCATATATAAGAGTTCATTGTAGAACATTGTGAAGAAGGGAGAAGTAAGTGAGATATGAAATGTAATTAGGCAAACCTATTATGTAAATTATAGGTTAAGGGTTTATGTAAGAAGTAGAGAAGAAACTGGTACTAGATCTGGCATTATAGATGTTATTCTGAAGTAGTACAAGACATTGGATTTATATAATCCATATTGTAAGTCAGTGTGACTTCTATTTTGAGTAGTGTGCTCTAGGCACTTGGCCTTCCTACATGTGTAGGCCCCTCTTGTAGTAGTAATATTCTCTTATTGGCCAGTAAGCAAATATTGTGGGTTACAAATCGGACCGAGGTTTTTCTCACACTAGGTTCCCTCATTAAAATATTGTGTTATGTTGTGTCTTTCATGTGGTTTCTTTCATTTTTGTTTATTTCATTATTTTCTGCTTACCAGTACACAGTTTTAATATGCTCTACATGTTTTAAGTTAAGAAAATCTAAATATCAGTTAGATATTGATTCAACCCCCCCCTCAGTATCAATGGGAATCCTAACAGTCCCTTTGTGTGTTTGCATTTGAGTTTGTCTTCTCACTAACTAGTAAGTCTGTTCCTAGTTAGATCTAATAATCAGTATGCACGCATAGGATAGTTTAAGGGAAAATTTTTTGGGAACCACTTATTCACCCCTCTTTTAGTGGTGCATTGTGTCTAACAATTGGTATCAGAGCGTAGGTTCCTTATTAGACAAGCTTTCTCCAGCTTTGGTAGATTCTGGCTGAAGGAAATGATGGTTTGTTTAGTTTCAATCCCTTGTGCAATGTTTGATGGTTCAAACTATTCTATTTGGATTTGTAGAATGGAAGTCTTCTTGTCCTCCCTAGGTTATGATGTCTGGATGGCAGTTGTTAATGGTCTCCCTAGGAATGTCTCTTCTTCCACTTGTCTTGAAGAAGAAAGAAGATATATATGCAATGAAAATGCCATGAAGGATATACTTAGTGAGCTCATCGATGATGTTATGTCATAGGTGGATAGATGCAAATTGGCAAAGTCTATGGGATAGACTGAAGAAGCTATATGGAAATGAATCCTACACCACTAAATCAACTTGTGAGAGTGAAAAGAACTTTCAAGCAAAGACATATGCAGATGACAGAGGCAGTATAGATTCCTGCAACTGGAATGATGATGAGGAGACTCATCTTTTCATGTCCCATAAGACATACTTTGAGAATCACACTTAAAAAAGGGATAATGCAAATAGATCTTACTAATATGATGTGTTTGATAGCAACACTAAAAATGAAGAAGAAGGAGACAAGGTAAATAGATCTAGCCGACAAGATCTATTTAGAAATGATGGTGAAGAAGAAGAAGATGTAGAAGTAGATCTTGAGTGTGAACTAGTAAGTTCTCTAGAACAACTTCAAAATGCTAGAAATAATTTTAAAAACTAAAAAAGATTAGTTCATGAGGATTGCAGCGAGTTGAGAGCATACCTTGAAGCATCAAACCAAAAGGTTGGTTTATTAACCACTCAACTAGAATAGACAAAAAGATTGACTGATGATTTGAAATGAGTCTTGGACTCCAAGGAAAGAGAAATGGAGAATATGAAAAATGAATACGAGTTGTTTAAGAATACTATAGTTGTTGAGAAAAACCAGTTGATCAGATGCCTTGAAGAATCTAAGAACTGTATCTCAGAGTTCACAACTCAACAAAAAGACACCAAGGAATGCAAGTGTAAATATCTAAAGGTTGATCTAGAGACAAGGGATAAAGAGCATCAATAGATAATAGTTGAAATGGAGTTCCTCAGGAAATAACTTGAGAAATGCCAAGATGAGCTCAAGTTGAGGATGAAGAATGGTGTTGCATGGAGAAACTATGTAGATCTGAGAGTAAAAGGAAAGATTAGGAAATAAACTTTTACTGCTAGTATGAATAGGAGAAGACCTCCTACTAGTAGAAGACAAAGAAATGGTGCTGCCACCAAATCAAGACAAGCATGGCAAAAGAAGACATCAGATGGAAGATCTTTATAAAATGGACAACCTTGGATCCATTCCCCGAGAAGCAGAAATGTAGATGCAAAACTGGTAAGAGCACCTCATGTTTGGCAAAATAAATTTGTAACTAATAAGCCTTCTCTCTCTAGTTATTGTTTTGGATGTAAAGATTATGGCCATAGGGAAGAAGATTGTAAAATGAGCTCTAGGAATAGATAGAGTGTGCTTCCTAGGTATAACATATCAGATGGATATAGACTTCATTTTTATGAGTATAATGCATCTAGGGGTAGAAGCATGCATAACCCCTCTCTCGATATTACTAATGTTGCATGCTATAACTGCAATAGACCCGGCCATAGAAGTTATGATTGCGGGAGAAAGGACTTGTAGTCCTATGGAAACTAGAAAATAAATCATTCTTAGTACAAGAGAAGCTACAGGAGATATGAGTAGCATAGACAAGCTTGGAACAAGAGGAAAAATATTCCTACACAATCAACGAATTCAAGGAAACCGGTAACTATCCAAAATGGCATGATCAAAGGAGGAAGAGCTAACTGATATGTTAGAAGGTTCACCAATCATGAGGTTGGGATGGATGTTGTGTGATACTATAGCACTACTTCCAGCTAGAATGGAGAATCTAAAAGGGTAAGGATCAATCAAAAGGAGAAGAAGAAACCTGCTCCCCAGTCTGAAAAGGGGAAGAAAAGTGAGACTAGGCAAACATGGAGGAAGAAGTAGGAAAATAGGACCATGGACCGACACTATGCATTTAATGCACAAGTGTTACCTCCTATGGCTTAAAGGAGATGAAGGACTCAGGGGGAGTTACATATTGACTAGATCATTCACCCCTTAGTTGAATGTGGATAAGGAGATGAACAAGTTGCTACCAGTAAGAGGAAAGTGTCGCAGTAGAAACAAGAGACCGGTATGTGCAAGATGTTACCGACATGAATGCTAATAGGTACTTGCAGGTTATGTAAGACAATGAAGTTGGATTTCATTGCATTAGCCCCAGTAGCATAGAGTGAAGTTATGTCTCAGGTGGTATTGGAAAAGACTTGAATGACATATGTTGGCCTAGTTGTTGATCATACAGACTTGTATGTTTTTGGGCTAACCGGTTTGACTTATGGCATGATGATAAATTTGTCTGGCATTGTGTAGATCCAAGATCATGTCATAAGCTATGGTGGATACAATATAGTTGAAGGGTCATCAAATGATCTCACATGCATATCTCAACTGGTATATAGAGGAGATTGGAGTCCTGGTATTGTACCTAACCAAAAATAAGAACCTAGGATGTATGACTTAGGGGGAGTTCAAGTGCTTATGATGCTAATTCAGTATGTTTGAACTTGTAAAAATACTAACTACCTAAACTATAGGATATGGAAATTGTAGAGGTGTTGTAGGTTGACTGACAGGTGATTAGGATTCACTAACACATCAACAATTGGTATGTCCTTCTGCAATTAAGTGCTCTATCAAATAGCATCAGACTTGCATGTTCAATTGGTGTCAATTGATGGTTAAGTTACCCATCTCAATTACTGTGACTTGAGAAGATGTAACAATTGGTGAGATGATATCAAGTGGTATCAAAGAAGGAGTTCCATCCAATGAAGACAAATGGGGAGAAAGAATTCTAACAAAGATTGGTAAATACAAGGAGAAATGATATCCTGACAATGCCCTTTGTCATTGTTGTCAAAGGGGGAGAAGGATTTTGTAGTATACCACATACTACATGTGTGTGAATCCATGGATCATAGTAAGGGAGAGAAAGACTATGTAGTATGTTGGATACTACATGTGTTGACATCAATGCCAAAGGGGGAGATTGTCGGTATTGTGTTGTGATTGATGTCAACTGATATAGGATGACTACCAGTAGAAGAGATGTATGTGCAACACTTCTATGGAGGAGTATAGGATTTGATATCTTTGATATCACCTTGTGTTGTAGATCATCAGTAAGGAAACAATGTCAACTAGTAAATTTTGTGTTGATAGTCTTTGGTTACCAAGGAAGGGCAAGGTGCTTGGATGTTGTTTGTGATGAAGAGGAAGAATGTTACCTAAATCATATCCACATTAACAGACAAGATTGAACAGGTCATCGGTATGTTGGGAGGTTGCACAACAGCAGGAATCCCACTGAATGATGATGCAGTCACCATGGGAAGAGATGACTGATAGTGAATGTGCCCACACCAGATCACATGTGCCTATTTGATGATATGATGCACAAACATGGAAGTCACATGAGTGCATTGCAGGATGTAGATGATAAAATGTCACTCCACTGATAAGTGAATCTTATATCTAAGTATGCTTTGTGTGCATTACAGTTTGGTGAAATGAGGAAGATGAGGCAAAAGCAAGTGCTTAGAAGGCTCTCATCAGATCCACTGGAGAAACAAAGGGAATGCCTCAAGTGCATGAGAATAGGGTTGTGCACTAGACCAACTAAGAAGGCATGTTGAGATGTTAGTATAGATGAAGTATGATGTGTTTGTCACTTTGACAAACTGGTAGAGATATGATCAGAATTGATCAGGGAGAGGATATAGTTACACATATGCAGATAGAGGAAGAATGGCCTAAATGAAGAAGGAGTCTAGTGAAGGTTGAAGACATCGTATCATCAAGAGTGTTTTACCAGTATGAATATTTATCGGCAATATGGACAAGGTACAGATGGAAAAGACTCTCCATTTTGTCAGAATGAGCATGCTTTGGATATACATGTCTAGATACCATTTTACATGTTCCACCAATAGTTCAGCAAGTGCAAACAAGATGAGTGAACCAATATAATATGAGATACCGATAGGGTTAGTAAACCTATAGGAAAAAGAAATTAGTAGACTAGTTGGTTAGTGATCCTATCTGGACCGACATGAAAAAGTAAAGTTTGTTGTTGGTCGAAATGGATGCCACGACAAGATAAGGTGGTGAATGTGTAGAGGATAATGATGTCTAGTGTCAAAGAGGTAGTTGTGATTGCTCTGACATTAATGGTGATTATGAAGCTCAAGGTAGAGTTGCAAAGGTGTGTGGTTTGTGATCAAGGACAGATTGAATGTGGAGATTGGAGTTGGTGAAGGAAACAACTGACCCATTTATGGTGATTGACTAAGGTGTGCCAACAAACTGATTGCAGATTGCCAAAGATAAAATGCATGATCAAGAAGGTGTATAGTTGGCTATCAGGGAAATTAGATCAGGAAGGATCTGATTGGATTTGGTTTACCTCGAGGATGATGAAGAAATCATAATTGCCTAGATTTTGAATTAGCTTTTGGTGGGAAAACAAGGCTATAAGTATGAAGGCCAATGACATAGTTAAGGTGTTGCTGAAGAGAAGAGGATAGGTGTGTTGTGAACTATTTGAGTGTTGCATAAGAGAGCTAGATCAATTAGAGAGATAATAGATAAGGATAGAAGTGACTGAGAGAGTGAAGGTTAAACTAGTGATAGGATTTAATAGAGGGTTAACCGATATGGTATGAAAAACTGGTATAGCAGCGTGAGATCATCTAAAGAGATAACTAGTAGGAGCTTGTATCGGTCACATCAAATCAAGCTAGACATTTTCTCTTGCTAATTGATTCTTGTTCAATCAAGTTTAGAATCGGTTCACTTTGCTCAGTCGATTCTTGTCCAATCAAGTTCGAAATTGGTTTTATCTCTCACCCAGTCAGTTCTTGTTCAACAAAGTTTAGAATTGATTTAATCTCTCACTCAATCGGTTCTTGTTCAATCAAGTTAGGAATCAATTGCATCTCTCACTCAATCTAGTTCAATCAAGTTCTAGATTGATGCTCATTTCTTAATCAATCAAGTTCAAGAATAGTATCTCACTCTTTGTTGATTCTTGTCCAATCCAGTTCACGATGAGTATCACTTTAATAAAATCTGTTCAGTTTCATCACTTCAAATCAAGCTGAACATTTTGATCTTCATCAATTTGTGATCCATCAAGTTTAGAACTGATATCTATTTGACATCAACTATTCTTTGAACCTATGTGCTGCTCACACATTAATTCAAAGAGGGGCAAATGTAATACCTTAAAAATCATCACCTAAACCATAGGCCCCTAATCCCAACAACATCACCAAGGTCTTAACCAAAGGCAATTAAATCAACCTTGAGCACCTAATTAATTAATTCTTTAATCATTAATGTTATTGTTGTCATTGAGGATTGCACCTGTGATGCTATGTTCGAAAACAAACAATCCTCTGAAACATGGAAAGACCTTTGAGCCTGTGGGTTGCTCAAAGTGAAGGTGAATCTCTGGAGATCAAGTTGGCTTCCTGTTTGGTGAATCTCTTATAAATACTTGATAAGAAAATGGATAGAAAGGGATAGAAGGCTTGTGTGTAATAAAAATCTATTCTAATGAAGGTGATGCACCCAATATCTTATCTAAGATCTATAACCTTCTTAACTCACAAAAATCTTCCAGCAAATAACTGTGAATCTCACATCTCAATTGAACATGTAGATGCATTAATATTTTCTAGAAAGGTATGAATTTTATGCATGTGTGAAGGAAAACAACAAGTTTTCACAAATTCAAGCAATTAAAATCAACTAACAAAAACTAGAACCTGCAACAAAAATGTATATTCTTGCACCACAAACTGACTAAATGAGACAAATTAGAGGATAAAAAATCACAGGAAATCATCAAATCATTCATTCAAAACTAGACAAGAAATTTCAAGAAGGTGATCTCCTTCTATATTATTGAAAATAAAGGAGTCTGTTGTTACAAAAACTCAAATACTACTGAGCTACAATTCTTTTTGCAAAAATGTTTATGCAAAAAGAAAGAACCAATAGGAAAAAAGAAGGAATAGATATAGAAATTTTGATGAATCCCCTTCAAAAACCCTAAAAAGACTACATGAGAAAAGCCCTAGGCGAATCCACCCACAAAAATGGCATAAAAACTCATGCATAATACTGTAAAATAACAATCTTTATTGTTCAAAAGGATTGCCACTAATTCTACATGAAGAGAAAATCTCTTTACTGCATATGGAGCTCCCAGTCCTACCTAACAAAGCTTCACTAAAAAAGGACCCTTTGTTTGAAAATCTACATATGTAAGTATGAAAAATAGCTATCCCCATGTGAAATCTGCATGATGAAATGAACTAAGACTGAATTAAAAGAAATCCCACTAAAAATATTGAATGTATTCCTTGGCAACTGCTCTTCATGTCGAAACTTTTGGTATAAATGGTTGAAAAATATGATTTCTTTGTCTCGTGAACTTTCCAATGGTATGCAACACTTGCATTTTGGACAATCGATCAGTATCTATATTAATTTTTTTATACAGGAATTGAACTCTTCGCTTGTCGGGCTTTTCACTGTGTAGACAACCAGTTCTGCCAACCTCTGAAATCAAATCCATTGGGTCAATGGTAAGTTAGTCACACAACTATCCTAATCATCTGATCCTGTTTGATCTCTATCTACACTCTGTCACGTGGCACTTTCTGATTGACTCTGGGGTCTTTGCTCTTTTATCTCAACACGACCTCATTAACCACCCTGAATGAAAACTTATTGCTTGTCACGAACTCTAGATAGATATCCATCGAGCAACTTCAAGCCGTGGTATAGCGACCACCATTGGATCCATCAAGAACTGCTTTCTTTTTACCTTTTTTAATCACTAACCATCTGCCCTAACTACCTAGATTAACTGTCAGATTTTCTCTTTAACCGCTAGAGCTGCTAGTGGCTTGTCGCCATGTCATGGTGATTAATGCTCGGTCACTTTTCTATTGTGGTATAGTGATAACCATTGGATATTTTTAGACTTTCTCGACCTTTAACCCCAGCTGAGTTGATCTTTGAAAATAATGGGCTCACTTAGTCATTTGACCCTTGCCACATGCTACATTCAGATTTTTTTGTGGATCCACCTAGGCATCACTTAAAATTTTCAGCACTTTGGAGCGAGCCAACCTCTTTTGAGTTCACCTTATCATCCTAGGCCCATGGGAATGAGTGACAATAATGAACTTTGAACCACTTGAACCATTGAACCACTTGAACCATTTCACTACTTGAATTGGTTGAAAGTTCAAGTTCAAAGATGACTTTTAAAAAATATAGACATCTCCTCATTTGTATACCTTTGTCATGTGTCATCCTCTGATTTACTTATGGCTCCACCTTGGTATCACTCAAAAATCTTAACACTCTAGAATAGGCCCACCTCTTTCTTATCTCTATTCAGAAAGTATTGAAATCTTCTCTTTAGCAAACAATTTGCAAGACTCATCGAAAGCCAAGTTTCACTGAAACTGTATCTCAACAGGTCCCAACGCTTAGTCACCAAGTCATGGCCGTAATCATCATGCATCTTTGTATCACAACATAATGACAATGGTTAGATCATCTTTGTTCATCATTGATCTTTCTGACTTGCTTGCTAGTTATTCTCTCAGAGTGGGTCTCTCTTATGCCACGCATCAACCACTGGTCCACTCACGGGTCCACCTTGTCCTACCACTTGGACCTGCCACTAGACTTGGTCTGCCTTGGTTTTTCATCTACTCTCTATGGCATGGTGCATCCTCATTCATTCTTAGCCAACCTGGACAACCACCTTAACTGCCATGTCATCAATCGCCAAGTCACAGCTGTTACCAATTGAGCATCTTCCTCTTGCGGTATAGCGACAACCATCGAATTTCTCTTCATCTTCATGCCCTTTAACCCCAGCTGATTGGCTCTTCTTTTGATCAAACTAATTCTTCGGTGAACAGTCTACCAATCTCATCGAACCCATAGTTTCATCGATGCTTCTTATGTCGATGAAACTGAGCCTTCGGTGAAACTTTTTTAGGACTCATCGTGGCCAAGATCTGCTCAATATTGTCCATCCGTACCATGTCACCAGCCACTTGACCTGCACCTATCTATCATGTTATCAGTCTTATAACATCTATCTGCCATGTCATCAGTCACCAAGTCAAATGAAATATCCAGTGATCATCTTTTCATTGAGACTTAGCCACAACCGTTGATGTACTTGCATCATCGTTGATCTTTTACAACTTGCTTTCTCTTTAGTCTCTTCTCACTAGCTGATCATAAAATTAAGATGCGTTGAGATGCATGTGCATGTGGAGTCCACTGGGTGATGAGCCACCTTTTGTCAAAAGCTTTCAATCTTTGACATTTTAGTTACATGTGATCTAAGCTTTAAATGATAGACACTTCATCTACATTGCCAATGTGGGATAATTGTTCTTCATCCCCTCGCTTTTCCATCAGGTCATCACGATGATATGAAATGGTTCATTCCAATGGCCAATACAACCTTTAGCGCTTCGCACCTTCCTGTCGGGTCTTCGGATTGACTTGGAACCTGCTATTCTGATAGCTGATATAACTTTTTACGGTGTGCTTGCTCATCAGGGTACATCTTGTTGATTAGGGTAGGTCTTGCCGATAGGGCAAAATTCAAAATCATGACTTTTTGGGACTCCCAATCAGGCTTTATAAGCCATGCCTTTCTTGAAAATGAGCATAAAGTCTCTGTGATCTATAGCATGTTGATCTCAACCCTCATGGGAGCCCATTTTAACCCACACACTTCATTTTCTTTTTTTTGTATCTGCACATGAAGAAAACAAGTTAGAAAAAGATGTACTTGTGATTTCTTGCTCATGATTTGGGCCTTTTTTTGTTAATATGAATGAATGCAAGGATTCGTTAGGGCACCAAATTTGGCATGTGCAAAATTTTGGTAATATTTTTGGTGACCTCTTAGGGGTGTTTGCCTATTAAACAATATAGTCTAGTAGCATAGCATATACATTGGGTATCGAGTCAATTCTGGCTTTTCTAAAAAATTGGAACTGCATGTCAGCACTGAAAATAAAACTGAAAAGGAAACTACAAAGTCTTTGCATATAGCTGAGCTTGCACACTATGCAATCTACACTTAAGGAAAAATAGAAACTAAAACAGTCTGAAAAATCAAATTGTGATGTGCTTGAAAGCACTCATTCAATTTAAACTACTACAACTCTTCTTATAGTTGAGCTTGACAACTGCTAAAAAGAAAGAACTGCAACTATTCTACTATGTACATATGCAAACTGTTAGTACTCAATAGCATAATTTGAGGTGAATCCCATTGACATGGATTGACAACACCTCTCCATCTAATTTAGCAGGCTGGAAAGCATTATGTTGTTTGCATTCTGTGATAACATACATACCATCCCACATAGCATCAAACTTGGTATGTCTAATAGGTTTGTTCTTTAATTCATCCCATTTAAAAACAAGATCATCCTGATTAAATATGCATGGTGCAACTTTTCTATCAAAGGTTCTCTTCATCTGAGCATGGTGAATTTCTAATTTTATGTATGCTTCTTTGTGAGTTTCTTCTAACTCCATAAGCTAAGTAAGCCTAATCTGCATTTGTTGTTCTTTAAGTAACTCAAACTCTTTTACATAATTTAAAGTTGACAATTCAACCAAAATAGCTAACTTGGCTTCTTTGCCATAAGTTAAAACATAAGGAGAGTTAATTGTTGATCTCTTTGGTGTAATTTTGTCAGCCCAAAGAGATAACTTGAGCTTTTCATGCCAATTTCTTTGATTCTCAACAATGGTCTTCTTAATGATGTTGATCAAGTTCTTGTTAGTTGATTTTGCTTGTCCATTACCCTGAGGGTAATAATTGGACAAAGTGTTCAAATATATATTATGCTTAACTGACCTATCTAAAACTCTAAGACCAATGAAAGATAAAGCATTATCAGAAATGATTGATTCTGGAGTACCAAACTTGGACACTAAGTCTTGATAGAAATTCAGGATAGAAGTTTCATTAGCTTCTTTCGATGGAACGTCTTCTGTCCACTTTGTGAAATAATCAGTTGCTGTAAGAATCCATTTGTGACCTGCACTAGAAGGTTGATTAATAGGTCCTATAAAATCAAGTCCCCACTTTGCAAAGGGTTGCTCAACTTCAATTGGTTGCAAAGGCAAGGCTACCAACCTCTATTTGCCTGCAAACAATGAGCATTTCTCACATTTACTTACCCATGAGTGAGCCTCTTTAAATATTTCAGGCCAATAATAACCAACTCTCATAATTTTCAAAGTTGTTGTTCTTGCTGCAAAGTGACCTCCTGCAGGTCCTTCATGAAATTCTTTTAGAACTTTTTCAATCTGATCTGTCTTAATGCATCTTAGAAGAACATTATTATAATCTCTTTTGAACAAAATTCCATCTATTAAAGCATAAGGAATGGCTTGTAGCCTAAAATACCTTTGTTTTGATCTGTCTAATCCTTCTGGACAGTCACCATTTTGTAAATAATGTACAATTTGTTGATTCCAAGTGACTGGTAAAGCTGGGGCAGCAGGTTGTTCCTCATTATTAAGCACTGTGTCAACTTGTTGCTCCTCTTCTTTACTATTTTTTGTACTTCCAACAAGTTGTTCACATAAACCGTTGCCTCTAACTAGCTTAGTTACCCTGATAGAAATGTCATATTCCATTGCCTTAGTGATCCAACCTACCCTTTTGTCATTTATGTCTTTGTTGAGTAAAAACTCTTTTACTGTAGGATGAGCAACCATAAGCTAAATTTTATTGTTAGAGAGCATGTGCCTAAGTTTCTTAAGGCTTCTTATTACTGCTAAGACATGCTTTTCTACAAATGAATATCTAGTCTCATAATCATGCAAAATTTGACTAAAGAAAGCAATTGGTTGTTCTAAACCTTCATCATTTTGTTGACACACAATAATACATTTGGGGTCAAATTCCAATGGAGGTTTCTAACAGACAAGGAACATTGTGTGAAAATTTGATTTTTTTTCAAAAAAATGCCCATGTTTGTCGGAATTCTGACAACCTTAGGCATTTTATTAAAAAAAAAAAACACAACGCATTTTCATTTTGAAAGCAAACCAAAACAAGCGGTGACCCGTGTCTTGCCTCTCTGGCCCCCCTGCTGAAGCGATCTCTACACAAGCAAGGTAAGGTTTTTTTTGCAATCAAAGGAACTCTTTGTTTCTTAATGAAGGGCAACTATTTTTTTTTCGCAATCAAGGGCAACTGGTTTTTTTTTATGAATTAATCCATTTTGTTTATATCCCGTGATCTTAAAATTCCATGAATGACATCTCTTTGTGGTATTCCATCATACAGTTCACATGCCATGTGTATGCTACCCCATTTTGTGATTTTTGTTATTGGAGCATTTGCAACTAATTTTTGACAAAAAACTCGCTTCGATTATGCTTTGATGGATGTCCATACCTTGTTCCAAAGCTCCTATTTTGGCACACGTAGGGAGGATGCTGGCAAACATTGCATTGAGATAAACATGACTATATTTCATGAGGATTTGAACTCAAAGCATTGGTACTATCACTTATGGCTATATTATTTTTTTAAGACACTTTCATAGTGCACTTCACATGTCCTAATAATGGACTATTGTGAGATTCTTAAGGATGGAAATACTCCAAACATTCATGCCCTCTATGTTGTCATTATGGTTTTCAATCATTGCGACTACATGCTTTTCAAGGACCAAGTAGTGTTCTTTTTTCATTGTTCTACTGTGCTTCTCAAGATGCACCAACATAGTTTTATTTAATGGCTTTGTTTTTATAGTGATTTCTCCATGGCTTCCACTGTCTTTTTCTTGGCACATTCAATGCATTGTCATCTATCACTACTATTTATTATCCTTTTTACCTTTATTGAGGTTGTTCTCATACATGTCATTCACTTTGTCTATGAGTATATCTCAACCAATTCACTATTGTAAGTAGAAATAAAAGATTAGTCTCATCTCTTGAACTATTTTAGACCTTCATAGTAATCTTTGCAATATATCATTTCCTTCCAATTATATGGAATAATGATTTTCTTTTTATGGAATGTGATGAAGGCTTGAGTGTGTCTTCTTGAACTCACTTATTATCAGCTCCTCTATGATTACTTTAGATCTTTGTGGCTAAGAATTGTTCTTGATGAACTTATACACTTTATTGATTTCTTTTACTACCATTATATTATCCTGAAAAAGGCTTGTTCAATGCTCCCTTAGCATGTGTGTGCTCTCTTTGTATTGATCTAGGGCTACTTATTAATGTATCTATGGATTTCCCTTATTCACTATGTTGTGATAGTCATTTGCAGATTTGGGACTATCATCTTTCATAATTTGATATCTTTAAGATGTGGGTACATTGCTTGACAAGAAAAGCTCAAGCATTTGTGAAGTTCAAAGAGTTTAAACCCCTTGTTGAATGGTCATCCAGTTGTTCTCTAAATGAAAAATGCTCAAGTAAATGAGAAATTCACTCAGAATGGTTTATCCACAACTAAAAGAAAACAACTAACCACTACATATATGCATCAACAAAATAGTGTTGTATAGAGACCTAATCATGCCTTCATGGATATGTAGATCAAGTTCCTACATTTTGGACAAAAGCAATTCACACAATAATATATTTGTTGAACACACCCACCACAAAGATTTGGCTATGCAATAATATATTTGTTGTTAACTTTATCATGGGGGATTTGGTTATGCTTGTTACAATCAAGGTTTGACCAAACTAATTCTTAAATATACAAATGAAGAGTGTGGTTGGTTGGTGACTAATTACTCTTTTTAACACCATTTACAAGACCATATCTAAATCAAGTGTCTCAAGAATTAAGCTACTACTAAGAAGATAGTTTGCCTAAAGCAAATGAGTTTCTTGGGTGGCTATTTATTTTAGACAACTTAGTTCCTTCATGAGAATCAATCAATTTGGAACATGTATAACTCACATTTGTGACATGTCACTAATGCAATTCCTTATTACTTGTTTGAGTACTATCTCCTCTATTATTTTCTATCCACTTTTGTGTCCTTCTTAGAACAAATAATAGATTAATGAGAAGGTGGAAAAGGTGGATTCACCTAAGAGGGAGTGGATTTTCCCAATAATATGTTAGATTCTCCTAAGGATGGATGGACTATACACTTGAAACGTAGATGATTAAGGATGATGACAAGGTGAAATTTCCTTAGAATGATAGGGTTGATTTTCCTAAGAACAAGTAGATTCATGTAACTAGAGGATACAAATTTGGACAAAATAATGGAAGGAGACTAAAACTAGATAGATTCACCTAAATGGGAGTGTATTCATCTAAGGATAGGAAAAATTTACCATTTGCGTAAGAAAGATGGATAAGATAAATGATTTATGTGAAATAGATTCACCTAAGAGAAAGTAGATTCACATAAGGATAGGTGGATTTTCCTAAAGATGAAGGGATAAGACTTAACAAAAAGAGGACTTAGTATGATGACAAGGAGAATTCATTTAAGGATATGGCATATTCACCTAAGGGATAGTGTATTCTCCCAAGAATATGGAAAAATTATTGATTGGTGGAATGACATACTAGATCAAGGAATGATACAAGGGTAGATTCACCAAAATATAGGGTAAATTCAGCTAAAAGGGTAAATTCAGCTAAATATAGGGTAAATTCAGCTAAATTCAGCTAAATTTAGCTGGAAAGTAAACTATAAACTTATACATTCACCATTTCAAAACATTTTATTGGGGAATAGTCAATTTGGTTCAATTTAATTACTTTAGGAGAGACTAGCAATATGATTAATTGTTCCATTTTGATGTGATTGGATATGATTAGATATAATTTCATTGAAGATGCAAGAACTAAGTAAAATTATGCAAAATTGACAAGATTAAGCATAAATAGGCAAATAATAAAGCAAAAAGCTAACATAGAGGTACATATTTGGCAATAAGACTCTAAAATGAACCTAATCAGTTACCTATAGGGAAAACGAGGTTAGAGATAATCTACCTATATGGAAAGTGGTTAAACTCTACCTATAAGTGGCTCATCTTGAGCATTGTCGGTATATGGGCATTGATGGCATATTATATCTGGTTCTATCATTTTTGTGGGTGCAAAATTAACAAGGCAAAATAGTATTAGTGGGATCATGATCAAATCAAAATGGTTTTGGCTTTGCATTTATGATAGCACATTGATCACACCTTACAAAAGGTTCCAATCTCATACATAGCATCCCAAAGTAAGGTCAATAATGATGTAACTCAATGCTTAAACTGGAGTTTTGGGTAGTCATATACTAATCATTTCCAGGATTGATGCTTAAACTGGAGTTCAGGGTAGTCATATACCCATGGCATAGGGTAGGGGTCACCTACAAACAATGCTAGTTCTAGATGCCTGTTTGCTTGGTGTATAACTTGTCAAAATTAGATCGATTGGCTACAGGTCTACCATAAATTTTCCAACTTATCACCAGTGAAAATACAAGAACCAAGGCTTAGAATACTAAAAAATGTCTCTCAGAAAGTCTGCAATAGGCAAACTTTTAGTAAGAATTTGCAGACACAATGCTCAGAAATTCACACAATCAACTACATTAAATACGTTCTCTATTAAGTTCAATGTTTTAAGATGAAAAAGAAGAGTTAAATGGTTTTGGTTCGATTTGCAATTTTTGTGAAGCTTTTGCACTGAAGTTTCCATAGCCTGATTTTTTTGCCTATGAAGGAAGACCATGTCAGATAATATCAACGAAGAACAAAATAAGGAGACAATTGCTAGATTATGGTCTAACTTGAAAAGAAAAGGTGATGGGAAATGTTATTGTCCCTACAAAATTTGTAAGGGCTTAAAGACTAGAAGACTTCTAATCAAAATAGCTAAGAAACATTGTAGGAAGCATGGTCACATTGAAGGGGGACATGATTATCATCCACTGGTAAGTTGTTCATTATATCATTTTAACAATTTATATACATAAGAAATCACTTGATAATGAGATCATGATCATGGTTTATTTATGTTGATCATTTTTATATAGGTCGAGCACCCCTGGGCACATGATATGGACCAACAAAACCCAAATAATATGGTTTTTGAAGTGGAGGAACATGGAGGTGTGAATATCGAAGCTGAAGATAATGATCCCATGGAAGATGACAATCATGCACTAGAAAACACAATTGAAGATGATGGTACAAATACATTGATCCATGACACATTTAGTACTGGCATAGCTAATCATGATGATTAGGATGACCTTGATGTTCATGATTTACCTATTCTTGAGAAGGCATATGAGCCCCTTTACAAAGGCTCCCAAACAACTCTTCTCTCTACTATATTGTTGTTGGTGAACTTGAAGGTTATGAATGGTTTATCCAACATAACAATCTCACGTATGTTAAGGTGTGTCATACATGTCATTATAGTTAATAAATGGTGAATCATGTACCATTAATATTCTTTATATTAACACCTCAAACTTTTTTTTTTTTGTTGTAGATTGATAGGTGAGTTTTTCTTACCACCATCAAATATTCTACCTCGCTCATATCGAGAATTATCTGCCATTATGAAAGATATTGGAATGGAGTATCAAACAATAGATGCTTGTCCCAATGATCATATTATATATCATAAACAACATGAATTTGGAATAGAATCCCTTAAATTTCATATCAGTAGATATCAAACAGATCAAACAACAAAAAAGGTGCCTCGCAAGGTTCTTTGTTATATTCCCATTATTTCACACATGCAATGATTATTTAGGTGCACTAGCTTGGCACAATTTATGGATTACCATGCATGCAATAGAAGTCAAGATGACATTATTCGAATGCCTACGGATGGTTCAGCATTTATGGACATAGAGGAAAAGTGGCCACACTTTAAAGAAGAACCTCGTAATCTCAAGCTTTCATTGGCAGTGGACGGTGTCAATCCATTTGGAGAGTTGAGATCTGTTTACTCGGTGTGGCCTATTTTTGTTATCAACAATAATATTCCTCCATGGATGTTAATAAAGAGGGAGCACATAATGTTGGCAATGATTGTTCCAGGTATTTTATCATTTAATAGTCATCTACATTTAATTATAAATATTGCAGTAAAATGGTCATAATAATTATGTAATGTTTTTGTTCATTCCACTAGGCAAGTACCAAGTTAAAGATATGAATGTATATATTGAGCCTCTTATCAACAAATTGCTGGAGTTATGGAATGGTGTGACCATGTATGACATCTCTAGACCAATAGGACAAAGACAATTTCAATTCCATGCAATGCTTGTATGGACAATACATGATGCCCCAAGGCTAACACATTTTTGTGGTACGTTATAGTGTTCAAGTTGCGCATGATAATTATAATTATTAAAATTAACAGATTTAATAGAATTATAAATTATCTTGTAGGTCTTCAAACAAAGGGAAAATTTGCATGTCTAGTTTGTGGTCCAAAGATGAAATCCCATCATTCAAAAAGTTTAGGAAAGCAGGTGTTTAATGAGTATAGGCACTTCCTTCACAAAAATCATAAGTACTGGAATACTGAAAAACATCTTTTCAATGGGAAAGAAGAGACTACATCAAAGCCATGAAGAATGACTCCTCACTTATGGAAGTTGGAATATAATATAATTAATCATCAAGGTAATGTTATTCCATCTAATGGTTTATGTTTGGAATTTGAATTTTTCTATCATTTTTTGTTTACTGATGATGTAATTGATGATACTGAGGGTATCAAGGCATGGATGGCCACTTTCGAAAGGGACTAAAAAGTTATCCGAGACAATTCAGTAGGTTGCCTTACTATGAGCAGCTACAAATTGTGCATTTGTTTGATACAATGCATATTGGAAAGAATATAACAGAGGCATTATGGAAAATATTGGATGGAAGGCGTGACAAAGAAAAAATTGTCAAAATTTATAGTGACATTGTGGAATCCAATCATGCAATGAAAAATGTCATTCAATCAAATAGAAATGGAGATCAAATTAATATAAGTGCCCTTCCTTGGTTATTAATGGAGCAGCAAAGCAATTCTATAAAAGAAGTCATATGAAAAATTCGATTTCCCACAGGATTTGTTGTGAACATAAACAATCTCATATCAAAGAAGAGTGAATTTGGGCCAAGGATGAAAACGCATGATTGGCATACCTTCATTAAGGTAATTCATGTTCTTGTGTATTTACTATATATTTGAATATTGCGCATGTACTTTTCATTGTATTATGTTAGAAAACAATGAAAAGATCATTTTATAATTGTTGTGGTATGTTCTACCTCTATCTCTCCTAGACCACTTTGACAATAATATCAAGCAAGTCATATATGATCTTGGAAAATACATGAGGTAAGTAGTGATGTTTGTTCAATTTGTTGTATAGATATTATATTTGCCATTTGTTTTACTTGTTATACAATATATTGTATATTATTTTGTAAAGTCTCATTTATATATTTTTGCATCTTCAATCTCTTTTAGGTGGTTGTCATCTAAAGAAATCCACAAGGAAGATATAAAATATTGGAAGAGAAAAATCCCTCATCTAATGTGTGAAATGAAAAAGTGTCTACCTTCAACTTTTTTCAATGCACAAGAACACTACCTCATACACCAAGTTGAGGAGATCGAATTGTGTGGACCTGTACACACTAGGTCAATGTGGATGGTTGAGAGGCACTTGAAATTTTTGAAGGCTTTGGTTTGACAAAGAGCACATCTTGAGGGTTGTATGGTGGAGGGATATATGGTATACCAAACTATGGTGTACATTACTAAATATCTTTCTAAGTTTGCAGCAAAAATCCACGTAGATCGCATTTGAGATCACAACCCCATTAATAAATTTGAAGGGGAGCACTTGATGGGGAAAGGTAGATTGAACAATGTGAGAGGTAATTATAAGATGTTATTGTAGTAAATTAATTCTTCATCTTCTAAATAAATCAGTTGTAAGTGGTCTATTAATTATTTGTACAGTTGGTCGGGAGTGGGATGTGCTACATTTGTATATTGCAAACAATATTGATTGGATGATGGTGTGGATTGAATGATGTCAATATTTTGGTCCCACATTAACATGGGATGGTGTTGCTTCATTGGTTAAAGAAGCTCATCATAATGGAGATTCCAATGTTACACAAACAGAAATTGATTTAGCATATGGTTTAAGAGATCAACAGGTATGTATAATTTTATTAATCACCCATATGTTTATCAACTCATGATGCAATAATTTTAATATGTTAGACATATTGTAGGTCAAACACCACAAGGCTATGTGCTGCAATGGTCATAAATTTTGGATCAAACAGTTGGATGACATAAAGAAAACTTGTGATTCTGGGATAACTGCAGTCTTTGAGGTGACCAATATTTCATCTAGAAATGACATACATCCTCAAGAGTCTCAAAATTGATACTATGGCATTTTGGATGATATACTTGAGTGTGACTTTAATTCCTTCAAATTAGTTCTATTAGTCGTCAAATGGTATAGGCTACGACTGAATAAAAATGATCCTGATAGAACTGTTATCAAACATGATAATGGATTTACAATGGTTAATACAAGGTCGTTTGAATGAGTTGGGGATGGGCCCTATGTTCTTCCAAGTCAATGTGAGCAGGTATTTTACTTGGAGGTTCCACAAAAATCAAGTTGGTCATTTGTTGTTAGACATGATCCAAGAGGAAGGCCGATAATGTATAATGTGATGGAAGAAGAAGATACCGAAGAAGTAGAAGATGATATAGATGATGATCACAATCGATAGTTAGTCGATGATGTTCTTGATGGAAATGTACATGAAGAAGAAGCTGATGATGATGATGATGTTGTTGCTGATGATGATGGTGATGGTGATGGTGATGGTGATGGTGATGGTGATGGTGATGGTGATGGTGATGGTGATGGTGATGGTGATGACAATGACGATGATGAACACAATGATGATGATGACGATGATGACAACAACGATGATGATGATGATGATGATGATGATGATGATGATGATGATGATGATGATGATGATGATGATGATGATGATGGTCATGATGATGAGTTGGATGAAGAATAAGATCAATGACATGAATGAGATGTATGAGATGTGATTATTATATTATCTATTTAATATTGATATCTTGATAGAAATTGATTTGACTTATATGGTTACATAAATAATTCATATGTTTTGAATTCTAATTCCATTACTTAATTAATTCATGATGCACCTCTAGCTATGTGATAGATGGTGATTTAAAATACATATGTGATGGATTACATGCTTATGATGATACATGTGACATTTTTTGAACTTTGTGTTTATTTATGGAATGTGGACTACTTATTAGCTATGTGATGGATGGTGATTTATGATATGTATGTGATGGATTACATGCTTATGATGATACATATGTGATTCTTATGATGCTCAATTACATATATGATGATACATATGTGATGCTTATGATGCTTATGATACTGCAGTATTTATTGTTTATCAAATTACAAATGTAATGCTTATGATGCTCAATTGTTGGTGCAGGAACCTAAACCCCTTTGAAGAGGATCCTGCACAGTCTCATGGATTGACAGGTATAAGTCAATACACCTTATAGAAATAATATATTTTTTAAAAATTACAAGAAAAACAAACTTCCTTAGTTTTTCAAACCTCAACATTAGCAGCAAATCTAATACAGTTATCAACACTTGAGGCCCTAGTTGGACTTACTCAAATTTTAATCTCAACATCAACTTTATGGCCCACTTCTTCATCAATATTACCCTCATTTGCGAAATATCTCTCTCATTACCAACTAACTCTCTCATTTGATGGTGCATAGGTATCACCAAATAGGTATTTGTCAGATGTGTCTTCCTCGAGTGAGGGAAATGCAGGAATAGAAGAGGAAAGTGAGACATGTAGTAGATCTCAAATAGGGAGATCAACTAGAGGTCAAAAGATTAGAAGAAAATTTAATAAATGCATGGAATTTTTTCTTGCTCAAGGGGGGTCATGTTCTTATGATGATGAGACCAAAGGTGACATTGAGGTGCCCTTGAGGTACAAACATCTACTGAAACAATGTGTACCCAAGGAACTTCCTCCAATAAACACTATTTTTTGTGTTAATGAGAGGATATATCACAGAGCACCTTCGTAATTACATGGTTTGGGCCTATTTTCCATGGATAGCATAAAGGTCTGTTATAACAAAGTTGCTGAATTGATGGAGTTTGTTGGACCTTGTTACAATTATAATGATTGGATGCAGATTGTTCGATATAAAAAAAGTATGCGTAGGTATGCATTGTCAGCCAATTATATACAACAAAAAGATAATGATCAAAGTAAACGAGTGGTTGTATACATTGATGGAAGGCCAAAAGCAATAGGGAATATTGCAAGTTTTATAAATAGTACACGACCTGGGTCAACTAATAAGCAACCCAATTGCATATTTGAGGCACGTGAGGGAAATTGTGTGTTTGTATGTGCAATAAAATCAACAAGTGCAGGGGAAGAGCTACTAATCGATTACAATTTGAATCATATAGATACAAACAAAGTTACTATCATGGGGGTGGTACATACTATATATATACCATTTAAGCCAACTTCCAATTAATGAATCCAATAAACCATTGTATTATTAAGTTTTTTTGCTAAGTCTATTGGTTTCATTTCGCTAACATTTTTTATATTTTTTCTTTGTCACAGTGCCACATGGATCCACCACATAGCACAAATAGGGGTGTAGGTCCTGACACTTCTACAGAGCAGGTAAACCTCATTATAATTGTACAAATTAGATAGAAGCAAAATGTTACATTATGATCTTTTCTTGAGTGTTTTGAAGTAATTTTGAGAGTGTTAATTATATTCTTGTCACAGACGGATGTTCAGGATAAGGGAAAGGAACCTGTAGTACCTCAGCACCTCCATAGGGATGTGAGGCACTTGATAGTGCTATGCGCTGATAACATCACACTTAGTGCAAACCCTATATAATTGGTACAAATGAATATTAGAAAAATTAGCCAAGAGATTGCTGATTTGGCAACCATAAGCCCTCAGACTAATGAGATAACAGAGAGGGTGCAACTATTGTTGTGGACAGTGGAAAACTTGCAAGTAAGCAGTAATGAAAGCTTTAATCATAACAAAAGTTCAATAATGGTTTATATTTTTTTCTCTTTTATGTCATTAACTAAAATATGTATGTGTTGTTTTTATAGAAATTTATAAGGGCTCATCATCTTGGTGGTGATGATCAGGGTATTGTGGGTAGTTCAAGTGATGACCATGTTCTATATATTAAAATCACTCCTTTGGACTTGTGAACTTGATTTTTTAATGTTTTATATATTTAATGTATTACTCTTCAGGTGCTAACATGGGTTCGAGGTCGACCCCAACTATATTGCCAACTGCAATGTCGGCAACACGTAGCATGCAGACATCGTCTGTTGCACTAGCTCATGTTGACCCACCCACTGGTGGTAGATCCCTCTTTTTCTCTCT
This sequence comes from Cryptomeria japonica, assembly GCF_030272615.1. NCBI lineage: Eukaryota > Viridiplantae > Streptophyta > Pinopsida > Cupressales > Cupressaceae > Cryptomeria > Cryptomeria japonica. The sequence goes on along the minus strand of NC_081408.1, from coordinate 283,787,132 downwards.
CTTTTGTTATGTGTTTATTACCCTTGAAGTGTTCTTTCTTGGAGGCATTTCATAGTGGATTCATTTACTGTGGTAGGAGATGCACATGAGGATGCACCAGAGGCAACTACTGGTGATAACATACCATCATTTCCTGGATCTTCCTATATTGCTAGTATGAGAATGTTGCAGGCCACATTGGTGGTGAGCAATGAAGAATTGATTCCCTTGAAGATACAGAAGGTTCCAAGTACTTTAAAATTATTATTATATATAGTCTAATTGTAATGTACTTACTGATCACTCATTTTGGACTAATCATCCCATGTTTTTTTTGCAGGAAATGATATTTTTTATAAAAATCTTAATGACATTACATTGCAGATATTTGGGTCCACCATACGTAAAAGGTGGAACATCATATGTGAACTAACCCTTATCCACTATTTTGATTTCATATCATTGCTAGAATAGTTTTCCTTTTTTCCATTTCTTGAACTATATCAAAGGTAGCTTCAATTTCTTTCTAAATCTAACAGGTTTGTTTTTGCTTTAAAGGTGGAATGACCAAGAAAAAAAGTTAAAAGATGAAATCACAAACCGTATGGTAGGGTTGTTTAGAAATGACACATTCGACAAGACTAAGCTCTTGGAAAAAGCTGGCACATATCTAAAGTATGTGAGGGACCAATACAAGACACATTCAGAGAAGAACGTAAAGTATGAGCGTCCCCCCATGATTCCAGAGAGGGAGTGGAAGGACCTGATTTTGGATGCAAAGGAGAGAATTGAAAGGAAAAAAGGAAATACACCACCAGATGCTAGAAGAAGGTACGTGATACTATTAAGAATGTGAATATGTACGAATTATTCATTATATTTATATAATCTAACATATTTCAAACTTTTCATAGATTGTTTGACATGCCAAAGGCAACCAAGGCAAGACAAGAAAAGCATGGGCAACACAAAATCAGCTCTAGTGGTTATATGAAACTTGCCACACGAATTGTAAGAATCAGTAAATTAAGTATCACATCAAAATATTTATAAATTGTAAACAATTTTTTGTTATCAAACAATACAAGAAAAATTCACAATACTAAGAAAAAATGCAGGGCTTTGAATTCAATAGAGCACCCACAGAAGATGACAAGAGAATTGGCTACTAGCAAGGCTATATAGCCATGGTTGAATGGCTACAAGAATTGAGTGGGCAAACATGAGATTCTGATGCATCTGTCATAATGGTAAATAAGCTAAATGAAAATTATTTCAAATTGAATACTTAACCAATAATCTATTTGATGTTAAGTTTCAACATAAAGTGACTATATGTTTTTTAAATATGAAAGCAATGATAACACTGCGCGTGACATTGGAATGCAACATGATAATCATGGAACAAAACCTGCACATGAAGGTCCGGATGTGCATCCTAGTAGTGGAGGTATTCATTCAATATTCAAATTTTTTTATGTAATTATTAATACAATTAAACATCTTAAATTGAAAATTAGTGTAGTAATTAATGTAACCTTTATTGTTAATATTTTAGAGCATGTAGTTGGTGGTGACCAAGTGGAGCATGATCCGGGTAGACAACATCAGGAACGTGATGTTCCCCAATCAGGTAAAGAGGACCACTATTATTCCTTTAAACAAATTTAATTGCAATTGGTGTATTGATTAATGTAATGTTTCATATTTCAACTCCAGAGGATCTAGAGGGTGTTTAGCATGTCGAGGTTGAGGCTAGACAAAATGATGTGGAAGATGATGTGGCCCCATTAGGTAAACAGTGTAACGGTTGTGTTCTTTAAATTAATGAAATACTTGTAACAACAATAAAAAAATGTTTTGAATTTAACCCAAATCTTTGTTATTGCAGAGGACCCCCCTTTGGTTCAGCATCCTCGTCCTTTGTATAGGACTAGGCATACATCAAGAGCATGAGGAGAGGGCAGAACATCCAAAGATGGGGGAAATGATGAAGAAGACGATGCTCCACTTAGACTTTACATAGCTTCAAAAAAAAAAGAAAGAAAGAAATGATTGTAATCTACCTTATTTGATAATGACTGATTTTTATGAGTTAATAAATGTAATTATGTGCTAATGAATGTTCATGAATGATATGTGTTGATGATTATTGATGAATGTTGTGTGTTAATGAATTTTATGTGTTAATGAAATGAACATTATGTGATAATGAATGAATGTTATATTTTAATAATGGATGAAAGAATGAATGAAAGAATGAATGAATGTTAGATGTTAATGGGGAATTTAGAGTGATGTTGGGGGGGGGGGGGGGGAGAGGCAAAATGAGCTTCCACCTTCACATGGTTGGCCCTGTTAAGTAGAGAATATTAAACTATTCTCAAAACAAAGCGAAGCCCAATAAGATAACACACTTTTCAATATTTCATTATGTTGCACAGTTAATCTTATTGAATAATGTACGTCTATTGAATCTTAATTGCAGGGTCCAATAGAGTGAACACAAAAAACACCATGGTGCGACTGCAAAAGTTGTGAATATGCCTCATCATGAATAAAGTTGAATTAGCACATTCTCTGTAAAATCTCAAATGCTCTATACTTTGGAAGTTTTGAAATTTTTATGATCATATTGGTCCCCTACCTAAAAGCTTTTTTCCTTGAATTGTTTGTGATACACATTGAGAGATTTTTGTTTTCCTTTTATTTATACATGTCTTAATCATTCTCCACATGCTTCCCATTCTTATTTAGATTGTTGTATTTTTACATATGTTGAAATCTATAGTTCCACGTACATGTTTTCTATGTTCTTTGTAACTGTATGAAAAGGTGTAAAATGTGGGTATAGTCCAAAATCTTGATTATTAACGAGCTATTGTTGTTTAATAGTTCCAGTGTTTGTATTAAATGAAACAGTTTAACCCTTTTAACATGTTTCATAGCAAACCTGCACTTTGTATGCAATCTTATTGTTATAGTTCAATTACTAAGGTGATGTGATTTTCAAAAGTATTCTGACGAAATCAAAATTGGTTTTCATTTATGTATTTTATTAAAATTTTAGAGTTTACTCATGAACATTTAAACTTAGAAGGATTTAAAAATTCAATACAAGAGTATTGGACACAATTTCTGGAGATAGAACTGAAACTCTCTCCCATGACTTCAGATTGTTTTAATGCTCTCTAGGCTAGTAGCTTTTAGACACAAAACATAGGTCTTCTAAATCTTGTCCCAACATTAATTAGCTCCTTTCTCTTCTTTTTCATCCTTTTGGAAAGAGAATTGGAAATTGTTAGGAACGAACATCTTCCTAGGTGATTTGTTAAAATACAATGGGGAACTCAATCAAATTTTAATTCACTTCATTTTAAGTTATTATCACAATTCATTGAATTATACTTACAAAAGGCTTATATTTCCAAGGTAAAATATCAGCATCTTTCTTGGGTGATATTAGATAGCAGGGTCTCTTGGCTTAGACAAAATCACCCTCTCATTGTATTCAAAGTAGATGCGTAGCAAAGATAGATGCATCAATCGTTAAATCATAAACAAACACAAGCTCAAAAATTGTGTTACCAAGTACGCTTGGAACCTAGCCTGTAACTAACTAGTTCATACTAGATATTGTTTGGGTATGGTATTCAATTCTATTAGAATCTACAAAATAAATATTAACCTATAAATTAATGTAAGTGATAACATTTTTAAAATTGTTAAATATAAATGATAATAAAATCAAAATAGCGTAACATAGTTGGTTTCATAAGAGAGAAAATGAAAAAGTTCACAATATCTTCACTTGATATCCAAGATTTTTAATCCATGAGGATGAAGCTGAGGATGAGGTAAAAAACCAAAAGACAAGGAATTGTTTATCCAAGTTTCCAAATTTTTGAGGATAAGGAAAAAAACATAATCCTATGAAAGAAGGAGAATATGCAAGTCATTATCTCAGGTTAAAAGAAATTACTTAAGTAAACTAAACAAACAAATGCAATATCATACTTACGATAAAACATATCCACTTGGTGAATAAAATGGTACATTGGCACACCCCCTTAAGTGCAATTGAGGTAAGAAGAAATGGGTCACAAGGTTAGGTATCCATGTAAAATATGAAATAACCCCAAATTATAAAGAGAGTGTACCCTCTTGAAGTAGAGAGTGATAGTTCTGATACTTAATATAAGTACAGATCCAATAGCCAACAAGATGAGAGGGGGGGGGTTAATCATACAAACTTAATCATCCATAAAAACATCAGATTCAACCTCGGTAACATATATATCAGTCATATAACCAAAAATTGTCAAACATGCAAACTCAAAAGCATATGAACAATATAAACCTCATAACACCAGATTTAACGTGGAAACCCAAATAGGGAAAAACCACTGTGGGATTTTGGACCCACTAAGAAATATACTCTTCTAGAGTATGCTCGGTTAAAAGCAAATCCTGTTAAAGATTACAAACACATTGCTAGATGTGACCCGGTTAAGGGATTTCCCTCAGATCTATTAGGATCTTCACTTTGTTAGAAGTGACCTTGTTAAAGGATTTCAAACACTCAATAAGAATGTCACCTTGCTAGAGGATTTTACAAATAAGACTATTAAGTCCACTCGGTTAAGAGATTTTCTGCTACTACTCAAAATAATAGTAATAAAAATATGTCTGCAACTTCACATCTAAAAATGTTGAAGAAGATTCTTATTTGCTCAATACAATCAATTCATAGGACTTATCTTGTCCTTCTGCTGGGCTATATACTCTGTTATCAAAATAGGTCTTCAAGCTTTTGTGCTCGATAATCACTCTGTAGCATCCCTATGCATACACTTGCCCGCATACATTGTTTATCAATAGTTTCCTATTTATAAACAATATTCCAACTGCTTAATCTCCTTGATCACATTTCCCATGATCAATCATAGCCATCAGATCTTCAATCTTGTCCAGGTTCAATATATCCTTCATTCTGAAAACATTTTATCTCGCCTTGGAACTTGCATTTTCACCTTGGAACTAGTGTTAGGGTATTGCGGTTCAATCTGAGCTATAGATTTTCCTGTCGATCTTTCTTTACCATAGATTCTTTAACAATCTTCATACTCGGCTTACCAATCATTTAATTCACTCCAGCTCATCAGCTTCCTTCATTAAATATCACATGTAAACATTTAATGCATTATGTTATAGCTCGGTTGTAACTCGGTAAATACTAAACTTCACTCAGTAGACATTATGCCTTCATTAACTGATAATGATAACCTTAGGGTTTACCAACTAGGTTCTTTGCTCAGTAACATAGTATAGTATTAACCTTTCAAACAATAGCATATGTAGGATATCAAAACAATCTAAACATCATGATCTCATCATTGTCTAACTCAATAATAGTTGCCCATTGAATAACTTATCCCCTTATTCATCATATTCTTTCTGTGTCTTTTACTGACATCTTTATACTCAACAAATCATACTTCTTAAGATATGGTAACATCATACTGAATTAGAAAATCAATCTCTTGACATCAATGACAAAATAATAATATTAAGATAGTAATCATCCTTAATCAATTATATCCATAGTCATCAATAACCTTCTCAATATCCTTATTGAAATGCAAAAAATCTCTCATTGTAATTGGAATGCCAACCTTCTTCTTGTCTGTTATAATGCCAACAATCTCCCCCTTTGGCATTGATGGCAAAACCAATTGATTTGACTTTATTGAGTCAGATTTAGATTGCTGTGAAATTATGAAATGCTGAAATGCTCTCCCCCATACATTAGACTTCTCCTATTTTCTCAGTCTTGTTTCCAATCTTTTTCTCACTCTTCTTTCCAATCTATAGTCTACTCTTCTTATGTATTCTCCCTTGATATTGGTCTGATAGGTCTTCTCCCCTTTTGACAACAATGGCAAAAAAGTAAAGAACTAAAACATAGTTGCTTTTTGTAAGAAGTTATTTCCTGCTGTTGTGTATCAACTGAGTCTTGGTCAGAGCATTTGTCTTCAATTCCTGTTCCCTATTTATTGTTTGCTACACACCTTTAGAAAACCTCCTAAAGTGTGTAAATCAGCATCAACTCCTAAAATATATTCTATAGAGTCATCGAATTGATGCTTTCACCGAACTTGGTCAGTGAATGGAAGATAGGGGTAGGACCCCTAACTGACTTCTGAGATATTCAAAAGTGTCCTTTGGCAGTGGCTTGGTGAAGATATCTACTATTTGCTCCTTTGTACTAACATATTCCAACACCACTTTTTTCTCTTGAACTTCTTCTCTAAGATAATGATATTTGATAGAGATGTGCTTTGTCTTACAGTGCATAATAGGATTCTTTGAAATGTTAATGGCACTAGTGTTATCATAGAATATAGTTACTGGCTTGATAACTTGCTCATTTATACCTTAAAACAGTTGTTTAATCCATGCTATATTGGTGCAATTCAGTGCTGCAGCAACATATTCAGCTTCTGTTGTTGACTGAGAAACACATCTTTGTTTCTTGCTAAGCTAACTCACTAGTCTTTCTCCTAAAAAGAAAGCTCCTCCACTTGTGCTTTTCCTATCATCAATGTTGCCTGCCCAATCAGCATTAGTATAAACTTTTAAATCAAACTCATTTCCTTTCTGATATACCAAACCATAATCTTCAGTGCCTTTTAAGTATCTGAAAATTCTTTTGATTGCCATCATGTGTGTTTCCTTAGGATCTGCAAAAAATCTTGCAACAATACCTACTGCATGTGCTATATCTGGCCTGCTGTGAACAACATATTACAACTTTGCAATCATAGATCGGTAAAGTGTCTCATCAATAGATGCAGATTCATCATTCTTTGATAGTTTATAGTTGGTAGTCATAGGAGTACTTACTGGTTTTGAATCCTCCATTCCAAATTTCTTCAAGATTTCCTTTATGTACTTGGATTGGGTAATGAAAATCTCATCTTTCATTTGCAGTATCTGTAGACCTATAAAATATTTTATCTCACCATTAATGACATCTCAAATTCTTTACTCATTTCATTTCCAAAGTTCTTGCATAGAGAGTCATTTCCACTAAAGATAATATCATCAACAAATATGGCTGAGATCAATATTCCATTTTCATCATTCTTCATGTACATATTGTTGTTTTCACTTGTTCTTATAAAGCCAATTTTGATCAAATATGAGTGCAATCTCTCATACCGTGCTCTAGGTGCTTGTTTCAAACCATATAAAGCTTTGTTCAATTTACATACCTGATCATTATTTTCTCCTTCAACAAATCTTTCAGGTTGTTCAATGAAAACTTCTTCTTCTAATATACCATTCAAAAATGCAGATTTGACATCCATTTGATATACCTTGAAATTCTTGTAAACAGCATATGCCAACAATGTTCTTACTCCTTCGAGTCTTGCCACAGGTGCAAAAGTCTCACCATAATTAATTCTTTCTTCTTGGGCATAACCTTTGCAAACTAGTCTTGCTTTATTCTAAATGACTTCACCCTTTTCATTTAGCTTGTTTCTAAAGATCCACTTTGTACCAATTACATTTTTGTCCTTCGGTCTTGGGACCAGTGTCCATGTGTCATTCTTCTTGATTTGATCAATCTCTTCTATCATAGCATTTATCCAATCTTCACTATTAAATGCCTCTTTCACTATTCTCGGTTCAAATTCAGATATCAAACATGTGTTCTATCTCAGTTTGTTCCTTATCATCACTGGATCATCCTTATCTCCTATAATTTGATTTGGTGCATGATGTCTTTTGACATACTTGGTTAATATAGGCTTGGTAGGCTTTGTATGATTTTCTTCATCACTCGGTAACTGGATATTTTCTTCATTTTCTTCAACAATTATCTTGGTAGGACTTCTCGGTTGCACATAGACAAATCCTTCATAATATTATGGTTCTTTGGAGTTTCCTTCATCATTGCTTTCTACAAATTCATCAATTTTTACATTTGCAATTTCTACTATTTTGTTAGATGATTTGATTATACATTTAAATGATTTGCTTCTAGAAGAATAACCTAGAAACATTCCTTCTTCACTTTTTTGATCAAACTTGCCATTTCTATCATCTTTATGAACATATCATCTACTCCCAAAATTTTAAAATAACTTACATTAGGTTTCTTGTCATGCCAGATTTCATAAGGTGTCTTCAAAGTACCTTTCTTCAATTGAACTTGGTTCAGGGTGTAAACAGCTATGCTTATTGCTTCTCTCCAAAATGTTTGTGGAACTTTCTTTTCAATCATCAAGGTTCTGACACAATCCACAATAGATCTGTTCCTTCTCTCAACTATCCCATTATGTTGTGGAGTTCTCAGTGTAGAGACTTGTCTTTTTATAACATGATCATTGCAAAATAAGTTGAACTCATCAGAAGTAAACTCTCCTCCTCTATCTAATCTGAGACATTTTAGTTGTCTTCCTGTTTCATTTTCAACTCTAGCCTTGTACCATTTAAACATTTGAAAAGCTTCTGATTTTTCTTTTAAAAATATTACTGGCATCATCCTTGAGTAATCATCCACAAATAATATGAAATATTTATCACCATAATAACTCTGAACTTTCATAGGACCACAAAGATTAGTATGCACAAGATCTAAAATTACCTTAGAAGTGTAGGACTTACTTGTAAAGCTTGATCTTGTCATCTTACCCATCTGGCATCCTCAACACATAGCATTCTTAGGTTTTTCAAGACTCGGTAGACCTCTTACTCAGTGCTTCTTACTTATTTTGATCAGATTATCAAAATTAATATGACAAAACCTTTTATGCCATAACCAGGTATCATCTATTCTTGCATATAGACATTTATTCCGAGTTGAGTCAAGATGAAATGTATTACCTCTTGTTTGTGTCCCAGTAGCAGCTAACTTTCCATGCTTGTCATGAACTTTGACAATTCCTTTTTCAAACTCTATTCGGTAACCTATGTTGTTTAGCTGTGCTACACTCAACAAGTTGTATTTCAAACCTTCAACCCAATAAACATCATTACATTTAGCATTGTCAAGAAGTGTTATGGATCCTTTACCTCTTATTGGACATGGTGCATCATTACCAAATCTGACATAGCCTCCATCATAATCATCTAATTTAATAAACTTGTGTTTATCACCTGTCATGTGATGTGAGCAACCACTATCTATGATCCAATAATCATTAGTATTTATATGAGATATTAAAGCTTTTTCTTCATACCTTTCTTCATCTGATCCATCTTTAATAGCCACATAAACAACTTCCTTTATATCAGTTTCATCTGATTTATCATCATTAGATTCCTTATCAGCTATTAGGCATGTCTTTTTATCTCTTCTCCTAAAGTTTCGGTGTCCTCTGTAATGATTATCCTTTTGTATATCATCTCGGTAATCTCTTTTTTCACTAGATTCTTTGTTAGGACAGTTAGAAGCCATATGTCCTATCTTATCACAATTGAAACATTTTAAAGGTAGCTTTCCTTTATACTTACCTTTTCCTCTTGGTAGCCTTCTGGCTAATAGTGCTTCAAACTCTTCTTACTTTCTGATTTCCTCATATAGTTTGTGTACCTCCTCCATGTTTTTACGAAATCTTTCACTTGCTCCACTATGATTCCCTTCAAAGTACTTATACATTCTATCATTGTAATCATCAATTTCATCAATATGAAAAGAACTGAATGCAGATTCAACTTTATTTACCGATGACCCACTGTTATCAAAGTTACTTAACTCAAATGCACGTAGCTTACCAATAGTGGCATCTCAAGAAACTGGCATATTGGGTACAGACCTTAATTCGTTGATTGCAGAGACTCGGATTGCATAGGCTGGTAGAAGGGTTCTTAACAACTTACTTGTTACATCATTTTCTTCAATAGTTCCTCCTGCTCCTTTGATTTGATTGACAATCTCCTTTAGTCTTGTACTATACTAGGTTATGTTCACACTTTCATTCATCCTCATAGATTCAAGTTGTCCTCTTAAACTATTCACTTTTACTCTTTGAACATGTTCATCTCCTCCATATACAGATATGAGCTTAGTCCACATTGCCTTTGCATCAGTACATCCTTCTAGATCATTAAACTTTGAGTCGATCAATGCAGATGTTATTTCAATCATTGCTTGAATATGTTCTTGCTTTGCTCTTATTTCTTCCATAGTCAATGGATAGGTGCTTGGTGCAACAAAATAATTCTCTAGATAGTATACAACATATTCTCCAATTCCTGATAGATGTAGCTTCATCCTTTTCTGTCATGCAGATAAACTTGACTTGTTCAGCTTTGGTGCATCCCTCTTATACATCTTTGGATCTTTAACTCAAGTGCCTTTAAACTTTCCTTCCAAAGTCCAAAGCTCTGATACCAATTGATAGTACTGATACTTAATATAAGTACAAATCCAATAGCCAACAAGATGAGAGGTGGGGGGTGAATCATACAAACTTAATCATCCATAAAAACATCGGATTCAACCTCGATAACATATATATTAGTCATATAACCAAAAACTGTCAAACATGCAAACTCAAAAGCGTATGAACAATATAAACCTCATAACACCATATTTAACATGGAAACCCAAATAGGGAAAAACCACTGTGGGATTTCAGACCCACTACGAAATATACTCTTCTAGAGTATGCTCGGTTAAAAGCAAATCCTATTAAAGATTACAAACACAAAGCTAGATGTGACCCAATTAAGGGATTTCCCTCAGATCTGTTAGGATCTTCACTTTGTTAGAAGTGACCTTGTTAAAGGATTTCAAACACTCAATAAGAATGTCACCTTGCTAGAGGATTTTACAAATAAGACTGTTAAGTCCACTCGGTTAAGAGATTTTCTGCTACTTCTCAAAATAACAGTAATAAAAATAGGTCTACAACTTCACATCTAAAAATGTTGAAGCAGATTCTTATTTGCTCAATACAATCAATTCATAGGACTTATCTTGTCCTTCTGCTGGGCTATATACTCTGTTATCAAAATAGGTCTTCAAGCTTCTGTTCTTGATAATCACTATGTAGCATCCCTGTGCATACACTTGCCCGCATACATTGTCTATCAACAGTTTCCTATTTATAAACAATCTTCCAACTGCTTAATCTCCTGGATCACATTTCCCATGATCAATCATAGCCATCAGATCTTCAATCTTGTCTAGGTCCAATGTATCCTTCATTCTGAAAATGTTTTACCCCGCCTTGGAACTTGCATTTTCACCTTGGAACTTGTGTTAGGGTATTGCAGTTCAATCTGAGCTCTAGATCTTCCTGCCAATCTTTCTTTACCATAGATTCTTTAACAATCTTCATACACGGCTTACCAATCATTTAATTTGCTCCAGCTCATCAGCTTCCTTCATTAAATATCACATGTAAACATTTAATGCACTTTGTTATAGCTCAATTGTAACTTGGTAAATACTAAACTTCACTCGATAGACATTCCACCTTCATTAAACGATAGCGATAACCTTAGGGTTTACTGACTAGGTTCCTTAGGGTTTACCAGCTAGGTTCTTTGCTCAGTAACATAGTATAGTATTAACCTTTCAAACAATAGCATATGTAGGATATCAAAACAATCTAAACATCATGATCTCATCATTGTCTAACTTGGTAATAGTTGCCCATTGAATAACTTATCCCCTTATTCATCATATTCTTTATGTGTCTTTTACCGACATCTTTATACTCAACAAATCATACTTCTTAAGATATGGCAACATCATACTGAATTAGAAAATCAATCTCTTGACATCAATGACAAAATAATAATATTAAGATAGTAATCATCCTTAATCAGTTATATCCATAGTCATCAATAACCTTCTCAATATCCTTATTGAAATGCCAACAATCTTTCATTGTAATTGGAATGCCAACCTTCTTCTTGTCTTTTATAATGCAAATAGAGACTAGAAAATCCATAGGACAAAACTCTAGCCCAAGTGACATATGTGAAGGATAATATAGACCCACCCCATCCCCTAAAGTTGGTGCCTCCACAAAGAAGAGAGAAAAGCAATGCAAAATGTTGAATGGTGAATGTTGTAGTAGGTTCATTTGGAACAAATGATGCACCTTCCTTTCACAATATGGAAATCTTGAGTTGTCAAATTGTTGAATTCCCATTCAAGTGGAATGTAGAAAGGAATTCAGATGTATGTTTTTTGGAGTGACTCATGTGTCCTGATGTTGATGTTAAGCTGTGATTGTTCCATAGAATATTTAGGGACTACAATCATTGAAGTGTGAGACCTTAATTAATGTGAAATAAAATGTGTCATGTTGCATGATATGGTGGGGATAGAACAAGTGAATTTACAATGGGAGATGATGTAACTCGATGGGCATGCCATCAATGAGAAGACAAATATTCTCAATTGTTTCATCAATATTTGAAAGGTGAGAGTCCACAAACAGATGTGAAATGTTTAAGTAGGCCTCCCAATGAAGTGGATCTCATAGACACGAAGAATCCTATATAGAGAATCATTGAGAGCCCTTGAAGAAGCAAATTTGAACTTTGATGAAGCAATACATGATGGAGGAATATCTTGCAAGAGGAAATCAAATTCATTTTGGTGTCATCTAGATCTAAAATGTGGTCTATTTTTCAAAAAAGTAAAGATGCTTGATAGGAATGTGTCCTAGTGGGGTGAATCTAGAAGACATATAATCCTATTGCAAAGAATCATGGAAAGTTCTAGAAGAAGTAACTTTTAATTCTGAAGTAGCAACGTGTATAAGAAATGTTCTCATTTGTAGATGGAGTATCGAGAGGAGGATCACTAGTCCATGGACCATGTCATTGTTGTTAAATACCTATGCTTTTGTTCATAGTCACTTGGTGTAGGAATGAATTCAATGAGATAGGGTAGGAGATCCTACATAATGTAATTTTTCACTATCCCTTGTTTCGAGTACAAATGGTTCTCTGAATTTATCTTGACAATAGAATGTCAAAATTTAATACCATAATCCATGATGAAAACTGCCAAAAATGGAAATTTATCTTAGTTCGCAATTAAAAAATTCTTTTGTATAGGCCTCTCGAAGATTAAGTACATCAAATTGAGACTTTATAAATTGAGTGTATGTATTAGCAATCTCCCAAATTGTTCAATGGTCTCCAAACCTTGTCAATTTTTTATTTTTATTTTAACTCAAATATGTATGGTATAGGCATATCATTGGTTGTGTGATTTTTTTTTCCCTTAAATGCTTCTACGACCAAAAGAGACAAGTTTTAGATGAAAATGGGGTCTTATGGGCCTTTTTGACATAATGGTAGGTTCTTTAGACCTAAAAATGCCCCCAAAACTAGTCGATTGCCTTAAGTTACAAACAAATCCTTGTTTGTGAGCATGCTTCTTGATCTCCAATTTTGGTGGAATGAAAGATAATATTGAATTTCTCAAGCCTTTTGGATTTTTTGAAACCATGAAAAAAAAGCTACTTTGATCATTGAAATGTTGTAGTGACTTGGATGAAAAAAGAAAACTAAGTCTAAACTTTAGAAGTTAGTTTTTTCTTGTCAAATTGTTTTCAATTTTCAAATCATCCAAGGATGCAAGAGGAGTATATTTTGTTATGACAAGATAAAAAAAAAATTAGAATCTTTTGAAACCATTGAAACATGGGGACCCCTTCCCCCCCTCCAAAATCCCTATTTTTTCAGGATGCAATACTTAGGGGAAACATCCCCTTGCCACACCACTTAGGGACATCCTAGGGACTCCAAGGAGTCTCTTGACCATCTTGAGGATGCCTATGAATCTCCCATGGCCCCCAATTAGAAACTCCAATTCTAAACAAAAATGGTAAAATTATTGTGTAAATGTCATCCATATTAAAGGTTTGGCAATGCCCCCTAACCTTGATGGGGGCTCTGCCCCAAACCCCCCACAAGGGGCACCACCCATTGACCCCAAACCTCCACCCACCATTATTATTGTTAATGCAATCATTTCCATTTATTTTATGTTGAGTAGTTTAAACACTTAGTATGCCAAAGTTTCATCTATAATTCTTATACTTATTCTTAGTTTGTTCCCAAAGTTCCAAAACTCTACCACCATTGTTAATGTTCAAATTTCAATGCAATCATTGACATATTGTTAATGTTTATTGTAAAATTTACATAGTGTGGCAAAGTTTTATTTACAGTTGTTATACTTATTCTATACACATCCTTTTATAATTAATTTTTTAAGTTGTATATATATTTGCATCCCACCCCGCCCTTTTTATCATCCCCCTATTGTCCCCAAACTTAAGCCCTTGGTATGTTAAGATATGAAAGCCCACAATAGTTTCATTTGATATGTTAATCGAGGAAAAACCTACAATATATAGCTTCCAAGATTCCAAATCCATGAGGATAATGAAGAGGTAGAAAACCAAAAAAAAGAAATTACTTATCCAAGTTTCCAAATTTGTGACAAGGAAATAGTAGAATCTCAATCAAAGAAGCAGAATGTGCAACTCATTATCTTATTCTACCTAAGTAAAAATATTACCTAATTAAGATTTTTAATAGTGGAATATCACACTGAGGATAAAACATATCCAAGGTAAATAAAATATTACATTGATAGGCTTCTGTGGTTGCTCTAAAAGTGGTGCCTTATGAATTATGTTCTTGGATACTAAAGTTTCCAAATTTTGGGCACTCTTGATAGCTTCTCGTAGAGATTGTGATTCGAAGGCTTTAACCAAACCTTTCAATGATTTTTGTTGATGTGTTTTTTATGCACTATGCAACACAAAATAAAATACTAAGTATTCTATCCTCTCTTGAACAAAATCCTCCCAAGTGCTAAACTACGTGATCAAATGAGATGACTCCAAGATTCCAATAGTCAGGTCTTGACTTTATATTGCAGATAGACTCAATGATTGTGATGTGATATCTACTGGAATCACAAGGGGGACTTACGTTGCTTGGGTCAAGACCTATCCATTCTCATGTTTCATGATTGATTTACACTCCATGATTTAGGTCATCCTTGAGCAACATCTCGACTTAGCCAAAATTTGTTTTTTGTACCCTAATTCTTTAATTTTCACCCCTTACTAGCATTGCCTTGGGTTTTATTGGAATTCTTGCTTCTTTAGCATGGGCACATTTCTAGGGTTCATCGGCACAAATTGCTCTTGATGAGCAAGCTAGTATCATGACCATGACTTGAACAAAATTTTAACTTAGTCAAATTATCTCCTCCAAACTTCTATGAGTTAATCGCCTTCATTCTTCATCATTTGGATGTCTTTTGTCATTGGAAGGTAATTATTGACCACCATACCTCAATATTGACCTATGCTACCCTAAAACCCTAGAACCTAGTCATGTTTACAATTGAGATCTTGATGACTTGATCACTTAATACAACTTAATCATGCAGGTCTCATCTAACTCCGACTCCAACACTTAAGCAAATCAACCCTAGCAACCAAGTACTTTGGGAAATATCTTGCAACTTGACAACATGGGTAATGATGGAGGAATGGAAGGTGAGACCTATAGAGGTGAGAGAGAGAGAGGGTGAGAGGAAGAGATAATGACCTGGAGAGGGTAGAGAAAGAGAAGTAGAGAGGGAGAGAAGAAGAGAGGGATGGAGAAAGAGACCTAGAGAGGGGAGAGAGAAGAGAGATAGTAGAGAGGGATAGAGAAGAAAGATAGAAGAGAGATACCAATGTCAATCTTTTTCTAAAAAATTGGCCTATCATCGGAATTCCAACTCTAAAGGGTAAAATTCCGAAAGAGGAGTGCCATCGGATGCACAACATCCTCGTCAGAACTCTCCTAGAGGCCGACGGCCTCTAGGAGAGTTTTGACGAGGATGCTCTACATCAGATGACACTCCTTTGTTGGCCTCCAGGAGAGTTATGACAAGGATGTTGTGCATCCGACGACACTCCTCTGTCAAAATTTTACCCTTTGGAGTCAGAATTTTGATGATAGGCCAAGATCGCGACGGTATTCTTTTAGGGTATGAGCATACATGGCGGTCGTTGGAAAGGTTGGAGGTGATGTCAGAATCATGATGACCACAAGGATAGTCGAAACTTCCAACACAAAGTTTTTGATGGCTTTTTTTGTCGGTAGTGCGACAAAATTGTGTCAGAATTTTGATGATTTGCCATCGAAATTTTGACCCGAATGTACTAGTGACAACATTATAGAAATAGTATCCTCACTCGCAAAATAATATAGAATAAAATCTTTCTTAAAATTAGGATTAATGAGAGTAGGGGCTACTACAATTGCTTCTTTAATTTGTTCAAAACTACTTTTACCTTCCTTAGTCTAGTGAAAAGGAATATTTTTCTTAAGCATAGCTATAAGTGGCTACATCAACATTGCAATATTAGGAATAAACCCTTTGATAAAGTTAATCCTACCTATGAAACTTTGGAGTCCATTTTTATGTGCTAGTAATGGCAATGCAAGTATGGTTGTGATCCTCTCAGGATCTACTGAAATTCCATGTTTTGAAACAATATATCCCAGCAACTTGCCTTCATGAACAACAAATATGCTCTTCTTGGGATTTAATGAAACTCCAAATTCCCTGCATCTTTCAAATATGTGTCTGAGATGGTCAAGATGTGTATTAGCCTATTTTTTAAAAATAGTTACTTCATCTAGGTAAACCAAAACAAACTTGTTGATGAGACCTTGAAATGCCATATCCATTGCACACTGAAATGTTGCCCCTACATTGGTCAGTCCAATTGGCATTTTATTATAAGCCATTGTACCCCACTTTGTGGTAAATGTTGTTTTGTACTAGTCTTCTTCTTTGACCAGAATTTGGTTATATCCTGAATAACCATCAAGTAATGAGAATCTCTTTGATCCTGATACAACCTGCAAAATTTGGTCCATTGAGGGCAGCGGGTAATTGTCTTTCAAGGTGCTCTATTTAGATCTCTAAAATCAACACATAATCTCAGTTCACCATTATTTTTCCTAACTAGAACTAGATTGGACACCCAGGATGTGTGCTTGATTGGAAATATGATGTTTCCTTCAATCGGCTTATTTAACTCAGTCTTCATAAGATGTTCTAATTTTGGATTAAGAGGCCTTTGTTTCTGCCCATTCCGGTTTTGCATTATCTACCACTTCTATAGTATGTTGAGCTAAATGAGGATCAAATCCTTTCAAATATTCATACCTCCATCCAAAGTTTTACAAAAGCATGTTTTTCTTCAAGGGTATATACCTTTCTAGTTTTTAGTAGCTTGTCCTTGAATATTTCAATAGGTTCATAATATTCTTCCTTCACAAACATGTTGCCTTTGTCCTTCCTAACCTAATCATCTTTATTTAAACTGGATTCAAGGGTTACCAAACCCTTGGTCAGCTCGTTAGTTTTCAATTGGAGAAACTGATTTTTATATTGATCATTGAACTTATGCTAATTTCCAACAGAAAACTCAACTTTTCCAATTAGGAAATTAGTAATCTTCTCATCTGAGTCAAAAACTTTGCCAATTAATAGTGTTATCTAGAACTAAGGGCCTTACTACAACTTTAACATACTATTGTCTATCAATATTTCCTACCTCATCTGGTATGTTAAATTGAGCACCTAAAGAAGCAAGCCTATCTGCTTCTTTATTTTGACTTCTACGAATAGACATTAGATTAAATGCATCAAAATATTCAACTAAATCCCAAATTCTATGCTTGTACATTTTCAAAACATCATTCTTGGTGACATGGATATTCCTTACTTGGTTCACAACTAGTTCACTATCACCAAAAACTTGTAAACATTTAACTTTTTCTACCTAGCACATTCTAAGACATGTGCTAATGATTCATATTCAATTGTATTGTCTGTACAACTAAAAGAAAATCTGAAAGCAATGTAGTATCTCATCCCTTCAGGTGAAACTAGCATAACACCACCTCCAGAATCATTCTTACCTCTTGAACCATCAAAATAAAGTTGCCAAATCTGATTTTGTTGTTGCTCTGATTGCTGGTCAGGTGGAATTTCCTCTTTTTCAAGCTTAGGACTAACATAATCCTCCTCATGAGTCATATAAACACCAAGACCAATTTCATCCATGCTAATGAAAGGATCTTCTATCGTATTCTGGGCTACCCACTCATGCAAATTCACATCAGGTATGCACTGAATAGGTGTATCTGGATCTTGGATAAGTGGTAACTCCTCATGGTCTCTGATGACAAGATAAGAATTTATAGGATTGGGGATATATGGTTCTAAGTTGTAAGTGGCTTGAGGTTCTGACTTAATGGTAAACTTAGTAGCATACTGGGTTCTAAAAAATAAGTGTGACCAATCAGTGAAAAGGTATCCTTCTAATTTTGCTGTGAAATATCTAGATAGGCAAATAGCAAAATGTGGAGGCAAGTCATCTATGTACATGTCCTGAGGTATTATAAAATTAGGACAGGCATGCAAGGTCAATCCAAGATCTTTGACCAATCTAACTGACTTTATTGTTATTCCATCTAACTGTACAACTCCTCTAGAAACAGGCTCATAATTTAGACCAAGTTTATCTGCAAGGTCTTTGGGCATAATTGAACTACTGGCTCCTAAGTCTATCAAGAAATTGTGGACTAGATGGTTGCCAATTATTAATGTTACAAAAAATGGAGGAGGCTTTGGTGTTTGATTTGGCTGATTATTTTTAACTAGGATATCATTAGCTAATGCAACTCTAGGTTGATCTTTCTGAGGCTCATTAGTTAAGGAAAGACTATCCAATTTATCTCTTAGCAATTCGTTTTGTCCAAGAATTTGCAATGCATCTATCATTGTCATGGAAACAATATTTTTTGCCATAGATTCAACAATATTAAATGGAACACCACTAACCTTATGTTGTACTTTTGGAATAGCAAGCTCTTGATGAGATGGATTTGACTGAGATTGAACCTTCTGTCATTCTTTAGGTGTTGTAGGATGTCCTCTTGGTAAAATCTGCACATTTTGGATAGGTGGAGGTGTACTAACAACTTGCTAACTTGTAGAAGCTTGTTGTTTCCCTTTATCTAGTTGTTGTCTGGACTTATTTTGCTGCTGTCTATTACTTAAAGCTTTTTGTTGATGATTTCCAGCTTGTTGTCAAATGTTAATAGCACACTTTTTTGACCTTGTAGTAGTTGCAACAGGTGAAAAAGGTATATAATGTCCCTGTGAATGATTAACTCCACAAAATTCCTCACCTTGCCAATTAATCATAGCTACCTTAAGACCTTTTGGTTCTTCATTTGTGCCTACATCCTGATAAGACATGTTATTTTGTACCATCAAGGCTTACGATTGAGAATTCATTGCTTTTTGACATTATGCTTGACTATGAGGTTGTTGGCGAGGAAAACACCAGTCTTGTGCCACATTATTTTGAGCATGAACAATTTCTTTAGAAATTCTAGTAGTATTCTAACTGTACTATTGGTTTTGCCTATTATTGTAATTCCTCCTTTCATTATGAGCATCAACTTGGTAGTTAGGCCTATTGGATTGATAACGAGCTTGATATGGGGCTTGATACCTTTGATTTTGGTTCTAATTTATATTGAGGTTCACCAATTCATTGCCAAAATTTTGCATAGTCTATTGGATTTGTTGTGTTGCTTCAACATTCTTTCTAAACATTTCTTGTAGCATCTATAGTTGCTTTGATGGGTATGCTACAACACTATTTTGAGCACAATTTTGGAAACCTAGTGTTGGTACAGTAGGTATTGCAGCTAAAGGGGGTACTTGTAAAGGAATTGATGGTTGTATATCATGACAAATAGGCATAGGAGGCCTAGGGGTAATTTTATGAGCTTGTATAAGGTTGTTTTATGCTCTAATAGATATATCATAAGCTTCTAGTAATGTAACCCCATCCATAGATTGAATCATAATAGCAAAATCGCTATTTAAAGCTCTCAAACAATACAAAAAAGCATGCTCAGGAGAAGGGTTTACCATTGTAGGAATTTTATTCCAAGTTCACTCAAAATGGTAATTGAAATCAGTCATCTACTCTTGTGGTACCCTCTTGATAGTGGTCATCTTCTCAACCAATTATAGGTGATCTGATTTATCTGCAAATTGCATTGTTAGCTTATCACCCAAATCATCCCAATCAGCAACTAAATTAATTTGCAAACCTCTAAACCATTGAAGGGATTTGCCTTTGAATGATGCTGTCAGTAGCTTGAGTGCCACATTCTCTTGGGTTATATGGTGAACTGCATATAGAGATGCTATATCTCTATTATGTTCAATGGCTATGGCATGGTCTTCACCAGTGAAATTAGGAAGACTTTTCAGGGCTGCTCCTAATATTGGATCATGTTGGGTGAAATTTAAAGGGCTGCCTCCATTGAAGGGTACAAAAGCATGTGCTCTTGGTATGTCCATTGGAAATACTAAAGGATTTACTGGTGGATTCTGGGTAATAGATGATTGAATTGGAGTAGTTGCAAAAAGAGGATTTATGCGGGTGGCAAAATTAGGTTGAGGATTAGGTAGAGGAGAAGAATTAGACAAAAGATTAGAATCTAGAGTTCCTAGAAAAACTTCAAATGATGAACTTTTTGGAAGCTCAACTAGTGAATTTGTTTCTTTTTGTCTCTTTCATTGTCCTTGACCTTCTCTATGATGGTGGTAGCTCAATATGCTCAACCAGATCCTCACTTTGTCTGGTTTGATACTTACTCATATGTTGTTAAGACCTGTTCTACACATAGAACTAGAAAAATAGAGTCACCGGGTACTTAGAAAAAATAACCTCAATAGGTTGAATTACTATTGTATATACCAAAACAACAACAAAAATGGATTTCCTTTGAGCTGTGATAGCTCAAATGTGTCCCACCGAGCGTGCCAAAAACTATTGTCACAAAGGATTGCACCCATGATGCTATCTATGTTCAAAAACAAGAAATCTTGTGAAACATGGAAACCCCTTCGAGCCTGTGGGTTTATTTAAAGTGAAGGTGAATCTCCGGAGATTAGGTTAGCTTCCTGTTTGGTGAATCTCTTGTAAATAATTGATAAGAAAAGGGATAGAAAGGGATAGCAGGCTTGCATATAATAAAAAACTATTCTAGTGAAGGTGATGCACCAAATATCTTATCCAAGATCTACAACCTACTTAACTCACTAAAATCTTCCAGCAAATAACTCTGAATCTCACATCTCAATTGAACATGTAGATGCATAAATTTTCTAGAAAGGTATGAATTTAATGTGTGTGTGAAGGAAAACAACAGGTTTTCACAACTTTAAGCAATTAAAATCAACTAACACAATCTAGAACCTCCAACTAAAGTGTATTTTCTTGCACCACAAATTGACTGAATGAGACAAATTAGAGGATAAAAATCATAGGAAATCATGAAGTCATTCATTCAACACTAGACAAGAAATATCAAGAAGGTGATCTACTGCTATATTACTGAAAATAAAGGAGTCTATTGTTACAAAAACTCAAATACTACTGAGCTACAATTTTTTTTTCAAAAATGTTTATGCAAAAAGAAAGAACCAATGAGAAAAAAGGAGGAAAAGAATATATAGAAATTCTGATGAATCCCCTTCAAAAACCCTAAAAAGACTGCATGAGAAAATCCCTGGGCAAATTTTCCCACAAAAATAGCATAAAAACTCATACATAATACTGTAAAATAACAATCTTTATTGCTCAAAAGAATAGCCACTAATTCTGCATGAAGAGAAAATCTCTTTACTACATATGGAGCTGCCAGTCCTGCTTAACAAAGCTTCACTGAAAAAGGACCCTTTGTTTGAAAATCTACATGTCTAAGTATGAAAAATAGCTATCCCCATGTGAAATTTGCATAATGAAATGAACTGAGACTGTATTAAAAGAAATCCCATTGAAAATATTGAATGTATTCCCTGGAAACTACTCTTCATGCTTAAACTTCTGGTATAAATGGTTGAAAAAATGATTTCTCCATCTCATGAGCTTTCTAATGGTATGCAACACTTGCATTTTGGACAATCGATAATTATTTGTATCAATTTTTTCATGCAAGAATTTAACTCTTTGCTTGGCGGGATTTTCACCGTGTAGACGACCAGTTCTCCCGACCTCTGAAATCAAATCTCTCGGGTCAATGGTAAGTTAGTAGAGTAGCTATCCTGATCATCCGGTCCTCTTTGATCTCTATCTACACTTTGTCATGTGGTACTTTCTGGTTGACTCTGGTGTCTTTTCTCTTTTATCTCAACACGACCTCACTAACTGCCTTGAATGAAAACTTATTGCTTGTCGCCAACTCCAAACAAATATCCATTGAGCAACTTCAAGTTGTGGTATAGTGACCACCATTAGATCCATCAAGAACTGCTTTCTTTTTACCTTTTTTAGTCACTAACCATTTGCCCTAACCGCCTAGATTAACCATCAGATTTTCTCTTTAACCGTGAAAAGTGATAGTGGCCTGTCGCCATGTCGCAGTGATTAATTCTAGGGCACTTTTCTATTGCGGTATAGCGATAACCATTGGATCTTTTTAGACTTTCTTGGCCTTTAAAACCCCACTTGAGTTTCTCTTTGAAAATAATGGGCCCACTTAGTCATTTGACCCTTTCCACATGGTACATTCAGATTTGTCTATGGATCCACTTGGGAATCACTTAAAGTTTTCAACACTCTAGAGTGGGCCCACCTCTTTCTGAGTTTGCCTTGTCATCTTGGGCCCACAAGAATGAGCAACAATAATGAACTTTGAACCACTTGAACCATTGAACCACTTGGACCAGTTGAAAGTTCAAATTCAAAGTTGACTTTTAAAAAATATAGACATCCGCTTGTTTGTAGACCTTTTCCACGTGTCAGCCTCTAATTTATTATGGCTCCACCTTGGCATCACTCAAAAATCTTAACACTCTAGAATGGGCCCACCTCTTTCTTATCTCTGTTTGGCAAGTCTTTTGGTGAAATCTTCTCTTTAGCAAATAATCTGCAAGACTCATCAAAAGCCAAGTTTCACTGAAACCAAATCTCACCAGGTCCCAACACTTAGTCACCAAGTCGCGGTCATAATCATCATGCATCTTTGCATCATGACATAGCAATAATGGTCAGATCATCTTTGGTCGATGTTGATCTTTCTGACTTGCTTGCTAGTTATTCTCTCTGAGTGGGTCTCAATTATGCCATGCGTCAACCACTGGTTTGCTCACGGGTCCACCTTGTCCCACCACTTGGACCTACCACTGGACTTGGTCTGCCTTGGTTCTTCATCTAATCTTTATGACATGGCGCATCCTCATTCATTCTTAGCCAACCTGGACAACCACCTTAACTACCATGTCATCAATTGCCAAGTCACAGCCATTACCTGGTGAGCATCTTCCTCTTGCGGTATAGCGACGACCGTCAATTTTCTCTTGATCTACATGCCCTTTAACCTTGGATGATCGACTCTTCTTTTGGTCAAACTACTTCTTCTATGAGCAGTCTACTGGTCTCATCAAACCCGCAGTTTCATTGATGCTTCTTATGTCGATGAAACTAAGCCTTCGATGAAACTTTTTTAGGACTCATCGCGGCCAAGATCTGCTCGATGTCGTCCATCCGTGCCATGTCACCAGCCACTAGACCTCCACCTGTCTATCCCATTATCAGTCTTATACCCTATGTCTACCACATCATCAGTTTCCAAGTCGCATGAGATATCTAGTGATCATCTTTTCATTGGGACATAGCAACAACCGTTGATGTACCCACATCACCATTGATCTTTTACAACTTTCTTGCTCTTTAATCTCTTCCTGCTAGCCCATCATAAAATTAAAACATGTTGAGATGTGCACACATACAGGGTCCACTGGGCAATGAGCCACCTTTTGTCAAAAGATTTCAAGCTTTGACACTTTATCTACATGTTATCTGAGATTTAAATGCTATACACTCTGTCTACACTACCAATGTGGGATAATTGTTCTTCATCCCTTTGATTTTCCATTGGGTCATCGAGATGATATGAAATGGTTCATTTTGATGGCTGATACAACCTTTAGCACTCTACACCTTCCTATCGGCTCTTCAGATTGACTTGGAACCGACTATTCCAATAGTCGATATAACCTTCTGCATTGTGCTTGCTCATCGGGGTGCATCTTGTTGTTCAGGGTAGGTCTTGCTGATAGGGCAAAATTCAAAAGCATGAGTTTTTTGGAGTCCCAATCAAGCTTGATAAGCCACGCCTTTCTTGAAAAGGAGCATAAAGTCTCTGTGATCTATAGCATGATGAGCTCAACCCTCGTGGGAGCCTATTTTAACCCACATGCTTCATTGTTATTTTTTTGTATCTGCACATGAAGTAAACAAGTTAGAAAAAGATGTACTTCTGGTTTCTTGCTCATGATTTGGGCCTTTTTTTGTTAATATGAATGAATGCAAGGATTCATTAGGGCACCAAGTTTGGCATGTGCAAAATTTTGGTAACAGTTACATGGCAAGTTAATCTCTCTATACTAATTAAATATTTATTTAATTAAATATCCTAGCATATTTAATTAATAAATAAATTTTCCATTTAATCGTAAAAAATAGGAATTAATTTACAAAAAGAGATTAATCATAAAAAAAGGAATTAATTTACAAAAAAGATTAATTTAGAGAAAAAGAGGAATTAATTTACAAAAAGAGGTACTGATCTACAAAACAAAAATTTAAATTGAAAACAAAAAAAAAGAATTAAATTGAGAGAAGAAATCAAGCTTAAGATGTTTCTTTTTCTAAAACAAAGATAACTTGAGAAATCAGAAAAGCAATTAAATTGAATTAATCATCTTCTCTAAAATTAAAACTTAAAGTTTTTCTTGAGGAAAGAGCTTTGGTTATATTGAAAAGCCTTTTTCTAAATAAAAATCTTGAGAAAATTAAAGAAAAGTGCATGGAAATGACTGTTTTTATCTCAACTGCATGGAATTAACTAAATTTATCTCCAATACAGACTTAGAATTATAATCTAAATGCATTCAACCAAGCTATAATTAGAATCTATCTCAATTATTTCAATTAACCTAGATTGTGCTTTTTCTTGAGGAATCTCAACCTGTCATTGCTAATCGATCTTGATCATTGGTGTATCTTTTGAGTCTCTATAAATTTAGCCTTTTATCTCTCATTCAAAACACCCTGGAGATTTATTGTTATTATGTAGCTTTTTCTCTAGAGTCATTGAAGATATTGTGCTTTGAGATTATTGCATCTTATTTCATCTTTTTGCATATTTAGTTTAACTATGATTGCTTGAATTAATATAGCTTAATATTCACTCATCTAGCTTAATCTTGAATCCATTTATCTTAATTCTTGTGCTCATGTAGATGAAATCCTTCGTATTGGTGTAGTCTAGTAACTGGTATTGCTTACACAAATATGAGAGCAAGTCTATACTCTCCTCTTTTAGAAGGTGATAGGTCAATTTGTTATGGTTTTTACATTCATGATTATATCTATCTAACCATGCATGCAATGACTTAATTTAATTTTTGTGTCTTACAACTTGCAAACTTATTCTACTTTTCACACACACATTAGGTTGAACTGCTTCTTCTTCCTAGATAACATGTGATAACCTAGATGTTGATGGAACATATGTCCCTATAGCTGCAGAAGAGGAAACCTTTATCTATCCCTGCTCAAGGAGTTGCACTCTCGTTTACAACTCCACACACCTTTGTTGAGATGCATTTTAATCATTGAAAATCTTATCAAACTTTCTCATTAACTTCACCTTTTCCAAGGCTTCTCTTTTTGAAGTGTCATGTGCCAATTTAGCAATATCAACATTCAACTTTGTAGCCTCTACATATTATGTGTGAGATTCTCTTTTTATAATAAGTCCTCCCCTTAAGTTGGGGTTTATGTCATTAATGTTAGGCTTTCTAGGTCCTTCCTTTAGTGCCCATATTGCCAAGGTTGCATAATCATCTACAAAATCTGATCTTTTTATTGTCAACCTTGCTTCCTCCTCTGAACTAAATTGTTGGCCTTTTGATTTCCTAATTGCATCAAAATCCATTGCATCTTCTATGTCCCATTCTACTAAAATCAAAACTCCAACCCGACTTATAATCATCCTGCCCTCATCTGCAATGATTCTTTTAAACTCTTCCATCATTTCATTCTTGACCTCTTCCTGATTTTCTTGATTAGATCTATCTAGCCTTTGGGCCTTTTTATGAGTACTTCTCCTTTTTTTTTCTTCAATCTTAATCTTCCACACTAATTTCAAAAAGGTCAGGCTTCTCACAAAAGTATCATCTTCAAGAAACTTATCACATGCCTCTTTTCTTGCATCCCTAAAATCTTTACCTTGAATATCTAAAGAGTGAGGTCCAACTCCAAATTAGGGGGAAAAATAGGAATACCAATTTGCATTTATGCACTTGTTGCTACAAACATATCTTCCTTCCTTTTTACTTCATCTTGCCTTACGGGTGAAAAGGGCATACGTGGTGATGAAGGACTTATATCTGATTCTTCGAGATCAATGATCTTGACTCCTTTTAAAGGCTTGATTTGCATCTTTGGGGAGGGCTCTGTCTTCATTATCATTTTACCTTTTTTCCTTACTAACCTTCCACTGTCGATGTTGCTATCCTCTTCATCACTTGTTTCTTCTCTTTCTCTCTTTTGAGAAGATTCATAAACAGGTCTCTTTTCTATCAGGCCATCTATTCTTTGAGGAAAAGGAATTTGTGAGCTTGACTATTGCATCCCCTTTTGATAAATCACAATTGATCCCTCCACAGTGATGGGTGTTATATGATTTACACCCCTTATTTCAACTTGTCAGCCATGAACTTCTTCAATTTTTGCCTTCTTCTCCCTCAATATCAGCTTCAATTCATCAAAATTGTTTATAACAAAATCGAGTTGGGCACAAAATGGAGTAAAATCCTTTATTGGATCATAGCTTGTATCCATTTTATGAATTGCAGCCCATAACTTCTTGAAAAATTATCCATTTCTCTTTCCTCCACTCCTGACTCGTGGAATCAAATTCATTTATATTTATATCCTCAGGCAAATATACTCATGAGGAAATAGACATCCTTTTATTCTTGTCTTTAAGATATTGTAAAACCTATCCAAGTCATTGTGTCTAGCTATGCTCACCCCTAAATGATATGGTGCAAAGAATTTGTCAAAATGCTCATATCCTCCATTCAGAATCACAAAATATGCGACAAGAGTATAATAAGGGGAAATTGTTCCTTTGCCTTTTCCCTTTAATTCTTTATCATTAATGCACCCTATCTGCCATATTACCTCAACAAAACCCATACTCATAGGAACATTAAAAAGCAATACATGTGGCTCACCAAAGAAAGCATAGATTCTAATAACAATGTTTACTGGATAAGGGATGAAATCCCCCTAATTGTGCTCAACCCTCACAAGTGGCAATCAGTCTTTAGGTTGTATAAAATCATGCAGCTCTTTGGGAATCTTTTGTGGGTTCACTATAAACCTTTGCCTCAACTTAGAAGCAAAGTTGTTATCAAAACTCATAAAACTGGTCTCTTGTATGTCCCAAGACATATATGTCCTCCAAAGTTGCACTGGAATTTCCTTATTGTCAATTGTCCTTTTGTGGTTCATGGTACCTTCAAACTAATCTATGTTCCTATATAGGAACATGTGCATGAGCAAGGAATACCAATAGAATTTAGCACTAGAAACTTCTTTTTTAATATCCTATAACCCCTAATGAATCTTATCTTCAAGGTATGGGGCGAAGTCAAAAAATAGTGTATAATCCAGATGCTGAATTTGCATGGCTATATACACAAAATCGGGTGGCATAACTGGAATTGGATTGAAACCCAATATCTTACACAAAGAGAAAAAGGTAGTCTAAAAACAGGGAGAAAAAGCACTAATAGGGAAAGACTCCTCTGAACTAGGGCCAATGTAATATGTTGTATTCCCTACTCTAGCCAAATGCATTGGAAGAAAATTACTTCTAATGAAATCTTTAATTTTATAATACTCTTCTTTGAACTCATTCAGGTCTACTTGCATTAGGTTAGCAAATGGTTCATATAGGTCAAAAATCTCCTGGAATTCTTCTCTTCTGATTGTTAGTAGAGTTTCTCCTTCATTTCCCCTTAAAACCCTCGAGATAGGGTCATATTTTTTTGCAATAGCCTTGAGAAGGTCAACATCCATGAACACACCCAACACTACCAATTTACCTGAATCATACTGTCAAGGACTTGAGAGTGGGGAGTGTAAGTTTCTCTGTCCATACCATAATTTGAACATCTCTAACCCATTCATTGGTATCCTAGCATCTGCCAAGCGATATACTTTATCAGTTAACCCTTCTCCTAGGGTTTTTCCACTAACAAATTTCTTCACTTGGTATCTATCATTTGTTAAGGGCTTCAATTGGTCCAAGAAATCATCATAAAGATTCCTTTTCAGGTATTCAGTTTTCCCTAAATGTTTTCATGAGAGAGCTATCTTTTGAACTAGAGTTTTCTAATACAGCCTCAAATTGGGAAGGAAAAGACTAGGGCTAACACAGGATTTAAATTACAATAGTAATTTGAGCAAATTTCACCTTTCTCTATTTAGGTTCTAACCCTACAACAATTGAAACTCTTTTCCTCCAATTTTGTGCATAATTTATAACATTAATTGCTCCAAAAATAGATGAAAAAGATCAGACGAACTTACTGCTTTGATTACTCCATAGGGATAGCAATTATGTGTTACAAGAAACCGTCTCAATCTTCTTCAGTCATGGGGATGTCTTCTGAATCGCTATGAATTTCTTTATGAATCAAAAATAGTTTTAAGAGTGCTTTTCTTACTTATTGTAATTAAACACCATTGTCTCGTCCACCATTATTACTTGTGCAAGTGAAATAACAACTCTAACTTGTGTTTGAAAAGTTTAAAACCTGACCGTCGATCATCTTTTATGTTGGAAAACCTCATGGACCAAACCAGTCAATCTGACATTGACCCTCCAATGTGGTAAGTAGGCCCACCCTTAGCATGATCCAACTCATAGTTTATTTCACCATTTTTAGTGACCCCACCATCGACTTTCCCTGGCCTTCTTTGGACATGTGGCATCATCCTGTGATGTCATGGTCCATGACCTTCTTGCATCTCTTGATCGTGGGGTTACGAAAACCATTGGATCTGCTCTTTGTTTACTTTCCAACTGCACTAGTGATGGGGAGGATCTCACAAAGGAGTTGCACCTTAATTGTTAGATAGGTAAAAAGGTTTTAGTGGGCTTCCATCCTTGTTCACACCCTTCTCTTTTCCAATTTCAAGTCAAACAACTGAACTCCTTTGGAGTGCTCCCTATCAACTTATTTTCTCCTATTACTCACAAGAGTAGTTGGGTTTCACTGGATTAAAACTAGCCTTCAAGTTGTCAAATCTCCAACATACACTTGTAGGGGTCTTCGAGGGTGTAGATAATGTGTTTTAATTCCTTTCATATGGTTCTTTGTTTGGTTTCTCTCCATTTTCCCACCGCTTTCTCTTATTCCTATTTTCTAGACCTAGTAGCCCTAAGAGCCCCTATTAGCCCTGCCTTCATGGTTTTTGTGCAATTTCTCAGAAAAATTACAAAATACCTCCTAAGAGATTTAGTTATCCGAATACACTTTTGGACAAAATTTTGGATATGGTGGGTTAGGCTGTCTAGTACGTTCTTATAGGTACAGACCCCAAAAGCTCCTTTTGAGGGTTTCAAGGTTAATAGTCTCCTCTAATAGGGTTTATTGATTTTTACACCCTATCACACCTTCATGCTTCTACTGAGACTCCATTGGGTTTCTTTATTTCATTCCAAACACTTGGCACATCCACATTTGATCTTCCCTACAAGCAATGACAAAAATGACAGTCATATCCCTAGTCGTGCTATGGCAGAGCTCACCTAGGATATGATGACAAATGGATTCCAAGAAACTTTTGGAATATTACAAATAATATGTACATTATTAAAATTCTACATGACTTGAATCCCAAGGGCCATTGAATAAACACAATGGGTTTTCAAGTTGGAACCATGTCTAGGGTCTTAAACACTTGCTCAAATCGAGAGCAGTGTAGTAGGAGAAAATTTGTAATCAAACACTAAACCTATAATATAAAACCACTTCCTAAGCCCCACAACAACATACACTAAACCACCATGAAAGGACAGTACCAAGATTAGATCATCTAGTATGGACTAGTATAGCCAAATTTACAAATCTTATGCAAAAACCTGAAAAATTACTTTCAAATATTATTCAAAATTTGATCATGGGAATTCAAACCAGTTTAAAATAATTGAAAAGTCATTTTATTTGCATCCTTTCTCATAACCAACCACCCATTAGTTTCCTAACCACCAATTTGGTCAATTTTGAAAAGTTGCTTCAAAAGCTGCAAAAAGTTGTGAAGCAACAATGACAACTTTTGCTCCATTTTGTATTTTTGCAACTTATTCATTTTTACTCACTCTAAACCAACTAGGATGGTTCCCTAACATCAAAATAACATGAAAAAATGTTGAATGAGTCCTTACAAAGAGTTTTACACTATTTAGCAAAATAATGCCATTTTTTGCCTTACAAGGGCACTTTGGCCAAAACTGAGAAAACAAGAAAACCTTGGTGACAAACACTCTTCAAATAACTCCAAAACACACTTGTGGACCTATCAATAGTCAATTATTCATTCATTGATCCCAAACATGATCAATCACTATAACTTTTTAAAATTTGCATCAATAAAACTAGGTAAAACTAGGTGATCATGTACCATAATCCCCCAATGAGAAAGAAGTCAAGTGACACCTTTAGGAAAAAAAGAGAGGGAAATTCCAAGCTTAGGAAAGTCTACTTCAAATACCCAAGTGGCCTCAGATTCTAGAAGATGCTGCCACCTGACCAAATGTTCCATATAGGTAGTATGCCTATTCTTCTTGAGGATTCTTGAATCCAATACCTTCTTGGCTTGTAGCATAGATGTAAGTGGTAAAGGTAGGTCTAAAAGTGATTGGGAGACCTTTGAGACTCTACTAAATTCCTCTGGAAGTGTTCCTTTATACTACACCAAGTCTGCAACATTAAAAATAGGAGATAAAGCCATGTCCCCAGGTAGAACAAGTTTGTAGGCATTTTACCCATACTTAGCTAAGACCTTACATGGTCCAATCATCCTTATTTGAAACTTTCTAGGGACACCTTTATTAATCCTTTCTTTTCTCAAATTCACCATTACCAAATCACCAACAAAAAATTGATTATCCTTCCTCTTTTCATCCACTTTGTCCTTGATTCTTTGAGAGTTGTCTAGTAAAGCCTCCCTAACTTGCTCATGAATCTCTCTCATGGATTGAGCCATGTCAACAACATGTCCACTCTTTTGTTCCATCTTCCAAATATCTCTAAGTTCCAACACACCTCTTGGATGAAGGCTATAAACTTCTTCAAAAGGACTCTTATAGGTTAATCTATTCACACTGTCATTGTAGGCAAATTCAGCTTGATGGATGATATGGTCCCAAGCTTGTCCATACTCCTTTGTCAAACACTTGAGAAGATTCCCAAGTGTCCTATTTACCACCTCTATTTTTTCATCCATTTGGGGATGGTAGGCTGAGTTGAAAGACAAGTTATTACCCAATCCCTTCCATAAAGTTTTCCAAAAATGACCAATGATTTTTGCATCTCTATCTGATACTATACTGATGGGTAAGACATGAATCCTAATGACTTCCTTGAAAAAAAAATTAGCAATATGACTAGAATCATGAGTCACCTTCAATGGAATGAAATGGGCCATTTTTCTAATCTATCTACCACAACATAGATGCTATCAAATTCTGATTTGGTCTTGGGTAGACCAACAACAAAATCCATACTTACACATTCCCATGGTCGGTTTGGGATAGGTAAAGGCTGATAGAGTCCAACATTAGAAGAGCTCCCCTTTTCCCTTTGACAAACCACACATTGCTCCACATATTTTCTGATATCCCTTTGCATCTTTGGCCAATAGTAGAATCTTTGGACAAGTTCCAAAGTCTTATTCAATCCAAATGTCCACTTAAACAGCCATTATGTGTCTCTTGCATCAAATTTTCTGTCATGGACCCTCTAGGAACACAAAGTTGTCCTCATTTAAACAAAATACCATTTTGTAAGGTAAACTTTTCATATTCACCATGAAAATGATTTCTAAACTCTTGACAAACCTTGTAGATGGTAGCAAAGTCTTCATCATCTTGGTACAACCCTTTAAAACTATCCACTCCAATGCTCTTGAGTTGCACTTCTTGAACTGTTAGCAACCTTCTACTTAAGGCATCAACAACCTTATTACATTGACCTTTCTTATGTTTAATGATAAAATTATAGGATTGCAAATACTCTACCCATTTGATATGCCTATGATTCAACTTTTCTTGTGAGTTGAGAAAATTAAGAGCCTGGTTATTAGTATAAACCACAAATTCCTTAGGTAATAGATAATGCCTCCACTTCCTAAGTGATTTAACAAGTGCATATAACTCCAAATCATAGGAAGAATACCTTTTTCTTGGCTTCATTGAGATTTTAACTTAAAAATGCTACCAGTCTGTTGTCTTGACTTAGGACAACTCAACTACTATGTTGCTTGCATCACACTCTATGGTGAAGAGATTGTCAAAGATTAAAAGAACAAGGATAAGTTGAGTAGCCACCTTTGTCTTCAAGAGATCAAATCCTTTTTGTGCCTCTTTTTTCCATTTAAACTTAGCATTTATACCTTCTTTGATTTTATCAAGCATAGGTGCACATGTCTCACTGAACCCTCTAATAAAGTTCCTGTAAAATTATGCCAAACCATGAAAAATCCTCACTTCACTTGTTGTTTTAGGTGTATGCCAACTGATTATGGCTTCCACCTTTGAGTTGTCCATCTTAAAATCACCACTTGAGATTACAAACCCAAGATATACAAACTCATTTTTCATGAACTCACATTTCTTCAAATTGATAGTTAGTTGCTCATCACATAATTTCTTCAATACAACCTCTATATGCTTAATATGTTCACCTTTAAACTGAATAAAAATAAAGATGGCATGTACATAAACAACAAAAAATTTACCAATGTAATCCTTGAATACTTCATTCATGAGTCTCATGAATGTGCTAGGGGTATTTGTGAGTCCACATGGCATAACAAGCCATTCATAAAGTCCTTCTATTATCTTGAATGTTGTCTTCCATTCATCTCCCTCCTTGATTTTGATTTGGTGGTAGCCACTCTTGAGGTCTATCTTGGTAAAATACTTAGCATTGCCTAAATAATCCATCAAATCTTCAATTCTTGGAATGGGAAACCTATACCTGATTGTAATTTAGTTGATGGCTCTTCAATCATTGCAAAGTCCCCAAGTACCTCCCTTCTTTGGTGCCAAAATGGTGGGAACTACACATGGGCTGATTCTCTTCCTTATCAGACCATTGTCCAAGAGGTCTTGGATTTGTTTAGCTACCTCTTTATTCTGCTCCAGTGTCATTTTATAATCTGCCCTATTAGGCAATGAGGCTCTAGGTATGAAGTCAATTTTGTGACTTATGGCACATTGAGGAGGCAAGGTTATAGGTGTTCCATCACTTATGATGTCCTTGAACTGATTTAGTATCTATTGCACTTCATTAGGAATACATACTTTCTTATCTTTTTCTTCTTCTTTTGGTTTCAGAACAAGTGCAAACCACACTCCTCACTCCTTGAGAGTGTTTATGAACTCCTTCTCCCCAACTAGTAGCACATTGGAACCTTTAGATCTACTCTTTTCTTGATCTCCTATGGACTGAATTTTATAGGTAACTCCATCTTTTTGAAAATTATAAGAATTATTTTCCCCATGGTGTATTGCTTTCTTATAAAATTGCCAAGGCCTACCTAGGAGTAGGTGGCATGCATCCATTGGCAAGATGTCACACAAAATTGTGTCCTTGTAGCCTCCTATAGTGAACTCCACCCAAGTTTGTTCATTCACCAAAACATGTTTCTCCTTGTTGAGCCAAGTAACCCTATAAGGATCACTATGCAGAATTCTTTGCAAGTTGAGTTTGCTTACTGCATCTTCTGACACTATGTTACCAGTGGACCCTGAATCCACCACCACTCTACACACTTTACCCATGATGTTGCATTTTATCCTAAACAAGGATCTTCTTTGGATAGGTTACTCCTTTACTAGTTCTTTGATCATAACTCTTCTCATCATGAGATTCTCTCCAACCTTAGAATCTAAACTCACTTCTAATGTCTTCACATTTGTTGAATATTCCTAAATATAATTTATTCTCCTTTCACCTCCTTGTGATGAAGAAGACTTCTCAGGACATCTATAGGCTAGGTGCTCAAGTTGATGGCAATTGTAGCACTTCATTATGGTGAAATAGGAGCCTCTTCGTGATCCACTAGACCTTCCTCTATTAGAGTTTCTAGATCCCCTTCCTCTATAGCTCCTCTTGCTATTGGAATCCCCACTCTCCTCTACCAAATTGGATTCCCCTTGGGATCTTTCATCGACACCTCTTCCACCATAGCAACCTCTATGACCTCTGCCATCTCTTCCCCTACCTCTACCCCTGTTGCTTTTCTCTTTTTTCTTTTTACTCTTCTCTTCTACCTTGAGTGCCAATTGATAGAACTTATGGATTGTACTAGGAAACAACAAACTTATCTCTTCTTGGATATTCCATCGCAAACCATTCAAGTACCTCGATACCTTGATGCTATCATCTTCCACCACCTTAGATCTCAAACACAACTTCTGAAATTATTTAGTATAGCTGCTCACATCTAGTTCTCTTTGTCTCAAATTTTGTCTCCTCTTGTGTAATTGAATCTCATAGTCTTTAGGGATATAGGCTTCTCTCACCTTGGCTAGCATTCCTTTCCAAGTGTTAATTAATTTCTTATGCTCCTTTTGCCTCTCCTCTTAGATGAATTTACACCAAGTCAAGTCTACTCCTCTTAATCTAGATTTGGCTACCTTCAACTTTTGTGCTTCACTAATTCCATCACATTCAAAGTGATTCTCCAACCCTTCAATCCACTCCGTGACCACTTTTGGTTCCATTTTTCCACAAAAAAGTGGCACTCCTTCTAGGGACTTCCCTCCTAAGGCTTTGATTGGTCTAAGGAAAGGTTCTTCATGTAGAATAGGATTTGGTTTAGGTGTGCCATCCTCTTCTACCACTTCTTTACCCTTTCCTTCATTTATTTTCATAGTTACCTTCTCAGTCTTGTCTTCTACTTCACCTAGTTTGTTCTCCAATTGTTGTAATATTTCCTTGAGGAGTTTGTTTTCTTCCTCTTGATCTTATACCTTTTTGGCTAACTCTGCATTGGTCACCATCTTGAGGCTATTTTCACCTACTGCCTCAATCTCTAACATCAACTAGTTTCTTCACAAATCTTAACTTGCTCTAATACCACTTTGATGGGGAGGATCTCACAAAGGACTTGCACCTTTATTGTTAGATAGGTAAAAGAGATTTTAGTGGGCTTCCATCCTTGTTCACACCTTTCTCTTGTCCAATTTTAAGTCAAACAACTTAACTCCTTTGGAGTTCTCCCTATCAACTTGTTTGCTTCTATTACTCACAAGCATAACTGGGTTTCATTGGAGTAAAACCAACCTTCAAGTTGTCAAATATCCAACATACACTTGCAAGGGTCCCAGGGGGTGTAGAGAAGGTGTTTCAATTTCATTCATATGTTTCTTTGTTTGGTTTCTCTCCTTTTTCTCATCCCTTTCTCTTATTCTTATTTTCTAGGCCTAGTAGCCCTAAGAGCCCGTATTAGCCCTACCTTCATGGTTTTTGTGTAATTTCTCAAAAAAATTCCAAAAGACCTCCTAAGAGTTTGAGTGATCCGAATACCCTTTAGCAAAAAAAATTGGATTCAGTTGGTTAACCTGTCTGGTATGTCCGTACAGGTATGGACCCCAGAATGGCTCCTTTTTAGGGTATGAGGGTTAATAGTCTTCTCCAATAGGGTTTATTGATTTCTACACCCTGTCACACCTTCATGTTTCTACTCAGACTCCATTGGGTTTCTTTCTTTCATGCCAAACACTTGGCACATCCACATTTGATCTTCCCTACAAGCAATGAAAAAAATGATTGTCATATCCCTAATCGGGCTATGACAGAGCTCGCCTAGGATATGATGGAAAATGTGTTCCAAGAAACTTCTGGAATATTACATAGAATATTTAAATTATTCAAAGGCTCCATAAATTGAATCACAAGGGCCATTGAACAAACAAAATGGGTTTTCAAGTTGGAACCATATCTAGGGTCTTAAACCCTTTCTCAGAAGGAGAAAATGTATAATCAAACACTAAAATTGCACTAAGAAAGTATAAAACCACTTCCTAAGAATGAAAAAAACAAAAAATAAACCATCATGAAAGGACAAAACCAAGATATGATCATCTAGTACGGACTGCTTTATCCAAACTTACAAATCTTATGCAAAAACCTAAAAAAATTGCTTTCAAATATTATTCAAAACTTAATCATGGGACTTCCAACCCATTTAAAATAATTGAAAAAGCATTTTATATGCCTCCTTTCTCATAACCAACCACCCATCGGTTTCCTAACCACTGAATTGATCAAGTTTGAAAATTGCTCCAAAAGTTGCAAAAAGTTGTCAAGCAACAATGACAACTTTTGCTCCATTTTGTATTTTCGCAACTTATGCATTTTTATTCACTCTAAACCCCCTAGGATTGTTCCCTAACATCAAACTAACATGACCAAATTGCTAATGAGGCCTTACAAAGGGTTTTACACTATTTAGCAAAACAATGTCATTTTTGGCTTACAAGGGCACATTGTCCAAAACTGAGAAAACAAGCAAACCTTGGTGAAAAACACTCTTCAAATAACTCCAAAACATACTTGTGGACCTACAATAGTCCATTATTCATTCATTTATCCCAAACATTATCAATCACTCAAAAAATTTTAAATTGCATCAATACAACTAGGTAAAACTAGGTGCTCCTTCACCAACTGGTCATTTAACAATGGCCACTAAGTCTCGAGCACTTCTTAGATTGGAATTAAAAGATCATCATTCAATACAAGAATGTGTAGAAATATACATCCTTAGTAACTTAGGTTTTACCTACTAGGAACTAGTAATATTAAAATTTTGAAAGGTCAAACCATTGACTCACCCTTCTTCGCCGAGGACACGTGGCATCATCTCATGATGTCACGGCCTTTATCTTCCTTGCACCCTCGACCACAAGAAATCACGAGCCATTAGATCTATCCTACCTTTATCAGTTGGTCGAAGAGTTAAAAATATTAGACTTAGGAAAAATTTGTAGGCACGGGCACAAATATTAAAAGGGGACCAACCACAGGGAAATTTTTCATACAACTTAGGAAAAACCATAGAGGGACCGATAGAACACAACTTAATGCTTAGGAAATAAAATGGCCCCACCATTAGTAACCAATCCTTGGGTTAAGTGGAAAAGGTAGCGATGGAACATAACTAGATCAAGGTTTTTCTTTAACAAGACTTAATCATAAATCACAACCCCTAAAACCATAAACCTTGAAACTTTGATAAAGGGCAAGATAATGTCATGCCCAACTCTAGGGCACGAACGGGAAATTTTTTTTTTTTTTTTTTTAAAATACTTAACTAATTATCGACTAACTAAATTAAAATAATGCGACTCAGTGCGATCAACTTAAATAAATAATGCATTTTGGGTAGGGTCATAACTATGTTGAGTCAATCAGGTAACTGAATTCAATTTAGTAGCTAGGTTTACCAAGTTATCGACGAGTTAATATTTCCCCAAAAAGGGTGATCGCTAAGCTTCATTAATAAGAAATTGAAATCTTAAATACAACGATTAATTACGAATTTAAGCGTTTTAAAATTTATCTTATCATCCTTAATCCACTAGAATTCTAAGTTCAATTAACCTCGATTATAAACATTTAAAATCTATCTTATGATTATTATTATTATTATTTTGTTATCTTAATACACCCGGATTCCTAATTTAATTAACCTTGTTATTTAAGCACCTTGTTTGATTGAAACCCCCATAAATTTAAAATCATGTTATAATCATAAACTAAATTTGGCCCTCTTGGAATTCAAATCCTCTCTTATAAAAAAAACTTCTACGTTTAGCATTTATTGCAAGTCTTAGTTTTACCCAAAGTATTTCAAACTTATCTTTACGCCTAACCATACAAATCAAATACCAATTTTATTCCTACTATTCTTTTTTTTTTTTTATATATATATAAATATAAATATAAAATTATATATATAGATATATATATATATATATATATATATATATATATATATATATATATATATATATATATATTTTACAAGTTCATCTATATATGCACTTGCAACTTATAAAATAAAGAGTTTATAATTATTTTTCATAAGGGGAGGGATAGGAAATAATACTTATCTTTTTTAAAAATCATTTTTCCCCCCCCCCTTCCTTTTATATTTAAAACTTTAGTGAGTGTTGCCCTAACCCGAATTTAGGGTTAGGGCAAACACATCATTTCCTCATCTCTTTTTTTTTTACGTTGGTGTGATGGTGAGCAGGGTCGGCCGCCAAGAGAAGGGCGCGCGCAAGGCCGAAGCGCACCGCCGAGTTCACCCCTTAAATTTCCATTTGTTATTTTTTTGTGCTTTATTAGCTTGGGGGCCGGAAGGGTGGAGAGGGTAGCGGGAGCGGAGGAAACGGCCGTAGCGGGGATAGAGACGTGGAGGTTCTGCGGGGAGAGGAGACGGGAGGTGGGCGCCAGCGGCGTGGGGCACCGCTGCTGCGGACGGCACCGCCGCAGGCTGCGGCGTCGCCGCCCGCAGTCTGCGGGGCGCCGCAGGCTGCGGCGGCCGCCGCCTGGCGCTGCGGCCCGCAACCCTAGCCCCCCCCTTCCTCGCTGTGAGGTGCTCGTTTTCGCAGGGTTAAAAAAAAAAGTTTATTTTCGCGGCCCGTCTTTGTGTTATATTATTTTTTTCTTAATAACATCTTCGCATTTAAATATATATATATATATATATGTGTGTGTGTGTGTGTGTGTGTGTGTGTGTGTGTGTGTGTGTGTGTGTGTGTGTGTGTGTGTGTGTGTGTGTTTGTGTGTGTGTGTGTGTGTGTGTGTTTAGGCATGTGTATAAAATCTGGTAAAAATAACAATGCATAAGGTTTTTTGTTGAAACAGGCAGATTTTAAAAAGAATGTATATATATATATATACATATATATATATGCATATATATATATATACATATATATATATGCATATATATATATATATTTATATATATATATATATATATATATTTAAAGACCAGCATAACATTAGTCCCTGTTTTAGTAGTAAGACCAGATCCACCAATATATCTTTTCTTTTTTTTTGTAACAGATCCTTTAGTGTTTAAATTTATAAAACAAAATATATATATATATATATACATACTTATTTGTGTATATATATATATATATATATATATATCTTTGAATATGGTAATTTTGTGACTCAAGAAGGCTAAATTTTCTTTAAAAACTAACAAGGTAATCCATCAACAATGTAAATGTGGTCTCTTAATATCAAAATAAATCTGAAACTAGGAGCTTTATTTTTTGAAAGGAAAAATGGTCTACTATTACTAGGATTTCATTTTCTGCAATAACAGAAAAATATAAAAGTCTATTTTTGAATAAATTTACAGCAGCATGTCAACAAAAGGAACATGAATTTACAGCTAATAATAATTTTCGGATTTCCCAAAAATGCAAACATTTCCCTCTTTTCTCTATGCAAGACATTAAAAGCCAAGATGCATCCTATCATTTTATTTTCTTTTTGCAAAACTCCCAAGTAGGGAAAACATGAGTATTCATTAACATATATAAAATACAAATAGACAAGGATACAAAATAAATATTATTACAAATGGGATGAAATCCCAGCAATACTTTTTCTCTACATAATAACTTAAAAGAATAATACAACTTTTTTTGAAAGAGAATACTACAACATTGAATGCTTCCATTTCTTCCCTACTTTTTTTTTTTTAACATTTTTCTGCAACAAAATCAGCCACATAGCTCTTTAATCCATCTTTCCCCATTCCTATGCAACCTGCATTAAGACATATTTTGACCATGGGAAGCTCACCTCCCAGCCTAGGCTTACTAGAAGCCACCCCCGAGCTTGGAGAACCAAGCACTAGATGGGTTACAAACATGCAAACCACTACAAAACATAGGAACACATTTACAATCAAATTTCCCCTTCCCAAGCTTCACATTCACCACTTTCATGGTGACTCTTCCATGGGTGGAAGTGGACCAAGTACCTATGGGGAGAATGCATGCCAAAAACAATACTACATTAGCCACCTCATGGCAACACAAATGCAACCCAAACACTTTCACAACCTTATGCCCCCCCAAAAAGGCTCAAGGCCATATATGCTCCCCTTATGACCCCCAAATGCATACACAAGGCTATGCATCAAGGGTCACCAAGGACTCCCTTGAGAACACTCTCTATAAGGAGAGCCTCTCACCCATGGCTGTCAAACTCCTTCCACCCCAAGATCTTCCTACCCTCCCAAGGATAGGAGATCTTGGACACTCCCAAAAACAACAAGAAACACAACAAACACAAAGAAAAGAGAACTATACATTTTACTTCAACACAAAAAAAAAACTTCATAAATCACAATCTTTCAAGCAACTCTTTTCTTGTTACAAAACAACATAAACTATCATTTTCAACATAATAAAAGAAAGAAGGGAGTAACCAACCTAATTCTGCCAAAAAGGTTTGCTAACTTTAGTTGGGGATGAGCTGCCCAATTTCCACTATCTTTTCTCCCAAAATTCCACTAAAAATGCCAACTCCTACTAACTTCTTCAAAACAAGCAAAATCTCCAAGAAAGGAGAGTGGGTGATTACTCACTAAGTTTGCAAAATCTTGCCTAAGAAGGCCTCTCACACACTTCCCAACCCCTTGGGTGAGGTGTGAGTTCCCATTGGTTGCCCTTCCCAAACTCTTGCACTTTACTAAAATTGGAAAGGGAAAAGGTGGAAGAGGATGGGGAAGAGAGTTTTACTCCTAAAGGGAAGGTTCTCTATCCTAGGGAGAACTTTCTAAGTTCAATTTTCGTGCATCTTGGAATTATCAATTTTTGAAGTGACTT
Source organism: Cryptomeria japonica (assembly GCF_030272615.1). Taxonomy (NCBI): domain Eukaryota; kingdom Viridiplantae; phylum Streptophyta; class Pinopsida; order Cupressales; family Cupressaceae; genus Cryptomeria; species Cryptomeria japonica. The sequence continues at coordinate 283,745,804 of NC_081408.1, read as the reverse complement.
CATAGTCACATGGGAGAAGCCACATGTTGCAAAACACCCCTAACCCATAGGTATACCCTTAGGACCTTTGGAAAAGCCTAAAAACTTACCCTAGGAGTCCATTAAACCCTTTGGAAACTCCACTGAAGTTTACCTACGGGTCAAGCATGAGTTGACCACTCCCATGACTCCCTACCCAAGGCAGATTTGGGACCACACTCATTTTGAATTGCCTTTGGTAGAAACAAAACTCCCTCCAAGAGACAAGTCAAAATCAATGACACTTAATCAGCACATGTGTCAAGTGACACAACAAAAATACAATATAAAAATTACACATGGAAATTGTCCCTTGAAGGATTACACATTGACATATAAATTAAATTTTACACTCAAGCATTATACACATCACAAATAAAATACATTACAAGGGGAGGGGTGTTGTCTCTCCAAATAGACAACTCCCGGCTTAACAAATGCACATTGGTCTAGGCTTGATTCTCCATAAATTCCATGGTCACATGGATAATTTCCTGCACATCTCAATTAACACATTAGTAACTCCAAATAATCACAATTATTCATAATCAAATACATGGATTCCATTGCAATTCAAACACTCATACATTAGGCAACAATAATTCAATATCTCATTTGTTTTCAAATTCAATTTCACATATACAATTAACATAATTTCCCAACATTGAACCATTCATGATTAAGCATCATTTTCTTTCATCAAAATAAAATCCTGCAAATTTCCAATAATGACATTCACCATCATAATGTAATTCTATTCTAGAAATCATATCTAAAGTTTCATAATCATCATGCATGAAATAAAACATCAACAAGTGTCAGTGTGATCCAAATCATGAGATCATATAAGTTCTAAGTCCATAATGCATAAAGTAAAGCAACCATAATAGTCTCAATATGCAAATAACTGAAAATGTCAAACTGAATCGGGGTAGGGCCTCACAGATAAAACCAGAAAAACTCAAATTTACCCAGTGGCCAAAATCTTGCAAAACATAATTTTAGGTCCTATCAGTGACTCTAGTTGGGGATGTTCATTTCATAGGAATGAAACAAGAATTCCAAAATCTTTGGTGAAGAAGACCATTTGCAAAGCAAACCAAAAAGAAGTTACGTGGATAGGGTCACTTCAAAAAAAAAGAAACTACACTAATATGTACAAAACCTAGCTAATGATCATGGATAATAAATACTTTAATAAAAGTAGAGATTGAATAATTATCCATGAATAGAAAATGCAAGAGTGTCACCATTTATATCTTGGAGAACATACGAATCTTCTCCCCACTTTCTTTGGATCAGATATGGGCCTAGCCGAATGGCATGAAACTTGCTATGTTTTCCCTTGTCTTCTAATCTGGCATTCCACATCAGATGCAAATCATTAATTTGAAAAGTTCTTGTAGTTTCTCTTTTGTCATACAGTCTTTTAATCTGCATGTGTAACTTTAAAATTCCTGGTACTAGTTTCTCTTCTAGTTTCATCTAGTTCTATTAAAGCCTCAATCCTCAACTGCATATCATCATCTATATCATTTTCATTAGTTTAGACATCTTCATTCCAATATACACCTTCCTTTAGGCTCATAATGTCCTAAGGTTAACCTCTTATACATCCTTAGGGTACGGGGCAGTAGTAACAACCTTGGCCTTGTCCTGACTATTAAACACCCTTTCTAGGACAACCAAACCTTTGGAAAATAAATTTCTCTTCAATTGAATAACCTCCTTCCCAAAGATTGTTTCTTTGTCATTCACTATTTATACAAAGGCACTGAAATCAATCTCCTGATTCTCATATTCATCTACACAATGTAGAAACCTTAAAATGTCATCATCATCATTGAAAACCTACTAGCTTTCAATGTTTTCAGGAACTGAAGGCCTTGTTTGAACCTCAACATTCAAGATTCTAACAAAAGTGATATCCTCTAGCCTTAGAGCTATATTTGCCAGCAAATCTACCATTATTTTATGGCTTCTTTCCTTCCATTCAATACAAAATGCATCAAAATTCTTAATTTGATCCCATACAACATTTCTATACTACTTCAACCTTTTATTTTTTGATGCATATTTAGATCTGATTTGGGATATGACTAATTCAGAATCTCCAATGACTTTGAGGCTCTTTATCCCATGTTTTCAACCAATCTCAACCCCAACAACAATGCTTAAGACTCTACCACATTATTTGTGCATGCAAAGGCTAGAGTAAAAGAAAATTTAAAAGTTTATCCATCAAAATAGATATTGCATAAATTATCATCGCTTGATGGTTTTTTTACTTCCTCATCCAATAGTGTAGGTTTTTGTTTTTTGCTTTGTAAAGAATACTCAACTCTAAATGTATTGATTTATGTGTCTACAAAATAAGTCATGTCCCCATCAGAGTTAGTTGCATGCACCATCATATATGGTACCCTAGATTCTCTGTTAACCTTTACATTTCTACCATCTATACAAAAGGTAGCATAAGATAAGTCACACTACAAACTTCCACCCATAGAGGTACTCCATTTTCTTGACAACAACATCCCATAATGCAACGAGATGTCCACAACTAGGACACTCATGGTTAACTCCTTCTCAGGGAAGGAAACAAGTTTATAAGGTAGTGCCTTTATAGTACCTAGCACAGACACTTCTCTTGAATCCATAGTACAACATCTCCTTTGAGGAGTATCTACTTTTAAACCCATGGATTGCATTATCCTCACTGGCATGACATTGTTTCAAGCCCCATAATTGATCATACAATTCTTTAGAAATCCTCCATTTATAATAACACTCAAAAAGAAAGGATCCACATTATCAAGGCTCTCACCTACTATATCTTCAAGATAAATTTGGGGAATTTGAGAAACCATTCCCTCTAATTATTTATCCTTTGTCTCATTTTTATTCATTCTTTCCTTGACATTATGAGAAACATTCTCATGTTCAATCTCAATAGAATAAGAAACACCCTTGACCCAGGGTATGGCTTTCTCTCTATGCTCTTCAATTATTAGCATTTCTTGTAAAGGAACTTTAACTGTAATATGAGAAAGCAACTGAAGCATATCAACAAGTGTGTAATTTGGCAATTTAAGAGACATACTTGATTGTTCCTCATGTTTCTTTGTTTTTTTGCCTCCAATATTTTGTGTTTTCTTCACATCTTCTTCATCAGGCAAAGTATATTTTTCAACCATCTTTGTCTTCACCTTAGGTGAAATAGTTTTCCCATTAGGTTTTACAACCTCGGCTTTCTTAGCCCACTCCTTTCTCTTGACCTCCTTAATTTTGATTGCATCCTTCCCTAACTTATCCTCCTTGACCTCCTTTCCCTTATTTTTTAACTCTTTAACAAATAAACCAAAAGGCTTTCCCTAGTCTTCACCAACAATTTTGTTTCTCAATTGATAATTACTTTTAACCTGAGTTATCATAGCAACTGTTATTTTGGCAATTTCTTCATTTGAGGGCCTTCTCAAGGATACATAACTCTCACCCTGTTCAACATTACACATTTTATCATCAACACATAACTCTTCATCAGAAAAAACTTGCTGATGATATGATTCATTTATTTTCCTTTGATGATCTATATCCAAGTCTCGGGTTTCAATATCAGAGGAATATTCTACTCCTCCAAGATAAGAATTAATCATGAGACAATCAAAATTGGCACCTTCAAAAGGTTCTTCCTCTTCTTCATGTATCTCATCCTTGGCAGAAATAAATTGTTCTACAAAATAATATTTAGGTGAATGGGGTGATTTAAAAGAAACACACCAAGGTTTATCCTACACCATATTCACTGTGTGTTTCTGCAAGGGGTCAAGACTTTGTTGTTCCTATTTGCCCTTTTTCTATTGAAAAGGTTGTCCATCCTTCCAATTTTCGTTGTAAGGATAATCCTGCAATCTTGGTGGTCTATTAAATTTATTAATTTGTGGCTTTTCTGGTACAAGACCCTTATCATTCTTTGCCATAGTTAATTTTAGATCCTTCAAGGTATTAAGTACCTTATCCCATTTATCTTCCTCTTTAGGTTTTGACCCTAAAGGCTTTCCAACTTTATCTTTGCCACTCTTAGAAAATATATGATCCTCTCTCCTTCCAAGCTTACCTAAAGCTCTTCTATTCCCTTCAATGTTAATAGCTATCCTAAAAGTATCTCTAAGAGTTTGAGGATCTTTATCTCTAAGGATGTATGTTGTTTTTGCATCAAATGCATTCATATATATGGTCAGAAAAATATTATCATCCAACCTTAAAACTATGAACAACTTATGCATGGCATTTTGAAACCTGATATTAAAATCATCCACATCCTCATTTAATGACTTCTTAATGCTATTGAACTCATTTAACATGAAGCTTGCATTTGTTTTATCACCATGCTTCTTTTTGAAATATCTCTCAAATTCTTCCCAAGAGTTGATACTTGTAGTTGGCAACCCTCTGTATCAATCCCTAGCATCCTATATCAGAGATTGCACAAATAGTTTCATAAGAACATCCTCATGCTCCACTTAATATTCATTTAACTTATTAGTGAATGCCCTCAGATTTCCCTTGCCAGTAATAGTATTATTGCCTGCAAACTTACTGAATTTATCCCTTAGGTCATCCGAGATTGCATTTGGATATCTTGGGATCCCATTAAAATGTAACTACCTATATCTTTCTAGATTAATAGGTATTATTTGAAAATGCCTAGCTACAACTTGTTCTCTAACATTTGTTGTGGTATTAGTTGCCATAGTATTTGTTTTAGTGTTAACCCTAGTAGCAATATTAAAATCTTTAGAAAGTTGAGGTTGACTATTATTTTGAGTAGGCACTTGGCTTCTCTGCCCAATAATTGCAACTTTGATATTCTGAGTATTCTGAACATTTTGGATGGGCTAGAAATGAATGAAGAATTGTTTAATGCTGACAACTTAAGGAAATCAATTTTCGTTTTCATCTCTGCATTTGAGGCTTCCATTTCAACTCTTTTGCAAGAGTTTCATTTTCTATTCTAGCTCTTGCTAGCTCAATGTTAGCTTGGGATAATTATCTACTTAGACCTAGGATAGTTGAAGATTTTTTATCATCTATCTTAATACTAGATACCTTTTGTTTTCATTTATTAAGATCAAATTTGGGAATCCAAACACTTTCTTGACTATAATCTACTAACCTTTGTTTATCCGCATCACTCTTAGCCTTTTCCTTTGTAATATTTTCAGATTTGTTATCTAAGATCTCTCTTAGAACAGGACCCTTAGCACTAGGCTTAACATTTTCTTTAGCCAATGTTTTGAGTGTTGTCAATCATCATATTAAACCATCTCTCTCTATTACAACTCTAATGACTACAGATTCATTTTCCTTTTCTATTTTAATTCTCAAATCTATTTGATCTTGGAGTTCTCTTCTCAATGTGTCTATGTCTCTAAAAACTTCTTCAAGATCTGGTAAAGTTATCTCAGATGTAGAAGTATCATCTAAATCAATTAAGTTTGCATTACCTTGTTCTCAAATTGACTCATAACCATGAGAAACATCTGTTGTGAGACCTAGAGGAGGAGGCACACCAATAGTATTTTCACTTTAGTGACTTCTACTTCTACTATGAACTGTCTTCTTTTCTAAATATTGAACTTGAGGTAACTTCTTTTCTATGTGGTTGCACCTCTTCTTGAATAGGTGTATCAAACAAGGAATTGAAAAATCCTAAACTATCTGATTCAAAACTTTTAGAAGACAATGTATGAACTTCAAGAAGAGGATTTAAATGTGACTTACTTGCATTCTTGTGCTTAGGTTTCCATGACGAGGGAGCGGTGCTTGTTTCTGCATTTCTTCTTGTCCCATGTTTCTGTGGAGCTCCATGAAGCTCTTCCAAATTTTCTTTAGGATCCAACCTCATGTAACCTCTGGTGTTCTTTTCTTTACTCATAGTAACAAAATCCTTCAAAAATTGGTTAGAATTATTCAAAAATATACACACTGGCATAGAAACCTCAGAGTCACCATCCAGATCGCTTTGGGATACCAAATAATACATTACTTTGTGATCTTTGAAATAAATTTGTGAACCTTGTTCACAAACCAAAATGTCTTTCTCATGAAAATGTAGAACACCCTTTTCATAGGAAAACATGAACCAGAAACACAAAACCACAGGCTCAACCATCAAATCATAGAAACACTATGAAAATTCAATGCAATACTTTCCCCAGCGGAGTCACCATTTTTTTTTGGTTCCCAAAAAAATGAATGGGTGTACACTACTACAAGGAAGAAACCAAGTTGATTCCTCCAAATACCTATGGAAAGCCACTTCCAACTATCAATATTCTTCAAACTTGGACCAACTTTGACAAGGATACAAGATCCTTCTACACTTTGGCCTTTGCAAAACCCGGAGGGTGATCCCTATGTGAATTTGTGATCTTTATGCCACACTCACAAATCATGCATGATACAAAGAAGATAATCTCATGTAAAGGCTCAATAGAAAGGGAGAATGCTCAAGAATGGAAAATTCCTCAGTGATCCTGAACCAATTTGGAGCATGAGATGATTATGTGCACTTAGCAACATACATGAAAATAAAAATATTCTCATATTCAACAAATTATATGAAATTGTTGGTGATTTCAAATAAAAAATTGAAACTAAGACAATTGGAAGCTATAATCAGTTCCTTACTCCATTGGGTACATGAATTCATACTACATAAAATGAACTCTAATAGAATTTAACTAACAACATATAGATTTAAGATAATATTTCTTTGTAATGCATCACATTTGCAACCCCAACCCAAAACTACTTATCAAAATCCCTGCAAATATCCCTACCACTCTATAATTCTACTCAAGTATTTTAATTGGCCCCTTAGACCAAAGCATTAACAAAAAATACATACACCACAACACTGCAATGAATGATAAAAATCCTTGATGTTATTCATTAAAAATATGGTAGAATAATACACATTATATTTCTATTGAATAATTTAGTCGTCTCTGTACAAATACAATTTATACATAACTCCTTCAATAACCTATAGAAAACCAGAGACAAGACTTTTTCTATTTTCTCTTCAAATGACTTTTACAATTTGCTCATTTCACCTAGACTTTTCTATTGGAACCATAAATTCAAAACACTCCAAGGACCAAAATTAGAACCCTATCTTAGAGCCCTAAATTCCCTTTTATAAAAAACAAGGGAGCTAACAAGCTTTAGGCCAGAGGAGACACCTGTCATCCTAAAACGGTCACATACAACTGCATTTTGTTATAAAAATATCCCATCCTTGATTTCATTTATGCATGATCAAAATTTTCTACCGCTTCTCTAAAACTCATGATGAATTTTACTGCTATCATTGTTATTCTAGTTCAAAAATACCCACCACTAGAAGACAAAAATAGTTATATCAAATTGTTTGCAACCTCTATTCATAATTCAGATACATCTTACTCCATCTATTATACTCTACATCATATGGACATTTGAAACTCATGACTTCATCAACTTTAGCTCTGTATGGAGTGTATTTAATGACTAGTTGATTTGCCTCTCTTTCAAAAAATTCAAAAATGACCCATGGCAATTATTTTGTCCATGCTATCCTCCAGCATATCCATGTTCATCCCTTCACATATTAACTCTACCTGGGTACTATTGACTCTATCTACCTCCTCCTTCTAAAATTGTAGAGGCTTGAGTGCCCCATCTTCATCCTCATTATTTGGCAAAAGAGTTTCATTCAACTCACTAAAATTTCTCATTAGTTCCCTTACCTTTCTTTTTATTTTTTCTAGGCAAAATTTGGGCTTCTTGCATTGATTTTACCAACAAATATGTTGGTTGGAGTGCATGTGGTCTCTTAGCATGATACATAGAAGCCATAGACATTATTCTAAGCTCATTTCCCCTTTGTAGCCATTTTGTGAACAAAGTGATTGCCACTTCTTTATCATTATAAATTTTTTGAATAGCATTAAATAATAAAGAATATAAGGCATGAATACTATTGAGTCTAGTATCAACCTTTTCATTTAAATGAGCTAGCACTGAGATAACTATTTCCTTTTGTTGCTCAAATGATTGATCTTCTGATTCTTTCAACTTAATTTCTAATTCAACAATCTTCTCCAAGAGCTGAGATTGAGTTGATTTAGTATATCTAGTGGCTTCAGGTTCATCATCATCATATGAGACTAATGATATACCAGGGATACCAACATTTATATCAGGTTGAATTTCTTATTCTTCCTAGATAATAGGTGATGACCTAGATGTTGATGGTGCAAATGTCCCTATAAGTGTAGAAGAGGAAACCTTTATCTATCTCTACTCAAAGAGTTGCACTCCCATTTGCAAATCCACACACCTTTGTTGAGCTACATTGTAATGATTGAAAATCTTATCAAACTTTCTCATTAACTCCACCTTTTCCAAGACTTCTCTTTTTGAAGTCTCATGTGCCAATTTAGCAACATCAACATTCAACTTTGTAGACTATACACTTGATGTGTCAGATGCTCTTTTTACAATAAGGCCTATTGGTATTTTGATGTGTTGCATTGGTTTTTTCATTGATGTCAACACTTGTCAACACTTATCAGCACTTGGAGATTTTTGGATATGTCCACTGGCATGTTCAGTGACTTATGCGTAGTCACCAGTATCTAGTTCACCGATAGGTTATATTGTTCACTGGCACTAAGGATGACTTGAAGATTACTTGGTTATGTCGACTACATTGTTTGGATGCTCTGTTCTGGTGATTTGGTCATTGATCTAATCGGGTTTGCATATTTGTTGTTACTAGCAAATAGATCTAGGTTATGGACCAGGAAGCGTTATCTATTCTAGATCAGCACAAGACATTATGGAGATGATTTATTATTAATGTAAATGCATTGAGCTGACATGATGCATCCCTTATTGATTCATTTGTAATTGATTTTATTGTAATATCTTTAGTGATCCAACCTACACATTTGGTCTTAGGTTTTGGTATATATGTAAGATCTCATTTGTGAGATTAGTGTGAGTGTGGAATAGGAATATAATAAGGTATCTGAGAATATAAGCAGAGCTATACATGCAAACGTCATTCAAGATTCAAGGAGGTTTTGAAGAAGGTAAATCAAAGATTAACCGGTATTGAATCCAACATATGAAGATGCTATTTTGAGCAGTACATTATCATTGGATTTAACCATCCAATTGTAATCAGTGTGACTCCCATTTTGTGATTGAGTAGTGAGCTCTAAGAAGTTGGCCATTCTACATGTCGAGACTCCATATTATACACACATACTATCTGCAGTAGTGTCATCTGATTTTGGTTGTCTTCGAGACATAACAATTGGTATCAAAGCCTAGTCCACTTTTGCAGAAGTTTAACAGCTTGAGGAGATTCTATGGGAACTAACTATTTCAGGAAGGACAGTCTGAAACTTGATGGAACCAACTATAGTATATGTAAAATCAGAATGGAGACACATCTAAATTGCATTGGAAAAGACATATGGGATGTTAAAAATAATGTCTATGTTGGTCCTACTCAAGGTCAACCTAATCCACCAACCTTGACTAAAGATGAGGAGAATGATTGCAAAGCAAGAGAAGCATTTTTGAGTGCATTGTCAGATCAGAAAATCATAGGATTATCAGACCGATCTACTGCTAAAGATATTTGGGACAAATTGGAAACATTGAATGAAGGTGATACCACAGACAAAATTGCAAACTTGGAATGCTTCCGGGTCAGGTATGAAAATCTACAAATGGAAGAAGATGAAAGGATTTCTACTTTTATGAAAAGAGTAAATGGAATTGTTTTGGGTATACAATATTGTGGAGGATCCTTAAGTGAAGATGAAATTGTTTCTAAAGTTTTAAGTGTTTCTCCACCAACATATAAAATGAAAGTAACTGCTATAAATGAATTAAGAACAATGCCTAATTCATCAGTATCTAGAGACACTTTGGTTGGAAAACTTTCAACTTTTGAACTTGAGGAATTTGGTCTCGTTGCTACAATTAAGACAGATTTAGCTTTCAAGGCATCATCATTATCATCTAAAAAATCTTATTGGAAAGCATTTTATGTAAGAGAACTTGAAGAAATCAAAAGGGAGAGTGAAGAATTAGAAGAGCTTGAAGCACTATTTGTAGGGAAAATGCCTAAAGGTCTAGTTGCAAGTAAGCATGAAGGTAAAGAACCATTCAAATGTTTTACCTAGAATAAAATTAGTCATATGGCATCTAGGTGTCCTGATAGACATGCAAGATTGAAAGAGGAAGCTAAAAGAACATATAAGCCTAACCCTAAATATCAGAGATACAAATTTAAGAAGAATAGAGACAAATCCTATTACTATGCTAATGAAGGAGTTACTGATGATTCTGATGAAGAACCGATAGACAATGGATGGATTTTTGTTTCTATAACAGAAGACCAACCGAAACCTATTGTTCAACTAGTAGAGCAGGCCCTGGCAGCTAAAATTTAAGATAATGATGAATGGATCATTGACTCTAGATGTTCACATCATATGACTGGTGATAAAAGTAAATTCTTAACCTTTCAGGAATACAATGGAGGTCTAGTAAGATTTGGGGATGATAGAGCTTGTTTGATCAAAGGAAAAGGCACTATATCTTTTGACGATAAACAAAATGCTGATAATTTTTACTATGTTGAAGGTTTGAAGCATAATCTTTTGAGTATTGGTCAATTAGTTGAAAAAGGATTTCAGTTACAATTCAAGAATGGAAAATGAACAATCATGAATAGAACTAGCCTGGAAATTGCAACCGGTAATCAGACTAGAGGTAATATCTTTCATTTGAATAACAATGAGAAAGCATGCTTGATTGCACATATTAATGAAAGTTGGTTATGGCATAAGAGACTTTGTCATGTAAATTTTGATTCCATTGTGAAAATTAGTACAACTAAGGAAGTAAGGGATTTACCTAAGATTGTTAAACCTCACAATCCGATATGTAAGGAATGTTAATTTGGAAAGAAAGTTAGAGAAACTTTTAAGAGTATTCCAGAAAAATCCAATAATGTTCTTGACTTCATTCACACTGATTTATGTAGTCCAGCAAGAACTAGAAGCTTACAAGGAGATAGATATTTTATGCTAATCATTGATGACTATTCTAGAATGTGTTGGGTTACTTATCTCAGGGAGAATCAGAAGCTTTTGGGAAATTCAAACTATTCAAGGTGATGGTAAAGAATGAAACCGATAAGAAAATTAAATGTTTGAGATTTGATCAAAGAGGTGAATTCACATCTAAGGAATTTAATACATTCTGTGAAGTGAATGGAATTAGAAGACAACTATCAGCACCTCGAACACCCCAGCAAAATGGAGTTGTGGAAAGAAAGAACAAAACTATTCTGGATGTAGCTAGAAGAATGTTATGAGAAGCAAATCTACCTCATGTATATTAGAGATAAGCAATGAGTATAACGGTTTACACATTCAACAAAGTTCACATCAAAGGTGAAACCGGTAAGACTCCTCATGAACTATAGGAGGTTTATTGTATTTGACACAAACAAGACCTAATGTTATGAATGCAGTATGTATTGTTTCAAGATTTCATAGTAATCCTAAAGAAAATCATGAATCAGCAGTGAAAAGTATTTTTTGGTATCTACAAGGCACAACAAATCTTGGTTTATGGTATCTTAAAGATGAATTTTTTTTATTTATATGCATACACAGATGCAAATTGGGTAGGAGACGTAGATGATAGAAAGAGCACCACCGACAGAGAATTCTTTTTTGGTAGCAGATTAATTTGTTGGTTGAGCAACAAATAGAGTTGCACATCTTTATGAACATCAGAATTAGAATATGTTGCAGCAACAACTAATTGTACCTAGGTATTATGGATTAAGCAAATATTGAAGGACATAAAGGTAAAGTGCAAAGAACATTTAACCATTTACTGTGATAATATGGCAGGAATTGATATATCTAAGAATTCGGTATTTCACTCAAAAACTAAACCTGTTTCTATCAAATTCAATTTTTTGAAAGAGAATGTTGAAGCAAAAGAAGTGAAATTGGTTTATGCGAATACTAAAGAGAAGATTGTAGATATTTTTACTAAGCCTTTGCCTAAGGAAACTTTTGAATATCTCGAATAACTCAAAGAATAGCTTGGGGTTATACCGTCATCAGTAGATACTTAGACAATTATGATTATCATCAAATTGACAAAATTAACAGAGAAATATTTTTCCCACTTTGATGAGAAGAGTTACTTATTAGGGGGAGTAGCTGGATAAATTGATAAGTTGGTATTTTGTAATAAATGTTAGAATCTAGTTTTTGTATTGCTTTGGCATTTGATGTCAAAGGGGGAGAGATATGTGAGGCCCTACCCTGACCCATCCTATCTTTTTCAGTTATTTTCATGATGGAACTATTATGGATGCTTTATTTTGATACATTATGGATATAGAACTTTATATGGCCCCACAAATTTGGCAACATTGATATATATTGATGCTACACTTCTATGCTTTGTGGATATCGAATTTTATATGATCCTAGAATAGGGTAACAATGGGATAATGTATGTCATTATCTGATTTGCAAGATTTGATTATGATGCTAGAAATATGTTTGCATATCTTGTAAATAGATCAATTTATGAGGATTATGATGAATTGCCTATGTGAATTGCTTTGATATGTGACAATCGTATTGTGTAATGTCAATTCTATGCAGAATGATTGTATTGTATTCTAATTATGTGTTTTATATTACATGAGGCTATTGGAAAGTACTAATGTTTAAATTGAGATGCGTAGGAAATTATCCATGTGACCATGGAAATATTATGGAGATTCAAGCCTAGGCCTATGTGCGTTCGTAAAACTAGGGGTTGTCTATTTGGAGAGACAACACCCCGTATGTATTGTATTTTATTTGTAAATGTAAATGTGGCATGAGTGTAAGTTTTATTTATTGAATTGTTTAAATCAGTTAAGGGACAATTGCCATGTGTGTAATTGTGATGTGGAATTATTTTGTAGTGTCACTTGACACCTATGTTGTATGTTGTGTTGGCAATTTATCATGTCACCTTTTTGGAGAGTTTTATTATTTTGTTAATTGTTATATCTCCTAGTTATCCTTGAAGGAACCAAGAAATATAGGTTAGTGAGCCACAAGGAGGGTCAACTCAGAGTTGACCCATAGGTTAACTTTAGGTGGACTTTCTAAGGGTTAAATCAACTCCTAGAGTCAAAGCCTCATGGGGTACCTATGGGTGAAAGCTGAAATTGGCCATGTGTCTTTCCCTTAGGGCTTGTTTAACCACCCAAAAAAATGGTTTTACCAGGATGGATGAATTCTATCTATAGGAGTGCCATCCTTGGTAGGATAACCTTCTTCATAGGTGTAATCCCTCTTCCCCATTTCATTTCCCTTCTCTAGGTACCTTGGTTAGGGAGTGTGTAAGACCTAGGGAAGGCCAACCAATGGGGGTCCCTCACTCTATCCAAGAGGTTGGAAGGAGTGAGAGAGGCCTTCTTAGGCTAGGAATGGAAGCTTAGTGAGATAACCACCCACTCTCCATCCTTGGAGATTTTTTGAGAATTTTTGGAGGAAAACCAGTTTTGGGATAGAAAATTTGGCTATGTGTTGCAGAAAAGATTGAGGATTGGGCTACTCTTCATCAATCTTTCTGCTAGAATACCCTTGGCAGTTCAAGGTTGGTGTTTTCTTTTCCTTCTTATGTATACGAGAATCTATTGTAGAATGCTTGAATGGAAAATGTTGTATTTTTATTTTTGTTGTACTTGTGAAAACTTATGTGATTTCTTGCTTATTTCTATTTTATGCATTGTTGTGTTTTGGGTAGTGTCCAAGTGTTACTACTTATCAAGTTGCCATTAGTTTTTATATTCAAAGTCATACTTTATATTCTAGTCGGTTAGCACTACCGAATCGTGCAGTCGGTATAAACAGAGAAGTCAGTATGCACAGTCTAGTCGGTTACAAAAGAAAGCAGTCATAGAACATAGTATACACCGAAGCTGTTTACAGAGTATCTTTTTATGGCTACTGAGAAGTAAAGTTAACAAACCAAGTTGATATTCATTGAGTGAAATGTGTTACCAGATACATTGAACTTGGACATGCATATGAAAAAGTGTTACAAGATCGAGGCACATCTAACCATTATTACATTGGAAATTGCACTAGAAGATTGTCTATGATTACAAGGTCAATCCAACCAATGAAATATTTTGTTTAGTTATTCATTCGATCAAAGCAATGAATTGGATCACCATTTTAAGAGATCTATATATACAACATTATTGAAGTTCATATATGTATGAAGGAAGACTGTTACAGAGACATAGAGATCACCAAGAAGGTTTTCAGAGAACAGTCGAAGAACAGAGTAAACAAAAGGGTTTACCGATTTACTATATGAGTTATCAAGGTATGCTATAAGCAATGTAATCTTATTCTAAACACATAGAATCTGCTATAACATTTCAGATGTAAAGTTGCAGATGTTTGTAATGATTTTATTGTAATATTGTGAACTTGAAAGAGAAACCTTTAATAGGGTAAAAGACTCTAACCAAGTCTATAAATTGTAAAGCCTCTAACCAGGTGCAACATTCAAAATAAATGTTGTGAAATCCTTTAGCAAGGTAGATCTAATAGATCTTGTTACTCCTAATAGGGTAAGCTATCAGAAATAGCTAAATGTAGCTTTAACCGAGCATCTTTATTATTGCAGTAGTGAAGTTGTGGGTGCCATCCCCACTATAGTTTTTCTCTCTAACCAAGAGTTTTTGCGTGACCAAAATATATGTGTTATGGAGGGAATCATGTAGGATTTTTATCTATTTGTTTTAACTTTATTTTATGTTACTTCACTATTCTGTTTATGCATAATAGTAAGGTTATTATTAAGGAGAATTTTTGGAGTACTGATTCACCCCTCCCCTCTCAGTACATTAGCTTTCCATATTGGGCCTAACAATTGGTTCTTATCAATGGAAGGCTATAAACAATCTTGGAGGATTGTGTATCTGCAAGAAGAGCTGGATCATGCAAATCAAGTTATTGCAGACATGCAAAGGCAAATGCAAAAATCTCTGAAAGTAAGAAGAAGATTATCTGATGACTTGCAGGATTCTCAAGAGTTAGTGGAACAAATTGAGACATCATCTGAGAATAGTATATCTGAAGAAACTGAAGAAATGATTGGAGTATTGAAAGAAAAGAACAATGCATAGGCTGATCAACTAAAAGCAATGAAAAGAGAACATGAACATTTTAGTACACAGATGACTGAAAATATAGATGCATTGAGGACAACAGAGGATAAAGCAAGAGATCTACAAAGAGAGAAACAACAACTTGAAGTCTTAGTATCTGATAAGAATGATGAAATCATAAGGTTAACTGGGATTCAACAAAATATGACAGATCAACTAGGTTATTCACATCATGAAGCAATCCTAAAGAATGATGAAAATCAAGCATTAAAACTTGAAGTATCAAGGTTGACTAATGAACTTGAAATAGAGAAGAAATCCAAAGAAACATTGAAGAAGAGTTATGATGCATCAAAGATGTTGGATGAGCAACTGAATACAAGAAGACCCAACAAAGATGCAGGACTCGGTTACAAAGGAAAAGAATCAACCGAGAAAGGAATTCATACTACTGAGAGAGGAGAATCATCAAAGCAAGCTAGAAATAGGAATAAAATCAAAAGGAAGAAGCCTCTTTGCTACTACTATGGAAATCAAGGTCATACTACCAACATATGCCAGATTAGAAAATGTAAGCAACCGAATATCACTAAGTCCAATGGATATTGTTACTATTGCAATAAATATGGTCACACATCTAATCAATGTAGGGCAAAGTCTGTTAACAACTATCAGAAGGCAAAATTCAAATGGTTTTGTAGAAACTACAATAGATATGGACATAGTACCAATAAGTGCTAGTCTAAGCAAAAGAATCACATGCGGTCTGCACACCAAGCAAACACTAGTGGTTACTGAACTCACACAAATCCTTACCGACAATATGTAGTAGTACCATGGGATTACAATACAAGGATATGGTGTGAATGCTGTGGAAGATATGGACATATTAGTGCCAACTATTTTATAATGTTTGGAATGAGCAACCAAAGATCATGGAGAAATCCTGGTATGGCATGTTTCCATTGTCACAAAGCTGGACATTTAGCTGGAGAGTGCAGAGATCAACCTAGAAGAGACACTGAAGAGATAAAAGAAAAATTTAAGATGATTTAGAAAAAGAAGGAAAACATGTCAGATTAAGAAAGCACCTTACCTACCGAATTAGGTGCACCTATTCCAAGTTAATCAGAAAAGGTATGAAGGGATTGCATTCTCTAGAGGTCAAATCATAATAGTTCCTATTCTATTATGTACAAAATTCAAAATCTGCATAGTTAAGATGCAATTAGTAAGTTTTAAATTCTATCAAAAGTACTTTATAGGAAACCTGTCAAGTTGGTGTATACAGGAAGCCTGTCAAGTCGGTAAATGAAGGAATTTGGTTACTTGGTTAAAATGAAAAAAAAAGGAGTAAATCGGTTAAAGGTAAACTAAGTGCATTTAATGTTTTGACCTAACTCGCATGGAGCTCGATAAGGTATTTTTGTGTACTTAAAGGTATTTTCACAGTCATTCTCATTCACCAAGTATTCAAGAGAGCAGAGCAGAGCAAATCAAGGTGATCAAACTTCATTCAGAGCGAATTTCAAGGTATCTACATCAAATCTATTCACACTGTTAAGTTGGTTTCCGATCTTGTCAAATTGCTATTATCTATCGAGTGTGAAGTGTCAGTCATTTGTAAACCATCAAACCCTAAGGATAGTTTGCTAAATTTTTACCTGAAATCTACAATGGCGCCCAAGATCCAAGATCCCATTGTTGTCAAGAATGTGGAGAAGCCCTCGCTGAAGTACTCTTTGACTCCTAAAGTCGCCTCTGAACTGGATGACAAAACTACATTTTCACTCATCCCTGATCAAGTCTTATTAGTCAAAGATGTTAGATTCTTCACCAAATGTCGTGTTGAAGAACTTGGTCATGTTGAGATTAGTGACACATATGATGAACTTTGTACTGATGGCAAAATGGATAGCAAGTACGAGCATATCAAAATCAAGGGATTAACTGAAGCCCTAGCCTATCCCCATGTGTTCAAACCCTAGTGGGTTAAGTTTGTTTTAAGTAGAGTTCATGATGATTTTATGTGGCTAGAAGAGAAACCATTCAAAATCACCAAGGAAATCATTCATGTGATCATCGGGAATCCTATCTATGATCATGCACAAGCACAAAAAATGATATCATAGAAGGAGTTAATCAGTCTAACTGGAGTAGAATCTGATTACCGAGGACTGAAATTGAACAATGTCACTGATGCAGAACTTAAGTTTTCAATTAGAGTAATTGGTTACTATTTTTTCCAATCAGCAAGGGAAAACAGTGTACCATGTGCCACAGTTGACTTAGCCTATAAAATAGTGAAAAAGGGAATGAAAGTAGATTTATGTGAAGTGCTACTAAAGAACTTGTTTGAGAACCTAAACACAATAAAGAAGCCAAAGAAGAACAACTCGGCAAACACATTGAAGTTTGGTTCACTTCTTGTATGCATGTTTTTCTATTTTGAGAAGTTCTTTCCCTCAGTCGGTAAAGTAGTTTGGGAGCTACACCGACCTATCACCCATTAGATCAATGATTTTATCAAGAAATTGGGAGATAATTTTAATGATATCATGGATGACTATTCTAGCAAATTTCAAGAGAAGATGCACAACAGGTACCGGATTCCACCATAGCTGGTAGAGAAATATAACGATAATATATATTTTGAGGTAGACACTGATTACTATTATATGAATGTTGTTGAACCAAGGACTCAATCTTTGCCACCAATGGGTTATGAGATTGACTATGATATTACACAATAGAAAATTGATGCCTATCTTTCATTGCCAACTCATACTACTGAACTGAGATATGGAACTTATGAAGAGGTGAAAGAAAAAGTAAAAATGAGCATTGTAGTACCTAAAGCTACAAGAAAGGCTACAAAGCTGATGAAGGTTTTATCTGAGAAATTTGGAGAAGAATCCTCTTCTACACTTGTCAAAGGCACTCTTGCCATTAACAAAGAGGAATCAGAAGCTCAAGAGGCAACAATAACATTAAGTACCGAGTTGCCTAAGGGTAAAGTTTTGAAAAGAAAGAAATAGGACATTTCAAAGGCCCTATCGACTCCACCAACAAAGAGACCTAACACTAGAGCATCAGCTGCATCACCGAGTAAGAAACAAAAGAGTTTTACTATTCCCAAGGTAACCAAAACCTACAAGAAATCTATTCAGAGACTCATTTTGGCAAAAGAGTCTAGTGATACAGAATTCGATGATGCAGACAAATTTCAAATTGTAAAAAGCAAGAAGGTAAACATTCATAGTGTTGAAATTTTTTGTACCAAACTTAAAGAATATGGTGGATTTGCAGGATTTAGATATGTCAAGTATGAGACTAGGAATAATGATGAGAAGTGACAAATTGATGAAGCTATCATTTGCACACTTCTAAAGTTTCGGCTAGCTCCATTAGAACTGGTAAAATCACTTTCGAGTGAATTATACTTACATATTGATAATAGATGGAAATATGCAATGGACTCAGAGAAACAAATAAGAGAAAGAAGTATAGTCCATCTATTCCCTGATATGTTTGTGGCAGAAATTAAAGAACATTTGACAACATACAATTCTAAATTTCTTGTCAAACAGAGAGCCTTAAAATTGATGAATGGGCTATACATTGATGTGGAAAATGAGAAAAAAGCCAAGTGGCAGGAAATCTTCAAAATAAAGGATGTCGGTGAACAATCTCAAATTGAAATTGTTGATGTCACCGAGCAAGGTCCTGATGTCATTGAGAAAGGTCCTAATGCTACCAAGCAAGACCCGACTAACACTATTCAAATTGATGAAGATGTCATAGATGTAGAAGCACTGGAGCAGGGAATGATAGAAGGCACTACCTATGCAAAACTTGTATCTAGTGAATCTATCTTAGAACAAGTTTAGCCTAATCCACGGTCAAGCCACCTATCTCTCCCGAAGCTCCTAAGGATATAGAACAAGGCACCAAAGGTCACAAGTCTAAAGTAGTAGACGATACAACTAAAGATCAGATGTCTCAAGCATCCTCAAGCATTGAAAATGTTATAGCTAAGATGCCTAGTATCGAGACACCCAAGGACACCACAATGGCTACAGGAATAGACCAAAGTGTTGCATCTACCGAGAAAGCTATCGAGGGTCAGCAAGCCTCACAAGCACTTGTCTTAGTACAACCAATCAAAGGTAAAGAGAAGAAGGTGAGAAAGCATAGTTTCAAAGTTGATTTAACTAAACTGATAGTGTTGCCCAATGTGGATATTTCAAAATTAAAGGGGCAAGCACTTATTGATTTTAGTGAACTATGCAAAGAAAAGGCCAAACAAGATAAACAATTGGCCATTCAAAAGAAGAATAAAGTACTACAGAAGGTGAAGACATTGCTAACAGATATGCTACCTTCAGCAACAGTGTCAACTAATGCAGCCATCCACATTCAACTGGATGAACTCCTTACTCAAATAGAAACATTTGGAGTTGATGCATTTGAGTACTTGAGCAAGCTAAAAGATAAAGAGCTTACTGCAAAGATTATAGAAGAGGTACAAAAAGCTCTCGCTATAGGAAAAGTAAAGCTTGTCGAATTCATTGCTGAGTTGTCCCCTCAACTCAAGCATATTCTTTATTTATTTTAGAAACTTTGTACATTTTCCTTATTCATTAAAGAAATCAAGAATAAAACTAATGCAATTGAGAAAGAGATCACCGATCTCTCAACTAAGTTGACCACTGAGCCTAATTCAGTTTAGAATTTTTATACCAAGCTTCAACAGCTCATGGCTCAATAGTTAGAACTCAGAAATGAAGAGCATAAGATCGGGATGGATATAATAACCCTCCAAACATTACTCTTTCCTCATCTCTCATTAGTTCAAGAGCAGATTAACCGAGCTACAGGCCTATCCACTACATAAGAGGGAAGCACTCTTGATGGCTTAATATCACTATTGGCTGATATTCAAGCACAAAATTCTTTAATGGAAAGTGTAAAGGATGCACTTTCAGTCGCACTCACCAACACCCAGAACAAGTATAAATCTATTTTTGATCAGTTACTTCCCCCATATGGAAATTAAGTTTTTGATGTTTGTCAAAAAAGGGGAGTAATACTACATATAATACTACATAAGGGGAGTAATATAATATATTTGGAGAGTGATACAGTTTTGGTAATACAGTTTTGAGTATTGTATATAGGGGAGTATACCGAGCAAAGCAAGCAGAGCACACAAGCACAAAATAGAACCAAGCATGCAAAATTAGAGTAACATATAGAATAATGATAAGGGGAGTATATCCGCATATACTATTTCATTGACTATTGTATATATTGTCAAGTGTAGTCAGTTTTCAAAGTATATATATTTCTGAGTTATGACTTTGAACGTAGTTTTTGTCAAACATCTCAACTAATATCAAAAGGGGAGATTGTTACTACTTATCGAGTTGCCATTAGTTTTTATATTCAAAGTCATACTTTATATTCTAGTCAGTTAGCACTACTGAATCATCCAGTCAGTATAAACAGAGAAGTTAGTATGCACAGTCTAGTTGGTCATAGAAGAAAGCAGTCACAGAACATAGTATACATCGAATCTGTTTATCGAGTATCTTTTTATGGCTACCGAGAAGTAAAGTTAACACACCGAGTTGATATTCACCAAGTGAAACGTGTTGCCAGATACATTGAACCTGGACATGCATATGAAAATGTGTTACAAGATCGAGGCACATCTAACCATTATTACATTGGAAATTGCACTAGAAGATTGTGTATGATTACAAGGTCAATCCAACCAATGAAATATTTTGTTTAGTTATTCATTCGAGGAATCTTGTTTGTAAGATCGAAGTAATGAATTGGATCATCGTTTTAAGAGATCTATATATACAACATTATTGAAGTGCATATATGTATGAAGGAAGACTGTTACAGAGACACAGAGGTCATTGAGAAGGTTTTTAGAGAATAGTCGAAGAACAAAGTAAACAAAAGGGTTTACCGAGTTACTATATGAGTTATTGAGGTATGCTATAAGCAAGGTAATCTTATTCTAAGCACATAGAATCTACTATAACATTTCAGATCTAAAGTTGCAGATGTTTGTAATGATTTTATTGTAATATTGTGAATTTGGAAGAGAAACCTTTAACAGGGTAAAAGACTCTAACCAAGTCTATAAATTGTAAAGTCTCTAACCAGGTGCAACATTCAAAATAAATGTTGTGAAATCCTTTAGCAAGGTAGATCTAATAGATCTTGTTACTCCTAATAGGGTAAGCTATTAGAAATAGGTAAATGTAGCTCTAACCGAGCATCCTTATTATTGCAGTAGTGAAGTTGTGGGTGTCATCCCCACTGCAGTTTTTCTCTCTAACCAAGAGTTTCTGCATGACCAAAATATATGTGTTATGGAGTGAATCATGTATGATTGTTATCTATTTGTTTTAACTTTATTTTATGTTACTTCACTATTTTGTTTATGCATAACAGTAAGGTTATTATCAAGGAGAAGTTTTGGAGTACTAATTCACCCCTCCCCTCTTAGTACATTAGCTTTCCATATTGGGCCTAACACCAAGACCATCTTTCCCTTGGGAGGGCAGATTGGTCTTGGGGCTAGAAGGAGTATGAAAGCCTTAGGGTGAGAGGCTCTCATTATGAGAGTCATATCAAGGGTTTTTCCATGTGACCCTTGCTGCATTTTTTGTGTTATTTCTCTTGGGGGTCATAAGGGGAGCAAATATGGCATGTTGGCCATTTTGGGGTCATAAGGATGTAGGGGTTAAGAATGGGTTTTGGATATGTTTTCTTGGATGCCATGAGTTGGCTGTGAGTTTCTATCTAGCAGATCTCCCCTAGGGTACTTAGTCCACTTCCACCCTAGTAAAACATCACATTTTGTGATGAAGTTTCAGCTTGGGAAGGGAATGTGTCTGTTGTGTATGTCTTTCCCTTTCTTGTTTGTGTTTGCTTGAGTGTAACCTATCTAGGACTTGGTTCTCCAAGCTCGCGGGTGGCTTCTAGTAAGCCTAGGCTGGGAGGTGAGCACCCCATGGTCACAGCCTTATGATTATTTGCAGGTTGCTTGGAAAGAGGAAAGTAAGCTAGGAGTTGCAGAGTTCTATTTGGTTTAGACTTTATTCAGTTGCAGAAAAAGGAAATAGGAAATGTAATACTATGATTATTGCAGAAATGTAAATAGGGAACTCAATGTTGTTTTTTTTATTTTTGTATAAAGAAATGTATTTTATTCAAGTCCTCATCATTAAGAATGAGAGACCAGTTGGGTTATTTCACCCATTGTAATAGTGGGCCATTGTAATCAAATATTCTATGAGAAAAGTGCATTATATTTAAATTCTGGAATCTATAATGCTGCTATAAATTTTATTAAATCTAGTCTCATAATGAATTCTATTATTTTGTTTATTCTGCAAATTTAAGTAAAGAAAAGAAATGGAAAAAAAAAAGGAAATGCAAAATGCTTTAAGTATTTACTTGCAACTTTAAATGCTATTAAATTCTACCATTTATTCATTTTCTATTTTTTCATAATAGAAAACTAACCCTTACACAAAAGAAATTTGATGTAGAAAACTTGTTTGTATACTGTCATAAAACTCCTAATGCTACATATTAAAATAAAACATACCTAGGAAATGAAACATACAATCATTGAAATTCTGTCACTATTTTATCTAATCCTGCAAGCTTTAAAATAGAATATATATATATATATATATTGTTGTTAGAAGACTAGGGTCTACATGCTTAGGTATTAATTTATTAAAAAAAAAAAGGGATTTCCAACCCTAATGGCTTGACATATATATATATATATATATATATATATATATATATATATATATATATATATATATATATATATATATATATGTATGTATATGTATATGTATATATATATATATGTATATGTATATGTATATCTATGTAAGTATATATATGTATATGTATATCTATGTATGTATATATATATATACATACATAGATATACATATACATATATATATATATATATGTATATGTATATCTATGTATATATATATATATATATATATGTATATGTATATCTATGTATGTATATATATATATACATAGATATACATATATATATATATATATACATAGATATACATATACATATATATATATATATATATATATATATATATACATACATAGATATACATATACATATATATACTTACATAGATATGTATATATGTATATCTATGTATATATATATATATACATAGATATACATATATATATATATATACATAGATATACATACATATATATATATATATATATATATATATATATATATATATATATATATATATATATATATATATATATATCTATGTGTGTGTGTGTGTGTGCATGTGTGTATTGTTGTTAGAAGACTAGGGTTTGCATGCTTAGGTATTAATTTATTAAAAAAAGAATAGGGATTTCCAACCCTAATGGCTTGACATTTATTTATATATATATATATATATTCATGTATTTAAAAATATACCCAGATGGAATCATTTAAATATGTTCAGATCTGATTACATATAAATATACATATTTATATACACAGATGTATATATATATAAATAAAAAATAAAAAATATAAAAATTTATTAACTTTGGGGGGGCGAAGGGCCGAACCACCGTGTACAGACACAGTGGATGGCCCGCGACAGTCGCCACTGTGTGAACACATAGTGGGCGGCACCGGCAACACCATCTCCGCCCCCCTCCTTCTTCGAACCCTCTTTGACTCCCATGGCTGTCATGCCCTAATCCGACCCTCGACTCCCATGGATGTTGTGCCCTAATCCGACCCTGTACCTGCATACACAAACACAAACACACCACTAATCAAAAGAAAAATATGAAATAATAAACCCTAACCCATTTCGGGTTAGGGTATAAATTATTAGAAAGAAAATAAAGAGGTGATAAATAAAAAGAAAATGCAACCCTAACCCAATTTCGGGTTAGGGTTAGCATTTTAAGAATAAGAGATTTTAAATTAGATATAAGGAAAATTTACTTAACCCTATTTAGGGTTTAGAATTTAAAATTTCAAGTTAAAATTAGAATAAGTGGGGGGAAATGCTTTACAATTTTGGAAAAGAATTTCCCCCATAGAAATTTAGTCATATCTGTTATTTAAATAAAGAAATTTATTAATTTGTTTAGAGAATTAAATTTTTAGTGTAGTCTTTTTCTTAAAATCTAAAATGGAGGAATTAATATCATTTACATTAATTGTATAGTTGATTTAAATTATTTAGCTAGGGATATTTAACAGTTATTTAATATATTCGAATGTATATAGTTATTAAAGCAAAAATTGGGAAAAATTTATAATTAAAGATTATTAATTATTTTTAGGGATTCTTAGTCCTTAAGGCCAATATTGGCCAGATTAATTATATTGCCAAAATTAAAGGTTTAGGGAAATTAAAACTGACTTTAGCTTAATATCGGATTTAGTTGGCAAATGCCATTATAGGATTTCAAACCCTTATCGGTTGGATTTAAATTAAAAATTTGCGTGTGTATCAATTAATTAATAGCATTATCATTATCTTGTCGAGAATGATTTAAATGCATTTGAGATAACTAATTATTCCTCATTTTTAATTAGCGACAACTTAATTAAGATAATTGAACTAACTAACTGATTTGTGACATTAATTAATCTCCACTAAATAAAGTCACTTGTTTGAGTTGGTTAATTAAGCCAACCTTAGAAAACAATTTTATTTACATCCTAGTGAAGACAACACTCTATTGAATTTATTATAATGTAGGATATGTTATGAGTTTATGTGTTCAAAAAAATAAAATTGTTGTTCTATTTTTTGCCAAAAAGTTTAGGCACGACATTTGGTATCAGAGCAAGGTTTCCAACACTAGGAACCTTTCTCCATTACATTTCACTTTAATTATTTAAATTAATTAAATTTTCCCCAAAAATTATTTATTTATTTATTATTTTATTTTATTTTTCATAAGGATACCTCTGACTACGTGACAAGCTCACAAGCGTAGAAGGGGTCCTAAGCGAACACATATGGCATGCGAGGATGTTGATAGGGAGGAACTGGTTCCAGAAGGGAACCCGAAAGCCCCTCCGAAAGCATCGGTTGACCCTAACTGGGACATCTTACTAGAATTTTAGAACCTAATTGGGATAGTGCAGGATAGGCTTCCAGTAGTTGATCGTCATGTAGATAATCAGAACTCAGGAAGCCATAGGTCAATAGATAGGGAACGGAGTAGGAGTCCACCTCCTAATCCTATAGAGGAAGAGGTGGAGCATGAGCCTGAGTCTGTTCACCTACCCAGACCACCTGCAGTAGCAGCACTTGTGTACTTTGAGAGAGCACGTCGGGAATCAGGAGATCTAATTAGAGAGGTTTTGTGCCTCTAGCCACCATGTTTTGGGGGATCTACCGATGGGGTAGAGGATGAGGCATGACTTTTGAGCCTGGATCGGGGCTTCACATTGCATTCTTATGAAAGCAATCTGAAGGCATGAGTTGCAATCCACCTTCTGAGATCGACGACCTCTACATGGTGGAAACAAGAGGAATTCAAGTGTGGTCTAACTACAAACACCCTCACATGGGAAATCTTCAGAAAGAGGTTCAGGGAGAGGTACTTGTCAGAGCAGTTTAGGCAGCATAGGATCAATGAGTTCCATGACCTCCAGCAGAAGGGTCTCTCAGTGACCAAGTACAAGAGCAAGTTTATTGAGCTCCTACCTTATGTAGACTACCCAAAGGACGAATAACTTCTCATCAACCAATTTATCAGGGGACTTAATGTCGAGATAGTAGGACCAATGAGGATGGCCACTCCAAGAAGCCTTTGGGTTGCCATGGAGAAGGCCCTGATAGCCGAGGAGATTCAGATCAACCCACAGGACATGAGGCGTTGATTCCAGAACCAAAACCTGACACCCTAGTCTTTCAGGTTTCAGAAACCCCATATGAAAGGCAACCACAAAAATGCATCAAGGTCCTATAAACCCCCTCCTCCGTAGTAGTCACAATAGAGTTAGAGACAAAGGCCCCCTCAGGGACAGTAGGGCTACATGCCCAAGCAGTGGCAGTCATAGGGTCCTAGGTGTGACTAGAGAGCATAGGGTACATACACACCTCTGGCATGAACTCAACAGTCCTCCAGGGGTGGGTATAGTGGTTCTAACAGGATAGGTGGGTAGCCTTTCTCCAAGCCTTAGGGCACACAG
Source organism: Cryptomeria japonica (assembly GCF_030272615.1). Taxonomy (NCBI): domain Eukaryota; kingdom Viridiplantae; phylum Streptophyta; class Pinopsida; order Cupressales; family Cupressaceae; genus Cryptomeria; species Cryptomeria japonica. Next base: position 283,719,231 of record NC_081408.1, on the reverse strand, counting down.
TTTCAGGAACATGGTGCTTGTTTCACATGTAGAGCCATGGGGCACATGGCGAGACAGTGTCCACAGGGTCAAATGATAGGAAATCAGAGGATGGCAGCATCAAAGCCTATAGTTGGGGATATGGGCAAGTCCCATAGAGTCTTTGCAGTGGTTGACAACCACCAGGTAGAGTACTAGGCCACAGTCATTAAGGCTGCAAGCAAGATCAGAGGTAGCAGTATTTCTATATTATTTGACTCAGGAGCGACTGAATCCTTTATATCTCCATTGGTTGTGGAGCGTTGTAGGCTAGTGGGAGTTAGGCAAGGTGTTAGCTGGGAAGTGGAGTTAGCTTCAAGGGCTAGAGTGTTAGTGGATTCAGAGGTTAGGGGATGTCCGCTCCAAATTGGTAATACCACAACCTTAGTAGACCTTCGAGTTATGCCACTCGAATCTTATGGCATTGTACTTGGCATGGATTGGCTTTACACCCACAGAGCCAAGATGGATTGTCACCTAAAAAAGATCGAGTGTGAGGATGATCATGGTACTCCCATAGTAATCACTAAGATTCAGAGACTTGTGTCTTTTCATATGATTTCTGCTATGCAGCTTAAGCGGAGCATGTGGAAGGGATGCCCGTTGTTTTCTATCACTATCAGTGATAGAGAGGAAGAAAATATGAAGGAGCCTTCCATAGACGATCATCCCATCCTTGAGGCATTTGCAGATGTGCTTCTAGTCAAGCTACTTGGTATGCCACCTAGCAGAGAGATTGACTTCCACATAGATTTGGTACCAGGAGCTGAGCCAATTTCGAGAGCACCTAATAGGATGACCACGCATGAGCTTAATGAGCTCAAGATGCAGCTAGAGGAACTTTTAGAGAAGGGTCACATTCATCCTAGCATCTCCCCTTGGGGCGCACCAATCATCTTCTTGAAGAAGAAGGACGGGTCCCTTCAACTATGCATGGATTATAGGCAACTGAATAAAGTAACCGTCAAGAACCGCTATCCCTTGCCCAGGATCGATGACTTGTTTGATAAGCCTCAAGGTGCTAAAGTTTTTTCTAAAATAGATCTAAAGTCAGGGTATCATCAGTTGAGGATTGTGGAAAGTGATATCCACAAGACCGCGTTTCGCACTATATATGGCCACTATGAGTTCACTATGTTCCCATTCGGTTTTACAAATGCCCTAGTTGTATTCATGAGTCTCATGAATAGGGTATTCCACACCTTCCTCAACCAATTTTTGATTGTGTTCCTCGATAACATATTGATATACTCTTGGAATGAGAAGGAGCATGAGGAGCATTTGAGGTAGGTTTTGCAGTGTTTGAGGGACAATCAGTTGTTCGGTAGTTTGTTGAAGTGTGCTTTCTTTAGATCAGAGGTCAAGTACCTACGGCATGTTATATCTAGTGATGGGATCTTAGTTGACCCATCAAAGATCAAAGCTATTATGGATTGGCTAGTGCCAACCAGTGTGATAGAGGTTAGGAGCTTCATTTGTTTAGGAGGATACTATAGATGCTTTGTTGAGGGATTTTCCAAAGTTGAACACCCCATCACATCCCTCCAACAAAAAGGAAAGAAATTCAAGTGGTCAGAGAAGTGTGAGAGGGCTTTCCAGGATCTGAAAAGGGCACTTACTAGTGCACCTATTCTTATTGTGCCAGACCCCATGGCCGATTTCATGGTATGCATAGATGCTTCCTTAGATGGATTAGGAGCAGTCCTTATGCAGGAGGGTAGAGTTATAGCATAAAAGTCTAGGAAACTTAAGACTCATGAGCTTAACTACCCTACACATGACCTAGAGCTTGCAGTAGTTGTACATGCACTTGTGAGGTGGAGACACTTCCTTTTAGGTCATCACTTCGAGCTTCATTCAAACCATCACAGTTTGCAGTACATCTTCACCCAACCTAACCTTAATGCATGTCAAAGGAGATGGATGGATTTCCTTTATGAGTATGATTTTGATGTCCACTACATCAAAGGGAAGGAGAACATAGTCACAAATGCCTTGAGTAGGAGATGAAATGAGGTTTACACCATATCTATGAGCATAGACTTGAGAGATCATCTTTTGTAGCGGTTGCCAGAGGATGGATGGTATCTAGAGGTTTGTCAGATGATCCGATCTCAGGAGACCTTGGAGGGGAAGTTTGTGGATTACTCTTTAGAGTCTGATGGTTTATTATGCCATAGAGGGCACATCTATGTACCCTCTCCTAGGGGATTGCAAGATTTCATTATCATGGAGGCTCATAGAGCTCCTTATGCAATGCATCTCGAGGTTAAGAAGATGCATGCAGATTTGAGGTAGTTATATCATTGGCCAAGTATGTGGAAGCTTATTGCTAAGTTGGTAGCTCGATGCCTTGAGTGTTAGAGAGTCAAGGTGGAGTACTGCCATCCAGGTGGGTTACTCTTGTCTCATGCTATACCAGAGTGGAAGTGGCATACTATATCCATGAACATCATCATTGGTCTTCCCATGTTATCTCATCGCCATGATGCTATCTATGTGACAGTTGACAAGTTGACCAAACTGGCTCACTTCTCACCAGTCTAGACTACCTTCATAGCTCTAGCAGTGGCATAGGTATTCTTGCGAGACATTGTTAGGCTTCATGGTGTTCCACACAAGACTATTTGTGACAGGGATTCCCTCTTCACTTCTTCGTTTTGGAAGGCATTACAGGTAGCTTTGGGCACCAAGCTGAATTTCAGCACAGCCTATCATCCGGAAACGGATGGACAGATAAAGCAGGTTAACCAGGTGTTAGAGGATATGCTCCACATGTATGTCATGGATCACCAGACCAGATGGGAGGAGTACCTTCATTTAGTAGAGTTTGCCTACAATAATGGGCATCACACTTCTTTGGGGATGCCACCTTTTCAGGCTTTGTACGGTAGACCATGCAGGACACCTTTGAGTGTGGACCGTATTGAGGATAGAGTGGCCATAGGCCCTAAGACGGTTCGTGATATGGAGCAGTAGGTAATTTTGATCAGACAATGCCTTAGAGAGGCACAGGATAGGAAGAAGAAATATGCAGATGCAAAGAGGATAGACCGGAGTTACATGGTTGGGGACAAAGTTTTCTTGAGAGTGCAATCGCATAAGAGTCCAATCCATTATGGAAAGGGTTCTAAGCTCACACCTCACTTTGTAGGACATTTTGAGATCCTTGAGAGGATACGACCAGCTGCTTATCGCCTAGCTTTTCCACCTAGACTGTCACGCATCCACGATGTGTTTCATGTATCAGTTTTGAAGAAGTATATCTATGATGAGTCTAATATTTTAGATTGGGATGCCTTGTAGGTGGAGTTGGATGGACAGCTAGCTTTGGAGCCCATTCACATTTTAGCTCACCTGATGTTGGCCCTTTGAGGTCGAGAGTTGGACTAGGTTAGGGTCCAGTGGGATTGCTATGATGAGGTTACAGCTTCATGGGAGGATGCAACACATATGAGATCACAGTACCCTCATCTTTTTTATGAACTCTAGGAGGACGTTCATGCCTAGAGGGGGAGGGTGTGAGGCCCTACCCTGATCCATCCTATATTTTCAGTTATTTTCATGTCGGAACTATTATGGATGTTTTATTTTGATACATTATGGATATAGAACTTTATATGGCCCCACGAATTTGGCAACATTGATATATATTGATGCTTCACTTCTATGCTTTGTGGATATAGAATTTTATATGATCCTAGAATACGGTAACATTGGGATAATGTATGTCATTATCTGATTTGCAAGATTTGATTATGATGCTAGAAATATGTTTGCATATCTTGTAAATAGATTAATTAATGAGGATTATGATGAATTGCCTATGTGAATTGCTTTGATATGTGACAATCATATTGTTTATTGTCAATTCTATGTAGAATGATTGTATTGTATTCTAATTATGTGTTTTATATTATATGAGGCTATTGGAAAGTACTAATGTTTCAATTGAGATGCATAGGAAATTATCCATGTAACCATGGAAATATTATGGAGAATCAAGCCTAGGCCTATGTGCATTTGTAAAACTAAGTGTTGTCTATTTGGAGAGACAACACCCCATATGTATTGTATTTTATTTGTAAATGTAAATGTTGCATGAGTGTAAGTTGTATTTATTGAATTGTTTAAATCAATTAAGGGACAATTGCCATGTGTGTAATTGTGATGTGGAATTATTTTGTAGTGTCACTTGACACCTATGTTGTATGTTGTGTTGGCAATTTGTCATGTCACCTTTTTGGAGAGTTTTATTATTTTGTTAATTGTTATATCTCCTAATTATCCTTGAAGGAACCAAGAAATCTAGGTTAGTGAGCCACAAGGAGGGTCAACTCAGAGTTGACCCGTAGGTTAACTTTAGGTGGACTTTCTAAGGGTTAAATCAACTCCTAGAGTCAATTTTAGAGCATTTTTATTAGGCCTCATGGGGTACCTATGGGTGAAGGCCAAAATTGGCCATGTGTCTTTCGCTTAGGGCTTGTTTAACCACCCAAAAAAGTGGTTTTCCCAAGATGGACGAATTCCATCTATAGGAGTGCCATCCTTGGTAGGATAACCTTCTTGATAGGTGTAATCCCTCTTCCCCATTTCATTTCCCTTCTCTAGGTGCCTTGGTTAGGGAGTGTGTAAGACCTAGGGAAGACAAACCAATGGCGGTCCCTCACTCAATCCAAGAGGTTGGAAGGAGTGAGAGATGCCTTCTTAGGCTACGAATGGAAGCTTAGTGAGCTAATCACCCACTCTCCATCCTTGGAGATTTTTTGAGAATTTTTGGAGGAAAACCAGTTTTGGGATAGAAAATTTGGCTATGTGTTGCTGAAATGATTGAGGATTGGGCTACTCTTCATCAAGCTTTCCCCTAGAATACCCTTGGAAGTTCAAGGTTGGTGTTTTCTTTTCCTTCTTATGTATATGAGAATCTATTGTAGAATGCTTGAATGGAAAATGTTGAATTTTTATTTGTGTTGTATTTGTGAAAACTTATGTGATTTCTTGCTTATTTCTATTTTATGCATTGTTGTGTTTTGGGGACTGTCCAAGACCATCTTTCCCTTGGGAGTGTAGATTGGTCTTGGGGGTGGAAGGAGTATGACAGCCTTAGGGTGAGAGGCTGTCATTGTGAGAGTGATCTCAAGGGTCTATCCATGTGACCCTTGCTGTATTTTTTTTGTTATTTCTCTTGGAGGTCATAAGGGGGGCAAATATGGCATGTTCACCATTTTGGGAGTCATATAGATGTAGAGGTTAAGAATGAGTTTTGGATATGTTTTTTTGGATGCCATGAGCTGGCTGTGAGTTTCTATCTTGCAGATCTCCCCTAGGGTACTTGGTCAACTTCCACCCTAGTAAAACATCACATTTTGAGATGAAGTTTCAGCTTGGGAAGGGAATGTGTCCATTGTGTATGTCTTCCCCTTGCTTGTTTCTGTTTGGCTGAGTGTAACCTATCTAGATTTCATTCTCCAAGCTCATGGGTGGCTTCTAGTAAGCCTAGGCTAGGAAGTGAGCACCCCATGGTCACAAACTTATGATTATTTGCAGGTTGCTTGGAAAGAGGAAAGTAAGCTAGGAGTTGCAGAGTTCTATTTGGTTCAGATTTTATTCAGTTGCAGAAATAGGAAATAGGAAATGTAATACTATGATTGTTGTAGAAATGTAAATAGGGAATTCAATGTTGTTTGTTTTATTTTTATATAAAGAAATGTATTTTATTCAAGTCCCCATCATTAAGAATGAGAGACCAGTTGGGTTATTTCACCCATTGTAATAGTGGGCCATTGTAATCAAATATTCTATGATAAAAGTGCATTGTATTTAAATTCTGGAATCTATAATGCTACTGTAAATTTTATTAATTCTGGTCTGATAATGAATTTTGTTATTTTGTTTATTCTGCAAATTTAAGTGAAGAAAAGAAATGGGAAAAAAAAAGGAAATGCTAAATGCTTTAAGTATTTACTTAAAAGTTTAAATGCTGTTAAATTCTACCATTTATTCATTTTTTGTTTTTTCATAATAGAAAACTAACCCTTACACAAAAGAAATTTGATGTAGAAAACCTATTTGTATACTGTCATAAAACTCCTAATGCTGCATATTAAAATAAAACATACCTAGGAAATGAAACATACAATTATTGAAATGTTGTCACTATTTTATCCAATCCTGCAAGCTTTAAAATAGAATATATATATATATATATTACTGTTAGAAGACTAGGGTTTGCATGCTTAGGTATTAATTTATTAAAAAAAAAATAGGGATTTCCAACCCTAATGGCTTGACATTTATTTATATATATCTATACTTAAATATATATATATATATATATATATATATTCATGTATTTTAAAATATACCCAGATGGAATCATTTAAATATGTTCATATCTAATTACATATAAATATACATATTTATATACATAGATGTATGCAATATATATATATATATATATATGAATATATATATATATAAGAAATTAAAAAAAAATATTATTAACTTTCGGGGGGTGAAGGGCCGAACCACCTTGTGCAGACATAGTGGACGGCGCATGACGACCGCCACTATGTGAACACACTGTGGGCGGCATCGGCTCCGCCGCCACTATGTGAACACATAGTGGGCAGCTCATCCGCCACTGTGTGTATGCACAGTGGCATCTGGGGAGGCCCGTACCACCATCTCTGCCCCCCTCGTTCTTTGAACACTTTTCGACTCCCATGGCTATCGTGCCTTAATCCAACCCTTGACTCCCATGGATGTCATGCCCTAATCCGACTCTATACCTACATACACAAACACACACACACCACTAATCAAAAGAAAAATATGATATAATAAACCCTAACCCATTTCGGGTTAGGTTGTAAATTATTAGAAAGAAAATAAAGAGGTGATAAATAAAAATAAAATGCAACCCTAACCCAATTTCGGGTTAGGGTTAGAATTTTAAGAATAAGAGATTTTAAATTAGATATAAGGAAAATTTACTCAACCCTATTTAGGTTTTAGAATTAAAAATTTCAAGTTAAAATCAAAATAAGGGGGGGGGGGCGGGGGAATGCTTTACAATTTTGGAAAAGAATTTCCCCCATATAAATTGAGTCATATGTGTTATTTAAATAAAGAAATTTATTAATTTGTTTAGAGGATTAAATTTTTAGTGTAGTCTTTTTCTTAAAATTTAAAATGGAGGAATTAATATCATTTACATTAATCGTATAGTTGATTTAAATTATTTAGCTAGGGATATTTAACAATTATTTAATATATTCGAATGTATATAGTTATTAAAGTAAAAATTGGGAAAAATTTATAATTGAAGATTATTAATTATTTTTTTAGGGATTCTTAGCCCTTAAGGCCAATATTGGCCAGATTAATTATATTGTCAAAATTAAAGGTTTAGGGAAATTAAAAATGACTTTAGCTTAATATTGGATTTAGTTGGCAAATGTCATTATAGGATTTTGAACCCTTATCGCTTGGATTTAAATAATAAATTTGCATGTGTATCAATTAATTAATAGCATTATCATTATCTTGTCGAGAATGATTTAAATGCATTTGAGATAACTAATTATTCCTCATTTTTAATTAGCAACAACTTAATTAAGTTAATTGAACTAACTAACTGATTTGTGACATTAATTAATCTCCACTAAATAAAGTCACTCGTTTGAGTTGGTTAATTAATCCAACCTTAGAAAACAATTTTATTTACATCCTAGTTAAGACAACACTCTATTGAATTTATTATAATGTAGGATATGTTATGAGTTTATGTGTTTAAAAAAATAAAATTTGTTGTTCCAGTTTTTGCCAAAAAGTTTGGGCACGACAAGATATCTATGGAAAAACACGTTATCTTTTGGGGAGACATTATTCATTGGGGGAGAGATTGTTACTCTTTGTATCTATATTTTGATCTCTAGTTAATGATCTCTTTGGGAGATTGTTGGTTTTTGGTTTTTAGCATTTCTATTTTGGCACTTAGATGGTTTTTCCATCTTGTGTTGCCATCAATACTAAAGGGGGAGATTGGTATTTTGGATCTGTTACACTGGTTTTGTCATTGATGTCAACACTTGTCAACACTTATCAGCACTTGGAGATTCTTGGTTATGTTCATCGACATGTTCAATGATTTATGCACAATCACCGGTATCTGGCTCACCGATAGGTTATATTATTCACTGGCACTAAGGATGACTTGAACATTACTTTGTTATGTCGAAGACATTGTTTGGACACTCTGTTTTGGTGATTTGGTCATTGATCTAATCGGGTTTGCATATTTTTTGTTACTAGCAAATAGGTCTAGGTTATGGACTGACAAGTGTTATCTATTCTAGATTAGCATGACACGTTATGGAGATGATTTATTATTAATGTAAATGCATTGAGCCGACATGATGCATCGCTTATTGATTCATTTGTAATTTATTTTATTGTAATATCTTTAGTGATCTGACCTGCACATTTGGTCTTAGGTTTTGTTATATATGTAAGATCTCATTTGTGAGATTAGTGTGAGTGTGGAAGAGGAATATAATAAGGTATATGCAAATATAAGCAGAGCTATACATGCATACATCATTTAGGATTCAAGAAGGTTTTGAAGAAGGCAAATAAGAGCTTAACTAATGCTAAATCCAAAATATGAAGATGATATTTTGAGAAGTACATTATCATTGGATTTAACCATCCAATTGTAGTCAGTGTGACTCCCGTTTTGTGATTGAGCAGTGAGCTCTAGGTAGTTGGCCTTTCTACATGTGCAAAATTTATATTGTACACACATACTATCTGCAGTAGTATCATCTAATTGTGGTCATCTCTAGAACCTAACAAGGCCTCCCCTTAAGTAGGGGTTTAAGTCATGAATGTTAGGATTTCTAGGTCCTTCCTCTAGTGCCCATATTGCCAAGGTTGACCTTTTGATTTCCTAATTACATCAAAAGCCACTGGATTTGCTATGTCCCATTCTGGTAAAAAGAGGAACTCCAACCTAACTTATAATCATCCTTCCCTCATCTACAATGATTATTTTAAACTCTTCCATCATTTCATTCTTGATCTCTTCCTCATTTTCTTGATCAGATCTATCTAGCCTTTGGGCCTTTTTCTGAGTACTTATCCTTTGGTATTCTTCAATCTTCATCATCCATATTAATTGCAAAAAGGTTGGGCTTCCCACAAAAGAATAATCTTCAAGAAACTTATCACATGCCTCTTTTCTTGCATCCCTGAAAGCTTTACCTCGAATAGCTAAAGGAGTGAGGTCCATCTCCAAACTAGGGGGCAAAAGAGGAATACCAATTTGCATTTCTACACTTGTTGCTACAAACATATCTTCCTCCCTTTGTTCTTCATCCCGCCTTACAGATTAAAAGGGCATGGGTGGTGACAAAGAACTTATATCCGAGTCTTCCATATCAATGATTTTGACTCCTTTTAAAGTCTTTATTTTCATCTTTGGGGAGGGCTTTGTCTGCATTGTCCTTTTACCTTTTTTCCTTAGTAATCATCTATTGTCACTATTTCTATCCTATTGATCACTTGTTTCTTCTCTTGCTCTCTTTTGAGAAGAATCATAAAATAATGCCATTTGTTCTTTGAGCAAATGAGGTCATGAGTTTGACTATTGCATCCCCTTTTGATGAATCAAAATTGATCCCTCCACAATGATTGGTGTTGTACGATGTACGTCCCTTATTTCAACTTGTCAGCCATGAACTTCTTCAAGTTTGGCCTTCTTCTCCTTCAATATCAACTTCAAATCATCGAAATTATTCATAAAATAATTGACTTTAGCACAAAATAGAGTAAAATCCTTTGTTGGATCATAGCTTGGATCCATTTTCTAAATTGCGGCCCATAACTTCCTGAAAATTATCCATTTCTCTTTCCTCCACTCCTGAGTCATGGAATAAAATTCATTTCTATTTATATGCTTAGAAAAGTTATGCTCATGATTCAATAGACCTCCTTTTATTCTTTTCTTAAAGATATTGTAAAACCCCTTTGGGTCACTATGTCTAGCAATGCTCACCCCTAAATGATATGGTGCAAAGAATTTGTCAAAATTCTCATATCCTCCTTTCAGAATCAGAAAATATGGGATGATAGTATAATCAGGGGAAATTGTTCCTTTGCCTTTTCCCTTTAATTCATTTTCATGAATGAACCCTATCTGCCATATTACCTCAGCAAAACCCATTCTCAAAGAAACATTAAAAGGCAATACATGTGGATGACTAGAGAAACCATAGATTCTAATAATAGTGCTTACTGGATAAGGGATGAAATCCCCCCAATTATGCTCAATCCTTAAATGTGGAAATCTCTCTTTAGGCTGTACAAAATCATGTAGCTCCTTGGGAATATTTGGTGGGTTCACTATCAACCTTTTCCTCAACTTAGAAGAAAAGTTGTTGTCAAATCTCACAAAACTAGCTTCCTATCTATTCTAGGACATATGTGTACTCTAAAGCTGGACTAGAATTTCCTTATTGTCAATTACCCATTTGAGGTTCATGGTACCTTCAAAGTAATTTGCATTCCTATATAAGAACATGTCCATGAGCAAGGAATAGTAGTAGAATTTAGCACTAGCCACTTCATTTTTAATATCTTGTAATCCTAGATGAATCTTATCTTCAAGGTATGGAGTGAAGTCAAAAACCATTGTATAATTTGGATGTTGAATGTGGATGGCCATATCCATGAAATTAGGTGGCATAACTACAATTGGATTAAAGCCCAATATCTGACACATAGAGAAAAAGGTAGCTTGAAAATAAGGAGCAAAAGCACCAAAAGGGAATGGCTCCTCTGAACTAGGGCCAATGTAAAATGTTGTATTTCTTTCTCTAGCCAAATACCTTGGAATAATATTACTTCTAATGAAATCCTTCATTTTATAATACTATTCTTTTAACTCATTCAGTTCTACTAGCACCAGGTTAGCAAATGGTTCATATAGGTCAAAAATCTCCTGGAATTCTTCTCTTTGGATTGTCAGTAGATTATCTCCTTCATTTACCCTTATAACATTTGAGACATGGTCAAATCTGTTTGCAACAACCTTGAGAAGGTTGACATCCATGAACAAACCCGACACCACCAATTTACTTGAATCATACTGCCACATACTTGAGAGTGGGGAATGTAAGTATCTTTGTCCATACCATAATTTGAACATCTCTAACCTGGTCATTAGTATCCTAGCATCTGCCAAGTGGTATGCTTTATCTGCTAACCCTTCTCCTAGGGTTTTTCCACTAACAAATTTCTACCCTTGCTATCTATCATTTGTTGAGGGCTTCAATTGGTCCAAGAAATCATCATAAAGATTCCTTTTCAAGTATACAGTTTGCTCTAAATTTTTTCATGAGGGATCCATCTTTTGAACTAGGGTTTTCTACTACAACGTCAGATTGGAAAGTAAAAGACTAGGGCCAACACAAGATTTAAACTACAATAGTAATTTAAGAAAAATTCATCTTTCTTTGTTTAGATTCTAACCCTAGAACAATTGAAACTCTTTTCCTACAATTTTGTGCACAATTTATAACATTAATTGCTCCAAAAATAGATGAAAAGTCTCAGACGAACTTACTACTTTAATTATACCATAGGGATAGCAATTATATGTTGCAAGAAACCATCTCAATCTTCTTCAGTCATGAGGATGTCTTCTAAATCACTATGAATTTCTTTATGAATCAAAAATAGATTTAAGAGTGCTTTTATTACTACCTGGAATGAAATACAATTGTCCCATCCACCATGATTACTTGTGTGAGTGAAATAATGACTCTAACTTGCATTTGAAAAGTTTAAAACTTGATTGTCGATCATCTTTCATGCTAGAAAATCTCACGAACCAAACTAGTCAATCTGACATTGACCCTCTAATGTGGCCAGTGAGTCCACCCTTAGCATGATGTAGAATATCCAACTCATTGCCTATTTCACCACTTCTAGTGACCCCACTATCGAATTTCCTTGGCCTGCATTGGACACATGGCATCATCTCGTGATGTTGCAATCCCTTATCTCCTTGGATCTCTTGATCGCTGGGTTATGAAAACCATTGGATATGCTCTTTGTTTACTTTCCAACTGCACTAGTGACTTAACAATGGCCACTAACTCTTGATAACTTCTTGGGCTGGAATTAAAACATCATCACTGAATACAAGCACGTTCAAAAATATTCATCCTTAGTAACTTGGGTTTTACCTGCTAGGAACCAGTAATATTAAAATTTTGAAAGGTCAAACCGTTGACTCATCCTTCTCTACCAAGGACACATGGCATCATCTCATGATGTTGTGGTCTTTATCTTCCTTGCACCTTCGACCACAAGGAAGCGTGAACCATCAAATCTATCCTAGCTTTATCAACCAATCAAAGAGTTAAAAATATTAGACTTAGGAAAATTTGATGGACACAGGCACAAATATTAAAATGGGACCAACCATAGGGAAATGTTTCATGCAGCTTAGGAAAAACCATAGAGGAACCAATTGAACACAAATTAATGCTTAGGAAATAAAATGGCCCCACCATCGGTAACCAACCCTTGACTTAAGTGGAAAAGGTAATGACGAAACATAATAGGCTCAAGGTTTTTCTTCAACAAGACTTAATTAGAAAGAACAACCTCTAAAACCTTAAACCTTGAAACTTTGACAAAGGGCAAGATAAAACTAGAAAAACCAAAATTTTCCCAGTGGCCAAAATTTTGCAAAACATAATTTTAGGTCCTTTCATGATAAACAACAATTCCACACAAGGAATGACATCAAGTTATAAAAATCACACCATCCACAATATAGGAAAGAGTGGATCCTTAGAAAAGAGAGAGAGAGAGAGAGAGAGAGAGAGAGAGAGAGAGAGAGAGAGAGAGAGAGAGAGAGAGAGAGAGAGAGAGAGAGAGAGAGATCATTGCCCCCAAGTGAAGGAAAATGAGAAGAATTACACAACTTTTCTAGAGAGAGACTACTCATAAAAGACATACCATTTCAATCAAGGAATACATCCTAACCAAGGAATACATATGTTCTCAAATGAAGGATAACTACATTCAAGAAAGGACATCAAGTTATGAATAACACAATAGAAGAGCTAATTTTAAAAGAGAGAGAAAGAAGAAGACTAAAAAAATTTATCTGAGGAGAGATTGTTCATAATAGACGTACCATTTTCAAACAAGGAGAAGATCTTACTCATGGAATGGACATGCACTCACATGAAGGAAAAATCTGTGCAAGAAAGGAAATCAAGTTTATGAATAATTTACTCCATAAAGAAAATAGTAAAAATTTAGAAAGAGGAAAAGGAATATGATTTCCCCCAAGCATAGAGGCAAGAATAAATAGACTATTACATTGCTCACTAAGTATGATTGCACCTGAAATTGTACCACCATGAATGACAAGGATCCCCCAATAGGTAGGCTAACTATGTCACATATTGATGAGCAACATAATAGGAACTTGAATGTTATTTTAAATGATCATGATGAATATACCATCCATTGTCAGGTGTTATTTTTAACATGCTTGAATCAATATAATGTTGTATTTGCGTTTTCAACTCTTGACACTCATTAGTAGAATGGCCATGGGTTTTATGATATTTACAAAAAGAAGAAATCTGAGAATGTCGTTTATGTTTTCTTCTTCATTTAGGACAAAGAGGAAATATTAAGTTGGAATTTAGAAGATTAGTCAACACATTTTCTTGTTGTAACTCAAAATTAGAATGAGAAGGTGTGGATTTACAAGAAAATGGAGAAGAAGATGTTGACAAAGGAAAGTATGATTTCTCATGACTTTGTTGCTTACATTCAAGCATTTGTCCGTTGCATCTATGTGTATGTTCAAAAGAGGGTTCACCCTTAGAGGGATTTGGATTGAATTTTAAAGAGGTCCAATCAATTTCAAGATTTTTGTTAAGAGAAAAATTTGGAATATGAAATTCGGGCATCTTAGACTTTCTAGAAAAGGTAGGAGTGTAATCTGAGGACCCCCAATCATCCTCTAAGAGTTCTTCTTTAGGAACTTCTCTGGTAGGAGATGGTGTATTTGAGTGAATTCAAGAGAGGATTGTAGAAACTAATAAATCATATGATGCTTCACTTATGTTCTCATCAACTATCTCATTAGTATATGTGTAAGGCACAACATGATAATCAAGAAGAATTTTTATTTCCTAGGAACATGAATGGTACTGATTTTATTTTTGTTAGGCTCTGTATTTTCAAGAGAGAGAGAATTATGATGAGAAATAATATCATCATCTTGTTCTAAGGTATCTTTATGTTCAAGACACTCATTAGAAAAAAGGACTATCATATGTAATTAATGCTTCATCTTTAGAGGGAAGATCATGAAAAGAAGGTATGGTAACACTAGGATAAGTAGCCATAATATCATCCTCTTTCACCAAATAATCTTAATGAGGGAGGCACTTTTTAGGAGAAGAAGGAAAAAAATTCTCCAAAGATTCATCTTTAGGAGGGAGATATTTTAAAGAAATATCCATATTCCCTTTTTGCACCAATGTGCCCTCATCAATGAGATCAATTTTGGGAGAGGGTAAATCATAGGTATGAATGAAAGGGAGAACTAAATTATCATCATATGCATGAAAGGGAATATCATGAACATCATTAATGTAACTTGAAATTGAATTAGCAAAATAAGATAAGAACTCCATATGCACTTATGATCAAACAAGAAACTCATATATCATTTAACCATGATAATGTTCATCCCATACATGCATTGAATAAAGGAGGGAAAATGGAAATTGCAAATTTGAAATTTAAAATTTGAATTTTGAATTTTGAATTATGGGAGCAAAGCTTACAAAAATTGAATAATGCACAATTTTATAAAATAATGAAACAATTTGAACTTTGTCAGAAGGAGAAAATGACACAATTTCAAAGAATAATTTTCTAATAAATAAAAGGAAATTGGAATTTTAAAATTAGGGGCAAAGGGATACCACTTAATTTTAAAATTAACAAAAACATAATTTTTAAAATCAGGGCAGATTATAATTAACCTCTTAATTTTAAAAAAATTCTTGAAATTTTGAAGGTATTTTCGAGTTTAGAGGGATCAAAAAATGACAAAATCAGCCAATCTTTTGGATTTAGGTTATTAAATGCAGTCATAACAGTCCCAAAATTTTAGGAAAAAAGTTGAGAACTGTGGTGAAAGTGCATACAGTCCGACCAACTTTTTTTGAAATTTTCAAGGATGAAAATTACGACGATTTTAATGCTAACTCAAAAAAATTGGTGAATTTTACGATTTCTAGATAGGCAAAAATAAGGTTCAAATGTGAAAATAGGACCCTATTAGGGTTTTTAGAAAAAAAGGGGAATTGAATTGCAATTTTGAAAAAGGTCAAACCTAATGGATAGGGACACCTTGGAAAATGTTTAAAAATCTGAATTTGAATGAATTTGATTGAAATTTGCATAAAATCCAATTAAATTTGAAAATTAGGGTTATATGACTTAACCACTTAATTATTGAAATTTGAATTTGTGTTCGAGTGTTAAAATTGATAAAGTACACCAATTTTCTAGATTTAGGCAGAAAAATAGAGTCAATTCTGTCTCCTGAAATTTCGGCAAAAAGTTGAGGACCACGGTGAAAGTGCACATGATTCGACCAACCTATTTAAAATTTTTTTAGGGATGATAGGTATTATGATATTATTGCGGAATCCTAAAAAAAGTTGATTTGGAGATGTCTAGATCGGTCAAATTTGAAGTCAAAGGTCAAAAATAGAAGGATCTTAAAAATTAGGGTTTTATGATTTAACCATTGAATTTTGAAAATAAAGAGGCAGTTTTGAATTGTAATTTTGAAATAAAAATCAGATCTGAAACAAGCAACCAAAATGCTACACTTCACAAGCTTAATTTTCTCAAAATGGAAAATTAGGGTTTTTATGCAATTAACCTCTAAACTTTGCAAAAAGGTCAAGCTTGGAAATGAAATTTTGAAATTCAAATTGTAATTATTAAGATATAACAATAAGAAATCATAATTAGGATGTAGGACATCAGGTTCACCAAAATGTAAAGTGGAAAAATTAAACCCTAGTGAGTCCCCACATAGGAGAGAGAAAGGAAGTCACTAGAATGATTTTTCACTTGGGAGAACTTTACATTCAAAAGAGGGGCTTGAATCCATTAGATCCAAATCCAAGAGAGACAAGGATGTGAATTCCAAGTGGATTGCAAGGGTTGAAGTGTGATTTGCCCTCTTTTGTAAATTGGAAAGTTGACTTGTTTACTATGTAGAAAAGAGAGAGAAAATGAGTGAAATGAGGAGCTACCAGTTTAGGGTCGTGCTATAACTTTGGATCTGAGCTAATTAGACTAATATAGATCTTCCCTGCAAATTTGGAGAAAATTTGTAGGGACTGTGGCCAAAGTGTACATGGTCCTTTGAAAAATCTGTGAAATGGAAAGGAGTTTTCTGCCTCTATAAATGGAGCCCAGATCTGAAAATACAGTTGCACACCTGCAACCTAAATAGAAAAGAAGGGGAGAAGGGTTGTGGATAGGGTTTTGCCTTAGTCAAACCTTGGGTGAGGAGTCAACCTTGAAAGAAAGTAATTGCAAATGCTGAAATGTAAATAATGAAAGTGTATACCTTGTAGATCTACAATTTGTTGATGATGGTTGCTTTGCTTCTTTAGTGTAATCACAAGTGTTGCATGAAATAGCATCTAACATGAAAAAGCCCTAACACATAGACATGCTTGTAAATGAATATTGTAATGTTTCTCCAATGGATGAATGAAGAAGACACATGAAGAAAGAAGAATGCTTGAAGACTTGAATACTTGATGAAGATAATGAAGACCTTCTACTTAAATTATTGTCCATTTTCTCATTCATGTGTTTCCTATTTGTGAAAATGAGAATACTAATTCCATTTTATACATGCCTCAAGGAATTAATTCATCTCACCAAAGGTCAACATAGGGGAGATTGAATCTCAAAGAGAAAAATAGGGTCAAGGGTCACATTGACCTATTTTGGGGCCACACAAAGATGGATGATAAGGGCATGGTGCCCTTATCCTACGGAGGACTAGGGTGCCACATCATGGTCCTACCCTTTTTTGGGGCTTGAAATAGGGTCTAAAAAGGTTTTAAAGTGTGGAAATGAAGCCCAGTTCCATGGTGGAGGCATAGATGGGTCCCAATCAAGTGTGGGAGATGATATCACCAAGGTAAAGGGCCTAAAACACTATCAAATTACAAGGGGTGCAATTTTATGGTACTACAATATGAAACACTAACTGGTAAAGGTAGGACCATTGTTCATATTATTTATTCCATTATCCATCCTACTTCTACATTGATTTGCCATATGGCCAAATTTATTGCAAGTAAAGAATCTACCATTGAATTTATGAGAATTAGGTTGTCTTACCAGAGGATTCTTGGTCTTTTTCTAATTAGATTTTGTATTTCTTTGTCTAGATCCCGAGGATTATCCTTTCTTAAATCCAAGTCCTCACATGTCCTTTCCATATCTCTGACTTTCCAACATCTGATGAAACCTTGTTGAGATTCCATTGAATTTGTCTTCGTATTCATTTGCAGCAGCAAGTTCATCTCTTAGGGCAACAATTTTCCTTTCATGTTCTTGACCATTATTCATTGATTGTGTCAACTCAAGATTCAGCTGATCATTCACATAGGTAAGCCTAAAGCATTCATCTACTCTTTCCTTCAATGATTGAGTCAAATTATGTTCATTCTTCTTTCGGTCCTCAATCTCCTTAGTTAGCCTCATCACAATAGGTTTCATTTCATTCTTCAAGGCAACATTTTCTCTCTCAAGCTTGTTAACTTCATCATCTTTACCTTGATTTTTCATGATTTGATCTTCTTTCTCCTTCAACTTCTCCATCAATTCCTTCCTCTTGTCTCTTAAATTATTCACTTGATCCTTCAAGTCATTAATAAAGTCATCAATAGCATTCGGGTTTCTCTTTAAGGTACTGATCTTATTTATCATTGCATCAATATCCTCAAGTGCCACAATAAGTTGTCTCTGAAAATTGGAATCCATCGATTCAATCTCCCAGACCTTCCTCAAGCGATTAGGCTTCCTGAGAGGAACTAGGCTCCGATACTAATTATTCAATTTAGGGATCACTAAGAGGGGGGGATGAATTGATGATCTACTGGTTAATGAACTTTTTGACTTAATTTTAAACCATTGGAAGCATAAACATCAAACTGAAATGCAGAAAAACAAAATAACCAACCACAAAATCATAAAACCTAGATTTTTATGTGGAAACCCAAATGGGAAAAACCACAGTGGGATTTCAACCCATAATATTATTCTATTATGGCTAGTAGAAAAACAATATTACAATATGGGGAATGCACTCGCATTTAGGCATACTACCTAGAGCTCACTACTCAATTACAGTAAGGGATACAACCCTAGAAGGCTCACTACCTTACTGATCAATTACAATGATGAAATATAATAAAAGAACTCCAAACTAGCATCTAACAATTCCTAGATGAGTTTCGGTTAAGTCCCAAATATTTTGGCAGAATCACCTCTACTGCTCTACTATGTTT